>NC_135593.1:17874487-18494260 GCF_965152235.1 Eretmochelys imbricata | reverse complement strand
TGTTGGTCTAAGGTGCCACAAGTACTCCTGTTTTTTTACAGATACAGACTAACACGGATGCTACTCTGAAATGTAGGTACTATGGTAATGCAAATAAGGATGATACAATGCATGATGAAGTGTTCTGAGATCCTTGGCTGGAGGTCACAGTGCCGTACGTATCACAACTGCAGCGATGTGACCTCACTGAGTATGACTGGGGAAACTGTAAACCCTGTATTGGTTAAGCTGACTGGCAGTGTATTTCCCTAGAAATGCCCTTCTCTTGTAAAGCCAGGACTTTGCTAGCAATGGTGCTGTAATACACTAAGGCATTGGGGATGGAGATGGGATTCTTCATTTTGGGGCAGGAATAAATCTCCTGGGTTTCTATGGGCAGGTGCTCTGAGTTAGCCATTTTGGAGCTGAGCTGAGCAATACCAGTGTTTGTTTCCCTGTTGGCCAATCTCTCAGTAGACTGAGATGGTCCTACAGTAAATTCAGGCCATTTCAACTCCCTATTCAGTCAGACTTCGCTCCCCCACAGGAAGCAACAGCAGTGTGACTGGAGTGGCACAAGGTGTCAGAGTACATGAAGTTCCTTCCTGGGGCAAGGATGGGCCTGGCCATTTTCTGGAACCGTTTGAAGCCCATCAAAACTTCATTTACTTTCTCCCTCAAATCACATCTACCATGGGAAAGTGCTGCCCTCCAGCTGAACTCTGAGACTGCACTTTCCCAGGATCTCTCTCCTGTCACAGCCCAGAGGCCAAGGTAGCTTGGCCACTGGAGCGGGCTTACAACTTTATAGATCAGAACCTGAATGCTCAGGTTTGTGTGCCTTGTCCCCTGTGCTGCAGGAGAGCAGTGTCTAGAGAACAATACGTTAATTAGCAGTGGCTGTTCAGCTCTCCCCGTGATCAGTTCAGCCAGTGCCTCTGATGCCTTAACATTTGACAGGCTATTCTATTCCCCCTCTGCAAGATTGATTAATTATCAATGTCTACCTCTGTGTGGCATGCAAAGGAGGGAGAGGGAGGAAGCGTGTTGTGGGCGAAGGAGATCTGTCTGAAGGGGATTGCCATGCTGTAGCAGATGGACTGGTTTACTGGGAACTGACTGTGATGGTGGGGGTGTTCTCTCCTTTTAACTAGCAGAATCTGTCAGGTCCTCTGCCTGGGAGAAAAGGGAAGCTGGGTCAGTTTGCCTGAGATAATACACTGTGATCCTAATCAAAGGAGGCCAGTGGCCCAAAGCCTGTTTTTCAGTCACCGCTGCGTCTGTACAGCTGCAAGCCACAAGCACAGGCAAATGTCGTGACACTTGTACAGAGAACAAGCCTGATGCCTCTTAACCCAATGGACTGGGACCTTAGCGCAGCTCCAGATTCATGAGCCTCATTACAGGTGCCAGCCGCTGCAGAGGGACACAGCCGCCACGTTCGTTGTGCCGTACACCATGAAAGAAAGGCCTGGTTTGCACCCTCACAGCGTGTGCCAACAGCTGTGGAGATGGGGACTAGCTGCAAGTATAAAGGCCTAAGAGCAGACTCCACTTCGGCACTGCTTTTTCAGCAGTAAATCTCAAAGCACTTTACTGAGATGGGCCCCTTGGCCAACCCTAACTGGAGCCCAAAGATGGGAAGTGATTTGCTCAAGGTCACACATCAGGTCAGTGGCACAGCTGAGCCTAGGACCCGTGTCCAGACTCTCAGCCCATACTCAAGCCAGCAGAGTGGCAGCATCTCTTTAGCAAGCAAGATCTATTGGGGAAAGGCTGTAGGTGGCATGAAATCATTAGTCAGCATTGATGACGCTTGTGATTATCACAAGTCTCTCAATCTGGGGCTTTTGTTAAAGACCAGCTCCAGGCATTATAGAATCATAGAAGGTTAGGGTTGGAAGGGACCTCAGGAGGTCATCTAGTCCAACCCCCTGCTCAAAGCAGGACCAATCCCCAATTTTTGCCCCAGATCCCTAAATGGCCCCCTCAAGGATTGAACTCACAACCATGGGTTTAGCAGGCCACTGAGTGCTCAAACCACTGAGCTACCATGCTATCCTGTCAGTTTCAGCTGTCATTTAAAGTAAAAAGTAAGTTTCTAACCCTTCTGGTTGTGGGGGGAAAAAACTCTTAAACACAAAAGCTCAGGAACCAAAAGGCAAATCACAAACCCCACATTATAGTTAAAAAAACAAACGTGACTTTTATAGGTGAGATTGGCAATATTGGCACTGGAAGATGGATTACCAAAGCTTAACAATACCAGTTGGGGGGACTGGAGGAGAACAGGCAGCTCTGATTGCTGGGATACAAATCTTGGATCACATTCCACAGGCAGCCAGGCTGGTCTCCTTTGCATCAGGATGTTTCAGGGAAGAAAAACCTCCCCTTTTTGTAACCACAGAAAATCCCTTCACCCCTCAGCTTCACAGCCCCCAGCCTGGCTGCAGAAAACCCCCCTGGGGCATCCAGTCAAAGCCTACCCTGATATGCCTAACCTTGACCCTTCTGAGCTGCCAAGGTCCCAGCAACCCCATGACCATGAGGACAGGGCTGTAAGTGCCAGGAGTCTGACCAGTATGCAGAGTCTTTATTAGTATTGGCTTGAGTATTGATGAGAAAACATTGTTTCAAACTTCAGACCTCATTTGCCTGCTAGGAAACAGCAAAGAGTGAGAGACTCTGAAAGGAGTCAATGCTCTGAGGCATATTTAGAATTCCAAGACACTTGAAAGTGGGGCTGTGGTCCGGGGAAGTCTGTTCTCAGTGCAGGTTTGTTTTTGCTGGAATTAGCCGATGCTTATTTTAAGCTCCTGTGTCTCACTGTCATCTCCAAGTCGACCTCAGTTCCCTCCCCCCCTTCCATGAGGAAGCCACAATTCTGCCTCTGTTGCAGAGTGCATCAGATGGGCAGGACAGGCATAGCTCCGCTACGTAATGCAGACAAGATTAAATGCTGACAAGATTACCAGCTGATTGCTGGAGCAACATTGCTTTCTTTAGTTGCATTTCAGCTAAAACCAGGGCAGATGGTGTAGGAAAGCTTTGGAAAGTTGTTGCTAATTTCTAGTGAAGGACAAACCTGACAGGGAGCCACGGTCACTATGGCTAAACCTGCAGAAGTTTGGCTTCTCCCCCATGACCCCCACCCTTAAAAAAAAAAAAGCTTATCTGAATCCTTAGGCCATGTAGGCAGCAGCCTGTTTCCGGGCTGCTCGTCATATGCCAGCACGTAGAGACCCTGTGCAGTGACACTGGGCAGCACAGGCTGCATTCGTCAGTCTGGGAGCTCCAGAGCCAGACAAAACTGCAGGGTCTGTCTGTGTCAAACAGCCTTGCTGAGGAATCCTCTTTGTATTGACGGCAACCAAGTCCTGGCACTGCTCTGCTGCCAGGGACCTTTACATCTTGTCTGTGCTGCTTTTCCTTCTCTTCCACCTTCATCATCCCTCCTCCCAAAATCACCAACCCTGCTCCGCTTCTCCCTTCTTGGCCTGTTCTGCCTCCTCAAGACTGAGGAACAATGGGAATATATTGGTGCTTGAACTTTCTTCCCAGTACAACACAGGGATGGATATTTGGTGGCCCAAGTGACAGGATTTTGGCACGCCTCATTCCAAGCGTCCACACCACTGGCAGCCTTGTTGGCTGCTCTCAGTAGAGAGGCCAAGAATTAAGTGGACCACTGAGAATGAATTAGTAGAGGAGATGCTTCCAAGTGAGCAGCTGGACCCACCGGCAGGCAGCAGGGTGTGTGGAAAGCCAACACAGTTCATCCTCCCATGTGGTACCTGTTCTAGGGATAAAAGACACCAATCCCCTGGGTTGTTATCCTGGCACCTTTTACCAGCATAAAAATCACTTAAAATAACACAGGTGGCTCATCCGACATGTTCAGCATCCTCTGATCTACAAAGGAACTTCTGCCAGGCCTGGCGCAAGATGGAAGGAACAGGTCGTTCTGCTGGGGGAAGAGGGGGGCTCAAATTGAATCTGGAGTCAGTAGCTGAATGCATAGCTCACCCATTCCCCCCCACGCCCTAGACACCTGCAATGAAACAAGCTGCCAGTTCCCAGGATGAGATACTGATGTTTCAAGTACCATTGTTCACTCTATCAGCAGTGATTTAAGGCTTCGTCAGATGCACCCCTCAATTAAAAGGTAGCCAGACAGCAGCAGGCACCAGAAACACAGAATATTAATTCCGGATGCTCCTGGGAGACAAACAGTCAAAATGAGAAATGCCACCGTGAGGGAAATCCATTTCAAAGGGCAGCTCAAGAGGAGGAGAGATGTTTTTGCCAGTCTTTTATGCTTTGTTTCAGAATAATTCCCCTCTGTCCTCAGCCCTTCAGCTGAGTGGGGACTTGATGCATGTGTTCGCATATTCTTCCACCACTGTAGTAAATCCATTTCTTTGAGAGGCTGTACCTAGGTTGACAGAAGATTTTTTCCATCAACATAGCACTGCCTACACTGGGCTTAGTCTCTTGGGGGTGTGAATTTTTCATACCCCATGGTGATGGAGTTAAGTCGACCCCCACTTCCTAGTGTGGACCAGCCCTCGGACACAAAATCTTCTAAACAAGAGAATCCTCTTCACTCTTTCCCAGGGCATGACTTGACAGTACACGTTAGCTTCAGAGCTGGGTGGAAAATGGTTTTCCCATCCCATGAACATTTTTGAGATCAAAGTTTTTCTCATTTTTAATCAGGACAAAGTCTAAATCTCAAATTTTCAAAAATCTGAAAAATTGGTTTGGGTCAATCAACGCATTTCATTTCAACTAGCCTTAACTTTTTTGTTTGCCATCATTTGGTTAATTTTAGAAAATTTTGACCTGGAAAATCAATTTTTTTATGTTGAAACAAAATGTTTACAATTTTTAAAAACTTCAAGAAGTTGAGTCAAATTTTGTCAAAACCAACACTTTCCTACAAAATTCTCATTTTGATGGATCAATATTTTACCAAAAAAGGTTTTGGTGAAAAACTCCCAACCAGCTCTAATTAGCTTCTCTGGGCTCCAGTGCTCAGATCTAGTTTAGGATTCAGGTTCAAAGCAAAAATCTGAACTCAATTTTTCTCTTGCATTTGTCAACACCAAACTGCAGCAATCTCACAGCCAAACATGTCTCCACCATTTTGAATTGTGGAAATCTCAAAAGGCTAGCTCTTCTCATGAGACTTCCACTACCTTGGCCTCAAATTCTGAGAGAACAAATTCTCAGGCCTTCTCTGATTTTTAAACCAGTATGAAACAAACTCAGTTCGGATGGATTTTGCTCTGGGAATTCAGATCCAACTCCATCACACATGCTGAGATCCAAAAGGGTTAGGGTAGAAGTTTTGTCCCCTTCCTAGTATATAATATAAATAACTATAGAATCACTGGAAATTCACACTACCTGCTAGGAGAGCTATTGCAATTTGCAAAATTGGGGCCCGATTCAAAGCCCACCAAAGTCAGTGGGACACTTTCCATTGTCCTTCAATGAGTTTCTGGGTCAAATCACTTGTGAATTGGTGAGCAAGTATAACGATAAAACTCAGCATTGCTGCTTTCTCTGATATTGTTCATTAACTTAAGCAAGAGCAGTTGACTTGTAAGTGATGATACTTTATCATACACTAGTGAGCGTTCTATGAAAGAGCTTGTAAGTACTGTAATTGAAAACTCATCACAACCCCTACTATGAAATCAGAGCTGAGAAGAGGGCTGAGAGCAGGGATGGGTGTCTTTGGGGAGTATAACTGGGCTTGTGGATCAGTGATATGTGAATTAGCAAGGCTCTAATGCATGTCCCCAGAGATGGGAATAGCTCCCTGGCTGTACCTGCAAAGTGGAGAATTGACCCTGCCCCCTTTTGGGTAACCCTAATAATGAATTACATGTGAAAATCTGAAACAGGTGGTCTGTAGTGCAACAAACTCAACCAAAATTCACTCGAGAGACTAGGGGTGACTGCTGCTGCCAAGCTTGCTGCATAAAGTGCTATGGACTTCTCCTGCAAAGCCTCCACTGGAGGGGGCATTGGGGTAGTGCAAAGCATCGCTATGGTGTTCCTATCTTGATATGAAAGACTCTTCCTGTGCTATTGAGATAACATACCCATAATTTTTCACCTAACCTGCTTTCATTTTTACTATTATATATTTCTAAGGCACCCACCCTCTAATCCCATGATGTCTGGATGCCAAGAACACTTAAATTCCTAGTCAGCTGTGTGCAGATCAATTCCTGATGAAACATTTCCCATGAGTGTGTGAAATTATCTGAGGTCATCTTTCTGTGTACTCTGGAAAGAATTAGTTCAGGATGAAAAATATTTAGTAAACCATTCCTGATGCTGAGGGTCTTGTTTCTGGTCATCTTCGGTTATGGGTGCTTCATTGCCTTGTGGCCTGGTTACTGTCTTGACGACTGTGCTGATGGATAGCTGGCCCTGATGCAGCCAGCACTCTGGTCTAAGCTTGTCGATTTAGTTATTGGCGGGGAATTTCTCTTTGATCTCAAGTCACAACTCAAACTTCTTTGTGTTGGAGGCTAAATTCGGAACACTGACAACACTGCTTGGCACCTCGTTCAGCTCCTTCTGCTTCATGGAAGGAGTTAAGCATCCAGGATTAGGGTTGAAAGAAAGATTTATTCGGATGAGATTCAGTGCTGGGTAAAAGCAAATGCTGAGATTTTTCTTCCCTCTTTATTTTGCAAGCAGCCTAGAAGGTGCATATCTTCTGGCCTGGACTCTTGCTTTCTTGGTTTCTCTTCTAGTTCTTTAAGTTCAATTTCTAGGGAGTCAATCTTTGCTTGGAGATGGGCCTGAGCACTGCTGAAATCAGCTATCATCTTCTGAATTTCCTTACAATGCTCTTGTTTCAAGATGTCCAGTTCTTTGTGGTGCTTGACTTTGAGGTGGTCTTCCAGTAGCCTGTGTTTCTTCTTCTTGTCCCAAAACCGTGTAGACTCTTGCTTCTGCAAGTCCATCTCTGGACTGAGCAGCTCCATTGGGTCCTTTAGAAGCGAATTCTCTTTCTTGAGCCCAGCAATCTCATTCTGACATTTCTCCAGTTCCTCATTTAGAAATTTAATCTGGTTTTGGTTACTTCCTTCCTGTTGCTTCTTTAGTGCTCTCACATTCTTCAGTTCCGTCTGGGGTTCTTCCATTTGTGTTTTGTGACCGGTGCAGGATGCATATTTCTCAGACAGCTCCATCCTCAGTTTCACACCCAGCTCCAGACTGCTCCAGCCCCAGCTCCACCACTCTCTTTGCTGCTCTGCCTCCAGCTCCCTGGGCTGCTGTTTTGGCCCCTCTGGCTCTGGTTGCTGCAGCTCTGCTCCCAGGACAGGTCTGCTCTGCAGGCTGCTTCTGTGACTCTGCTCCCAGCACTGACCTGCTCCCTGGGCTGCTTTTCTGGCCCCTCTGGCTCTGGTTGCTGCAGCTCTCCTCCCAGGGCAAGTCTTCTCTCTCTGGCTTTAGGGCTGCAGCTCTGCTCCCCAGCTCAGCTCAGGCCCCTGCTTTCGCCTTTGAGCCGCATGTATAGCCCTGGAGCCGACAGTTACCCGGGTAAAGGCCTCCTTCTCTCTCTGGCATGTGTGATCAGGTAATTCAAGATTTGTATCGTGATGCATACACACAAGGGGGGCAAATTAGGAACGGGCAACCTTAATTCTGGCATTTCCTAACTTCTGAGTGCTTGACTTTGAAACCCGAATGCTCTTAAGATGGGGGAAGACTTTTGGACACACTACATATTTATATGGCCCCAGCAGTGTATTTTATCCAGCAGATCCAACTCTGTTTTCTCATTTCCTATGGGAAGGCCTCTTTCTATACTGTCTATTCCTTCCTATTCTTGTTGGAAATTTCCCTACATTTAACAAAGCAGCTTATTTCTCCCTGCAACGGGATGTACATGGGGCTCCCGATTCAGCTGAGCTAGAGGGAGCAGCTGCTCCCACCGTGCTCCTCCGCTTGCATCTAGTCTCCACACAGTCTGGAGCCTGGAAATGTCAACTCCTCCTTCAGCCAAAGCCAAAGGCTCTGGGACCACACCGCGCCAGCATCATTACCATAAAGTTAATAAAAATAAGCCCTCAATAATGATGATAAACCCAAAATTAAATGTGGTGCCAGGGGAGTAAAACAGAATGGATCCAGAGCCCTTCTCCTTAAAAACTCTCATTCCCTCCTGTCTCCTTCAGATGGGGGGGAGGGGAGGGAAGGGAATTAGCATCTTAAACATTAGGAAAGGATTTTAACATAAAAAGAGAAGCTATCAGAGTGCAGTAGGAACAGACAGACCTCTCTTGTGGTGTTCGACTCAGCCTTCTGCTGGAGACACCGCTTGGGTCTTTAGAGACACTCCTGAGCTGCTTACTGCCAGCACATCCCAGGTACTGGCCATCCAGGTAGGCTGCACCTGTTTGTGCCTCTGAATTGCCAGAAGTACAGTACATTGGATCTTTCCTCTAAGCATTTATATCACACTTACTATTGTGGGGTGACAGACTGCCCTGAACATCCTAAAAGCAGATACCTGGACCCTGTGCCTTGCCATGTTGTGTGGTACATCAGTATTGAACTGAATCCTGATGCTCTGGCTCCCTGCACGGTGCTGCCGCAAATTAGTGTTAGCGGCATCACCGTGCAGCATCTCCTTGCACTATGCTGCTTCATCTCAGTTTTATCTCCATCAGAGCACAGCATGCACTTGCAGCAGGTCGCACCACGTCGTTAGTGAAACCTGCAGGGCAACAGGCTCTCCCCGGCACTGCTGCAGGTCTCTAGAACTGAAGGATATCCCCGTGCACTCCCCCCCCCCAGCATACTACAGCAGAAAGGGCACTTCCGAGAGCTTGAAAGTTTCTAACCTGTCCTTTGTGCCTCAGCGTTTTGCAGGGTTCTGAACTGACACAGCTGGGCTTCATTAGCCAGCAGCTTCAGAACTCTAACTGCTGATCTGTTCTTGAAGCTTTGAAGCACACAGCCAGTGCTCAGTGATGGACTGAATGCTCCAAACCTGGGCCAGCTCCTACCAGACATCCCTGAAGTCTCACAGCCTCTTTGGGACACTGTTATCTCCTGATGCCCCTTGCAGTGAAAACACCCCACTGACCCCTGCAGAAGGGATGTGACCATGCTTCAGAGATGGGGGAGGGGGGGCCCTGCCTCTGAGTTTGGCAATATTGCTAGGTCTGTGTTTAGTGGAGACCGCTAAGAAAGCAAACCAGGGGATTCTCCATTTCAGTTTGGTTTTTCTTCAAGAAAGAGTAAATTCCCTTCATGTCTGCACAAACGGGGCCTACAGGTTTAACTGCTGACTGGGACAAGCTCCAGGGATGTCAGCCACAGGCTGAAAATACTTTTTTCCTTTCATGTTGTATCAAGAGACTTGGAATTCCATGAAGGAATAACTGTTGCCCCTTTGTGAACTAGTATCAGGTGTTTAATATCTTCTCAGGAGGCATGTAGCCACCTTAAAGTAGAACAAACGTGGTACTTTCCCCTAAACTACAAGCTGCCAGTACAACTAAAGGATGCTTTCCCAGCTCCTGAGCAGACAAAGTTCAGAGCCTTGGAGTGAGTTAGTTCCTTGCTAGGAGTAAAATAAGTGGATACAGATTCCAGAGATTCTTTCCTGCTATAATAAGTAATGTTATGATAGCGTGCATATCCCCATAAGGATCAGGGCCCCAAGGTGGTAGGTGCTGTCCAAACACATAGTAAGAGTGTAGGATTAATCCTGTGGTGAGTTTAGCAGCTACCAGATTCTGGCCTTTCTGGTCACTCTTTCCATCAAAACCAGTTGGCACAGATGTCTGTCAAAATTACAGACAGAGTTGGGTGCTGAAGTTCTCAATTTTGGACAGTTGTGTCCCTCCCCATCTACAGCTGTTTTACAACACAACTTTTTTTGGATTCAGTAACGCTTTTCCTAAGGCAGTGTCTACACTGGTAATTCATCAAATGAAGCTAAATCCATATCATCCTCTTGCAAAATGATTTAAGTGTGCCTACATATAGGCTTCTAGTGGTTTAACTGAAATCGGGTATTGGACCAATTTAGTGAAACTGGTGCCAGTTTTGCATGCAGACCAGCTCTTAAAAACAAGAAGCAAAATTCTGGCTCCATTGAATTCAATGGGACCTGTGCCATTTACTTCAGTCAGGCCAGGATTTCATCCAAGATCTTCAGAAAGTTAAAATCAGTACAGCTCCATTTAAGTCAACAAGATCTGGCCTAAGAAATGTAATATTAGCTAATTGGTTAATTATCTGTTGCTAATGAACAGAAACTTCACAGGCATCTATTGTCAACATTGGTGATCAACCTAATGCTGTGCTATGTGGACCTACAATACAGCTGCAAACAATTGATCTGCCAAGTTTCAAGGCAGATCAGAAGTTCCCCCAGGTGACAGCGATAAGGAAGGCAGGCTCCAAACTCAAGCTTGCTCTTGGAATTCAACAGCTCTTTCTTTGGCCCTACTGAGTCTCCTCCTGGCCGAGAGCTAAATAACTTTGTCTCCAGTTGTCGGCAGCCCTTTAGATTTCAGATCAATCCTTTCTGAAACTCGGAGCTGTAGCTAAAATGCTTTTGGAGTGTAACAGGATTTTTCACAGCCTACACAGTGGAGGCTAAAGTTGCTCATCACCTGCTGTTGTAATCTGCACCGCTAAGCCTCCAGCTCTATACAGAAAGCTTAACTTTGCTTTGCCTATTTGCGTTCTCTATTCCCTTGCATCCGGCAGCCATATTTCAGGGAGGAAACGCTAATCTTTTTTTCCCCCTGACTCCAGACAAAGGCATTTCAAATGAGACAAATTGCTGATTAAATTATTGGCTTTGAGCCTCATCTAGGAAGAGTCCAATTAAAGGAGAGTCCCTGTTAAAGGGAAGACACACAATTTCTGTGACTCTCACTGAGCACTGTCAAGAAAGAAACACTCTCCTTTGCTAGGGGACTATATTTATCTCAAGCCAAGAAACTGACTTGGTGGTCTCCAGTCTGTCCCAGCTAACTTGTCTGCTTTTCATCCTCAACACAAGGCTAAAAGTGTGGGTTTTTTGGGAGTGGCGTTAAGGCCCTGAACTGGGACTCTGGATATCTGGGTTCAGATCCCTGTTCTGCTCATTATTTTTTATTTATTATTATTATTTTATTTCCATTGCAGTAATAACTGAGATTGGAGACCCATTGGGCTAGGTGCTATATGAACACATAGTTGGAGACAGTCTCTGCCCCAAAAAGCTTGCAATCTAAATAGAGTGCAGGGGGAGAGGAGGCACAGTGAGGGGAGGGGAATTGCACATGGTTACAGAGCAGGTCAGTTGCTGAGCCCAATATGGTATCTAGGTTTTCTGAATCTGAGTGTCCTAGCCACTAGACCACACTGCATCCTTCTCAGATTCCCTGAGTGATATGGGGGTAAGTCATTTTACCTCTCAGTGCCTCAATTCCCCATTGGCACAATGTGGACAATAGGCCTGCTTGGTTTTTTATGGGGTAGGGACTGTTTTAGTATGTTTTTGTACAGTACCCAGCACAATAAGGCCCTGATCTTGTTTGGGGGCTCTAGGTGCTACCGTCACACATTAAATAATAAACCTGCTAAAACAAGAAGAGGACAAGTCCTATTCAACCATTGGAACAGAAGGTTTCAAGTAGCCCAATCCATTCTGCACATTCAGCTTTCCTTCAGGAGCTTCCATGGCCAATGCAAGGGAAGCATTAGGGGTAACTGGAGTGATATTTGATTAGTTGCATAGTGTAAATACTATGATAACAAAGCAACTCCCACGTTTCTTCATAAACCCAGTTCTCAGGCTGACTGTGTAGCAGTTCATGCATCTTTCCATGAATCTGCCTCATGTAAGCCTGGGCAGATTGATGGTTCTGCTCAGGGGTGTCAATCCCAAACTTGTCCTTAGTTTCAATTTTTTTTAAATCTATATTAAACCAGTGATGCACAGTAAATCTCTGGGGCTGCAAACAAACACTGGAAACAAGGTTTGTGTGAATGCCCCAACAGCTTGAATCACCACAGACTGACCCCACTGAATAAAAGCCTGCTGCCAATGTGTGTCCTCAGGGCTCACCCCCTAAAGTTCTGAGGGAAACTCCTGCTAACTGAGATCCCTATGGACAGATGCACAAGTTTGACCTGAACTCCCCAAAGTCTGATTGCCAGATGTTTGCACGAGCCCCTGGCAAACTGGGATCTGTATTGATATTCCCTGTGGGTTTGCACAAAATCCCTGTCCCTTGCCTGGCTCTGCTCCTGATCCTCTCCAGTGCAGCGTTAACAGACTCAAAAAATGTGTCAAAAGGAAAAGAGACTCTCTAGGGCCTGATTCTTCTCTGCTGTCTCTCTGCAACCCACTTGGAGTCCGTGGAATTGTACCTGCATAAATCTAGTGCAACATGGTGGAAAAGCAGGTTCTCTATCATCTGTACACTGCCAGCTGTTTGGGGCAGGTATTGTGATGCTCTCCACCTTTGGAAAACACCCAGCCCTACAATCTAAACAACCAACAATCATTGGATCAAATTCACCTCTGGTGTAACTCCATTGATTTTTCTCCTTGCAAAGCTGTAGATCAAGTCCATCCTCCTGCAGTGAAGTTGCTTCAGGGATGAATTTGACCCAGGGCATTCAGACTAGGTAAGCATCCAGGCTGAAGATGCTAAAATAGTGGAGGGCTCTGACTTCATTAGATTCTATTATAAAAGGATGATATACCATCTTCACAGATAAACACAACACTTAATGCAGAGGTTTGCTGGGTAGGGAAACTGGAGTGTTCTAGATGTTAGGTTTGTAGCTTTACAAAAATACTTTCTTATGGAACCCCAAACAACCACGATTGAATTAATATGAATGGGTGTTTCTTTTAATAAAGACTTCAGCACAAGCATTTCCTAAAAATATAAATCTCAACTGAGATTTGCAATTAGTAAGGATGTGTGGAGCTAACAAATTATCAGCAAAGCCAAGCTCTCCACGGATAATTGCATAGATCTGAGCTCAGTGTCCCATCAGATCCTCTGAGCCTTACAGATGCCCAGCCACTTGGAAGGAGTGCCAGGTAGCATGAGTTCGGTGTCTCAGAGCTTTACTCACTATGTAACAAGAGGCAAGATTGGATGGACCACTGGACTTTCCAGCAAGGCAATCCTTCTGTGCCTGCATTTTTCTTTTCATTTGTAATATGGTAGCATCTAGGAGCCCTGAAAGGGCTCAGGACCCCATGACACCAGGCACCACACACAGATCTAGCAGAAAGACTGTCCCTGACCCAAAGACTTTACAATCTAGTATAGCATAAGCCATCAGAATTCATTCAGAGTAGCCACACTTTCCATTCAAGGGCTATTGAGTGTCACAGCATTTCTGCCACTGCCTTGGAAATTAAGCCCTGGCATTGGAATACACACCTGCCCCCCCCACCCCCCCCTTCATAGCCTTGCCAGGCCAAACAGAGAACAAGGAGCTCTTGAAATTGCACAGAAGCCCCTCAAGTTTTAAGTGCAGGAACATAAGAATAGGAGGAGGGGCTGGCAGACCTCTGCTATGGCTACTGGTTCTCCAGACAGCCCTCAGTACAGCATACTGAAAAACACCTCTTCTTCCCTTTCACCCAGCCTGGGCCATTACTCCCGAAGGAGACCCTGGTGCAATATTAGCTCCCTGATCACTGTCCCCCACTGGGAGCTGAGTGATTATTCATTACTAGCATTGCTTTCAGGTCCCTGGACTCATCTCTCCTAGGCCATGTCTGTATGTCCACGGCAGTGCACTGGTGCCAGGACAGCTGTGCCCTTGCAGCGCGTGTGGTGAAGATGCTCTCTGGTGATGGGTGAAAACTCTCCTGTCAGCATAAGGAAACCCCCTCTGTGAGCAGCTTAAGCTAAGTGGGCCGGAGAAGCTCTCCTGCTGACAGAGCATCGTGCACACGAGCACTTATGTCGGTGTAATTTATGGCGCTTGTGGGGTGGAATATTCACACCCCCTGTGCGACATGAGTTTCGCAGACGTAGGCTGTAGTGCAGACATAGCCTTAGACTGCAAAGTGTAACAAATACAGTGGAACAGTCCTTTGTACAAGGGGATCTAGGGGCAAACTCTCACAGGGTGCTCCACTCACTGCTGGTCTGGCGCCTGCTCTTGGTCGCTCTGGGGATTAGCTCTTGAGGTAGAGACCCCTTCCACAGTTTGCACACTGTTACACTCTCTCTCAGGGCTGCAGCTCCTTGCTCACTCCGGACCCTCAGCATCTCCTTTGTGACTTAACCCTCTGGGGTACTCCACTCTGCTCAGCGTTTCCCCTTCTGAGGTACAGTCCCTCAGCAGTCCCCCTATTCACTGCCTCAGTTCCTTGGGGGCTAGTAAGGGAACTCAGGCCTCCTCTCTCCTCCAGGTTCCAGTCCAGGGACCCTCAGTGCCACAGTTCTGGGCTTCCTCTCTCTGCCCTTTCCCCGGACTGCTTCATACACTGTGGTTCCCCTTCTCCCTCTGGGTGTACCAGTCGCAAGAACCCTCCACCCAAGGGGTGACTGCAGACTCTCCCTAAGGCCCCCAAACACTCCTCCCTCTTCCTAGGGAGTGACTGCTACATGCATTCCTGCAGCCTGTCCCAGCAGCTTGTCTGTAGCCTGCTACCTGGCTTTATAGACTTGTCCTGTTCCTGCACAGGTGAGCCTCTCTCTAATTAGCTGCCTCCAGCCTAAAGCTCCCCTGTCTGCAGCCTAATTAGTTAATTGGGCCCACCTGGCCCAATTCAGCTCTTGCAGGGCCAATGTGCATAAACTCAAGGGGAAGAAAAGAAATAACAGCTACAATGGAGACAAAGTTCTATTTGCTGGCATCTTAGAGTCCAACTGGACATCTGACCTGAACTAGTCAAGCGGAAATATTACATTTTCTGAGTTTCTGATACTGCCACCCTTTTACTCCACAAATTAAGATGAAAGGTAAGAAAGGCTGGAAGAATTGGGCCCTAAATTGCCATTTAGACCAAGATTTATCCAAATCTGCTCTGCAATACAGCTGCTTTAGCATCACTCAAGAAATAGGAAATAGAATGCATCTCTTTGGGTATTTCTACCTTGTTCTTCTGGGTATCCGAGTGCTTTACAAATCAGACATCACATTAAAAAAGATGAGGTAATGAGGTTCATGGCCACTTGAATCCCTGGTGGAAGAGAGCCCAGCAATTGTGGGTCAGTTGCTGAGAAAGTTGAGTCCACTGCATTCACATGTCTCACCCACACAATTGTCATTCAAAAGTTTCCAGCCTTAGGATGGTGGAGAAATTTTGGAAAATCTGCACACTAAAAGCTCAAAACCAGGCAGGAAATTAAAAAAAAAATAACTTATGAAAATCTCCTTATTTCTAAGAAAATCTCAAAGTTTTGGGGGTCTGATGTGATTTTGAATGCTTGGGGGTTGGTTATCTTGAAATCTGATAAGAGGTTTTAAAAATTTCAGCCCAAATGCGTAAAGTGATACTTCTGTGCCAATGTTTCCATCTCTAAAACATCCAGTGATGAGGCAGTTTTTACATTCCTCCTATTAGAACAGGCTAGACAAACACATGCCAGGGACAGTCTAGCTTTCCTTGGTCCTGTCTCAGCACTGGGGGATGGACTAGATGACCTCTCAAGGTCCCTTCTAGCCCGACATTTCTGTGATTCTATGTGGAGTCCTATGCCCAACAGGTGCTGAGATATTACAGTGATGAGCATGGTATAAAAACCTCTAGAGAATAGAACAGAACAGAGGATGTCACACACCATCCATATGGGAAGACAGGGACCATGGCAGAGCTGTCCTGCCCTGTGTTCTGCAGCAGAGAGACATTCAGAGGAATGAGAGAAATGAGCTAATTTAAATGGTATTTGAATCCCCACTGCGGGGCTCTTGCAGAAATGGAATTTGAATGGAGCAGCTGAGTGCAAGGTCGAGAGCTGAGAGCAGCCCAGGAGCTGCTCTCCTCTGGCAGACTTAGTTAAAATTTAAACCCACAAATTAAACAATTCTTTTTTTATGATAAGAGTCCATGTTCCGAGTCCCTGAACACCACTTCGCTCCGCGCAGCGATGCTGAGAAGCCCAACGCTGGCTGAAAAACCACTGTTCACAAATGGCTTACAGATTTCAAGAGCAGGTCTGTTCATTCCCAACCAGCCCACATAGCCTCTCAAATCCCCTTTCTGTGCCGAAGCTGCTAGGCCGTGGCACTTGCTACTCCCACAGGACAGTGTTCTGCATGGGCCTTGGAGGAGGGAAAGGGCCTGAATCTCTTCTCATTTATGCCAGTTTTACAAGGGGGGTAACTCCACTGACTTAGTGCTGCAGTTGAGTTCCATTTTGTGTTTGTAGATTCATATTTAAAGCTGTGATTCAGAGCAAAACTCAGGAGAGGAGGTGGGAGGAAAATGAGCCCTGATATTTTTATGCAGGAATTTTTTGTCACCAAATGTAACCTATATTTTTGTTGACTCCTTAAGTGCTTGTTCCTCTCCCATGCCCACCTGCTGCCCAGATGTAATTTGGTTAAATGGAAGTGGGAGCGTGAAAGGATAGAGATTCTAACCCATGTGTCTAACCATGGGCAAGAGTAAACGGCAAGAACAAGAAATGGAAGTGTTTCACATCAAATAAAATAGAAATCAGACCGTATACAATTTGATGATGCAAAGAAAGAATTCTTTCCCAACGCAAAGTAGAGTTGCTCTGTTAGTGTGAGGTCATTAGCAGGGATGGTAGGAAACTTTCATTGGAACTTTTTTCCTATGGACAATAAGATTTTTGATTAAACAACTATTTTGGAGGAATGTCTGCTTTCCTCAAGTTTTTCATCTTGCCCCAAACATTCAAAAACCTTTTTGGCAAAAATGTTCAGGTTTTGGTTATTTGGTGAAGTCAAAATTTTCTGGGAGGGGAGGGGGGAATTCATTTTCTGACCAGTTCTAGTATCTATCTTTAGGCTTCAGGACTTCATCCAGGCTTTAGCTTTTGAGGGCCATGAAGAAGTTGTCTCTGGGGGCAGGTTATCCCAGAACTGCAGGGTTTCTTGCACCTTTCTCTGAAGCAGCTGGTGCTGGCGTTGTTGATGAGAGGGCACTGGATTCTGGACAATGGTCTTATGCAGGATGGCAATTCCTATGATGCTCTCTAGCCTGTCTGCACCTGGCACATTTGGCAGCATAGCTAGCCTATTCAATGTGAGTGAACAGTGATCAGTACAAAGAGCAGGAGCAAATCTCTGGCCTGGCAACTGGAGATAGTGTCCATTCCAAGCTAGATTCCTAGGCCTAGTTTGGTTTTCATGGCCCTGTTTAATCAGCTGTTCATTTACTGTATTCAACCAGTCAAAAACCAAGGCAAATCAACTGTTGCTCTTCTGCAATTTGCTTTCCTTGAGGTGGCAGACACCTATGAGAGACTAATTAACCTTTGGGGTTTAAGGCAGAGAGTTCTGTGTTTGTTAGAATCTGACTAGTTGAAGATTACTGTAAAATTTTAATTAAGTTATGCAAATTGTTTCCCCACTTATGTGCTATAAGATATCTGGCAGCAGTCTGTGTTTACATCCACGTGCAAACGTGCACGCACACTCCACTCAGTCATTGCAGAGAGGGCAGCCTGCTAGTGTGCACTGTCTCCAGGACATAACACTCGTGATGCTTTCTGCTTTGATAATGGCATTGCTCCTCCTGCTGTCCCTGACTGTCTCCTGGTGCCATTGCACGAGGCTGTGTCCTCTCCACGTCTTGTGCGCTCACCCTCCTGCAGCCATCCCTCTCCTCTAACTTGCCCTCGCTCTGTCTGGTGGTGGCAAGTTGGTGCTGACCCTCTGAGTAGCGCCCTCCGTTGGCAGGGCCCAGGAATGACTGACAGGAAGAGCCAGCTGCCATTGGTCAGGCAGTGGCAGCTGTCTCTGTGGGGCCCAAGCAAATGCACCAAACAGATATGGCAGAGCAGGTTATCAGCCTGGCATGGCCAGGTCCCAAATCTCTCAGGGCTGCCATGTTTGGCACATGATCAATAATGACAGCAGGAGCAAAATGACCCATGACCAGGAGCGGTGAATTACAGGAACAGCCCTTGCTGTGGCATTCTTAATGGTGTGTCTATGGGCCAGGGTGTCCGTGTGGGTGAGCACTTGTTACCATCTATCTGACCACCTGTCTCAGGTGCCCATACCAAGGGATCTGAGCACTAGTGTGCAACCCTTGGTTTCTCTGACCCTGCAGGAACAGCTGCTGTTGGTGCTGGGTGTGCTTGCAGGGTGGAGGGGGTTGCCCCACGGTCTGCCCCACCATGGTAACACATGGTACTGGAGCCTCATGCCCTGGGCTTCCCATTGTGAGGAATTCCTCTACTGTGCTAGCCAGTCATCACCGTGGAGGACCCTAGATGGTACCTACAGTCACAGCTGGACAAACCATCCTGTGAGCTAACCAAAGCGTGAGAACCTGCCCTGCTCAGCTTCTCGTGGGGGTTTTCAAAAAACCAAACCCTGATCTTTCTTCTGTTTGGCCTGTGCACTTTCAGCAGCTTTTCTCAGCATAGCCCCCCTGCCCCCATACTCCCTCTCCCTCATAAGTGCTGTGCCCCTCTGCTGTCCCAGTGAGGAACAGGGAAAGGGCAGCTGCACTGAATTTAAAGGTAGGAGTCCAGCAGCTTCATGGTGTGGATCACTGGAAAAAGAGAGGGATCCACCGATGGACCCAGCTCCTGTCCAATCCCCTGGGCTTATCCTCACAGCTCAGTTCTCCATCTACCAGGAGTGGTGTATAAACCCCCAACTGTGAAACCACAGGGCAGCGTACAGGGATTGTGTATTATCCCTTTAAATAGTTTGGGACCCCCGAGGGCCTCATACAACTGCTTTCTATTGCATGAGCCACCAGAACCTGAGAGAACAGCAGTGCACATATGTAGGTGGCCTTGTGAGTTGGCGTAGTGCTAGGAAACACACTTATCTGGAACCCAACTGTGGTTTTCTCACCTCTTAGAGCTGTGTGGAGAGCACAGACACAACATGCTGGTTAGCCCCCTCGCTGGGGTTGATGGTGTGTGCAATCAGTGCACTGGTGGGATGGTTGGTAGAGCTGAGAGCTGTTACAGGGAATGATGCAGATAGAAGCATGCCCCAGCAGGTCCTCGTTTCAAAATAGGAGACGTCACAGGAGTCAGGGCTCCTGGGTTCTCTCCCTTGCTCTGCAATTGATGCACCGTGTGGCACTCACTTCTCTGCACTTCAGTTTCCCGCATCGATGAAGTCTAGGTTAATATGAATGCTGGGGACTGTGAGGATTCATTCATTAATGGCTGCAGAGTGTTCTGAGCTTCTCCAGGGCTCCATGAGATGCTCAGTGAGTGCAGTGCATTATTCGTTATCCTGATGTTAATGAAGATCTGTTTTTGCCAGAAAACATTTTCAAAGGAAGGGGTGCAGACCCTTCCCCCTCTGCATGTTGGATGATCAAACACTTGCGTAATGCCTCTGGTATGATCTAACTTTTTAAAAAGAGAGTGAGCAAGAGAAAGGGAAAGAAAAGCTATTTTATTTCAATCCAAAACTATCTACTTTAAATACCCTTTTTATTACATTATCTGCATAGTAATACTAATAATAGATCGTGTTGGCAGCTCTAATGAGGCTGGAGAATATAAGGTTTCCAATAAAGTTAATTGTTGCCTTTTAATATTCTCATACATTTGTACATTGTTTTTCTCCTTTAAAGATTTACCCTCATTTCTTTCCTATTAAACATTCAAAAATGGCCCAATATCTGATGGGGAAAGAGTACATGCTCCTGGGGGCCACTCACTCAACAACTAACTTCTGCTTTCTGCCCCAGACAACGTCTGCCCCACTTTGGGCTAATGAACTTGAAGGGGAGAGACTTTTTCCATTTTCTGAAGAGGGGGCTTGCATCTGACATTACAGCATGTGCAAAATGAGTGAAAGATCTCCACTGAGGTCAAACAGGACATTTCTGCAACACATCAAAGTACTACCTGGTGTGCTCGATAGGTGATTTCTGCATAGGAGAAGCCCAGGAGGGGTATAGCAGTGGGGGGTTGCAGGTCAGGATTGCAGAGCTGGCTAGCGCTTCTCTGCAATGAGAGCTCTGGCCCCCCTGTTTGCATGGCAGAGAAATGTATTAGCAGGCAGGTCTGACCCTACAGGTAGGCGAGTGCCCAGGACACCATAGTCAGGGGGTTGCTATCGGTGCTTAATTTGGGCCGGGGCTGAACCAGAAGCTGCTGCTTTCCAGCTGCCATGGTCAAGAGGCAAGGAGCAGGGTGGGCCTGGGGTGTGAAGCCACAGAAGGGAGCTCAGGGCAATGGGAAGGGACCCAGGAGTGGCAGCGGGGGCTGGATGTTCTGACAGTAACCAGTGCCAGGTGCCCCAGAGGGAATGAACAGAACAGGTTGTCATTAAGTGATCCATTCCCAGCTTCTGGCAAACAGAGGCTAGGGAAACCATCCCTGCCCATCCTGGCTAATAGCCATTGGTGGACCTATCCTCCATGAATTTAAATTTTCAATGCTCTGAGGTCCCAGATGGCTTATATGTACCACATCCCTGGTCATTTGCTGACCTAACAGAATGAATGCAAGCCCATCATGACCCAACCCCATTTCCTTTCCTGCAGCCTCCTCATGCAGCTCCATCCAGGCTGTTTTTAGTGTTAGCTCTAAACTTCATCATAGCACAGGAGGAAGATGAGCTAAAATGGCCACGTCTCCATACCTTGGGGTTGATTTCTCATGGACATCTGCCACAGCTGTGTTAACCAGTAGATAGGTAGGACAACAGGAATCCCAGCTTGAGGTGCTTGCAGCCTAGGTACACAATGTATGAATGGAAGTATGGAGGCCTAGGATGTAACAAACAGTAGTGTAATGTCTGGCAAAGTCTTGCTCCCTTCTTGTTAAGTCTGTTAGTTCTATTTGGAACTAGCTTGGGTGTCTGTTAGCACTTCCCCGTAGGGAGGGATGGGGATCAACAGGCCTTTTGGAAAAGGTGCATGTCAAGTGGGACTGGTGATGGACTAAGTCAGAGATGGGATTTGGATGATACCATGATGGGTGCCAACATAAGAATTCTGAGGGATGACAAACTGACAGATTCTTGGTGCCTGCAGATGCATAGAAAAGGCCCCAGAAATCAGAGTGTAACGCACGCACTTGGAGCCTGTATGGGTGGAGTGACGAGGATAAGCGGTAGGGTGAAGAAAGATGAGAGCTAGCACTGAACTTGGCCAAACTTGCCTCTGAAATCGCTTGTTTCTTAGTTTCAGCTGAGTAGCCACTGAAGTTGGGCAATTCCTTTCCACTGCTCTGTTTTAGTCAGAGGGTGTGTCCCTCAGTTATTCCTGACCCATCTCCTCCTTTCCCTCACCATGTCGATAACCTACTACTACCGCAGCAGGATAATTTATAAGGGATCCCACTATTGGCTGTGCCTGAATTCATAACAGGTGGTTGGCTAATTAAGTGTGCTTTATGCACACAACACTGTTTTGCTCAATGTAATTGCAGATTCCATATAAATAATTCACAGGGAATTATTATACTGAGGACGTCACCTGCCGCCTCATAATTTGCTTAACTGAAATAGGCTTTTGCATCATTTTGCACTGATTTGCTTTAAGACCATGTACACAGCATCATTTAGAGGCAGGCTTCAGGGAAGATTACTTAAATTTAATTAAATTATGCAAATTATTTGTCCACTATGTGGGGAGCAAGTGTGGACAACACTACAAGATGGAGTTTAAGGGTAGCAAATAGGAGATTTAAAGCCAGGGCCTTAAACAAAACAACAAGAATATCTTACCTTTCATCCTGAAGGGGGTCCTAGTGCTTTTCAAGAACGGAAGATAGGAATCAGTGCATCTGCTGCTGAAATGGATTATTGATTTGCATTATAGTAGTGTCTAGTGACCTTAGCTGAGATCAGGGCCTCATGGTGCTAGGAGCTGTTGCACAAACTTAAGAGTTTACAGGCTACATAAACAAGAGAGAAAAGGCGGGCAGGGGAGAGAAAGGAAGGATTATTCTCCCTGTGGGCAGATGTGGAAAAAGGCCCAGAGGCACAGATCCTCCAAGGTACTGAGCCACCTAACTCCCATTGAAATCTGCAGTACTCACCCCTGGACTCGTGCTGGAAGGGATAAAGCAGGGGCAGAGCGTGGAACTTTAGTGGCAGGATGTCTGGGTTCTACCGCTAACTCCCTGTGATCTGAGGCAGTCACTGGTCTGTACCTCAGTCCGCAAAGTGAGAAGAACGATACTGCTATTCCCTTTGCAGTTGAGCCCACGCTCTGTAATAGCGCTCAGTACTTTTATTATTAAGTACGGATCCAATGTTTTCTGTTAAGTATTCCTCTTTACTTCCTTCCTTCGACTGTTGTGCGATGCTGCTAAACAACTGCTGTGTTTCATTTGTTGCATTTCAGAGGCGGGTGAAGTGACCCCTCTGGTGAGTTTAAGTCTGTTGCATGATTTGGGATGAAAGGTGCTGTATAACTGTAAGACTCTCACCATCAAATACACAAACAGCAACACCACACAGCAGTTTAGGACAGTCCACTGTTAGGTGAAAGCCTCCATCAGGGTTTATCCTGCTCATCCCCATCTGAATGGGCAACTTGGCCAGACACTCCCCATGCCTCACATGGGAGCACTGGCAGGTATTTGAGGTTGCCAAGCACTTGCTGTCACCACTGGATTTGGAGCCATGGGAGCAGCTGTGAAAATAGAATCGCTGAGGGAATTTAGGATGGAGGAGGGTAACACTTGTTGCTCTGGGAGAGCTGGCTTTGCACTTCAATTCATAACTAGGTAACACGACTTTACCGGCCACAATCTGTCACTCACTTGGAGGCGTGTTGTACCTCTGACTGTCGCGTGGTAGGACTGAGGTGCTGCGGCAGAGCTGTTGGGGGAGTTAGGACTAGACTATTGAAGAAGGGGTTTGCCTATCAGGACTGAACTCTAGTGGCAGAAAAGGTGTGGGACTGGGATTGATAGGAGCACGAGAAGCCTATCCTGGCATGACCCAAAGGCTCTCGCTCCCTTATTTTGAGGAGCACTAAGATTCAGCCCTACCATTGAATTAGAGGGTAAAATTTGGCACTGACTACTACTTCTGCCATCGCAATCTCTTTGTCTTGGTTGGAGATATTTCTCCCACACAGCAAGATGCCACAGTGATGCCAGATTCACATGGAGGTCTGAGTAACCAGCCACCTTATCTTGTTGTAGCAGGCGGGCTTACTTGGACTGGCCCCTTGAGTGTGCCAGCAATTCATTCCCCACAGCTGGATAGCCCCCTCCCCTCACATCTGACTTTCAAGATTGTAGTTGCCATAGCACATTGGCTGCTCACACTGATAAGGGAGACAAAGAAACTTAAATTGTTCTTTGCTATTTCAGTGGGCACTTGCAGAGAAGGGGCTGGCAGCTAGGCCGAGAAGGCCATTCTAGTCCTTTCCTCCTCTTCGTCGTCTCCGTCTCCTATTTCTGTCACTTGGACTTCATCACAGGGCCATGGTACTGACTGTTGGACAACCAGAGCAGGGGCGGGCAAAACCTTCATTGTTCTCAGGGCTGGGGCTAGAATCCCTTGATCTTAGGAGTGGGATCCATGGGTGGGCTGCAGGATCTCCATCTGGGATTCCCTCTGTGAATGTCACCACCAATTTCTTTACTCATGGATCAGGCAAGGAATAGAGACTCCTGGTCACCTGTGATGGGGAAGAGGATAAGAAATGGAACTGGATTGTCCTTCAGGATGGGCAGTGGTCATCCTCGTGGTTTTTAGAGAGCATGTAAGGGGAGGGCGTCCAAGAGCACTAGTCACATCAACCAAAATATGCAAAACTGCATCCCACAAAGATAGCCCCCTCGGCACTTGGTGAAATCCTATCCCATTGAAGTCAACAGGAATTTTGCCACTGAGTTCAGCGGGGCCAGTGTTCCATCCTCTATATCTTGAAAATCACTGGGAGCTGTAGGTGAGGATCAGGCCACTCTGAAGATCAGGCTGCTTAGTAAATGCTTAATTATGCATTTAAGTGCCTAACTGTAGGCACCCTTCTCCAAACAGTTTGGGCCATAACTGCTGTGTGTCAGTTTCCCCCTCTGCAAGGCTGATAAATAATAGCAGCTGCCTTGTGGGGTGTTCTGAGAATATGAATATTTGTCTAGTGCTTCAAAGGCACAAATTGCTGTGTGAGTGGTAAGTATTATTTTCCCAAACAATCAGTTTCTCATGGGTATTTATTTTGTATCTAGCCTCTAGAATTTGTTATGACTCAAGAACTCATTCCCCGTATCTGACTGGGGGAAGGGGTTCCCTTAAACTCAGCCTGGCCATTCTGACTGTTTTGGAAAAAGGTGGTGGGGGGGGGGGGTCTAGCTAAAAATCTTCCCCTTTGCCTCTCTTACCATCATCTTCATGCCCCTCCTCCACATGCTCTTTTTTTACTACGTCTGGTACCATGGCTACTGCCAGCTCCACCTCCATATCCCAGCAGCAGAGGGTAGGAGGACCCAGGCCCACCGTACTCCACCAGGTCCCAGCCCAGGGCCCTGTTAGTGGCAGGTGGTCCCGCTCCTGGGTCAGCAAGGAAACACATATACGCTGTCTCACTTGCCAGCAGTGCAACCGGACCAAAGTCTGGTTCCCCATGGCTACTTCCTACCCAACTCTGCCGTCGTTGCTCTGTCGACACCGGGATCCATCTTGCCGCTTGGCAGTCGGGTGGCATCCTCTCCAGTAACTCCTCAGAGCCTTCAGCCTCCTCAGGCAGCAGGATGCTAGTCTGCTTGGCCGCTGGTCCAGGATCCCAGAGCGGGCTTGGCTTCCTAGAAGAGATGCCTACCTCCTTCCCTGTTCCAGCCCCAACTGAGCTACAGGGGCCTCCTTTTATACTTCCTGTCCTGCCCCACTACTTCTGGCAAAGGAGGCTGGGCAGCTTTGGCTCGACCGGACAGGATTGGCTCTGCCCACCAGGGGGAGGGTAGCAGTCCCTCACTCTTGAGTCCAGAGGAGACCACTCAGCCTCACTAAACACTGTCATGCCCTGATAGTTCTGGCTGAAGCCTGTGGCGGACTTGTAGCTGATCACAGGAGGACTTCACCTGTGTAGGGGACTCTGGAAGTTGCACAGAGCCACCACAACTAGCAGCTCCTATGCAACCCCCGTGGCCAGCAAACATGGGCCAGACAAGTGGAGAATGGACAGGTTCTGTGTTAGCTTCTCTCCGAACACCCAGAACAATTCTTTTCTCCATCCTAGGTGTTTACAGCCTTCAGGGTGTCTATTTCCTGGCAGGCAGGCTGCTTTCTGGCCTGTTGTGAATCTTTTCGAGTTTCCTCAGTAATTCCCAAGCAGGATCTTTGCCCCCTTCTGAGTCGCTAGGGTTTGTTTTTGTCATAAGGATCCCTATGTTTCTAATGAGCAGTTAATGAGCTGTCAATTACATACGCAAATCAGGGGAGCAGGCACTGAGAGCACTCTGTCTTGCTGTAAAGTGCAAACCTTTACCCCCAAACATTTAGGAACAACTCCTTCTACTGCTACTGATTCAGCTATCTTTTATTTTATGTTCGTTATCTATGGCATTGCATTGGAAAAGTCCAAGTACGCCGATTAGCTAAAATAATAATAAATAGCAAAAGTTAGCACCTTCCATCCAGGGATCGGAAATCAAGATAATAAAGGTGATAAGTAACAGTCAGCATGGATTTGTCAAGAACAAATCCTGTCAAACCAACCGAATAGCTTTCTTTGACAGTTGCAGTATTGCAAGCAAGATGCAAGAAGTAATTCTTCTGCTCTACTCCACGCTGATTAGGCCTCAACTGGAGTAGTGTGTCCAGTTCTAGGTGCCACAGTTCAGGAAAGATGTAGACAAATTGGAGAACATCCAGAGAAGAGCAACAAAAATGATTAAACTTTTAGAAAACATGACCTATGATGAGGAAAGATTGAAAAAATATGGGTTTGTTTAGTCTGGAGAAGAGAAGACTGAGAGGGGACATAACAGTTTTCAAGTACATAAAAGGCTGTTGCAAGGAGGATGGAGAAAAAAATATTCTTAACTTCTGAGGATAGGACCAGAAGCAATGGGCTTAAATTGCAGCAAGGGAGGATTAGGTTGGACATTAGGAAAGACTTCCTGTCAGGGTCATTAAGCACTGGAATAAATTGCCTAGGGAGGTTGTAGAATCTCCATCCTTGGAGATTTTTAAGAGCAGGTTGGACAAACACCTGTCAGGGATGGTCTAGATAATACTTAGTCCTACCTTGAGTGCAGGGGACTGGGTTAGAAGACCTCTTGAGATCCTTTGCATTCCTACAATTTTATGAATACTCCTCACAAAAGGGTTACATGAGTTAAACCCAGGAGAATGAGAGTGGCTAGAGAGAACCTCACTGAAGCACTCGGGGAGGTCTCTGAAATTTAAATCTACAAGCAGCTCCCCATTCTATCATTAAAACAAAGGGAGTGATCTTCACGAGAAGAAAGATTAAAACTGAATGTCATTTATCTCTCTATGGAGAACAGGTGCACAGAGCAGTTTTACATCTCTAGGGGTACTCTTTGATAACAAATGTACTTGGGGGAGCCTTATAGACAGTAGTACAAACAAATGTAAGGGTAGAATTGATCTACTTGTAAGTATTGCTGGAATTAATTGGGGAGCAGATAAGAAAGTGCTCATGAGGCCATGTAGAGCATTAATAAGATCAGTCATAGATGACAAGAATCAAGTCTTAAGTTCTGCATCCAGATTGGAGCTTAAGAAGTTAGTGAATTCACGCTCAAGCACTACGAATTGCCTGTGGTGCATTCCCTACACCACCCGTGTGTGTAATGCAGGTAGCTACTGGATTAACGCCTATCCGTGTAAGAACGAAAATGTTAGCTCTGATGTTCTGGACTAAAGTCAAGGGAAACAGAGCACAGAAGAATAGTGGACAAATATGAGTAATGTTGGGAATTAAGCAGATGATACAAAGCCCAACACAATGATCTCACTCATGCTCTTGTGGTTAAAGTGTGGGTAAAAGAGTTGAGCAAAAAGGAAGGACAAGAAGAGAGTAAGATCCATAGTTGTGAGGTTGTAAATTATACCTGGAAAATCATCTCTCCGGATTTTGATTTAGAATTATGTAATCAAATAAAGGGGGAACGTATCATCGTGTATGACAGATTAAGTTTGAGTTATATATGGCAAATGGAGTTGCCATGGCGAAATGTATAGTGATGGATCTAAAGATAAAAACAATAGTTGAGTTGGAGAAGCTTTTTACATCCCTGAGATTAGAGTTCAATCTAAGAGAATATTTAATTTTGTAGCCATTATGACAGCGGAATTGGTGGAAATAATGTTAGCATTAAACTGGATAAGGCACATACCGCCTACCGCAGCTGTTCTCTTTTTGGATTCATTATCAGGTATACTGGTAATTCAAAAGAGTACCTCAGAAAAAGCAAGAATGATCTAAAAAATGAAATATTGTTTTTTGACAGAGTTAGTACGCCTGGGTTAAATATAGTACTAGCTTGGATCCCAGCACATGCTGAGATCCCAGGCAATGAAATGGCAGAGAAAGAAGTGGAAAATGGTCTAAAAATGGAGACATTTATATAAAGATTCCTTTGAATAAACAGGAATTATGCAGGTTAGTTAAAAAAGGAATGGCAAGAATTGTGGACCAAGTAGAAAAGAGATTCTATCAAGTGTGCCCCAAAATAGAGCATAATGCGCCATTCCAAAGTTCTGAAAAGATCAGTGAAGTGCTCATATTTAGACTGTTAACTAGCTACTGTGGTTTAAATAATAATTGGTATGTACTAAAGAGACACAGAGCTGGGTTATGTAACACCTCAGGTTAAATAGACAGCCAATCAGCTGATACAGGAATACAGGGAGCCATCCAGGAAAGACAGGCTCTTTCTGATGAACTTGGACGCTTTACCGTGACAGAATATACTGTGAAGGGGTTAGTGAGAGTGTTGGGAATGGGGGGTAATAGTAAAAAAGCTCTCCTACATTTTTTAAAGGCAATAGAGCAGGGTAAGAGTGTAACAGCTTGGATGCATAAGTAATATAGTAGCTGGTGGTTATAGACTTGGTAGGCTGCATCCCCATAAAGCATCAGACAACTCCTCACATCTGCAGGAGGTGCTTAGTATCGTTATTCCCCCTGTACATGGGGAAACTCCACCAAAGAGAGGGGGAGTGACTCATCCAAGGTCACACAGTGTGTCAGGAGCAGAGATACTTAAAGGAAAAATTATTTTTCAGCTTACCTTTATTTTTTATTACATTGCAAGTAAAACAGAGTTATCAAAGCGTGTGAGTTTCTAACTAGATAGATTTTAAACTTGAGCTGGATCCAGATATGCTAAGTGATAAATAGTTATCAGAATAAGCTTTCAATGAAATTTACATCTAGGATTTTTCAATGAGTGTATGTGTGTATACACAGATTAGAGTTATAATGTGTATATAGAAAGGCAAATACTTATGTAACAGCATACTGTCAACTTGTGGAACTTAATGCCCCAGGAAATCAGTAGGGCTGAAAGTGCAGTTCAGTTCCTGAAGGAATTTAATATTTGCATCAATGAATCTCACACAGCTACACCTGGTGGGAACTGGAGTAAAAATGTTACCAGGCACATCAGTTGTCATGCTGCAGCATGAGAGAAAGCCCATTAATAAAGGTCGGGAGGGAATCCCATCTTCAACAGAAAAGTATTCTATACGTAGCTACTTGCAATTGGATATTTTCCACGGAAGTACTATGTGGCACAGAAAACCAGTGATCTGTGTGGCATGAAAATGTCCATGATCCTGCTATTTGGATAGCCTAATGGGCCATTTTTTACTGTTTATTTGTAATATAAAGCTGCCTCATTTCTGGCATGGGTGCGCATACACAAAAATATGCTCACCAGCCTTTGGCACATAAAGTGTTAAACTCTGCCATGCTAAAGGTTAGCAAGAGACCCGACAAATGCCCAGTTTTACAATGGAGAGAAACATTTTTATCAGTAACCTTTTGAGAAGCTAGTTTAATTGCATGCTAACAGACATTCACAGAGAGCTGCTAGGAGTTACATAGAAGGGAAATGACAAGCACTTGAAGGGTTGTTAAAATTTGAACCTCAGCTTTGTGGGGTTTTACCTGGAGCACTGCCTGGGTGCCTGAAGCCGGCATGTACTCAGCAGCTGTTGGGATGAAAATCTGCTCATGCAGGTGTGATTGTATGGGGCTCAGGTATGTGCCAGGCTGCAGTATTGATGGCTAATGGCTACAGGCTTGGGTTAAAACAGATACACACGTGTGCATCTTAACAGGGGGTTAATGTGGCAGCAGGAGACCTTTAACAGTTGTGTGATGGGAAGACGCTTGCTTAGAAGAATTCCACAAGCCCAGCATAGAGACGAGAGCTTTTCTTTTCAGTGCTGCAGTTGTTTGACATATGACATGTGTGTGACTGTGTGGAATGCAGAAAGGGTGTATCACACGCACGGCACATGTATGACGTGTGTGTGTGTGACTGATTGCAGAACCAAGGTATGAGAAAGAAAAATAAGATCAAAGCTCTCAACCAGAGACCTCACCAACCAGAAGCCAAACTCCACCAGGTATTGTATAAAAGATCAAGATTGGCTGCAGCTCTCCTCAATACCTGGTCCATCTGCCCAGATTTCATCACCTGCCCCAGCTGGGAGAGTCACAGTAGGGGTAAGGGTGGGGTAAGCATACCCCAAAGGTCTGGTCCAAAACAAGAAAGACTGCCATAACCTGTATGAAAGGGGTCACTTTCACTCTCCTCACACCTGCCATCATCCCTATCTTTAACCCAGGGCTTGAATGCCATGATCATAACCAATTCTTCCAGTGGTACATCGATCATTCAGATGCATAATTTATGAGTTGTTGAGAGAGATGTACAAAGGCAGGAAAGAACATGTAGCCATAGCTTCATTGATCGCCGTAGCCCATGCCAGAAACCAGCTGCCTTAGATAATTAAATACCAGTGTTGCATTCAGACAATCCGTCTGGGGATTTAATTATGCTAAAGAAAGACTTTATACTAATGCTAAGCGTTGGTGTTGCCAGAGCATCTTTCACCCCAGGATCTCCAAGCCCTTTACAAACACTCATTAAACCTCAGAACCACCCTGGAAGATGGGTCGCTGTTATTATCTCCATTTTATGGGGTGTGGGGTACGGGAAGTTACAGTACAGAGAGAGGAACCCCTGAGGGTTAGTGGAAGATGCCCGTGTATGACTCAAGAATCCTGACTCCCATGCTGTGGGTGCGCTAACTGTTCAGCATGTTGCCTGCTGCCGTAAGGCAGCCTAGCATCGGGGTGGGACACCAGTTGTAAAGGTTGACGGGTGAAGGGTTAAATGCTTCCCTATTGTCCGCCTGTGATGAGCTGAGTTGAGAGCTTGTGAAGTGGACAAGGGATTAGCAAGAGGCACAGATGAGAATGTTAGTGGTGATAACAGAAGGCTAATTACATTCCACTGGCAATAGACCACCAGCTAACGTGAGCCATATAAAAGGAGAGGTTAGAGTAGCAAGCAGGGTTGTTCCTCCTAAAGGGGGTGTGTGAAGCACTGTACTTACAGTTTCACTGTAGAGAGGCTGTTTTCTTTAAAGGTTCTTTCCCAGCCTTATTTAGTGAAGTTACCTCATGGGAAGGCCAGGGTGAGTAAAGCAAATCAGGACTGCGATCTGTTTGTGGGAAAACGCTTTCAGTTTGTTTTCTCAGGGCTTTTTCTCAAGGGGACTGAGTTGAGGGAAACCCTCCAGGTTTGCGACCACCATGCTAGTAAGTGGGTTCTACAAAGCGTCAGCTTCTGAGGCCTGTTACAGTCCCACCAACTGAATAGTCTTCCACTCCCAGGCCTCTTTCCCTGCCCCTTTAATTTGTCTTATTTTAAAACTCATCTAGTTTTATCCTCCTTGCCTCTAAATATCTATTTATTTTCAGCTATTTCCTTTCAGTTGCTGAGTATTTACAGAGCAGAAATTAAACACTCACTGATTTTAATGGCTTAATTTAAAATGTGTGAGCAGATATTTCATTTTATTATTTCTATCGCAGTAGTAGCTAGGGGCCTCCATCGGGGACTTGGGGCTCCATGGTGCTAGGGCTGCACATGCATGACAGGACAAAAGTATTCTGTCTTCAGAGAACTTACGATCGAAGTCATGACTATCCTTTCCTGGGCACAGGCTCAGTCCCACTGCTCTCAGGCTGACCATCTAAGCAAGCACATTTGGCAGAGAGGCCTCAAAATAAGGAAAGGAAGGAATGGTTCAGGTGTGTTTGGGAACACAGCCAGAAAGAGGGAGTGTGGTCTAGTGATTAGAGAAGACAATGACTATAAAAATCTCATTGTTCCAGGCATTAGCCACTTGGCTATAGGGGTCGGGAAGGACTTTTCCCCCCCTTTTGCAGAATTGGCCTTTTTTTTTTGGCCTTCCTCTGAAGCATCAGAGATTGGCCATAACTGGTGATGGGATGCTGGCTAGGGTGGACCAGTGCTCTGAGGTGGTACAGATATTCCTCTTTCTTATATGCCTGGTTGGTGTGCCCACACGCTCAGGGTCAAGATGATGGTCAGATCTGGGGATTAGAAGGAATTTTCCCTCAGGTTGGATTGGCAGGGACCTTGGGTTTATTTATTTTTTTTACTTCCTCCACTTCCTCCACAGCAAGGGGCATGGATCACCTGCTGGGATCTTACCTAATCAGTCGTGTGCAGCTGAAGGGGTCTTGTGCAGTGGGGGCACCTCAGTCTCTCCTGTTCTCTACCTCTGGCACACAGTGGTTTAGTGTCCTGAAAAATGAAATGCTTTGGTCTTACTAAGGTCACTGGGCATCGCAAAGGGATATCTGGGTGGAACTGAATGACCTGTGCTATACAGGTGGTCAGACTAGATGACCTGGCCTTAAACTCTATGAAACTGGGTAGGGGAAAGGACATCTGGGTTATGAAGCCTAATGGTTGTGAGCCTTTGATGAAAGGGATGCACGATAGTATTATAACCATGCTAAACTAAACAGGAAAGAATTCCTGGCAATGATGCCAGTTAGGCAAGGGGCAGCCTCCTGCTGGAAGTCAAGGAGGCCCCATCCCTAGAGCCATTTCCCGAGATGGTTGTATTTAATGCACAGAGAAGCTGGGAGGAAGAACCCGAGCACTTGTGTAAGGGTGTTGGAGTGGGCAACTCATGGTCCTTTTCCAATCCTAAAACCAACCAGTCTGTTTGAAGCCTGATTGGGCTGACACTGTCTCCCAGCTTCATGCAGGACACTCTCACGCAGACTCAAGCCAAGTGATTTAAATAAAACAGAGAATTAAGTGTAATAGATACTTTGTAGTCAGAAAATGCCCCTTTCCTCTGCCCCCACTTCTCCATCCCTGATAGTCTAGAGCTCTGAGCAACACCCCATCGTACCTAACCCCAGCTACAATGCAACCCTGAAACCAATTTGGGATCTTGAGCCAGCTGGATTCTTGTAAATATTCCATTCCCCCCACTTCTGTTATTTATTTATTTGTATTCTTAACATAATATAAATACAGCACCATTATAAAAATGGCAACGAAAGTTCAAACCTATTCATTATCCATTTTGCACAGATTAAAATTTCCATCAAAGCTGCTTGGTTTTGACTTGAGTTGCTTTCCTTTTAATGAGCTTGATATAGAAGGCAAAAGATGCTAATTCATCCTTACATCTCTATCATATCTTGGCTTTTGCTATATAAAGCATCAAGGTCGCATTCTGGGGAAATGTCTTTTTACCAAAGGTGCCATAATAATAATGAAGAAGCAATTTGTTTCAGCAAACTGCCTACAGTAATGAAGCTTAATTATAACCGTGTTATTAATACTTCTGCTTAAGGTAATTCACTTCTGAGTGAGGCACAGAACAGTAAACTATAATTTAAACACGAATCGAGACCTAATTTAAATCATCAGATCTGCTATGGAAAAAAGCAAACAGAATGACTGTGATCACATGCAATTCAGAGCTTTCCCTCTGCTCAGCTTCCTGTGAGTTGTCTAGAATTGGAAACGATGCTGCGAAATATCTTCACTGTGTTACGGTTAATATACTCCTTTCTGATGGGTTGGAAGACATAGAATACAAGCTGTCTGTCCTCTGTGTGTGCAACAAATATATACATGTACAGATATACATCTGTGTCAACAAATATATACATGTACAGATGGATACACATGCATGCGGACTGAAATCCTGGCCCATTGAAGTCAATAAGAGTTTTGTCATTGACCTCAATGGAGCCAAAATTTCACCTTTTTATTTTTATTATGTGTGTGTGTGTTGCAGTAATAGTGGCCAGGACCGTACGCCATGGACCAGGACCCCATGGTTCTAGGTGTCGGCACTATACAAACACAGAACAAAGAGACAGTACCTGTCCCAAAGAGCTCACAAACTGTCCCAAACTTCCTGCAGAGGAGGCTTCGTAGCAATTGGTCTGCTTCCTCTTGCACCATTCCTGGACGTCCTGCTATCCAAGGTCCTGAAACACACCCCAGGAAAAGCCTCTGGCACTAGCTTTCACAAAGAAGGTGCACTACTATTGTTACTAGCCCAGAGCTCTAATTTTTCCCCACTCTGTTTTTAGGGTATATTCTTAGTGGTTGGGGACCAGGGATGTGGGCAGGAGCTTTTGCCTTCTGTGCATTTGCTTCCCCAGTGCAGTCACTCAAGATTTTAGGAAGGTCTCTGAAAAGTCAGAGGTTTTCTCTAACACAGGTAAAACTTTTAAACTCTAAAGAGATTTTTCCCCCCTCAAAGACTTGGAGATTTTGGGTAAACTAAAATCAATCAATGAGTCAGTCAGTGGACCTAAATAGCTCAGAATGCTCCAAAACACCAGGGCTCTCTCAGACACTTGGCTTCCTGAATCCTTAAACTCCACTTTTCTCAACTATTTCTCCTCTCCAAGTGTCTTATCCTAACTCTGGATCACTATCCTCCAAGCTCTAAAGCAGTCTCTGTACTCCATTTCCCTTTTTCTACTCCAGCCTCCTCTTCCCACCACACACGTACACTCTTTCCAGCAGGCTTCTCCTCTCCAGAAGGCTCCGGCTCTCTTTCCTCCAGTCCTCCACTTCTCTTTCACTTCTGGGCTCCGTCCTCCCAGTCTAGGCCTCTGTCTTATAACCTCAAGACCTGAAACCGTCTTTTCCCCTCCCCATGCTCCTGGCTATTTCACTTTCTTTCCTGTACTTTCAGCATCTCCAATCACAAGCCACACCCATGCCCTCTTCCAAACACCTCTCCCTCTCCTCTTCAGCACTTACATGGTTATATGAGCTCCGTGAAGCCAAATGACATGAAATGATATTTCTACTTTACTGGTAATAGCATTTCCTTGAAAACCCTGCTTGAGTAGGAAATAGAGTGAGAAACTGAAACACACATTCTGCTTTCCCATTCCTCTTTAGGGCTTGCTATCAAATCTGTATTTCCAAATTCTAGCATGCAAAATTCATTCATCCATACAGGGTTCAGGCAGCTCAGTTTGCTTGGTGATTATGCCTAAATTCACCCTTGGCACTGCCAGATGTAGCTCTGCTAGAAATTGTAACAGAGAAGGGGACATGTAGAAGAGGAGTAAATTTATGGAGTGTTTCTTCTGGGGAAGGGGGGAAAAAAACCTCCATCACAGTTCCACTTGACTGCAACCTCCTGCAGGCTGTTTCATCTCATATTATATAAGCTCCAAGGGGGTGTCCAATTGAAGGAACAACTATAAAGTCATTTACAGTCCCCTGCTGAGACACAGCATTATGATAGCCTGGGTAAAGCAGCAAACAGACTTGATGGCCCCTTCTGCAGAGCTGGTCCTGAACAGAGTACCTAAACAGGGCAAGTGCGGCAAACCCTCTCCCAGCCAGCGAAGGGAAAAGGAGCAACCTCACATTAGCTCTTCGCAGCAAGTGCCATGAGAGTACAAATGAGGGAGGCACTCAACTCTCCACACCTGTACCACCATCGAGACAGGTCATTGGGGCAGGGGCATCAGTTTGAACAGAGCTGAGATACAGCTGCCCCATATGAGATATGGGCCTTGCCTACCTACGTCTTCCTTCCAATTTCCCATTGCCCTGCTCATGTCAGTGCCGCTTACTGTGGTGGTAATTTTGGTAACGTGGGCTCTTTTTACTAGGAACTGGAAGAACAGAAAAGTTCAGGCAACCTCAAATAACCCTGCACATTTTGCAACCCGAGACGTGTTCTGCTTGTTTCATCACTGCTCATTCAATCCTCAGCTTGCTCATCTTCAGATGGGTCCAATGCCAAACATCCTCCACTTACCTGTCTCCTAGAGCCCCATCCAAAACCACCTTGGACAGCAGCATGCATCTTCACCAATTCCCACAGCTGCGCTGTCAGAGCTACAGAGTTAATCCGTGGTAAGAGACTGGATCTTAGCAGGACCAAGTCAACAGAAAAGCTCCAGGAGCCATGTAAAATGGCCCAGCAGGACCGACTTCATTAGCTAGAGATTACTTTAAAAAAGGAAAGAAGGGGGGGGGGGGAGAGAGAGTGTGTAAAGATTTTCTGGGCATGTGTGTCACCTTGTCAAACATCAGTGATTCCCCAAGGCCCCATTGCAATCACATGTATGGTTACAAATCTAATAAGCTCAACAGGTGGCTGGGAGAGAGACGACTAGCACTCGAGGGCAGCGGGCTGCCCCCATTTTTCTCAGCGCATCATTCTCAGCATGGCAATGAGTCTCTCTTGCCACAAACGGCGAAAGAGATTTGAGAAACCACTGTTAGAGCCTAACGCAAAGTCCTTGGAAGCTAATGGGAAGCCTCCCCTTGGCTCTGAGGCATTTTGGATCAGCCCCTTATTGCACAGTCGCTATGGTCCCTGGCTGCCCACTGCCATTGATGGCCATTCGGCTGAAAATGGGCATCGGCTTTTAAGCCAGTGGGGTGAGACTGTAAGACCCCCAGAAAGCTGTGCCCTTAATGGCAATCCAAGCAGACGGGTGAAGATCTTATTGGTCTTGGGTGGTGAGTACTCCCTTGCCACTAAAGGTGATCTCACAAGGGGCAGATTAGCAGGGAGGGGGATGTTTTCTCTGCCATTCCCTACGCTGAGCCTGCTCTGTAGTTAAATACAAGTCCAGTTTCCAAGGATGTCAGTCTAATACTTCTCACTTTCAGAAAAACATCCAATAAAAGGGTCGTTCCTGGGTAAGCATTCAATGCATTTGCATGCGAAATGTGCCAAGTTCGTAGCTATGAGTCCCCCTTCTCATGGAGACGGAAGCCTGCACCTTCCCGAGACACTGAGTGCTGCCAAGGCATTCGGTGATTGGCACTTGAAGAGGAATGCTGCTTACTGCTCAGGTTTTCAGAGTATGATGGTGGTACCCAGCAACTTTTTCACTTAATGTTTCCGTGCATTAAGGATTTGATCCTGCATAGCGTTAGGCTTGTATGCTCAGCCCTCCAGGCTAACACAAACAGAGACCAGCAGGACAAGGAGTTCAGGGCAGCCTGATTTAATGCTAGCCCAGATTCAGACCTACTAGATAAGGCTAATGATGTCAGTAGGCCTAGTCCAGATTGAAACTGGTGCATTCGAGATCAGAATCTAACCCTTCCTGAGATTGCAGTGTTCAGTGCAGAGTCATGCCTAGCAGGTACCCTGATTTCACCTGTGTGTAGCCTTCACTCACCTTCGTACTGAAGTGCAACAAGCTGGAACTCCCTGCTGTGCACCCACAAGGGAGTGCAAGGCCAAGGCCCAAAGCAGCTATCTTTCTGTGGAACGCCTCTTTCAGGCCCTGCCATGTCATTATGAATATCTGAAAAAAGAGTGAATAAACCTGTTAAATGGGGCTAGAAAAGCCTCTTTCTGAACCTGAAGCAATACTGCTATTCCTAGGTCTTTTAAAAAAGGAAATTGAATTAATCAGAGAGGCGCTTTATCAATTTGTATGAATGGGCTACGTGATTCAACACTGGGAGGGGGGGAAGGATGAACCTATTATGGTAATTACGTTATTGCACATCAAAGCAAATGTGCGAAGCAGACTTCTGCTGGGTTGTCGTTTTATTCAGGTTTAGCAAAGAAATAAAAAATCAGGGGAACTAAGGCTGCTGCAGAACTCCAGTTTAGATTTCTTCCTTCCATTGGCTTTACCGAGAATCCATTCCAGATGGGCTGAGAAATCCAGTTCAGATTCCACTGGCCCCCTCTGTGAGATGCCTGAGGGCCCATTCCAAGTGGACAGAGAAATCTAATTTCAGTTCTTCTCCCAGGACCGGCTCTGAGAGTCATTCCAGCTAGGATCAGAAATCCAGAGCTTGACTCAGCAATAACAAATATTTGCTCTTTGGATGACTCACTTGATTTCCAAGAGGACTGGTGGGTCCAAAGGAAAAGGACATCACCAAACCAGGTGTGTTTGATTTGGAGCCAATTTAAAACAAAGGGCAGGAGGGGGAGAAAAAGTAAAAGACAGAAGAGACTTTAGGAAGAGTGGAAGTTTTAATTGTGTTTTCTCTGTTAGTTAATCAGGAAGTATCTCAGTGACAGTTAGGTCAAAGTCTCTGGCATATCTGCAAGGCTGCCATCTATCATTAGCCCTACCTGTGCTTGCAAAGTGGTATTTTTCAGCTTCCAACAGGCAAGAAAGCACTCCTCAGAAATTAAAGTGAAGCCCATATTATTGACCAAGGAGGTCAAACAGTCAGCAGTGATTGATGGCCTGGAGCTGGAAAGAACAGCTGTTGGTTAGGTCCAGCTATGTTATAAACATCTTTGCAGGTTAGCAGCAGCTGATTCTTGAATAAATGGACGTAAGGGCTTGTCTAGATATGGTGAATTTGCATTGGTGTATCCACATGAATGTCACTACACCAGCACAAACTTCTAATGTAGGCATGCAGCACCAGGGCAAAATGGGTTTGAAGTGATGCAACTCACTGGAGTAAGTCACACCCATCCAAGTGCTGTCTTATACTGTGCACCATCTCTACAGTGGGGGGTTGCATTGCTGTAGCTAACTCAGTGCAAAAAACGCCAGTATAGACAGGGCTTGAGTTTCTGCTAGGGTCTTGGGAGCCAGAGCTGTGCATGGTTGAGTTCAGATGCGCGTATGTTCATCTACATCTACCCAGAGAGCAAGAAAGCAACCCAGGCCTCTTGTACAGCTCTGTCAAATGCTAAATACAAAGCAACTGGGCCCCACTTCTCTGGAAAGGGGAGAAGAGATGGGCATTGAATGTTCGCTGTAAAGCAGTCATAAGAAGCAAAGGATGTGGCTGCATCCACAGTGGGCTCCCATGTGCAAAGAAACAATATTTGTTTCTCAAAGCTAGGCAGCCTGTGTCTCCACAGGATGCTATAACCTCCTTGCAGCAGTGAGAAAATGTTATTTTCCCTGAGTCAGTATGTGCACATGCCAGTCCAAATGAATATTATTCACACAGCTCTGTTCAAACATGTTTAAATCCTTTAAACCTGGTTAGGCGCCCAACGCTCTCTCTTTCTCTTGTATAGAGTGAATAAAAAGGGACACTCTCTTGGGACTGCTGCTGTCAATCTGGCACTAGGGTGAAGCTCAGTTTGTGATAATGTGGGTAATGCTGCTTGACTGGGGGAGAGATGAGGGAAGGAGAAGCAAGGAGGTCGAGAAGCTATCTGAGGTTGGCCAGGAATTTGCAACGGCACCTTGGTGTATGTATCCCTTTGGCTCAGATTATTGCAAGGTGTGAGCGACAATCAAAGACCATTCAGAAACTGGCAGGCAGATTGCAGCTCCCCACATAACTAATGGTGCACCTCTCAGAGCAGAGTAACCCTTGTACACTTTATAGGTCACTAGCTCCCAGGTCATGTCTGGGATCTGTAAGGGCCTGCGTGGTGCAGATGCAACTAGTTTCACAATACACCTCTCCCCTTACGTTCTAGCCTGGCAGATGAGTGCCAATGGACAGTCTGAGCTGTCTGTCCCTAGTTTTGTGCATCTGGGGCTGTGGGAGAGACAGTTTTCAGCAGAGCTGGCCAGGACATTTTTGATGCAGTATTTTTCCATCGCAAAATGCTGATTAGTCAAAACCAAAACTATTTGTGAGAAAGGGTCAGTTCTGGTGAATTTCTCCATTCTCCTGCATTGGCAGGGCATCCGTGGAACAGCCAGGAAGACAAAAGAGCATGTGGCTAAGGCATGGGTGATACAGGTTCAAATCCCGCTATTGCCATGGTCTTCTCATGTGACCGTTAGCAACTCACTTAACCTTGGGGTGCCTCGGTTCCCCATGTGTAAAAGGGGATTGCTAATCAGAGCCCGTTCAAAGGATGAACCCATTCATAATTGTGAAGTGCTCAAATACTACAGTGAAGGGGCCACGTAAGCGTTAAGGTTGTTTGCACGTGTGGCGTTTAAGCACACGACACAACTCCTGCCCCAAATTCAAAGTTGGATCAGGGTGAATGCAAAGCACCATGGGGAGAGCAAAGAAGATGGTGTGGGGAGCACCTCAGCCCCTCACAATTTTTAGCATGCAGTGGGCATCTCAGCGTAGGAACAGGAATAGCAAAGCCAAGGTTGCTGCACCGGAGGGGTTTTCTGGCTGAAGGATTCCCAAGCAATAGGGTGGAAACAATAATAAACTGAACGGGCCCAGTAAGAAAGAAAGAGAGGTTCTGATCAAAGGATGGTTAATTGGGGCTCTTATTCACAATCTGTTTTCAGCCTGTCCAAGTCGTAGGAGAATAGCAAAGAGAGGGGAAAGGGCATCTGCAGCAGTGGAAGCTGAATGAGACTCTACAGTTAAACACTCAGGATGGAGCAATTACTGGAACTTTTTGAGCCAATTCCCATTAGGAAAGTGCCAAGCTGCCTTTGTCCTAGGGAGATGAGGGAAAGGTCAGTGTTATATGCAGAAAAAACATTCGCGGAAAGAGGCCGCTCAAGGGAGCGGAGGGAAAGGAAAAGGTCTCTTCAAAGGTGAAAAATGAGAGAGAGAGAGCACGAGAGAGCGAGAATGACATTTGGAGATGAAGCTGAACCAGAAGGGAGGAAAAAATAATCAAAATAAAATCACAAGTGAAGCAGACTTTCCTTTAGGACAGCACCCGCGAGGGAGGCTTTGAGTGGAATGGCACAGACCTCAGGCTGTGAGCGTCAGCACTTTGCTTGCTCTGTTACACAAGGTCCTTCCTTCTAGAGCACACAAACTCAGTGCAGGTTTGCAGAAGGGCCAGCGCAGACTATAGCTCTTGCCTTTTAATTGGCTGTAGTGGAGGTGATTCAGTAGCAAATGTATTGAACTGCTGGGAACTCTGGGTATGCCCCTTCTCTGGATTAAGTGGTAATTAGTCCTAATTAGGACCGAATATATTAGATCATTGGGACTACCACAAGTGACCACTGGAGACCCAGAAGTCTTGGAGAACCTCTCCCAGCTGGCTGTAAATCTTTGACTAGGTTGCCACTTTGTGCCACACTCAGGCTGCTGGAGAGAGGCAGGCAGCTGTTTCAGCCTCCACAACACATTACAAGAAAAGCATCAAATAAAAATTCAGACTCTCAGCAATGTGTACCAGAGCCAGGCATTCGCACCTGCAAAGAACTGTAGAATAGCACCCGTGTCCCTCGGAAGGGCAAAAGGCTAGTGTAACGCCGACAGACCCCGGTCATCAGTAGGCGGGATCAAACCAGGAACCTTTGCAGCTCAGCGCATGAGCCTTTACCACAGGAGCTAAAAGCCAACTGCCTATCAGCTAAGGCTGTAGAACAGATCGTTTTCTCTCTCTCAGTGTGGGCTTGGTGCCACTAGATGGGACTGAACACCACACCCAAGGAGGTGTGGGGTTACACTAGCACTGTCCATGCAGCATTCAGTCTGAGGAGAAAAGTGTCCTGAATTATACGAGGAGGGAAAGGCAGTAGAAACCTGCTGAAGCAGATAAGTGTCCCCAAATTTCAGAGTAGCAGCCTTGTTAGTCTGTATTCGCAAAAAGAAAAGGAGTACTTGTGGCACCTTAGAGACTAACCAATTTATCTGAGCATGAGCTTTCGTGAGCTACAGCTCACTTCATCGGATGCATACTGTGGAAAGTGTAGAAGATCTTTTAGACACACAAAGCATGAAAAAATACCTCCCCCCACCCCACTCTCCTGCTGGCAATAGTTTATCTAAAGTGATCACTCTCCTTACAATGTGTATGATAATCAAGTTCGGCCATTTCCAGCACAAATCCAGGTTTTCTCAGCCCCCCCCGCCACAAACCCACTTTCCTGCTGGTAATAGCTTATTTAAAGTGACCACTCTCCTTACAATGTGTATGATAATCAAGGTGGGCCATTTCCAGCACAAATCCAGGGTTTAACGAGAACGTCTGGGGGAGGGGGGGTTAGGAAAAAACAAGGGGAAATAGGTTACCTTGCATAATGACTTAGCCACTCCCAGTCTCTATTCAAGCCTAAGTTAATTGTATCCAATTTGCAAATGAATTCCAATTCAGCAGTTTCTCACTGGAGTCTGGATTTGAAGTTTTTTTGTTGAAGAATTGCAACTTTCATGTCTGTAATCGCGTGACCAGAGAGATTGAAGTGTTCTCCGACTGGTTTATGAATGTTATAATTCTTGACATCTGATTTGTGTCCATTTATTCTTTTACGTAGAGACTGTCCAGTTTGGCCAATGTACATGGCAGAGGGGCATTGCTGGCACAGGATGGCATATATCACATTGGTGGATGTGCAGGTGAACAAGCCTCTGATAGTGTGGCTGATGAAATTAGGCCCTGTGATGGTGTCCCCTGAATAGATATGTGGGCACAGTTGGCAACGGGCTTTGTTGCAAGGATAGGTGCCTGGGTTAGTGGTTCTGTTGTGTGGTGTGTGGTTGCTGGTGAGTATTTGCTTCAGGTTGGAGAGCTGTCTGTAGGCAAGGACTGGCCTGTCTCCCAGGATTTGTGAGAGTGTTGGGTCATCCTTCAGGATAGGTTGTAGATCCTTAATAATGCGTTGGAGGGGTTTTAGTTGGGGGTTGAAGGTGACGGCTAGTGGCGTTCTGTTATTTCCTTTGTAGTAGGTGACTTCTGGGAACTCTTCTGGCTCTATCAATCTGTTTCTTCACTTCCGCTGGTGGGTATTGTAGTTGTAAGAATGCTTGATAGAGATCTTGTAGGTGTTTGTCTCTGTCTGAGGGGTTGGAGCAAATGCGGTTGTATCCTAGAGCTTGGCTGTAGACGATGGATTGTGTGGTGTGGTCAGGGTGAAAGCTGGAGGCATGTAGGTAGGAATAGCGGTCAGTAGGTTTCCGGTATAGGGTGGTGTTTATGTGACCATCGTTTATTAGCACTGTAGTGTCCAGGAAGTGGATCTCTTGTGTGGACTGGACCAGGCTGAGGTTGATGGTGGGATGGAAATTGTTGAAATCATGGTGGAATTCCTCAAGGGCTTCTTTTCCATGGGTCCAGATGATGAAGATGTCATCGATATAGCGCAAGTAGAGTAGGGGCGTTAGGGGACGAGAGCTGAGGAAGCGTTGTTCTAAGTCAGCCATAAAAATGTTGGCATACTGTGGGGCCATGCGGGTACCCATAGCAGTGCCGCTGATTTGAAGGTATACATTGTCCCCAAATGTAAAATAGTTATGGGTAAGGACAAAGTCCAGCCACCAGGTTAGCCATGACATTATCGGGGATAGTGTTCTTGACGGCTTGTAGTCCATCTTTGTGTGGAATGTTACATCCATAGTGGCCAGGATGGTGTTATCAGGAAGATCACCAATGGATTGTAGTTTCCTCAGGAAGTCAGTGGTGTCTCGAAGGTAGGTGGGAATGCTGGTAGCGTAGGGCCTGAGGAGGGAGTCTACATAGCCAGACAATCCTGCTGTCAGGGTGCCAATGCCCGAGATGATGGGGCGCCCAGGATTTCCAGGTTTATGGATCTTGGGTAGTAGATAGAATATCCCAGGTCGGGGTTCCAGGGGTGTGTGTGTGCGGATTTGATCTTGTGCTTTTTCAGGGAGTTTCTTGAGCAAATGCTGTAGTTTCTTTTGGTAACTCTCAGTGGGATCAGAGATTAATGGCTTGGAGAAAGTGGTGTTGGAGAGCTGCCGAGCAGCCTCTTGTTCACATTCCGACCTATTCATGATGACGACAGCACCTCCTTTGTCAGTCTTTTTGATTATGATGTCAGAGTTGTTTCTGAGGCTGTGGATGGCATTGTGTTCTGCACGGCTGAGGTTGTGGGGCAAGTGATGCTGCTTTTCCCCAATTTCAGCCCGTGCACGTCGGCGGAAGCACTCTATGTAGAAGTCCAGTCTGCTGTTTCGACCTTCAGGAGAAGTCCACCTAGAATCCTTCTTTTTGTAGTGTTGGTAGGGAGGTCTCTGTGGATTAGTATGTTGTTCAGAGGTATGCTGGAAATATTCCTTGAGTCGGAGACGTCGAAAATAGGATTCTAGGTCACCACAGAACTGTATTATGTTCGTGGGGGTGGAGGGGCAGAAGGAGAGGCCCCGAGATAGGACAGCTGCTTCTGCTGGGCTGAGAGTATAGTTGGATAGGTTAACGATATTGCTGGGTGGGTTGAGGGAACCATTGCTGTGGCCCCTTGTGGCATGTAGTAGTTTAGAAAGTTTAGTTTTTATCTTGTGTGTATAAAAGATCTTCTACACTTTCCACAGTATGCATCCGATGAAGTGAGCTGTAGCTCACGAAAGCTTATGCTCAAATAAATTGGTTAGTCTCTAAGGCGCCACAAGTCCTCCTTTTCTTTTTGTCCCCAAATTGTAACTCCTTTAATAGGCCTGTTTCTTTAAATGGGTGCTGATACCTTTAGCAACCTGACCACAGTCCAGTGATCTATTGCACGCTGCATGTGAATGGATGGATATTTGCCTAAAGACAGATACATACAAAATTGGGGAAATTTTAGTGTCCATCTCAGGAACACATTTAAGGCCAAATTCATTTCTGTTGCATTCCACTGAAGTCAAGGGCATTACATGAGGCATGAATTTGGTCCCTATGGTTCTATCTAAAGCTGGCAAAGTGCAGACAGCATTTGTAGGAGTATTCTCCACTCTCAGTGCGGCCAGCGAGTCCTCGTTCTGACTTGCGGAATCATTTTCCGACAACCCTCCCAGCTATTCCACATCCCTGCTGTTCCAGTCCTGCAGTCGTACATAGCTCTGCAAATGTTCCTCAAACTTCACCTGCAGCACTTCCTCCTTTTGTCAGTGTGGGTCTCCCCACACAATTCTGCCTGTGGACTTGGAGCTCGACCTGCAGATGGCCTTGGCTTTTCTCCTCCTGGGATCCTCTCAGAGCTCGGCTGTTGTCATGGTATAATACAGACTCCTGGGCACCAATGCTCGATCTCATACTGACCTGATGGGTGACCTTGGGAAAGTCTCCTCCTCTTTCGGTGCCTCAGTTTCCCCATTAGTGAAATGAGGAAAATAGTTACCCAGCTCACAGGGATACTGGGAAGCTGAATGAATTAATGTTCATCAAGTGCTCTATAAAATGCTCAGAGTTACTGCTATCATGTTCCTGTGTCACTCAGATTTTTTCTTTCAGCTTTTTAACTGCAGGCCTGATGCAATGTGTCCTGTAAGAAAAGATGAAATGCAACTGCAGCTTTGTCTTTCATTACATTTCTACTCCGTAATAAACAGCAGTGGGTATTCATTATTATTTAAACACCCCGTGCTTCTGAAATCCTATTTAGCTGGCATTTTTCCACAGCACATGTTGGAATTTACAGTAAGTGCATTCCTTCTACAATAAACATTTGATTTCCTTCACCCACAGACTGCAGTGCTAATGAGGGGAGGTTTTCCCTTGTTATCTTGGAGAGGCCAGGCACACAATTAGCATTTTGCAGAGATCTAAGAACAGAAATGTACAGCTTATCCTGCAATAAGGTGTGGAATAGAAGCTTTGTACAGTACGAAGGAATGGATCTCCCAGGCACCAGGGAGTACGTACCATACATGGGGTGCAAAGGCCTGAACAGCAGAGTGAATCTTACTGCTTCCTTATTCATCAAAGCCATACTCTGACGTGCAGCGAAGGCTAACTGGCCTCTCTGAAACGAAGACACGTATGAACTATAAAGGAGAAGGAGGACGTTCTTAATCATAGCTAGCTTCCTCTGCATAGTTCTCCTTTGACGCAGCATCTGCTCCTCTTTCTCATGTCCTCAGGTGGGTTAGCTGAGCGTGTGTGGCTTTCCCAGGCTCAAAACAGTGAGTGGGTGGCAGATTCCTGGTTTTAGAAGCCAGATTTAACATCCCAGAGAGGGGGGCGATCTCTCCACAACAAAGCTTTGGATCCAAATCCAAACTCCCCCCGACCACATTTGGCCTCACCAAGCATTTAGCAGTGCTCAGACCTGGTGTTCTGGTTCAGACCCCTCTCTGCATTGCAGTAGAATCAGTCCTCAGAAGATCAGACCATTTCTCTTGCTTTTTGGCTTACGGCTGCTCTCTACTATACCAGGACGCACGGGGTCGCAGCTGCACAATGGGGCCAGCACAGGCTGCAATTACTAAGCCTGCAAGTTCCCTTCCTCGTTGAGAGCACCCTCTCACACCCCATTGTCTCTCCTAGCCACTCCAGATGGACTCCCCTCTTTAACTACTCCATGCTGGTTCATGCTTCATTGGAAAACAAGGGGTGGAGGCAAATCGTCATCATTTAATTGCCAAGTGGAAACTAGAGAGGAAAAAATATTTTCAGGCTTTTGCAAAAAGACCAGCTGTGATGAAGAACACAAGCAAAAATCCCACACACAAGGGGGCTTAGATGGGGCAGAAGTCAGTGGAAAGACTCCCCATCCCCTGCAGCTGGTGGAGAGTGGGCAGGCAGGAGCCAGGAGTGGAAGGAGCCTTGGCTTCCCTCCAACACACCAGGACCTGCAGGTGAGCTGCCGCACAGGGGCTGTATTCTGTGCCAAGCGTAGGGAGGACACAGGGCACATCACTCTTGAAGCAGGAGATTCGTTCCCTGCTATGCTCTTCGAGCAGCAGAGCAACTCACTACCCCATGGATTGGGCCCATGGCAAAGCCTGTTAACTCATAACAACAGTTTACATTCTGCTGCCCTTAATCACATGGCAGTGCACACTACTCTGCAATTAATCCCACGGGTTTCCACAGGGACGGCTCACTGAGCAAGATGATACTTGGCGTGAGGAAGGGCATCAGAGTCTGTCCCAAAGTGTTTGTGCAGTGCCTGATGCAAGCTTTCCCGGCATGGCTTTGATATTCCAGAATCAATTACACTACTTCCTTCTCAGACCTCTCTTCTACGCCAGCTTTGTGGGATAAAGAGCATTGCAACCTCCAGTCACTGTGCCAGCTGAAGCAATTTCTCCTTTTACACATACACACACACAATCTAACAATAGTGAAATGGGACCCTGCAGGCAAGGAATATCAAGCAAAGCAGCTTTTGTGATTCTGCCTGCAGAGCGGAGCGAGCCCTGCTTCACAGTTCAAGATATTATCGGCAGGCTGCTCTGTGTAACTTTATTTAGATCTTTCTGCATTAATTGCATGGAGAAGGGCTCAAAAGTTCAGAATGAGAGAGAGGAATCTTTGATGTAGGAGGCTGTTGTCTCTGAATAAAGCTTTATATTATTATGTAAAACATAAAGGGCATTAGTTAGAGTTCTTCAATTAATCAGCACAGTTGGTCTATCATCTTGGGTTCTCACCTCTCGCCCCCCTTTGTTTAATGAGAGGTGGGAGGTAGAAGCACTTGAAAAAGGAACCTTTTACTCCTGGGCTCATTTCAAAAGAGGTATCATGCAAGGGAGAGATGAAACTGCAGCATTGCTCCAGTCACAGATCAGCTGTGGAATTTCATGGGCCAATTACAGGGGAACCTGTCAGAATGGGTGAGTGAAGCCTGCAGTTTTGGTTAGTTAGCCATTCTACACCATTATGGCCAAAGAGTGAAGCATACGATTCATGTTGCACCGTAAGAGAGAGTGGAGAAGTTGTGCTGAAACTCGGAGAAAATTAATAATTATCCCAAGTGCTCAATACAGTTTGCATAAATCCAATGGATGGTCTATTTTAGTATATAGTGTGCATGTGTGTCTGCAATACCCTGGAAGGAAGACCCATCTTCTGGCCTAAGAGCGGGGGCATGCCTTATAGCTGAGAATTCACCTTATACAAGATTACTACATGCTCCTAATGCTTCTAGCCATGGTGCTTCCCAGTCATCTCTACAGGGTGCTGCTCTGGCAAGGCTGCCTCCGGAATGGGAGAGCTGGTTGGCTGCCCTTCCCATTCCATTCTTGCCTGGAGAGCAGGAGCACAGAGCAACAAGTTCGACCTGTTGCTGGCATTACAGAGCTACCTGGGGGACCTTGGGCAAGTCTCTAGGAGTAAGACAAGACTGAGGTGCAGTGTAAGTTCTTTGGGGCGGGGACTAGCTCTCATTAGGTGTATGTCCAGCCCTTAATGCAATGGGGATCAGCTGGGGCACCAAGCGTTACTGTAATATTATAGTAACAGTAGTTATATTAACCCTTCCCTGCTGACATCTCATGGCTTACCCCAGTGATTCCCAAACTTGTTCCGCTGGTTGTGCAGGGAAAGCCCCTGGCGGGCCGGGCCGGTTGGTTTACCTGCCGCGTCCACAGGTTCGGCCGATCATGGCTCCCAGTGGCCGTGGTTCACCACTCCTGGCCAACGGGAGCTGCTGGAAGCAGCGGCCAGTACGTCCCTCAGCCCGCGCCGCTTCCAGCAGCTCCCATTGGCCGGGAGCATCGAACCACGGCTTCTGGGAGCCGTGATCGGCCGAACCTGCGGAGACGGCAGGTAAACAAACCGGCCCGGCCTGCCAGGCGCTTTCCCCGCACAAGCGGTGGAACAAATATGGGAACCACTGGAGCCTTACCCAATATGTTCCTATGCGTTTTCTGGTTCAAAGGAGCATGGCTGTAGTTCGAGCTGGGTCTGCCTTCTCTCTCTCCTCTCCCCATTGAATCGGGCTGCCTTGCTTGTCACAGACTGGAGAAGTAGGCTGCAAACCCGGCCACTGGGAACGTAACAGCTGTGCGCTGTAATATCTGACGTTTTATCCTTCTGGCTTCACTTACTGCAGCCGCCTCTACCAGACAACAAATTATCCGCGCCTCCGCCCCGCCCCCAAGATCCTGGAGCTTCCTAAGTGGTCCCCACGACACCTTGTGAGGTTACTGCTCTCACAAGGCGTCCCTCATCCCAGCCTCGACGGCACGGCTACTGAAAGAGTAATGGAAAAGTGACACCCCCTTCCCTTCAAAAAAAATCAGAAGAGGGACCCAGGGGGTCACCTAATTGGATACTACTTTGCTGAGAGGCCATTACAGTACGAAACCCAACCAGACGCTCAGTGGCATCATAAATCATATTCCGAGCCTGGCTCAGCTTTCTCTCTGCCTGAGAGCTTCACTGATTTGATGCTTCAGGTCTCCCCTGCATGAAAGAGCAGCCAGCCAACAAGGAAGTGCCTGATGATCATGTCAGGGAGATCTCGATTGCAGACAGGCATTGTCTGAGCCCTCCCCAGTTCACTGGGAATCAGGGGGCTGCACATGCACAAAACTTGTGAGGAGCTTTCTCTGGGGTCTCTTTTTCCCCCTGCTGGTTTTGTGAAAAGTCCACAATAAGTGCTAAAAGAATTCCTGGGTCTGATTCCCCATTGCTCTGCACCTTGTTGTCATTACCCTGTGCAAGATGTACGTAAAAGGCTACAATTCTGCTTTGGCAGGGTTGTGTACTGATGTGCGGAGCAAAGGGGAATTCTTTCTTTCCCTCCTCCCCAAATCTGAGCCAAGCCTTTGGTTTTGGTTTTGCTTCCAGACAGGACTGGGAGAGCCAAATCCAGTGGGAAAAGCTGTTCTTGAGATAATCCTCACCTTACCGAAAACATAGCTTTGTGGTTCCAGCTAGATACAGAACATCCGCCAGGGAAAGACTACATCATTGATAAGGGCTTTCTTTTATTTTTATTTTTGTCCACACAGCTAGACCCAGTTTCTTCCACGCTTACTCACACGGAGCCATACCTTCACTTTCCCAATAGCCCCAGTCAACTCAATGGGCAGATCATGGAGTAAGGTAGACAGCAATATGAGTGAGGTGGTAGAATCTGGCCCAGAGTGATTTAGAAATTGTTTTTCCCTTTTTCACCTCCCCCTTGTCTGACACTCTGCAAATGCCTATTCACTACATCTCCAATATCCAGAAATGTACCTAACTACAGCTCAGAGATGTTCAGGCTACACTAAAGGAAAGGTTCTGCCTGCACAATGGATAAATGTGCATAGCCACAGAACAAACTGCTGAGCAAACAACAGGAGAATCAACTCACTAGCTCCCATCCCCGGCCTCAACAAGAGAAAACTAATTTGACATGGGTGTATGCTTTGGAATACTCCTTTTGGTCACCTGTCCAGGACTAGAGTAACCATTTTTCAACAAGCAACAGACCACAGAAAGAGACATCCTATTAAAAGAAACTACCCAGCTGTGGTTATGTAAACCTCCTTTCAGCTGTATAGAAATGAGAGCGAAGCCCAAAACTACAAAGTTTGGATTTAAATCTGCACTACTTCAAAGTTTAGGTGTTTGGATCTGGGGGAGGGGGCATGTCTGGACCCATCTCTGTTACAAATACAGCTAAAAGAAAGTTCATTTTTAGAGGTATATAAGGTTCCTGCAGCCTGCTCCATTGATAATCAGTATTTTCAATAATGTCCTCAGAAAAATGCAGGGAACTTACCCAAGAGCCTCTATGCTCTGCTTCTGTGCTCTATAAGTACATCCAGAAGAATAGCTGTGAGAAGAACAGGGAATAACCATCACAAACCTGAAAGATAAAATAAAATAATAATAATAACATTAATAATAATCCAAGACAAATCCTAAAAACTCTTCTTTAATCTTTGTGCTTTCAGACCTAGTCCCCCTTTCATCTAGGATTTTGCAATTCCGTCGTTATTCTACAGTTATAGAAACCACAAAAGCTATGAGAAAGGGAGAGAGAGAGAGAAAGAGAAAAGATTAAATTAATGAGCAGGTAAGCAGGTTTATTATTTTGTCTGATCCTTCCTTCCTTCCTGCTAATTTCTCTGAGCCAATTTGGAAGGTAGAGCCTATAACATTAACTCTGTGACACACTATTGTATCCCTTTTCTTCCTTAAACCATTTATCTGAATGCTATTAAGATCCAATTTGCATAGATACTTTAAGGTATTGTACAATGGGTATGTGTGTGTATCAGCTAAGTTATAGTGCCTGACAAGAGAATATTCGCTCTCACACACACACAAAAAATCAGTGAAACAGGGACTTTCAACCTGCCTTTTATTATGCTACAGGAAATACTTTGTACTTATATACAAGGCCAAATTCCAATGCCCTTACTCACACGGAATAGTACTTTACGCTGCAAATAGCCAACACATAGGAATAACTGCTTGAGTAAGGGGTTCACAATTTGGCCATAGTTAATTAAGCCTCATTACATCCCTCTAGCAAACTGATCCATTGAGGTGCTCTTTGAAGGGACTGAAATGACATCCTATGGCCATGAGTTCCCCATGCTAAGGAAGGAATATGGAGGAGTGCCACAAGGATCTATCAACTTCCAGTGGGAGCTCAGAGGATCAAGCCCTTATAGGGATGTGGTGAGGCTTAATTAACGATCAAGGGCAAATGTAGGTGTTTGCATTACAGATTCTGTCAGCAGGTGCAGGTCACTTCTCTACAGGGACCTCTGTGATGTGCCAAGGAGGAAGACATGCAGTTCTCCATGCTCCATGCAATTCTCCATAAAAACCCCACAGATCCAGTGCGGATTTATGGAGAGTAGCCCTATCTGGTAAATAGTCAACTGTCCCACACATTCCCAGTGTAATACTCCTCGACAAACAAACTGCAACCAAGATAACTTGCAAGGAGATGAGGAAATGGCACCCTATTTGCCCCAACCATGCCCTTATTAACCAAACATTACGCAACTCTTTATGCTAAAGACGTGTGCCATTTCCTTCTCTGCCCAGTAAAGCAGTACCCGTGAACCTCATTTCTAACCAGCAGCCAGCACCAACCCTGTCTGCAGGTCCCAGGGCTTTGCACTCTCATGCTGCTGGAGCTCCCAACCAGTTTTCACCTTCATAAATATTTAAAGCTTCAGCAGTCTTATTCTGGGGATCTAATGGAAGTATGACACCCAAATCAATTGTTCCTTTCTTTGCAAAAACTCCTGAGCTGCCTGCTTTAATCGGCCCAAGTGCGATGTTTTATCAATCAAGTCTGTTAAGGATCTGTTTCTTTCAGCAATCAAAACTTTGCTTCAGTCTTTTTACCCAACTTGAAATGCCGTCCTTGAGCTGCCAAGGGCCCCACACATTAAATACACTTGGAAACATGAAAGCCGTGCGTGTGCATTCTGCTGAGCGCCATCCCACGAGAGTGCCTGTGAAATATCTGTGTTTGCTGTCACACAAAGGGACGGTTCATTTCTTGAAGGAGTTCATTTGAGAAACAGGAGGAGTTGGAGGGAGGGGTGAGGAAAAACACATCAAGTCTCATTGTGTTTGTTGTTTGTCTCTAAAATTGACTAGGACTTGGGCAGAATTCAAGAGAGGACTCGATGGGGGGAAGGTAAGTCTCCAGCAGCCACATGCATCCTGTGGCTACAGCAGTATAGCCTGCTTGTAGAGAGTGAGGAGGAGTGTTTGTGTTATGAAGAGCCAAGCTTTGCATAGGTCTTCCCCACTTCTAGTCAGGAATACAGGAAAGTGCTGTAAGGATCTAGTCCATTTCTTGGCCAGAATCTAAGGTCCCCAACCCTTGTTATTACTTTTAGCTCATTAAATGAATAAAAAGGTAAAGTTTTCGGGCGAGATTCTCAGCTGAAATAAGTCTGTTGACTCAGGTATGCAAATCTTCACCAGGTGATCCGGCTTCTAAGGAACAACAAGAATTATTATCAGGCCTTGTTGAAAAAAAATGAAATAATTTTGTCGGGAACATTTTCCAACTTTTTTTGTATTTTTTCTTCAAAATTTCAAAACATTTTCTGGCCAGCTCCAGTTATTAGCAGCTTCCCACCACCCGATCATCTGGCACATGCCCTGCTCTGATATGCTATGACTAGCTAAGCAAACAGTCCTAGTCACAAATGTGAATTTGGGTCTCAACTGTCTGCCAGGCTCCTATAAGAGGGGAGAGAATGCACACAGACACACAAAAAACAAAAACAAACAAAAAATCAATGAAACAGGGATTTTCAACATGTCTTTGAGATATCTTGGGGCCAGTTCATCCCTCCACTGACTTCTCTGGGAGTTATGCAAAGGGTTAACTTTGTTAGTCTCATGATCTCCAGAGTGTCTGGCTGTTTTCTAGTTTCTATCTGGGGGCCTTCTCTGAAGATAGGTGGAGTCACAGGACCCAGTTCCTTCCTGCATTAAAGGGCCAGACCATCTTATGCCTTCTTTCCTTGATTCCCAGAGTGTACACGAAACAAGGCTGGGAATTAGATCTTCTACTGACTGGAAGAGGTGTATTTCAAACACAACACCTGATGAAAGATGATGCAGATTTATGGCACTGTGCAATAAAATAAATAAGAGGCCTGGCTAAACTAGTTCCCTGCATGGCACGTGATTTACAATGAAGTAGCCACAGACCAGATGGAGAGCTCAGGCCACGGTGAGCAACGGCAGCTGGCTACCTGTCACTCTGTTGTTCACATTGTTCATCTCAGAAAGACCAGCGCTGATCTAAGGAGTTCAAAGAGCGCTTTGCGCTTCTCCATGGCTCATAATAAAGTGCTCCCATAGGTGGGAGAGGAGGGCAGGGATTATAAATAAGGGAAATAGCACTGAGAGAAGGCTAACCATTGACCATCACTTGAATGCAGCCTCGCTCTTGGCTTCCCCAGAGGGAAAGCTGAGAGAAGTAGATCTGGAGGGATAGCGGGTGTAAATATAACAAACAGAGTGTTGTCACAGCCAGGATCCCACATTCCATTAATCAAGCAGATGAGTAGCCAAATATGAAGCTAGGTTGACTGGCCTCAATGTAAATTATTTCTGTTTTGGGCTGGCCTTTTGCCAGATGGTAGCAAAAGCAGAAAGAAAACTCGCCCCCCACACAGGGATGAGTGCGGGGGGGGGGGGGGGGGAGACCCAATCATCATAATTTACAAAGGTTATTTTGCCTGCTGCTGCAGCCTATAATTTCCCATGGCCCATTCAGAAAAAGCAATAGGAGTGATAGATTCTCAAACCATAAGGTTTGTCTTACTTGGTGATAAAGCTTTAAGTGAATGGTTATGAACCGGAAATAGGAAACGCTCCAGTGCAATATGCTCCATGCAGATGGCTTATTTTTAAAAGCCTTATTGTTTTAGAGCAAGGGACTATGTTAACTCCCCCCACGCAAACACACACATTGCTAGCTAGGAGCCCACTCCATGGCCCGTTGAAGTCAATGGGAGCATTGGACCAGCCCCAATGGATCGACTCACATGTCTTGCTGCTGGCAAATTAAAAGTGGCTTCTCTGCACTTGGCTGGCTGGGGCTTAGACCCTTGGACTGTGCCTCACTCAGCCATGCCTTCAGCTGTCCCTAGTGGCTATTGATCTGCATCTGCCTCACCGCAAGGGCTGCCCACCATGAGCCACAGTCATAACATGAGGCTCAGTGAAGGGCTGCACAAAAGGGAGACCGGCTCTGGCACCAGCAGTCCCCGTGGGCTGCACAAAGCAGAGGGCAGCCACAGGAAACCTTTCTCCCCTCTCCACATCTCATTAGCTCCCTCTTTTATCCCTTCCTAGGACTGGGTTTGTCTTACTCCCCTTCTCTCTACCTCCTGGGCTGCAGTCTCAGTTACCGTGAGTGAGCTAAACGACCGAAGACACCTTGCAACCAGCCAGGCTGGCTCAACTCTCTGCCAGAGGAGAGAAATACACACACTCTTGCTCCATATGATTTGCTTTACATTGTAGTGCAGCAGCCTCTGCATTAAGACCCTGCAAGAAGAGGGCACGGAAATGAAGCCTCCTGAGCTCTTTCTCCACAGGCAAATCCTGCCAACCAACTGACCACAAAGGGGAGCTTTACACATTTCCAAGGACAGTCCCACATTTTTTTGTTTAGTCTGACCTCACATCACAAGCCTCTGAGATTCTCCTTGAAAGGAGAATTGCCTCAGGCCTGGTATGATCCTAGTGCTGATTACTTGTTAAACATCCTTGTCCAAGCCGTGGAGGTCTCTCCAGTAGCAAAAACAGCCAGAATAATTGTCACAGTTCAGGCCAACTGTACCTGTATTTCCCCCTCTGTGGTTCATCAAGGGCCTGCATTCTAGGCTCCTCAGCCATCACCTCTTTTTGGGAGAGACCCACCTCTCTGTCTCCCTCCTGACCAGGCTTTTTCAGCTGCACAATTCCTTGTCGACACGGATATGCCCAGCAAGCCTGACTGCTCAAACAAGCCAGCATCTGTGCTTTGCTTTCTCTCTGAAGGCTATGAACATCTATAATTGCCTGTAGGTTACCACAGAGCTCTTTAAAAGCAAGTACATTTATTCTTACGGTAAAAGCATTACAGAGAAAACACATTAAAAAGAACCTACATGTATGCTACAAAGCTTGCTAGAGGTCACTCCCAAATCCAGTCTCAGGCTCTGAGTTTTCTGCTTGGTTACAGGTTCACAGCTATCTGAGATTCAGAACCAGAATAGCCATGAATAGCTCAGTCTTTCTTTTATACAGCTTGGGGCCATTGATCTTGAGACTTCAGGAACCCCACAGATTACAGTGAAAAATTATGGAGAGTAGCACTATCTGATAAATAGCAGACAATGGTACTCTCCCTGGGGCTTACCTGCAAAAGGCTGGGGTTTTGCATAAGCAGAGGTGGGAAATTTGCATTCACCTCCCCAGGCAAACCACTTGCCACTGTTTGTGCCAAAAGTCTATTCTTGTCTGGCACATCATTCAGTACAGTCCTTTGAAGTTCAGGATTCACATCCCCTCTGCCCCCTAGAGTAGTCACATCTCGACCCACAATAATACAAAACCTTTGCATTTAATTGACTCCAAAGACACAAACTTAATTCAACACTTTTTCCAAGGATGTTGCAGGAAATTGATATATTTATCACAATGAGTCCTGAATGTCCTGGGCCAAATTGATCACTGTGTTGTTAACTGCCCCCATATGAAGGGGGTGTGGAATGCAAGCATTGTGGTTTGGTAGAACTTTATACCTGTTTTGCACAGGTGTATATGAATGTGTATTGCTCTCTGGCCTTCTCCTATTCAACAGTTTCTATGGAGAGCCCATCCCCAGAACCAATTTCCACAAGGAATCAGCAGAGAGGTGCTAATGTGTGACTTGGTCCACCCGTAAATTCCAAAACCTTCCACCCTGCAAGGCACGAATGGGGTCACCATCTGTTTATCTCCTGCACCAATGCTTGGTGCTTTTTCTTCCCCAAACTTTTGTTTTTAAATTATGCTTGTCCCAAAGATGTTTTCCTGCTTTGTTTCTTTCCATCTGTCTCCTCCTTTCAGTGCAATTAGTGTCTTGTTGATAGTTCCTCGGATCTGAGTGATCTCTTTCATCTGACCTTTGACTTTCAGGTTTCTCTTTCATGCTCTTATAAGGAGCTATCTGACAGGTTTGTTCATTTCATCTTCATTCACGGCCGGAGCCGTCTGGAGTTCTCTGAAGTGTTGTTGCTATCTCCAAAGTAAAAAGCTTTTTAATTAAGGAACTTATTTTTTATAGAGCTCATTAAAAAAAAGAAAGTTTTTTTCTTTTTGGGTAATTATTATTAATACGCTTCTTTTTTCTGAGTTTGTTACACTCACCAGTAAGGTGGGGAATGCAGGTAGAACCCTGATTTTTGGGGTCATAAGAGCAGACTTGTAGAACAACAGCTATTGCGATATTATATCTGATGCACAGAACAGACTGTCTAATAGAATCTTTGAAGGGGAAAATACAGGGTCTGATTCTCCAGAGCCTTGCAGCTGGTGACGTAATTCATGGCACAAAACATTACTGCCCGAATGGTAAGGAGAGACACCCATTTTGTAAAGGTGGCAGTGACAACACAAGATGCAGGCCAATGGAGAAACAGGCCCAGGGGTCAGTTCTCCTGTGCCATCTTCTCGCCATTATCGACCCTGCTACAGCTAAGAAAACCTTGCATGCGCGTAAAGCTCCTTTTATTTAAGGATCCCAAACAGAGGAAAGGCAGGCATGGCTTGGGTGATACAGGAAAAGAAAGGCCCAGAGAAAATACATAGTGACTGAGCTGGAGACACCACATTCGACTACATTCTCCGGCCACAGCCGCTCTGCCTTGACTCCAGGTCCCCCCCGCTGGCCCTGTCATTCCTCTGTCACAAGCTGCGCAGTGGTGCAGCCAGCAGTAATTGCTGTAACATGGAGAGAAGTCAGGGAGTCAGTACAGAGCAGCTACTGCGCCAGGTCAAACTCCCAGCACTGCATGAGTAAAATCAGTTCAGTTGGACAGGTGCTCACTGGCATTTGAATAGTACCAGCAAGCAGCGAGTTCCCCAGTCCTCCTTCCCTTTCTTTACACATCAAAGCTTCTCCAGCATACCACTGTACATGACCCACTTTTGAATCAGAAGCATGCACTATTGTTCGAAAGCTCATAATGCCCACTGAAATCCCAGATGATCCAAGAGTCCCACATTCACCTCAGGGTATAAAATAGAGAGAGAGAGATAGCTATGAAACAAACCCTGAGTGAGGTTGATAGGGAAAGGTGCTTTGGGCAGGGAACAGTATAATGAAGCCCTGTCCAAAGAGGATCGGGAACTCGTTATTGCTTTGTCCAAGATTCACAATATGGGAAAGATTCCCCCACAACGTCTGAGTCATTCTGAGGACCTCTGCTCGAGTGAGATGAGAGCCCATCAAAAGAAACTCCTCCACTCTCACAGCCACACAAAAAGGATGTGGACTTTTCCACAAGTGAGGAAGGTACATCTTGTCTCAGTTCCCTGCTGACATGATGCTGGTGAGGAGTTTGGAAGAGGAGGGCTGGCCTCCAAGGAACCTTCCCACAGTGACCTTGGGCTTTTGTTCAGTTATAGAGAGGTCAGTTTCCAAAGGCTGCTGGAGTCTGGGAAGTGGGGGAGAAGGAGGCGGTGGGCAAAATAGAAATATTGAGCTATCATGTGTAGGATAGAAAAGTATGATGTGTCAGAATGAGGGAGGGGATCCCGAATAGACCATCCAGACCTTCCCAGCTGGGTTGAAATTAAGGATTGCTTTTAAACTAGCACTGTTGTTCCTGAGCCAACCTTACCAGGAACCATACTGTAGTGAAATGAGACAAGTATTGGGCCAGATTCTCAACTGGAGTAAACTGGCATCACTCCCCTGAAGGTCATGCAGCTATGCCATTTTACACCAGCTGAGGAGCTGGCCTACTGAATTTTTAGTAGACCAAGGGATTGAATGGCCCAGGAGACTGACGCTTGGACTCTGTCTCCCCCCGCCCCCACTTTCAAATCTAGCCCAGCCAACCAAGCTGACAATGTTCAAAAGTAGTTCCTCTCTAACAGCTGTCCAGTGGCTTGTCTGAGATGAGTTAGTGAATGTCCATCCACTGCATAATGCAAAATTTCCCTAACTTTCAAAAGCTGAGCCCACACTTCAGGAAAACGGAAGCAATTTTCCCTTCCTTCCCACTCCCCTCCAACCCCAGCAGGTATTGTTATTGGCTCACATCTCAACACTCGCGTAGAGCTTCAGACTAGGATCCTTCTCCTTTCTTACATGCTTTGGTGAACAGTGATGCAGTTCACAATACTGACCTTTAAAGTACCATTAGCATTGGAAACAAATGGGACAATTCACATCTCAGGGATACTGTTTCAGGCTTTCTGCAAACCCAGGCAGACACTTCTGCATCCATTACATTTGCTTTGTATTATGAAGGTGGGTTTTTTTTGTTGTTTGTTTGTTTGTTTTAACTCCAATAACAGGTAGACACTTTTTTTTTTTTTTAATTACCGACAAAACTCTAGAGAACAATGGAGGCCTTTCTGTGACTCCCAGGTAGTTGTCCAGCAACTAGAGCAGGGGACAGCCCAGATTTCAATACACACTGGCCTGATGGACAGGTTTCTATATCATAAAGACTAGTATCCCAAGTGGCACTGATTGTCCTCCTTGCCACTAATCTTAGCAGAGCAATGAAGAATTTGGTTTTAATGGAGGCCAACCTCCCCGTCACCCTTCTAAGTCAGGGTTGAGCCACATGGGCAGGGCACAGCGTGTGGAGAAAGCTACCACTTAGCTGTTCCTTCTGCTTGGTGGATGAACAAAGGACTCCAGACCAATTTCTGAATTTCTCCTTCTAGGCATATTTTCTCTGCCTAATTCACTTTGTTCCCATTAGCAGCAATAATATTTAACCTTTTCCATAATGCAAGGAAAAGTGAGCACTCGATAGAATTAAAAGGCAATACATTTAAAATGAATAAAAGGAAACACTTATTACAATAAATAATTAACCTGTGAAACTCACTGGTGCAGGATATTATTCTGGCAATTAGTTTAGTAAGAATCAAGAAAGGACTGTGCATAATAAGAGTAGCATCTGGAGTTACTCTCAGAAGGATACAAACTAGATGGCCTAGCAGGCCAGAGACTGGCCTGAGACATAGTATTCAAGATGTGGATGTAGATTTAAACTTTCCTGAAGTTTGAGGACTTGTTTGGCTGCTAGATTTCATTTTGGGGCTCATCTCTACTCAACACTCGAAATTAAAAATGTTGAGTAAGTAACAATGGATCAAATCATGAAGTCCTTAGCTAAAGTAAAAAACTAACGCATACAAGGCATAGCACCCTACCTACTACTGCCAATCTGTCCCACCAATGTCAGTGAGATCATACACATTAGCCAACAAAGTGTTGGCAGGATTGGTTCCTTAACTCTCTCAGACTAAACTCCCACCCATTGATTTCAAAGGGAGTTTTGCCCGAGTAAGAAATGTGAAAAAACAAAACTAAACAAAAGCCCCTTTGCAAAGGTAACATCAACTGTCTAATTAATGCAACATGCCCACACTGACCAGAGTGAAGAAACCTTCAAGCCAAAATTTGATGAGGATGTCCCAGCGATAGGAGGTTAGTGAGAATCTGGACCATGATTGGCTCTCTGATTTTCTTCGGAGCTCTGATATGAGTACAGAGACTAGATTTTAAAAAAATCTATTTCTTACCTACCTTCTGCTCTGCATTATTTTCAGTTTTGTTTTTTTCCCCCAGGATAATGTGTTACTTTGTGATGTGACTAAAATAGAATAGAATAGCAATTGCCTATATTTGTGTAGTGCTTTTCATGCCAAAGTGCCCCAAAGTGTTTTCTAAACATAAAACAATACATAGAGATGATCTCACCCAGTCTTGGGTGAAGGTGGCTGCTCATTAGAAGCTCACAACATTGCATTATATTGTCATTATATTTATTATGCCATCATTATTTGAAACTGCAGGGGTCATTTAGGTGGGAAGCACATAATGACCCCAGATGGAAGTTCATTGAAGAAGTTTTGTTGATGTGTTCTGAATTCAGGGAAAGTGTAGGTTTCTGTTCCATACACAGGGGTTAGGGCTTAAGTTCATATACTAAATTGGCAGTGTAACTCCATTATCTTCTACGGAGCTGCACCATTTCTACCTGCTGAGGATCTGACCGTTACTGTACATACATATCCACACATACATAGACATCTCCTACCCTTTGTCCATCCATGTCTTGACCATTGTAGGGCCTCAGAGGCATGGGCTGTTTCCGTTCTATTTCCAGCACCTAACACAATCCCAGCGGGAACCTTTAGGGATCCATTGCAATATTAGCAGTAACTACTGAAAATAAAAGGACACACACACTCCTGTGTATGGTACAGAGTTTGACCACAAGCTGGTTATTGCTTCACACTGCGCAAGTTAAGTGGATTCCAAAATGGGCAGTAAATTGGCCCAAAATGAAGCCTTGAGAATTGGCTCATTGAGCGTATGATAAAATCTGCCATGGAGAAAGAGATTTGACTGCATTGCTTCTCCACCCTCCACCCCACTACCCCTAATTTGGATTCATTTCCCCTTAAAGAATGATCACGTTATTATATTATCACATTATGCAAACCAAATATCACAAAAAGACTGATAGTTAACAAACAGAGTGCTAGATTAGGGCTTGCCTGTGGGATTCAGCCTCATCAGCCAGCCTACTTATCTGCCTCTGATCAGGGCAACATATCTTTATCATTCAGCAGAGTGAAGCAACATACTAGAGTCCCACAGGAACCCAGCAGCATTTCAATTACCTCTCTATTTTTTTTTATTGCTTTGCTGAAGTAATGTGGGTTCCAAGCTCCAAACTGCTAAATATTAGTTGAAGTCAGAGACAAATATGGGCTAATTACAGAGTAAAGCGGAGTCCAAATGTACATTCCAGCATCAGAGCACAACTTCTCAGTTGTGAAACCTTGGTAAGTATTCAGAGACAATATTTTCCTCCGGACTTTTCCTAATTGCTATGCACTTTTTATCATGAGGGGATATAAAACAATCCTGCTTACAACGCACAAGGGGCTTTTAGAGATGAAGAGCATTAGCCAACAACATGGGCATGCTTTTGTATAGAACAATAAGATTCATAGCCTGGGAGGAACAGCTCAGTCTGTTCCTCCACTGAAGGCAGAAGCTGAATCACAGGTTTGTGCCCACGTACAGTGGAATCGGGCTGCACACTCTGGGTGGAGGAGAACTACAGCTGGATTGGTGTGCCAAGCTGGAGTGGATTCTGAGCACAGACCTGCAGACGTATGTAAGAATTATTGTTTGTTTTGCTTTCCTAAGTCATGGCCCTTCCTGAGTGCACAGTAACGCAACTGCTCCTGGTGCCCCAATTTCCTGAAGTCACAAAAGCAGGAACCCAGTCCATGTTGCTACATTTGCAACTGACTGAAGTATTTGCATCAGGTGCAAGGAGGAGTCCATGGCAGATGCCCTTAGGCAAGGGGTAGGGTCAGAGGAATTCATTCCGGAGCTCTGTCCACAGTGCATATCACACACACATTTGTTTCACTCACTCACCCAATCCCCTGCTCTTTGTTTGTAGTTACAGCTGATCCTTGACAGATCATCACACACGCTTCCTGCTGTGCACCCATAATATACAGATTGGAAGTAACTTTACTCCAGAGAGCCAATTAGTGCAAATATAGGCCTGGTAATTAAAATTGGATAAGATCCTTGCTGCTGATATCCCTGGGCAGATAAGGCACCAGGAAGCGCTCTCTCAACACGACCTCAGTGGGAAGTTATCACCACATTCCCCTAAGCCTCCAGCACAGTGCCCATAGTAACTAGGCAAACTGGATGAAAGAACCCCAGCCGTGCCATGGCTGCCTACCTCCCGACAATGCAAGATCCTTGGGCACACCCGTGATGGTCCTGCATTGGATAGCTCCATTCCCATCCTTTGGTGCTGACCACTGCGTGGGCCCATGAACTTTCCTGCCTGGCTTATCCTCTGCCGCGTCCTGATCAGCGATGAGCAGGCCTGAGTGGGCTTGTTTGCTGGTCTGTTTGGGTATGTGCTATGATCTTTGGGAATTCAAAAGTGAATCAGGATGATTCGTATTATGTCTGTAACTCTAGCAGTGACGAAGGCTATGTCTACACCACCACTTATATTGGCAAAATGTATGTTGCTCAAGGGTGTGAATATTCCACCCCCCCCGAGCGACATAAGTTTCACTGGCATAAATGAAGCGAGAGCTTCTTCCATTGCTGGTTGAGGGTGGATGAAGGATGTCTATGGGAGTGCTCTCTCCCATCGGCCCAGAGCGAGAGATCTTACAGTGGCGCAGCTGCATCCCTGCAGTCATGCCGCTGTAAGCTCTCTAGTGTAGACATAGCCTAAGGCAAGGCCTACGTTACAGCAGCGTGTAGAGTACAGACACTGCACGCCCAGCCAGCACAGGTGTAAACAGCAGCCTAGACAGTGAGGTGCTGCTTAGGCAAGTAGCGTACAGCCACGCCAGAACCCCAGGGGACATACCCTATACAGCTCTACACACACACACACACCCTCGCCCCTCTCCACTACTATTTTTAGCAGTGTAGCATCCTGCTGTCTCCCCTCTGCCGTATGTGTACACACCGGAGTGTGGACGCAGCCTGCCTTTCCCTGCAGCGTGTCACACAGACCCTACTCCACGCTGCATGTATAGACAAGGACTAAGAGTGGAGACGTTATGGGCTTGATTCTTGGGGACTCCATTGCTGGGTGTGGGGCAGGACACAGTGTGGGGGACTGAGGTTGCTTTAAACCACCTTTGCAGTTCTCATATTTTAGGGCCATGTCATGTCTAGCAAGATAGGGCTGTTCTAACTTATATTGTTTGCCCCCTATGCAGGGCTTGGAACAGGGAGTCCAGAGCCCTTGTGGCAGACTAAACCAGATAGGGGGGCCCTCTGCATGGATGTGATCCCCACTCCCAGCCCCCTGTAAGCTGCCAGAGTGAGCATAGTGTCACTGAGAATCAAGCCCTAGACACACTGACATTATTGCCCCTAGGACGGCATACATAGGTGACAGCATACTCTGAGCACGTTCCCTTATAGCAAAAATAAGGCTTTCTTCCTGTCCGAGGATCTCAAAGTCCTTGGCAATGCATAACAGATGTCTACTCACTGCAGCCTTGGGTGGCAAGGGGAGATTGTTATCCCCACATTACAGTCACAGGAATGTAACCCAACTTGGTTAAGGAAACATAAGGGGGCTGAAGCCCTTTATCACACACCAACGTAAGTCAGGAGTAAGTCGACTGAGGTTAATCCATGTAAAATCAGCATGCGTGAGAGAAGGGACAGCCTCAAGAAACCTAAGCATGAACTCAGGTAGATGACCGCCTGTCCTGGGGCTTGCCTTTAAGGCCCCATCTTGTCCCTGCCAAAGGGCTGATTACACACCTATCGAGACAATGCTGACTAAAGATCAGGTCTGGGCAGTGGTTTCCCTGGAGAAGGATCTTGAGTTCTAATCCTGGCTGAACCACCAGTTCCCCAATTTGGCCTTAGGGAGGTTGGGACCACTTCCTGTGTGGAATCACACTCACCCAGAAAACTGATCAAGGCCCTGATTGGACATCCATGGATGGCTGTGGGAAGGATGCCATTGATTTCACTAGAGAGGTAGGACTGGCTTTCACCCTGGACCGTTAGTGATCACTAGTGGTTAGCGCAGTGGGCTGCTGGCACTCAGGAGTCCTGAGTTCTATTCCTGGCTTTGACAACAGTGATGCCCCCAAATAGTGAGGCGTAATTCCTGAACAATTATTAACATGTTAGCTACATTATTTTTCACCTGAGGCTCTCCAAGGACAGCTCACTCCAATGCCTTGTTGGGCTCTGCCATTATTAATAATAAACAACAAAGTGCAGAGAGTGATGTGACTGCTGCATGGTATTTCAATGATTTTTTTAAAAATTAGAATTAAAAGTGAGCCTCTGAGAACTTGTAATCTGAACACGGCAAACCTAGAATATGAAGCAAAACAAAAGAAAGGAGACAGAGTCCTAGTCTATAGCAAGAGGTCATCTGCACTGGGATATTTTATAGTAGAGCAAAGGAGCAGAAGTCATGGGTGATGAAACCCTCAGCTGCATCCCTATCCCTGCAGTTCTCAAGCACGATGGTTTGTGTTTTCAGTATGCTTGAAGTGTGTGGATCTAGTCAACTTGTTAGAGTAATTGTTATAAAATTAGAAGCTGTGTAATGCTAGGAACATATTAGTAAAAGATCCTAAACCTCCCTGACGGTTCTGGTTGTTAATGACAGGTTTCAGAGTAGCAGCCGTGTTAGTCTGTATTCGCAAAAAGAAAAGGAGGACTTGTGCCACAAGTACTCCTTTTCTGGTTGTTAATGTCTGCCTATGGTTTAATTACATCATCAATTCCATTAAATAATGCAGTAACTAACCAGGATTTAATGAATACATAGCAAAGAATAAATTGAACTTAAAGTGTAACTTATATCCCTTTACAGACAGAAAAAGGGGAACAAAGATTCAATTTCTATAGCAACAGATTCCTCATGAATGAAACAAAATTTCAGTGCTGTTTAAGGAGAATGCAGTAGCTTTTCAGCAAGGGAGACAAGGGCAGCACACACAGCTCCCAGCAATCACCAGTAATAAACCGGGCACATGCCTGAGATTCCTGGGACATCACTCCACATTGCCCCAATAAACAGACCGTGGGGATGTAAAGAGACAAGACTCTGGATCTACTACCCCCAATGAAGTCACCCGGGCTGCAGAATCTCTGAAAAAACAGGCCCAAGGGGTCTCCAGCTGGGCCCCTAAAAATCGAGACACCTGCAATCAGTGGGCCCTTTTGGAAATTATTAGTAACATTATGGTAGTACTCGTGCTTAGAGATCAGGACCACACTGTGTTGGGTGCTACACGGACACATAGCAAGAGACAGTTCGTCAGGGCAGGAACTTTCTCCTACCATTTGTCTGCATCGACTCTAAAGAGGCAAAATGACTTGTTGGAGGTCAGAGCAGAGGCAGGAATAGACTCCAAGTACCCCGAGTCCCAATCAAATGCATGCTCCACTAGACCCTGCTGCTTCTCTCTGCTTTAGTTCTTTGGGCTTTGATCCAGGGCTAGGAATTTCTTGTCCGAGGGATGGCTCTTTTGGAGCTGGGTTCCCCAGCCTGTGATCCTCCTGCAGAGTGTGCTCGAAATAGCTTTTTTAAGCTCAGTGAAGCAAGTGGGTGGCGGGCAAAGCAGCACAGAATGACTCATGAGCAGCTGAAAGGCAGCAAGGAGGAAGAGACGGAGGAAAGGCAGAGGCTGTAAAGGAAAGAATAGCGGTTAGTCATTATGGACGAGAGACTAGAAAGAGCAGGTCAAATGATAGGCAGGAGAGGGAAAGTTCCAGCACCCTGTCATCCCAGGGCTTTCAATAGGAAGCTGTCAAGTGGAGGCACACACAAAATTCAAACGTTTGTCCCCACTTGTTATTCGGTGGGACTGTGCCCGAATGAACAGGCACTGGCCTGCCCAGCGGGCCTGGGGCTACAGGAAGGGGACCAATAAGAGTCTCCCTCTCCTTTGAGCCATAGGGCCCAGGTAAGAGCTTCCCACATTCACATAAACTACTTGTTGGTTCCCACCAACCCTGTGGCCTTTTGGCTCAGCTACAGGGGATACGGTGTGCTGGAGCCATTTGTTTCACGTGCACCCAGCGGATGCAGCCCCGGGATCCCTGTGTGACATAAGCTCTCCTGCCTCTCCATGGATCCAAGGAAGGCAAAAGCACTTAACCAGATAGAGAGTGGAGGGTGCAGCACACGAGGCCTGGCATCTGAGCAGCAGTCTCCGGAGACGTTCTGCTTGCAAGTTGCTGATCTAGGCAGGGCATCCATAGGGATGCAAAGAAGCATCTTTAGCTACCTGTTGGAAGTACGGCACGTGTTTCCCCCCCGGGTTAGCCTTGGGCTTCCAGCTACTATGCACCCATGTTCCCACCCCCGCCAGCAATCCCCCTGCAGCTGCGCCATCCCACCCGTCTACCTGCCCAGTCTAGGGTCAGGATTCTTGCTGCCTCTGCACCTTCTCCCACAGTCACGCACCCTTCAAGAACAGCAGAAGTCAGGCTCATGGAAGTCCAGCCAGACATTGCCGAATGTTAATCATTTTACTGCAGTGGTCTGATTATCTCCTCAACCAAATAATCCCAATGGCCCTGCATGGTAAGCACTGCCCCACAGTCCCTCCTGGATTTGTCCCTTTTCTCAGGACCTGGAAGGTCAGTTGTGCACCGACCTCACCAACAAGGTAATAGATTCAGAGCCTAGCAACTCACTGCCACATCTAAAAATGCTCCGAGTAACAGAAGGATAAGGAATTTAAGGCAGTGTGGGTTTCTCATTTGTTTGTCTGTACTCTTCCCCCACCCCCTTTATTTCAGAGTCACTAACACAATCTCATTTCAAACCACCAGCCAGCCAGCCCATGCATGGTGCTATTGGGGAGTTTGAATCATTATCAACCATAATGGGGCAAACTGACAACCCAGAGTGGTCTACCTGCCTGGCACCTGTTCAAATGCAGGTCTAGTCAGACTCAGTAGTGACCAAAAGCCAGGCCACTGAACAACCAGATGGTAATTTTTGAAATACAAGGTTTCAGAGTAGCAGCCGCGTTAGTCTGTATTCGCAAAAAGAAAAGGAGGACTTGTGGCACCTTAAAGGCTCCAATAAATTGGTTAGTCTCTGAGGTGCCACAAGTCCTCCTTTTCTTTTTGAAATACAAGGGTGGTTCAGTACAACTCCATGTCAAACACCATTAGCACAATCGGCCCCGTTGTTGGCCATACATAAGGTAGCAGAATATCCCAGCTTTACCAGGACAGTCTTGATGCCCTGGGATCTTCTTTCAGGACATCTGGACTGTCCCATTTCACTAAGATATTTGTTTTATTTAAACTACGAAATGTTACTTCGAGACGCTTAGTGGTACTGAGCGAAATTTGCTTTGTCTTTATCAGGAGCAAACAGACCAGTGAAATGAGAGTCCACTGTAATAAACAGTGTTTGGCATGAAAAAGCCAGAGAGTCAGCACTGTCAGAGCGGTTACTTTGCTCAGAGGGAACAGTGGCAACACTTGATCCGTGTTCTGCAATAAACTCATTTACACACCTGGGGCTTGTCTACAGGAGACCATTGCACTGGTATAACTTAAGGTGGATATTTAAACTGATAGTTACATTGGTGCAAAAGGCCACACAGACACTTATTTTGGTGTAAGTGGATTATTTTAAGCTTACTTTGATTCAGAACATGTTTAACTAAACCAAAATATAAGCCACTCATATACAAGTCAGAGCCTCCTGCCACACGTTTGCACTGGTTTAACTATATCAGTTTTAAAAATTGATTCAACTGCAACTTTCTCATGTTGACAAACCTATGCAACTAAAAAATATTCTCCACTCCAAGAAATAAGTTCACTGTTGAGTCAGAAATGACAAAACAGTCTTTTGAATGATTTCGTGATCTTAAAATGTCACCACAAAAGTGTCCTTTTTTAAAAAAATGTTGAAAACACTTTAGTCACCCAGCTTGGATTGGATGTGTCATGAAGACCAAACCCCTGCCCCCCCTTTGAGGCTATCACCACTAATACACAGTAACAACAGTGCTGGTAGGGCAGCATGTTGACAGCCTCACTCTTGGGGGCTGTCAATCCAGTATCTTTCACTCGTACTTAACATGCCTTAAATGATAATAAAGCATAAGCAGAGCTAATGAAGCTGTGGTGCTGGGAAGCAGGCTCAGCTGAAGTCTTCAGTCCGCAAAGCTCCAAACCCACATAAGTTTGCAAATGCTCATGTTTTACTGCTCATTCATCCCTCCATGTCAGTCATTTCCACAGTCCTCCATCTGTTGGCCTATTAAACTCCATTCTGCCTACTCCCAGGCTCTTTCGGAACAGACAACACAATATTTTTTCCCTTTAAACCAAGTTCAAATAATTGGCTCTCATTTGTTGACCGCTACGAATCCCAGAGACAGCTGAGTGCACCACATCGGCACGTGCAGAAAAACTCACTCAGCCCCCTGCTCTGCCTTTGCTCCCTCCAAAAAGTAAGCCAGGCTTGGGGACAGCCCAGAGTCTTTGGGGAATTGGATCAAGAGCAAGGCTGATTTAAACCAAAAGTTCTTATATCTCAAATTTTAATCATGATTTAAAACAAGCAGGAAAACTTGATTTAAATAATCAATTTTAATCTTGTTTTGCATTGTATTTTCTAGTTATTTTCCTAAAAGAAAAGTTGATTCTCCTTAAAATATGTAGATTTGCAACTAAATATAGCCTTTCCACTAAATTTAGGACTTTTTGCTAATCAGAAGATTACAATGTCTATATACATTAATGTAAGCAATTATATAGCTTAATATGCATTTATTCATATTCTTTTTTATATTTGTATTATCCTAGAAAATGACGATTAATTACTTATTTACTAGACAATTTTTACTTGTGATTTATGTCAATCTCTAAATGAAAATTGAAATTCAATGAAAGATGCATAACTAGAACTACCTTAAATGTGCTGGGTAAATAAAAAAAGTTTAATAACTGAGTTTTAAATACAAAATGTTCTCTAGAACAACTATTCTCCGTACTTAGTGATTTGAACTGATTTTTACTGGTCTCCATGTGCTTCAAGATTTTAGAACGAGTAGAGCTCATCCTTTCACACTTCATTTTTATTCATAGATTGGAAGAGGAAAGCAAGCTTTCCTGCTTCAACTCCCAATTGGCTGCTTAACTTTGAATAACTAATCATTACAGTGAACTATCTGAATAAACTGAAATGAAAAATATTCCCTCAACCTGCAGAAGCAGCTACTATCGAAAGCTGGTTTAGTACTTCAACAAACAGATTCCAGGTGCTTAGACAGGGACTTTCACCCATTCCATGGCCTGGTTTTGTTTAGAACTTCAGCGGCAAAAACGTGTTGCTTACCTTTTTTTGTTTAATTTAAATGAGGGTAAATCGATTATAGTAAGTTTAGGCCTTAATATTAGTTATAATTTCAAAATTGGTTTTAAATGAGTTTATTTTAAAAGAGAAGTGTATTTAAATTTAAAAAAAGGGGATTTTGATTGATTTTTATCCACCCTGATCAAGGGGCTAGAATTAGCAACTCTCTTCCCACCCTCACTGCTCTACTCTCCAAAATGTGGATCTTGGAAACTGGGGAGCTATAAGGGTGAGAGAAGAAACGTAACTGCATCTATGTTCTGATTTCATTCCAACTCTCGTGGAAATGCACTGCATGCAACCCCTCCAAAAACACAATCCAGAGACACAGCTGGAAGTTAGAAGGCTCTGACAATTTCTGTATTTATTTCTGAACTCCCTAAATATGCCCATTGCACAGGAAACCAAACTGCCTCTTAGCCTCTCTCCACATCTTCCAAACTTTTTCCCACTAAGCACTGCTGCTGTAGGTGACTTGCTAGTGAACACAGAGGCCCAGATCACTCCCTCATTCAAGGAATCCCACAGGAGGGAGCTATGGGAGCTAACATGGCTCCCCTTTGGAAAGTGTTTTCTTGATTCTGCCAGGAGCAGGACATGCACCCCTTTAGAAAGCCATCCATCTGTCCCGCAAACCCTGTGGCTCTCTCAAGATATGCCACAGGCCCCATGAGCAGGGAGAGATCCACCCGCAGATTGGCGGATACTAGAGCCCAGAACTAGGAAGGTAAATCCCCCAATTATTCTTGCAGAGCAGCCCCAGCAGGGTTTTGGCTTCCAAGACAATCACTCTAGGAGCAAGGAAAAGATAAGGCCCCATATACAGAGGGTGAAGCTTAGTCACAATGAAGAGGAGGGATTTGCACTGCAAGTCAATGGCAGAGTCAGGAACAGAACCCAAGGCTCAGAATACTAATCCAGTGCCCTGTCCCCTAGACCATACTCCCTCCCATGCCAGCCTAAGCAAGAGCTAGTGCACGCTCAACCCCGTATGGTGGGCTTCTCAGAAAAGCAGTGTTATGACAACATTGACACTCCCTAAATGGCCTGGACAGAAGCATTCCACTCACCCTGCTGCTTCTATAGATAGAATATCCTTCTTTAAATGCATCCCTATAATAAGCTGGAGAGGTGGCAAGCAAACAGCAGTGACTGACATGAGGGACTGATTGCTTGTATGGAGCTACTGAAAGGGGTCCTGGCATTCTAAGTGCTCATCAGAGTGAAGGATGACAGTCTGAGACACTTCCTTTCCCCTGCTCTCCAGCTATTAACAAGTGCTTGGGAGTCCAAAGCTGCTGCATCCTTGTTTTGTCATCCATCCTCCCCCTCCCCATTATATGTTTATTTGGTTTCTCTCTCTTTGGGGGTGGTGGGAGAAGAAGGGGGCATGCTTCTGCAGCTATTTACATTGGACCCTATGCAGTTTGCACTCTGAACATCTGTTGGACTAAGTACTCCTAGCCCTGGTAGGGGTTGTGCCCCCATGGCTTTCTCCCTGGAGACCCTTCACCCATTCTGGTCTGTTCTGGCCCCAGCTGGGCCTCTTAACAGTTCAACAGTTACTCTCAACAGTTCCTGGTGGTTTATCACTGTCCAGTTGCAGGCTACTTCTGCAGTGGCCTGTGGGGAGAGACCCAGGCCCCACTCCAGGGACCCTAAGAAGAGCAGCCATGTGCTACAGCCCCAGCCTTTAGCAATATTTCACCCTTACCTCAGGACTCTTCTGTGCTCAGGCCCAGCAGCAAGCCAGGAGCTCTCATTCCTGGCTAGCACTGAGCTGCCTATGGTGCTACAGTTCCCTTGGCCAGTCAGGCACACACACTGTACTCCTGTAGCTCCGGCACGGCAGCTCCTTTTATACGCGCCTGAACCCACTGATTGGCTAGCCCTTTGCAGCCACCCCCTGATTGGCTGCTTTCCTGCACAGTCTCTCTAGGCTGTTTGGAGGACTTAGCACCATTGCTTCTTTCCTAGGATGGGTGTGGAAGGACCCTGAGGCATACAGAAGAGGGCCTCTGGGTGTAGTCCACCCTGTTACAGGCTATGTGAGCAGGGTTTGGTTAGGGCAGCTCTCAGGTTGCTCTAACTTTGTCCAGTGGTTGATCCAGTCCCCATGGTCCCTAGCACAGGAGAGGTGCAAACCCTAGTCCCTGTGCCAGGCTTTGCACCAGTGCAGGGATGAATTGCCTACCAAAGCCTTGAAATAACCTGGGACAAGACCTAGTCAATAGGATACTTTAGGGAACTAACCGGCCCTGGTTAGTATGGAGGCAGGATACAAGGCTCCTGATATGGCTCAGGTTCTGATCTGAGCCCCGGTCAACCTTCTCCCCTCCTGTGTCCCTCATGGCAAAGTCATGTAACTTGAGAACAATCTTTGCTCTCCCCTCTGCCACCATTAGCCTAGGCTCCCAAAGCACTTTATCAGCTTCCGGGTTAATTAAGCTTTAAGATCACTGTATGGTAGGCACTGCTTAGACCTCATTTACAAATGAACGAAGTGAGGCATAGACAGGTGAACTGACCAGCACAAGATCACCCATCGAGGCAGTGACAGAGCTGGGAATAGAACCCAGGAGTTCTGGGATCCCACCTCACTGCTTTAAATAGTAGGAGAGATTTGAGTAGGAGCACATGGTGAATGTTCTGCTAATTCCATGCCCCTGGCTGCAAACATTAGACTACATGGCTCAGTGATTCATTTGAATTCATGAGTCAAAAGCTAATGCACTGACCTACATTAAGCCAAGCAAGGAGACAAACAAAAAGTGCACTTACACAGCATCTCAAAGCACCTTACCAGTCTCTCTTCTGCTAGTAGCGCCCCTGTGAGATAGACAAGCATTGTCACAGCTGTATTACCGAAGGGACCTGCCAAAGGTCACCTGAGTCCAGTAGGAAAGCCTGAGAATAGGAGCTAGGATGACTCCTGGCTCCCAAACCTCTGCTCTAACCACAACACAAACTTACTTCCAAAGCTAGGGATGGAACTCAAGACTCCAGAATCCCTGGCACTTGCTCTAATGACTTAGAATACCTCCTTGGGCCAGGTGGAAAATCTAGGACTTTTGCTCCCAGAGCCTTGCTCTAACCACTATGCTTTGACAGAGACAGAAATTGGTGTTACACATACACCTGGTCTCACCTCCTCTGCCTTTTCAAGTCAGGCTCCATCCGTTTATCTCCACAGTTTTATCCCTGCCCTGCAGCCATTGGCTGGATCTTTTTACTCTGATTCAATTACACATACAATAAGGGCATTGCAAACAGAAAATTACACACTGCTGTAATTGAATTCTTCTTTAGAGGTTCTCTTTCTAAAACCTTGCAGTGGCAGTGAAAGATTGTCCTGCATCAAACGCAGATCCAAAAATCCATGCAGTGCCCCACTGAGTGTTGGCCCTATCCTAAACACCTGCTGCCAACTCCTGCAAAGGGCTCTGCTCCGGGTTTCCATGGTGTAAAGCCTCAGAGTGCACTGAATTTCACCCACCTTTGGGACAAGTGGGGTCCTCTTTCTAACTCCCTAACTGAGCGTCTCCTCTTCTTTTCACTCAGCTAGAGCAGTAGCACTCACTGAGAGCAGTTTTGACTCTGATTCCCAAAATATGCCAACCAATGAGCCTGGGCTAACTCCAGTGATTGGAGACCAAAGACCATTCAAAGAAATACAAGGGGAAGATGAAATTGTTCTCTCTCTGTCAACTATATATATATATATATATATTAGTTTCTGATGACTTTCAAAAATAAGCTTTATCTGGCTTTGAAGGTCTTATTCTGGCGACATTTCCTTTTTAAAATAAATAAATAATCTATGCCATCTTTTCCTAGTCTCAGGGTGACATGAATGACTGATTTCTATGCAATGTTGCGAGTGCCTTTCAGGAACACAATGGCAGGTTCTTTGACAATGTCATACATCTATTCAAAACAACCCGCATGCCACTCAGAGACCCACACATTTGCACAGTGCTTGTTCTCCTTGCGATAAGCCATGTTAGATTTTTTTCCCCATTCTATTTGAAAAATAATACTGGTCTTTTAAGTCCCTGGCTTTTTTATTTTTTCTTCTTCTTTCCAGACAATAGGACCGGTCCCGCTTTGATTCATTACGTGATCTTGTGTTATAACAATTCAACAGACAGAGAAGGGGGTGAGGGAGTAGGTATCAGAAAGAGGTTTGGGGTTGGAGATGCTACTGCTTCATGGCCTAGAAAACAAGCGAGCTGTAAAAGTGGAAGATGCTGAGAAATCCTAGCTTAACGGTTCCACAAAGACTTTTTTCTGACCTCTTTTGAACTTTAGGAACCTTTGGATTCTGATCAGCATTTAATTCTAAAATGTGCATCTCCGGGGTGAAGCCCAAACCCTGATGCAGAATCTGAGGAAACCCCATGAGCCTGGAAAATACATGAATTCATATCCAGTGCCAAACTTGATGGCTCAAGCCCAAGTCTACTTCGACACAGATACATCCCTCCAGGAAAGGATGTAACAGTACCTGGAAGCCCGCAGTGGCTGGTGCTGGGATGGTGTCATTTCCAGAAGCACCACCTACGTCGAATGGGAGGGTTTTGGATGCATAACTGAGTGCAGGCATGCAACATTTATTTCACTCCCTTAGTAGAGCCTGATTTTATGTAGTAAATAACAATGAAACCAAATCAGCCTCAGCTTTATTTTCTATTAAACGAGTACATGCTTGAAGAACTGCAAGTACAGTGTTACACTGACATTACTACATAAAGAGCTGGAAGAATGAGCAGATACTAATAAATTACTTAGAGAATTGACAGGTGGGGTTTTATCCTACTTTAAAATAAGTTAAAAATAGGCCAGCCTCTTTCTTCACTCTTGTTCTGTCTCTTTCTCTCTCTCTCTTTTTTTTTTTTATTATTAAAGGAAGTAGACACAGAGACTCCAGCGTGAATAAAAACTCAGATTTATGGGCCCATCAGTGGGATCCTTAAACTTCCTCAGTGCTTAAAATGTACACATTTTAACTTGAAAAATTACCAGGTTTATCCAAAGGAAAATTTCTAACATAAAACATGAAACTCATTTGAAGGGAGAAATTCTCCAATGAAGCCAACCCGGGCAGTCATAAAAAAGTTAAACCAGGCAGAAAGGGAAATGTCAAATGTGTGGGAGAGCCAGCTGTCTCTCTGTTCTTTTATATATATATTTTTATAACCAAGATCAGGTTATAGAAGAATATATGACTGTCTCAAGCAGGGAGGGGTGAGAAGAGAGGAAGGAATTTTGCTTCTAGCCTGTGACTTGATGTAAAGCAGAGCATTCTACAAAAAATACATTTTTTACTTCTAAATAAAGCACTTTAGAGTGACACATTTATTGCTAGCAAAGAATTACTCAAATAAGAGACAGGTGTGTGTATGGGGGTGGGTTTTTGGAGGGGGGTGAGGGAGTGAGAGAACCTGGATTTGTGCAGGAAATGGCCTAACTTCATTATCATGCACATTGTGTAAAGAGTTGTCACTTTGGATGGGCTATCACCAGCAGGAGAGTGAATTTGTGTGGGGGGGTGGAGGGTGAGAAAACCTGGATTTGTGCTGGAAATGGCTTTTAGATAAGCTATTACCAGCAGGACAGTGGGGTGGGAGGAGGTATTGTTTCATATTCTCTGTGTATATATAGAGTCTGCTGCAGTTTCCACGGTATGCATCTGATGAAGTGAGCTGTAGCTCACGAAAGCTCATGCTCAAATAAATTCGTTAGTCTCTAAGGTGCCACAAGTACTCCTTTTCTTTTTTCAAATAAGAGACATTGTCAGCTATTTATTTAAAAGCTTTTTTAATAATAATAATAAAGCACCCTCCCCTTTTCAATGCTCCATTAGAAGCTTCAAGATAAAGTGCTTTTTCCCCTTCTGATTTCCTGTTCTTCCATTTAACCATGTTCCACCAGGCAGTGTGCCTCTCCTGTGCTTTGCTCGGGTTGCTTTGCCATTTGTTTCCTTCCCCCTCTCTGCACTGCCGCCTCATCAAGAACTGCGATAAAGCCGAAATACCGGCTGATGTAAATGGCCCCAGCTCTATTGACTTAAGTGGAGTTTCATCCAGAGAGTTTGGTCCATAGCATCTAAGGATCCCAGGACAAATTAGAGAAATAACAGCTGTGTGAGTTCTTGTCAATACATCAGCCCTGCATCTCGGTTCCAGCAGCAGGTTGAGTAAAGAAAGGGGAGGGGTATGTGACGAGTTCCCCCAGGATGCCACCTGGAACTGGGGTACCACTGAGCCCACTGACCCACCAGCCTGGGCTCCCTCTCATACTGTGCTGCTGTGACAAGCTGCAGACCCACTCCCAGTCCTACACTTCCACCAGCATTCACACAGATAGGGACACACCCAGTTACAGATACAGGCAGACTCTGACCAGCCACTGCATGAACCAACAACAGAGAGGCTACAGCCAAAATAACTGCCAGCTTCCCAGCTTAGAACCCCAGAGCTGTACCGTCCTGCCCTGGTCAAAACCCTGACCAGTATAGATTGATTATCCAGTTCGCCTCCCCCTCAAAGTGGAAAGGAAATGCAACATCCCCTGCCCCTTGAGCTAAGATTCCCAAGAACTTCACTCCAAACCTACTGGTTTAGATTAAAACTTAAAATACGTTTATTAACTACAAAAAAATAGAGCTTAAGTGATAGCAAACAGATCAAAGCAGATTACCTAGTAAATAAACAAAAATGCAAACTAAGCCTAAAATACTAGATAGATATGAACTAGAAGTTTCTCACCCTAAGTGATGGTACAAGCAGATTCAAGGCCCAAGCTGCACTTGCTTTGCAGCTTGGAATCCCCAGGATTTTAATACACAGGCTAGAAACCCCTTTAGCCTGGATCCAGCACTTCCCCCAGTTCAGTCTTTATTCTTCAGGTGTTTCCAGCAGTTTTCTTGTATGGGGTCTGAAGAACAAGAGATGATGTCACTCCCTGCCTTATATAGCTGTAGCATACAGCGAGAAACCTTTGTTCCAAAACCAGTTCCCCGACCAGTTTGTGGAAAAATACAGACACCCCAAAATGGGGTCCAGAGTCCTGTGGCCTGGTCACATGACCTTGTGGAGTCACAGCAGTTATTACTTACACACTGGCTGGAGCGTTCTCAGGAAGGAAGGAGGATAAGCTTCTCCTAAGGCCTATTGTTTTCCCCAATGGCTCATTGCCCTGAATAGGCTCTTCCCAACCAGCTATCTAGATGGAAAGCATCTTGCCTAGTGGGCGTTACCCAGGTGTAACTACATTTGAAATACAGATACATAATCATATTCATAACTTCAGATACAAAAATGATATGCATACAAATAGGACAATCATATTCAGCAAATCAGAACTTTTCCACTGACACCTCACATGACCCATTTTGCACAAAATGCATCATAATTATGCTATAATCATATTACAATATCACGATGAAGAATATGGGGTTCAGTATCACAAGGGGTAAAGGTGGTTTCAAACCTGTCTTCTCAGGTCATCTGAGGGCCCCTGAAGCATCTGACATCAATCAGAGCAGGGCTCCTCTAATTTACACAGAAGGGTTTTGCTGTGCTTCTGCTATTCCTTCCTCCTCACACCTCCAGCCACATCCCCTACACTAGCGGCTGGGAGGAGGCTGCCACTGAGCCATTTACTCCCGCAGTTCTGCGCCAGCCGGGGAGCCCCCGGACATGGGTAGCTTATAGTCCTAGAATGCTGGTCTGCTGCCTGATTGTGCACGGGCAGGAAGGATTTGAAGAACGCCTTTGAAATTCTCCCATCCTTTGCTATCATCTTCAAATCTGTTTGTGAGGTGCAAAGGGCCCATTTAGGCCCTATGCATACCCAGCCCAACCCCATAGAATTGAATAAGGTTGTGCATGGTAAGTCAAAATCTGGCCCCAGGGGTTTTCAAAGGCGGCGATTATCAAAGGGCCCTTTAGGTTGGGTGCCTAGTTCTCTAAGCACTCTTCAAAAATCCTAGCCTTATCTTTAGCTCTCCAGAGAGTCACAGATTCCCAAGCCAGAAGGGACCACTGCCACGATCTAGGTGACTTCCTGTGTAATGCAGGCCAGCGAACGTCTTCAAATAATTTGTGTTTGAACTAGAGCAGATCTTTTTAAAAAAAAAATAAATCCAATCCTGACTTAAAACTTGATGGACCATTCCTTGCACTTCACTGGAGTTAGGGCGGGAGTTCTCAGCACCCCTGGGAGATGGGCAGTGGATGCCCATACCACCAGGGACAGCTCCAAAAATAGCCTTGCCCTTATTTCTGACCAGGACTTTTGCTCTCAGCTGTCAAAATCCTCCCTGTGCTCTGTTACTCATTGCGGCCAGAGGCCTCAAGTAGCCTCCAGAGAGGGAGAGAGAAATACAGGCTCCAAGGCTGAGAACCTGGCAACCTGTAAATTACAGGGGTGTTCGAGTTGAGCTAAATGGTACAAGCTGTGCCATTCCCTCTGACTTTAAAATATTAAAAGCGGAGCGGGTAGTACATCTGTTTGTCCAAAGCAATTTGAGTCTCAAGTGCCTGTCACTAAAGTCTGGCACTCTAATCTGTTTCTACTGGAATGGGAATAAAGGGAGGAAGAAGAATGACTGGCAATCAGACATTGTGTGAGCTCCTTTCTGAGGAGTGCCTGGACCAAAGATACAGAGGAAGTGAAATCTCTCTTTGCTCAGCACACACTATTTTTGTCAGCATCCTCAGCTTCCACTGGCTTCAGTGACAGAGTCCAGCACCTCTGAAAGATCTGACCTTACACTAGAGACGGCCAAACTTAACGTTGCTTAATATGGATGCGGCACCTCCCAAGCGTGATTTGTTCTGGGGCCACATTCTCCTTTGGTTCTCGGCACCTGATCCTTTTGAGACCCCTTTCTCTGCCTTCCCTCTATCGTCCATTCAATCCATTCCAGACTCCTTCGTGTCAGGGGAGACAGTCTCAGGCCAGTGTGTGAGCTCAGCATCTCCTGCACAGGCTGGGAGTGGCATTGTGGGACTTTTCTTCAGGAAAAATAATCCTGTCTCCCTTCCCTTTAAGACAATAAGTCAGGGGTGGGCAAACTTTTTCGGCCGAGGGCCACATCTGGGTGAGGAAATTGAATGCAGGGCTGGGGAAGGGGGTTGGGGTGCAGGAGGGAGCGTGGGAGGGGGTGCGGTGTGCAGGAATGGGCTCAGGGCAAGAGATTGGGGCAGAGGAGGGGTGTGGGGTGTTTGAGGGGGCTCAGGGAAGGGGGTCGGGGTGAAGGAAGGGTGCAAAGTGCAGGAGGGGGCTCAGGGCAGGGAGTTGGGGTGCAAGGTGCAGCAGAGGTCTTAGGGCAGGGAGTTGGGGGACAGGGTGCAGGAGGGGTTCGGGTTCCGTCCTGGCACCGCTTTCCTAAAGCGGCTCCAGGGTGGCAGCGGTGCACACCGGGGCCAGGGCAGGCTCCCTGCCTGCCCACCCTGGCCCCCTGCCACACCACTCCAGGAAGCATCTGGCACCACGTCACTGTGCTCCACAAGCTGCCCTTGCCACACCTCCAGGTACCTCCCCCAAAACTCCCACTGGCCGCGGTTCCCTGTTCCCGGCCAACAGGAGCTGCAGGAGCTGGTGCCTGGAGGTAAGGGCACGCACGGAGCCCTCTGCCCCCCTCCGCCCGGGCCACAGGGACATGGTGCCGGCTGCTTATGAGAGCGGCGCAGGGCCTGAGGCACCATGGGGGGCAATCCCATGGGCCAGATCCAAAGCCCTGAAGGGCTGGATCCAGCCCACGGGCCGTAGTTTACCCACCCCTGCAAAAAGTCATACTCTCTGGCACCACCCAATAAACGCTAGCAGCCCAGCTTAGACATCCTACTGGGGAGGACCACTGAAATGCTTTCCACAACGCAATACAGCATATCACAGTGCAGTGACAGCCCTACCTCCTCACCGCTTTTCACTTTGCCATCACTGAGACCAGTGCAAAGAAAGCGTGAAACACCATCACCATTGGGAGTGGGGAGTTCTGATTTGGTCGTGCTTTACAATTTCTTTGCAGAGGTGTGAATGAAGGCACAAGGTCTAGGGCATGCAGAATCAGGCTACTAGTCATAAGTGATTGTAAAAATGACTACGTAGAACTGCATAATTATTCTCTCACTTTGAGATTCCAGATCCCAATTTGTGCCCAATTTACAATCCAAAGATGTTTTTCCTACCTGCCTTGAAAATTCCACCTGGAATGTAAAAGTTAAGCAGGGTTCTTTCTGCCTCTCAAACAATCAAGATTTTGCCATCAGAACTTAACTGGCAGTTTCACAGCCGTTGGAGCAAGCCGGAGCAGAATCCAGCTCACTCTTCCATGGCAGGGCTGGATCAGCAGGAGTACCGCTATTATCCGTCAGCAAAGTGAGGAGCTATGACTCAAAGATGCCTGAGGAGCAGATATGTCAAGTAGCAGAGCTGATTAGGAATTCTTCAACAACCCTTTTCTTGTCAGAAAATGCCAATTTGTTGAAACCAAAACTGTTGGTGAGAAAGGCTTGGCTTGAACAAGTCTTCTGTTACAATAAAAATGGGGGGAAAAGGTTCTGAAATTGTTGAAACGTCCCATTTTGACTTTTCTGAAATTAAAAGAATTCATTGTTTGCTTCGAAATTCCCTTTGTTTTGAAATTTAAGATAATTTGTACTAAAAATATTTTAAAATGTAAATAAAAAGGTAGATATTGAAACTTTCTGAAATGATCAGAAGAAAATATTTTGATTGACCTAATCTGAATTTTTTCATATTTTTGGTTTTTCAAGATTTCCATTATTGGTCCTGATTTGGGATGAGAATTTTTTTTTTAAATCTCAAATTCTTGTGGAATGAGAAAACCACTTCCCTCCCAGTTCTACTGAGTGTTAGAAGGCACCATTTTTTCCATACCATGCACACTTTTTAATCACAGCAGCGCCTCTGGAGAAACAGTGGCGACCCCCAGGGGTCTGTGCTATTCCACATATTCATAAACGATCTGGAAAAAGGGGTAAGCAGTGAGGTGGCAAAATTTGCAGATGATACAAAACTACTCAAGATAGTTATGTTCCAAGCAGACTGCAAAGAGCTACAAAAGGATCTCACAAAACTGGGTGACTGAGCACCAAAATGGCAGATGAAATTCAAGGTTGATAAATGCAAAGTAATGCACATTGGAAAACATAATCCCAACTATACCTGTAAAATGATGGGGGCTAAATTAGCTGTTACCACTCAAGAAAGAGATCTTGGAGTCATAGAATCATAAAATATCAGGATTGGAAGGGACCTCAGGAGGTCATCTAGTCCAACCCCCTGCTCAAAGCAGGACCAATCCCCAACTACATCATCCCAGCCAGGGCTTTGTCAAGCCTGACCTTAAAAACCTCTAGGGAAGGAGATTCCACCACCTCCCTAGGTAACGCATTCCAGTGTTTCACCACCCTCCTAGTGAAAAAGTTTTTCCTAATATCGAACCTAAACCTCCCGCACTGCAACTTGAGACCATTACTCCTTGTTCTGTCATCAGCTACCACTGAGAACAGTCAAGATCCATCCTCTTTGGAACCCCCTTTCAGGTAGTTGAAAGCAGCTATCAAATCCCCCCTCATTCTTCTCTTCCGCAGACTAAACAACCCCAGTTCCCTCAGCCTCTCCTCATAAGTCATGTGTTCCAGTCCCCTAATCATTTTTGTTGCCCTCCGCTGGACTCTTTCCAATTTTTCCACATCCTTCTTGTAGTGTGGGGCCCAAAACTGGACACAGTACTCCAGATGAGGCCTCACCAATGTCGAATAGAGGGGAACGATCACGTCCCTCGATCTGCTGGCAATGCCGCTACATATACATCCCAAAATGCCATTGGCTTTCTTGGCAACAAGGGCACACTGTTGACTCATATCCAGCTTCTCGTCCACTGTAACCCGTAGGTCCTTTTCTGCAGAACTACTGCCGAGCCATTCGGTCCCTAGTCTGTAGCAGTGCATGGGATTCTTCCGTGCGAAGTGCAGGATTCTGCACTTGTCCTTGTTGAACCTCATCAGATTTCTTTTGGCCCAATCCTCTAATTTGTCTCTGTATCCTATCCCTACCCTCCAGCATATCTACCTCTCCTCCCAGTTTAGTGTCATCTGCAAACTTGCTGAGGGTGCAATCCACACCATCCTCCAGATCATTGATGAAGATATTGAACAAAACCGGCCCCAGGACTGACCCTTGGGGCACTCCACTTGATACCAGCTGCCAACTAAACATGGAGCCATTGATCACTACCCGTTGAGCCCGACAATCTAGCCAACTTTCTATCCACCTTATAGTCCATTCATCCAGCCCATACTTCTTTAACTTGCTCGCAAGAATACTGTGAGAGACCGTGTCAAAAGCTTTGCTAAAAGTCAAGGAACAACACATCTACCACTTTCCCCTCATCCACAGAGCCAGTTATCTCATCATTGTGGATAGTTCTCTGAAAACATCCACTCAATGTGCAGCGGCAGTCAAAAAAGCGAAGAGAACATTGGGAATCATTAAGAAAGGGCTAGCTAATAAGACAGAAAATATCATATTGCCCCCTATATAAATCCATGGTACGCCCACATCTTGAATACAGCATGCAGATGTGGTCACCCCATCTCAAAAAAAAGATATATTGGACTTAGGAAAGGTTCAGAAAATGGCAACAAAATGATTTGGGGTATGGAACAGCTTCCACGTAGGGAGGGATTAATAAGACTAGGACTTTTCAGCTCGGAAAAGAAATGACTGGGGTGTGGGGGGTTATGTAAGAGGTCTATGAAATCATGACTGTTATGGAGAAACTAAATAAGGAAGTGTTATTTACTCCTTCTCACAACACAAGAACTAGAGGTCACCAAACGAAATTAATAGGCAGCAGGTTTAAACCAATGCACAATCAGCCTTGCCAGAGGATGTTGTGAATGCCAAGACTATAATATGGTTCCTCATGGATGGATCACTTTTTGATTCCCTATTCTGTTCATTCCTCTGGGGCACCTGGCATTGGCCACTGTCGGAAGACAGGATACTGGGCTAGGTGGACCTTTGGTCTGACCCAGTATGGCCATTCTTATGCTTGCTTGAGATGTGACTGGCCCCTCAAAGACATTACTGAGTGTTCGACTAGTAGTAAGACCAGATGTCGGACCAAATGGCCAACACAACCAGCAACATTCAGAAAGCTATGATACTTCCTACAGGGTCGGTATGTGTGTCACACCTCATTAAATTGCTCAAACAATGAGCCACATCTTTAACCAAGACCCTTCAATGTCATTTTCGACAGACTAAATAGCAGAGTATTAGCATAGCTGTCAAGGCTTCCCAGTTAACCTCTGTAGCAAGTGAGGTTTAAAGTGCCTTTCTCAGTCCACAGCACATTCCTCTATTTTTATTTTTTTTTAAAGAGAGAAAGATAGAGAGGAAAGAGATATCTCCACAAAAATATTATTTTTTAATAATTTTTTAATAGTCTGAATATTTTACCAGGTCAAATTCTGATCTGGTTTACCTTACTGACACCTTTTAACACAGTGGGATTGCACGGGCATAACAAAGCTGAATCTGGCTCATGATCTTTCAACACCCAGGGCAAAATTGCTTTCTTGTATTAGTCTTTTAAACCCTCTATGGGCTCAGGAAGTAGAGAGAACGGATGATTTTGTAGCTAAGACTGCGCTTTGGGAGTTGGAAGCTGCGGGGTCAATTTCTGGCTCTGGTATGGACTCCTATAACCCTCTGTCTTCCCCGTAAATATCAACCTCATCTCCATCCTTTTAACACGAACAAATTACATTTGCCATTTCCCTGATTCTTCTGTGTAGTTTGTCTCTTTCCCCCAGACAGTACACCTCTGCATTTCTCTTTGCCTGTATTATCCGTTTACTCTGTCCCTGGACCACATTTGTCTCTGCGACATTTTCTAAGGGTGAGTGTACAGGAGAGAAGAAATACAAACTGGTATCACAGACCTCCAGCATCAAATAATCATGAGTCAGGCCCCAAAAATTAGGAGACAGGCTTAAAAATCATGAGCTTTTTAAAATAATATATTGTGGGTTCTTTCCTTTGCCTTCTGATTTCAGAGCCCTGAGGGAGTACTTGCTTCATGGGCTCAAGCTTTTCTCTGCAACCATGCTGACTAAAAACTAATTTATTTTTTAAATGAAACCGGACATCCTCATGCAACCTATTGATTCCCCCAGCTGGGGCTTTACGGAACACAAATATTTCAAGTCTTCTGATAAACTCAGGAGAGGTGGCAACAATGGCAGATTCCCTCCCACTTGTTTCCTTGTGTGCAGGGAAAGCCATGGCAGTCCTAAAATTCTTGACAGTGTCCCTTGAAGGGAGCAACCATTCTCTGGAACAAAATTAATGTGTTGTTTTTCCGTGCAAAATATTTCTCCTCTGAGTGAGTAGCTTGTTACTAATTGGGCAATGTCTTTGCTGCGTGGGACTGTGCTGAACAAAAAACTTAGGCCTACTTTTAGCAATGTAAGAGCTATAAGGACATCCACATCTGTAATTACTGAATTTCATTTACTAAGAAACTGAGTCACTCCCATTATGACTGTACTGTTTGCTCCAAGAATTAGATTTTTTTTAAGTGAGATGTTTATTTTACTGAAATCAAATACACCTGTTCATTTATCAAAAAAAAAAAATAAAAATCCTGCAGTGCCAGGAAGCATGGATCCAAAACTGCAGTGATGCTATTGGACCCTATCCTTCATTGCCCTTTACACAAGGCATGGGGCAAGTGTAATACACCCAGAGAAGGGGGCGGTTCCATTCAGGCACAGGACTGGTTCTGCCATTTCTGCACTACCCCTGTGCAAAGGGAACGGTCAGGGGTCTGCACTGCAGTAGAGGTGAGGTGAGGTGGATGGGCTAGGAAGGGCCATGGCTGGGAAGACCCTCACAGTCCCCGATTAGGAGAGATGCAAATTCTCCCCTCTATCCCTGTTTAGGTGATGACACAGGGCTACGACTGGCCCGTTGCATTTTGAACGGTTATTGGATAATACTGTAGTATTTTTACAAGGTTTCCTCTTTTGGTGATGGACAAAGCTTGAGGGTTTCAGAAGTTTAAGGCCCAGCAGCATCCAAAAGATGGTAGTTTGTTTCTTTTAAAAAAAGAAATGTGTCTAGAGGCTGCAAAGTTCCATGAGAAAAAAGGAAGATTTCGCTCCCAGCTGTAATGGCACAGAACAGCCTCTCATAGTGCATATCCTTCTGTTTGTTTTTGGCTGGAGTATGGAAGAGAAGAGTTAGGATGCAACTGAATTAATAATGAACAGAAGGGTCTGATAAACTTTTCTGAAGGTCTACAAAAGATTCACACTGGGTGGACCTGAGTTTGGGGCAATCGTTCTGCAATGGGTTAGCAAAGTTCAAACCAGTTAGTATTGGACCTAAGCCAATCCATCCCTCTCTTACAAGTTACCCTCAACAGAGCCTTCCTCTTAGTAACATAACTAATTATTGTAATCAACTTTCATAAATAAAATTAGTTGAGGGTTTGTTTTTTTCCAGTACATTCTAGTTTTAAATAAATTACCAGAGTCAAAGCTAACTTCTAAACAGAGTAATTCTAGACATTCGTCAGACTCCAAAAAATGCTTTAATTAGTGCCAGCTAATGAAGTCCTTGGGTAATTAGGAGAACATTTGTCCCGCCTGCATATTTTTTTCTTGTTTACAACAATTTAAAAAAAAATACTTAGAGTCTAGACTTCAAGAACTTTATGCTTTTCTTAGTTACTCCGTAATAAAGTACTTGTGTAATTATTAATAATTACTAACTGAAATAACATTTTATTGATCAAGTTAAAAAGTTCCTTTTTTTTTTTTTCAGCACAGGGAGAACTGGTGGGAGGTTGAGTTCATCAGTCTCCAGGGGTAGATCAAATAGCAGCAGAAGCAGTCTATTCCCTCTTGGGTGCTGTGAGTGATGCCCTTTGGGAGTATCTCCTGTCTACAGTAGACACGTTGGTGTCAATGACGTTCCTTTCTTATCCTACTCCAGGGCTGAGAAGGCAGGAGTCACACTTCACTTCCAGCTCAGAGACCTGTCACTCAGCCAGAAATCAGCATTTAAAAATCTGCCCCCCCCCCTTCCCTTTGACAGCTGCTGTGCGGGCTGCTAGTCTGTGGTATATACTGCAGTATCCACACGGCACTTGTTCTTAGGTTAGGTTTAGATGGATGCCTATGTCCATAAACCAGTGCCAGACCCCAAACCAATCAGTTTCAGTGTCTGATTTCTCCATTGGGTGAAATTCTGCACTTTCCCCAGTCCAGGAAGTAATAACTCCCCAAACACCCGATTCCCCACCTCTTCTAAGTCAGCTGCTCTTTAATTTTGCTTTTTGTATCCAAGTTACGCAGGTGAACTTGAAGACATTCTCAAGGGAGGGATGGAGTCAGAGGACCACTAGTACTGGGAGGGGTTATAGAGACAGATCCTGTCCAATGGTTGGCTGGGAAGGGGTTAGCCATGCCTTTGGCTAGAGGAAGCAGCACATCTGATTGCCCTGAACGCAAGGATTTGCAGGACCGCCTGTTGGGAATTAAGTCCTCCATCTCATTGTAGTAGGCATGGTGCTGGGTAGGACTGGGGGGGATGAACTGAGCAGTGAGAGGTTCTTTAGGAAGAGGAATGGAATTGAGAGTAAAACACTATTAAACAGGTGTACTATGGTAATACTTAAGAACCAAGAGTGGGGCCCTTTGTGCTAGATGCTATACAAACAGAGAGGCTCAGGTTGTCCTTGCCCTGAAGAGTGGGCCATCTAAATAGACAAGACAGACACAAGCTAGGGGAAAGGAATAGAACACACAGGCAGCGTGAACAGTGTTGACAACATGGTTGTGAACGTTCTTCTTGGGAGCTTGGCTGCAATGAGCCATGCTCCAGCCCTCTGCTTTGCACTTTGATTGCAGGAAGCTCTGCTGTGTTTGTATTTTGTCTTTAAAGGGGCAGCAGCACATTCTTTACACTTTAACACTTTTATGGGAAAGCTTTATCTTTACTCCCTTATGTGGAGGTTAGCTTCTTTTCCAGCTCCAAGCAGCTTGTCAGAAGCAGTTCAGTTTGTAAGAGGTTCCTGAGGAATTGATGATCAGATGTGTCTGAAAAAAGTTAATTACGTCTCAGAGGAAATTTGAAAAATATTTGGTTTGTACTTTTTAAAATTTCCCATGAAATTTGTTCAGCTTTTCAAAAATAAATCAAATGTTTTCATGTTTGAATACGATTTTAGTAACAAACAAAAAAAACAAAACCCCACCCACCCACCTCTTTTAACAAAAAACCTAAATCCCAAAATTAAAACTAAACTAATTGTTTTTAATTGAGGAAAAACAACACACACTTGTTTTCAGATTTTTTGCCAAGAAACAAGAAAATTGACTAAAAATCACAAAGCCACATTTTCTCAAAAAGTTTTTCAACAAAAAAATTTCAACCAGCTCAGCAGCTGAAACGTGATATCTCAGTTTCATTTCCAAACAGCTGGGCAGACAGCATCTTTGGCGCTGCTATTGCTGTTTTCCATTTTTCCCCGCTATGCTGGGTTCCCAACTGATTATTAAAGCACAAATTTTCTAATCAATTTATTAAATGCTTCAAGAACATGTTTATCTTAAAGAGAGAGGTGCTCATGCTGTAACATGCAGATCCACACGTCAAACACTCCAGTTTTAGGTGTGGTTTGGATCTGGGGTTCTGGTTCAACCTGTTATGAAAATAGCATCCATCTGCAAAATTCAGAAGCTGCTTTGGATTTCAAACACCTCTCCCCTTGGGACTGTCTGGGTCGGTTTCCATTCAGCCAGATGCCCTAGTATGAAATAAGTGAGTTGCACATGAAATGAGCTCAGCATGTCTCCTACTGGCCTTCTCCACTCAACAGTGAGGGCAGGGCACCAGGAAACTCCTTGGCTGTAGTAATGTACAAGTGCACACAGTGAAACTAGCTGCTGAATGGGTGAATATTCCCATTGGGAAAGTCCATTCCAGCGCCTGGCCCACCTGTTGGCAGATTCACAAGCCTTGCATCTTGTGTGCTCAATGCCCTGGTGGGTTTGCATTTTGCAGAAACACCGGACGTCAGCACTGTGTGGCTCATGCTCAGCCATCAAAAGCACCATCATTCAGTCCTCCCTGAGAAGGGCAAGTTAGAACTCTCAACCCCCACATCAGCTCAGCAACAAATACAGCCACCTGGGGAATAAAACCCAGCACTTTCCAGTGCTTTAACCCATGGCAATGTGTCACTGATCAGCACAATTGGTTCTAATAGCTCCCCAGGTAGATTCAAGAGAGCAACGAGTTGAACATAAAAATCCCTTTATTATTGCCATTTCGCTTTTATATACCCATCAAGCTTTCATATTTAATCTCCTACATCACAATAGCTGATCATTTTTAACATTTGACATTGATAAAGTGCCCGCTGCTATTATTCTGACATACCATAAAACATGACACCCATTTGCAATAGAAAAGGCAAAGAATCAATACTCAGCCCCATTTTCCAGTGCAGCAGTAAATCACAGAGACCGTAACAAATTGTTTTAAATATAAGCACCTTCAGAACCAATAAAGAACCCAACTGATCCATGCCTATTGTCATATCGGTCAAATATCTTCTCTTTTAAATGGGGGAGGGGTATTTAAAAAAAATCCCCTCTCTGCACCATGCTTTTCTCCTAAAAGGACATCCTTCTGAGTGAGGTCTGACATTCTCAGGACATCTATCCTGAGAATCTTTGTTGCTGTCGATATGAGTGTCTCTGGGTATCTGGTTTTGCTGTCTGAGACTCTGAATCAAAGCCCATTAAACTCAATGAGGATATCACAATTGTCTTCAAATTGGCTTTAGCCCATGCTCTGGGAGTCAGCTAGCATTAAGCTTAGCACACAGCACTGTCAAGATGGGAAAGTCAGAGTTAAGGCAGGCTGCTACCTTGTTCCATGCTGGTGCTTTTACCATACTACTTTGTATTTGTTTAAGGCAAACATCTCAAATCGTTCTAAGCCTCCCAGCATCCCTGCAATGTAGGTAAACATGACTAGATCAGTGTGTTAACCAAGTCTCAGAGAGTTGAGGTAGTTCACCCAAGGCCTCATGGAAAATCAATGGCAGATTCATGAACAGAACCAAGAGGTCCGGACTAGTCACCTGCTCCATGACTCCTCCTTTATAGTCAGGTATCAGAGTGAGTGAACCCACATGCCATGGTTTATATTTTCATTTAAATATATATCTCCCTATCACTCATCTCTGACACTAAATGAGTGCACCTGTGTCTCTCTTATGTATCAGTTCACAAGATTACCTTTTCTGCATTCAAGAGCCAGGAGGGTCCCAGAACCTGGGCTCCAGCCCAAGTGTCTACACTGAAATTGGATAGCCTTGCAGCCCAAGCCCTGCAAACCCAAGTCAACTGACAAGGGCCAGCCAAAAGTGTTTCACTGCGATGTAGACATACCCTAAGTGACTTTGGAGCCTAAGTCCTATTTTCAAAGCATCTAAGTCTTCAGGAGACAGAATTTACTTTACTTTAATTTACTTTACTTTTTATCATTTACTTTAATTTTTTACCCACTTAGATTTCCTTGTCAATTTAGAGATTATTAGTGTGGAGTTTCAGTGGTGCATTCTCTCAGGCATGGGTCATGTGTGCCCTTGTTAACCTCTGCAGAGCCACCTTCCTCTTATGTGTCTCTGGGTACAATCACTCCATTGTGATTAATCTGTAGGATAAACCTGAAACACATCAGCAGCATCATTTAAAAAAGTCTGAGATACTGTGAATCTTGTGTGCATTGTTTAAAAATGTTTTCAGCTTGTCTGCCGTCAGAAAGCTCCTAAATAATACAGTTTACCTGAGGTGATTGATTTATAGGAATCCTGCTCATAGACCCAAAGGATGACATTTTAAACATGCCTTCCTTGCTTTTATAAGGAATTAAATGATCATGTTTTGACAGGATTGATCATACAGAGGTTGAGATTGATTCTCTCGGTGGTTTCAACCTATAGCTCCTAGAGGCGATAGAATAATATGCTGTCTCTTTAAAATAACGCATAGCTGACTATTGCTGCTGCATGCAAGAAAACAAATGCTCAGGAGGAATTCCCAGAATAGCATCTCTCTGTCAATGCTACACCCGGGCAAGTCCAGGTCTCTAGAATTCATCCCCATCCCAGGAATGTTTGCAGATATGTATTGGAAATTCAGGGTGCTTGCATGTCACCCAGTCACAGGCGGTAAGGTGTGCCCTTTTATTGGCATTAGTGGCGGAGCAATTTTGATTCTACTTTTAGGCCCTGATCCTGCAAAAGGTTCTGCATGGGAGGACATGGGGGCTCCCTCAGGTGCCAGGCTCTGCACCCACACAGAGGAGCTGGCATGGTTGGGGCCTTGGAGCACTCACTCGGGTAATGAGACCAGCACAACAGCAATAGGCTTTTACACTCTCTACTGAACTGGTTGTGTGATCATGAAGCCAGATTTTGTTTTCAGGGCTGCGGTGAGTGTGCATGCAGCAGGCCTCTTGGAAGCCAGAAGCATTGAAAGAATCTAAAAGTTGATGTGCACTTATTCCTGCCTTAACAATATTTTCGCCATCCAGTTCCTGGAGCACAGTGAGTTGTAAATCCCCTTGACAAGGAAGAGGTTAAACAGCTGGTATGAACTACTCTGTATTACATGCTGGTTGTTTAGATGGGGGCTCTTGGAATGCATGGTTTGAATCTAAGCAACAGCTCTCCCCTGGCACAGGTCATTTTTTTCCCTTCCAAAACAGGGGATGTAAAAATGAATTTCATCTCAGCCTGACCTTTGCAGGCTAGCTCAGCACTACAGACCATCACTAAGTTGATCAGAGAGATCAGAGCTGTTGGGGGTAAAAGGAGGGAGGAAATTGTGGAAGTCAATGACTCTCTTGCTCTGAGATGCTTAATACACTAGCTAGCAGAACTACAACCACTGGGTTTACAAGGGCAGGGGAAAAAACATTCCACTTGGAAAAAAGCCCATTGCCTTGAGATGCCTCCTGTGATGTTTAAAGGGGATTTAGCTTCATTAGCCTCCTTTTGTAGACAGGAGATCAGCCGCTGGCCCCAAATTTTTGGAAAGGTCTCTTCCAGGGAGGAAGGGGGGTGTCCCTCTAGTGATGTTAAATATTACTTAGTTCCTGCCCTCAGAAAATGAAGTCTTCAAGGACAAAAAAAACCCCAGCTCTTCTTCAGAGCTCCAAAGTACTTGACAAAGGCCCGTTCTCCTACCCAGGCAGCTGGTTTTGTGCAAGGTGAAAGGGAAACCGCCTCGGGAGAGGTCAAGACAACATTCTCCTCATCAAGTTTAGTTAGGAACCTCTCCCTGTTGGGACTTCGACATGGGAACAATCAGTGCTCAAAGCTGCAGCAGCCCTACAGCTGTGGGAAAGGAGACTCTGCAAAAACCAGCAAAATTACTGGGGCTTTAAAGCTTTTGTGCATGTTTCCAGCCACTAGAGAGAGGCCCTATTAAGAGCAAGAAGTGGAAGCATTCTTAGGTATGTCTACATTGCACACTAAGCCCAAGTCTGTGGGACCCAGGCTTGTGGACTTGGTTTCTACTTGAGCAGCCATACTGCATTGTGAGCCTGGGTTTACAATGGATGGCCCTGGGTCTCACAGCCATGCTCACACATCCGTACTGGACTACACAGGCCTTCTGACTTGGGATTGTTGCCTGACCTGCATCCACACTGTAAAATGACAGGGCTTGGGCCCAACTCTCCGAAGACTCCTAGGACCCAGGTCCTGAGTGTTTGCTGACCCAAGTCAAACTGATGTGTGTGTGGAAGGAAGGAAAAGTTGGGGTTAAACCTGCAACAAAGCTCAGGTGTAGTGCGCTGTGTAGATATAACCTTAGACACCACCACTTAGATAACAGCACCTTGGCCTTGCCTACATTGCAAGTTGTGCCCGTTTAACTAGCTAGTTAGTTGCACCAGTTTAATTTTTTAATTGGATTAGCTAAACCAGTGCAGACCCTGTGTGGACAGTCTTAAATCTTTAAGATTTACACGGTTTGGCCAGATTGAAATAAAACACACCTTTAGTTAAACCCATGCATGTACCACAGACCAGGGCTCTGATGCTGGACCTTAGATCTCAAGTGATAGGCCCCTTAGAAGTCATTAAGATAAACAGAAACAGAGGCTTAAATAAGAAGTGGGGAGAAGGGACAGCAGAACTGCTCTCTAGGGTGACAGTCAGCCCAGGGGGAAAGCAGGCACAAAGCCTCGCACCATTTTGCTCCCAACTAAGCCCTTTTTGAGGATGCAAGTGGTGCCTTGGCCTTGTGCTGGACCTTTCTGTGGAGGAATTGGCATCTGCTAGAGAGTCTGGAAGTGCTGGAGGGACGTTGGTGGCATGCTACCGACTCAGAGCCTGGAAGCTTCAATCTGTTGCAGATAATGGCTAGGCAAGGGGCAAGCAGGGATTCTGGATATTGCAGAGTTATTTACACTGAAGGCAGGGGAAAGAATTTACTTGCAACCCATACATACAGTTCACCTATGCAGCCATGTGCTTCCATCATTGGTACCCTCACCCTACTTCACTTCTCACATTTGGACCTAAGCTCTTCAGTGCAGTAACTACCTCTTCCTATGTAGATGTACAGCACTTAACACAATGGGGGCCTGATCCCAAAGGGGGCCCTTGGGCACTACGACAATAATCTCTGGCAGCTGGTGGCTACACTAACTACTCTCTTGACTAACCCTGCTTCCCATTTCCTTTCAGACCTTTGTCCAATTCACATGGATCTTTCCTACAGCTCATTTGCAGCCAAAAACTGCCCTATCCTCTCTTATGTTCACAACACACAGAGGAAGTTCAATAAAAACATCAAATACTCTTGCTGGAAGGCTGGAACATAACATTACCTTATTTCTTAAAATCCAAAACCCTAGCACACAAGAAGCAAAAGCCAGAGAGTGACAAATCAGGCTGCTCCCTGAGGCAATGAGGCACAACTCATGCTGCTTTGCTCTAGGGTGACTTTTCACAGACTTGACCGCAGAGCGCCCATATCACACACTTCCCTACAGAGACTCGTAGCCTGCAAGTAGGACCAGGAAGCCCTTTACTCTTAAAGTGATAGTTTTCAACACACCACAGGTTCACCCTGGAAAGATAAGTTGCACTCCTTCTGCTGGCTGGATTTATAGTTACTGAGGGCTTTGAGAGGCTGGTTTAGTACCAATTCATCTCACATGCCCTGTGCTTTTCTCAATAATTTAATCAAGGCAATTTATTATGTTGCCCTGAGGCAAGTAGGCAAATAAGAACAGACTATGATGTTCCCTGCACTGTTCTCAGCTTGTGGAGATGAGAGAGCTTCCCCTAGCATGGGTCAGTCCTGAGGAGCTTTTTCCCCAGCATGCTGGGAGAAGACAGATGTTTCTGAGGTGTTTGCCTGCAATTTGGATTACTGAACAATGCAGGAGACAAAAAATTAAAAAAATAAAGCACAGGGAACAGAAAATCATTGTGGGTTTTTAATGTGAAAGGTGAGATTGAATTGCTGTTTGTATTCTCCCTTTAATGGGCCCTCAATTGATAATTAGTGTTATATTATCACACATCTTTAATAGAATATTGATGCCTTTGGCAGAGATATAATCCCAGTGTCAAGAGTAATTCCCCTCTTTCTAGGGTGTTGCACTTATTACACGCAGGCACGGCAGAGACAGTCACAAGGCTTGGCTGGTGCATCTCAAATCAATTAGATGCAGCACCTCACACAAGTGACTTACAGCACGTCAGAGAAATGCATATTAATGCTTTGCCTTGGGAGCACAAACTGACCGAAGAAAAGCTGGCTTTGTTTGTGTCAAGGTTCCTCCCCCACTCTGAACGCTAGGGTACAGATGTGGGGACCTGCATGAAAAACCTTCTAAGCTTATCTTTACCAGCTTAGGTCAAAACTTCCCCAAGGTACAAAATATTCCACCCTTTGTCCTTGGATTGGCCGCTACCACCACCAAACAAATACTAGTTACTGGGGAAGAGCTGTTTGGAAACGTCTTTCCCCCCCCAAAATACTTCCCAAAACCTTGCACCCCACTTCCTGGACAAGGTTTGATAAAAAGCCTCACCAATTTGCCTAGGTGACTACAGTCCCAGACCCTTGGATCTTAAGAACAATGAACAATCCTCCCAACACTTGCACCCCCCCCTTTCCTGGGAAATGTTGGATAAAAAGCCTCACCAATTTGCATAGGTGACTACAGACCCAAACCCTTGGATCTGAGGGCAATGAAAAAGCATTCAGTTTTCTTACAAGACGACTTAATAGAAATAGAAGTAAATAGAAGTAAAGAAATCACCTCTGTAAAATCAGGATGGTAGATACCTTACAGGGTAATTAGATTCAAAACAGAGAACGCCTCTAGGCAAAACCTTAAGTTACAGAAGAGATAGACAGAAATAGTTATTCTATTCAGCACAATTATTTTCTCAGCCATTTAAAGAAATCATAATCTAACGCATACCTAGCTAGATTACTTACTAAAAGTTCTAAGACTCCATTCCTGTTCTGTCCCCAGCAAAGCAGCATACCAACAGACACACAGACCCTTTGTTTCTCTCCCTCCTCCCAGCTTTTGAAAATATCTTGTCTCCTCATTGGTCATTTTGGTCAGGTGCCAGCGAGGTTACCTTTAGCTTCTTAACCCTTCACAGGTGAGAGGAGTTTTCCCCTGGCCAGGAGGGATTTCAAAGCGGTTTACCCTTCCCTTTATATTTATGGACAGTTTGACTTTTACTCTTGTCCTTTTGGTCCCAGGGAACCCTCTGGGATAGCAGTCTGCATTCTGGAACGCATCCCAGCCTTGCTTGGGAGCCCTTGACATCCAAGGGTGGAAGGCTGCCGGTGTGGCACAGCCCTTTGTGACTCTGATGTGAAGACAACGAGTTCCCCGGTGTCGTGTTGCTGTAGGCTGTGATGAGCTCTCTGATGCAACTCACTGATGAGCGTTACTGCAAGATGTCTCCAGGGATTTTCTTGCTCCAGTCAAGCTAGCAAATGGCTGCTCCTAAGGTGTCCCGTCAGGGAGGAAACTCATCCCAGTACCGAGGGGCAACTCAAGCCCAACACACCACCTAAATCCATCCTAAACCTGAAGTTGCAATTTCCTCGGAACTCGTCACTGCCAGCAGGATCTTTCTGCAGATAGCTAGCACTGACCCATGCACCACCTGCATGCACTGGGGAGCACTTCACCCTCCATGAACCTGCCTGCACTGGAGGACCAGGCTAGACCCTAGACAGGGAGGTCTGCAAAAGGATGCAGAAGCACTCGCAAGAGTTACAGTGAAGCCAGACAAACCCCTGGGCTCATTTATCAAAGTGCTTTCAGGTCCCATCTGAAGGCAGGTGAAACAATAATAAATACCAAGCAAAGCAGGTTAATCTCAATCCAGGGAGGCCCTGCTAGCCCTGGGTTCCTCGCAAAGCTTAACTCAGTAATGGTGGGTGTCAGACTGGACCAGAAGTCTGTTCCAGCTCGGCATGGAAAGCCTCTTCTGGATCTTCTCCCAAGACAGTGGGAGTCACACTGGTCCCATGTCTCAGGCCCTGATTCTTATTCACACTCATTTACATGGCTAGAGCCTGGGGCCTTTGATATAAAATGAGACTCAGGCTCCCAAACTTCCACAGCATTCAGTGGGGATCATCGTACTTGGTTTGGTCCAAGACTGTTATTATAAGAATCAGTTAATGAATCGCACAAACCAGCTCTCTCTTATGCACACGCACACACACCAGATAGGAGAATCCTCACAAGCAATCATCTCACATATGACAGCATAGGGAAGCTCGGATATTTACATCCCCTGTTATCTTAGTCTGTCGGCATTGTGTTCCCAGTGGAAAGCTCCGCTTCTCATTTCTCCTCTCCCCCTCGTTGTTCACTGGAATGAAAGACAAGCGTGCCAAAGCTCTGGTCTCTCTCTTGCTTTCTTTGAGGATTTCTCAGTTGTCTTTCAAGGACACTCAAGCCTAAAGGGTGGTAGATTACAAACGTTTCCCCCAGCATGTCTTTGACCAGAACGATACCACAAGCCATGCCATTCTATGAAGGGCTTTACATGGGGTATATTTCTAACATGAATTGTGTTTAGCTTGCCGTGTCTCCCTGTGTGTCTTAAATCCACAGCCATGCACAGTGCTTGAGAATGGCGCTGGAGTCTGGATTTCTCCATCAAGCTGTTGCCTCGGCAGCACAACCCAACGGATGAGTTTGCAGGAATAAACGTTGCATCAAGATGGGATGATGTTGTGCCTGTTCCAGAATGTCGCTGTCAGTCATGGGGTGATGCACGTGGTATTAAAGCAGACAAGTGAGAAAAAGGGATTTCAGGGCTTGTTCAGATCCCACAACCTCTGGTGGGGCAACAGGAGTTCCTCCCCAGAAAAGCTGGGTAACCCTGGAAAATCCAGGTCAGGAGGCCACCCACAGGGGATTTGTGGGAGGGCTGTTTTTAGTCATTATTACTTTGTGTAAAAGAATTTGGTGCCAGTAAAAGATGCCAGATTGAGAAACCTAGAGACCACGGGTTGGATGAACTCCACAAACTTCAGAGCTCAGGGTTGGCTCAGCTTTCCCAAACTCTCCCAACTTCTGGATCTGTAAAACCAGTACTGGGAAGTTTATGAAACCAGGGTCCCCCTCTCCGCCTCATAAATCTCCTGGTGTTTCTTGATTCTAGTCCTGCTCACTTCCCTCACCCCCTTCAGAGCTGCTAATGCACCTTAAGAGGAAAATCACTGCAAACATGGGGTGCTACTGTAGGCCTCAGGAGACATGAAGTCAATCCCTGCTATGCTAGGTAATCCCGATGTGACTTTGGCAAGTCTGTGTCTCAGTGTCCCTTGCGTAAGGTGGGGATAATAGCACTGCCTGACCTCACCGGGGTGTTCTGACAAGAGATACAGTAAAGATGGTGAGGTGCTTAGTTACCATGGTGATGGGCACCAGATAAGTACTTAGATATCTAGGTCTAAGTAGAATCAGAATTTTCTTCAGCACCATGCTTCAAGTCTTGGCTACTCCTTGCTGATAGCCGTGCTGCTGAAATCCAATGCAGGCCAGTGGCTTGGATTTAGTGTCTTCTACTCCTCCGCAAAAAAAACATTAGCTTCAAAGATGATGCTTGGGAGCATTTGCTATTTCTTCCCAGCCTGCATGGCAGACGCACACAAAAATTCCATGTGCTATAACACATGTACTGAGTTTGCTAGTGCTCAGCTACTTGCGTTTCCAAGTCAGTATGGGGTGGATGCCTCCTGATATTACTCCCACAAAAATCATGCTGGCACTTAATCTGTGCTGCTGAGCCTGTGTGTGTGTGTGTGTGATTAAGAGCCTGCCCTCCTACACAGAAAGCTGCTGTTGAGATCACATTTGTCACCTGTGTTCATTGCCAAGCACTGGGATGTTTCACCCAATTTCCAAATATGGCTGAAGAAAAAAAACACTAAAATTGATTAAAACTCCTAAATATGCAGCTAAACAGCCAGGGCAGTTCTCAGCAGACAATATGCATCTCTGCTATTGCCTAATGGCCAGGGCACTTAAAAGGCAGTTGGCTGCAATGTGCAGCATGCAGCCATTCTGCCTCGAGAGCTGTGAAAAATTAGTGGGATATTGTTCTCAAAGCTTTTCGCGTGATTCATCTGGGGGAAGTTCACCTCCCCTCAGACAACCGATTTTCTACAAAACAGCTGCTCTGAATTGAAAAACGGAGTGTCCAGCAGCCTTGTGCATAGAACAGATGATGGCCATGCAGAAATGGGCTCTTTTTAATGACAAAGCCGGCCTTTTTTAAAGTGAAAATGTCATCACTTTGGGCGGGGAGGGGTTTGGTTTTTTTTGGCAGGGGGGAGGGCAGGGTGTGCAAACTAAAGGAATTTTCCTCTGTCACCAGTACAAAACTAAATAAAATGCAGATTTCACCTAGTCTCACCTTTATTTGAAAAGTATTTTGCCTCAGCTCCAAGCACCTCCCATGCTATCACAGCTTCATGGCTATTTTTAGCAAGCCAGCTCAATCCAAGCGAGCTCAGGTACACTCACATATGCTGCAATTACTCCTCTGACTGCAGTGTCGACATTCACCCAGAGACAGCCGACTGGGTAGCTGTGTTGACACCTGATGGTGAGGGTGCATGGGCGGCTGTTGACTCCACATGGTTGAGTAACCAGTCTTCAGTAACTCTATTGCAAATGCAGCCTGGCAGTAAATGCTCCCACCACTTCCCCCCCCCCGATTTCTGAAACATTTCTGAGCTTCAATGCCAGGAAATGGAGGTAGCTCAAATGATACATTGCTGAATACTCAGGGGAAGGTGGGCTTGTGGATAAGGGAAAAGCCTGAGTCAGGAGACCTGGGTTCTGTCCTAGCTGTGCCACATGCTCCCTGGGTGACCTTAGATAGCCTTTAGTGATCGCTTTATATTTCAGTGGGGCTCTGTGGCCTAATGCGTTAGCGTTTTGAAGTGTTCAGCTGCTATGGACATACAAATAAACAAATGAATTAAATCAGGGCAAGGACGGCCTTTTTTTTTAACATATCTGTACAGGGCCTAGCACAATGGGGCTGAGTTGCCTACGTTCTATCACTATACGAATTCATAAATAGATACAACAATAATAAAAACTTCTGCTTCATTAAGAGAGGTCACATGGATAGCTGTTCTTAGGGGTATCTACTCTCCCTTTCCAGCGTACGGAGTATTATCCCTAAATAGCCTATCCACAAGGCCAAATCCAGCTAGGGCATAGGCAGGCAGTGAAGTGAACAGCTGTGAATCTGCTCCATTGGATCAGAAGTGCCTAAGCAGGTCAGGCACCTAGCTCCCATTAACTTCCAGTGAGACTTAGTCTCTTAAGTCAGTTTTGAAAATGGGACGGATGCTCTCAAGTCACTTATGAAAATTTGATTCACAGTCTCCAAATAAACCCTGGAGCTGGGACCCACTGGATTGGAGTCGCCACTCGAGTTTATCTTTAAAGATATTTCTTGTGAACTACAAAGACTGAATGTATTTAACATTTAGCAAAACACTAGCAATCAGCAATCTTTTCTTCATAGACACAAAAGCATCTGCACCTAGGTCTCCCAAATAATGATGGCAATGCATATTAGTACATGTATTTCCTTGAGAACTGAACTTTCATAGGGCTAGCCTTGAAAGCAATTCAGAGTATTTACAGCTTTTATGAAGCCCCCAGGAGAGGATAATCTTAAAGTGCTGCAAACACCACATGGAAAAATAGGAAAAACATTCAATTTAGGAACAATTTTGCCATCATCTTTGGGAGTGTTTTTTTTTTTTTTTAAAGTGTTTGCTCCCACTGCAGGTTATTTCCCCAACCTGAGGCCTGAACCGTCTCGGACATTGCAGCAGGTCACTTGGAGCTCACAGGCAGGGGGATTAAGGGTTCGGGGGGGGAAGGAGCTGCAGTAGGCGCAAACAATTGTTTTCATGCAAATATCTCTGTAGAAATAGAGACAGGGAAGAAGAAAACACAGGAAAGTGAGCAGCAGATTTGTCTCTTAGTAAAATGTTTTTCATAGTTCTCCCAAGAGTCATCAGTGGGTTTTTAAGACAATGTGAGCATCATGTCCTGCAATTCTGTAGCCATGTCCAGTGGAAAACAAACACACGCAGAGATACACATTCTCACATGCAAACACTCACATGTGCACTGACACACATGCTTATATGCAGTCTCACACACACCTGTGACAGAGTTCACTCACCATGGCAGCGCCTCCCACTGGCCATCATGGGCATTAGCTTTGCCAGCTGCTGCGCCCTCTCCAGGTGGTGCCTCTCCTGTTGTCTCTGCCTGCAGACCCACCCCAGTCCAAAGTCCCGCAGTGTCCTCTTCAAGACTCAGCCCACCAGCCATGTCACCATCCACGTTCTCCCCCTTCCGGGGGGGAGGGAATATCTCCCAGTTCTATAGTCCAGACTTTTCCCAGTGGCAGAGACCCGTGTCACTAGCAGCCTCCTGGTGCCCTCCTTAACTTCTCTGCCAGATCTGCTTCAATTCCCTGGGCCACTTCCCCATGGCCCTAGTACCTTCTTCGCCCTTCTCTCAGGGCCTCCAGCCAGCACATCCCAGCAGCCAGCCAGGAGCTCCCTCTTGCTCTCCCAGTCCTTGTCAGCAACTGCTCTGCCCAAGATGCTACCATCATGCAATCCATTAGGAACACAGTCCTCTCTCCTGGGACTTCCTGGACCCCTACTCTGCCCTATAGGTCCCTTTTATGTGACCCTACTGAGCCCGATTGGTTGCTCTGTGCAGCCTCTCCCCAGTTGGCTGCCCCCTGCACAGCCTCCTTAGACTTTTTAACCCCTTCCTTTCCGGTGGGGAGCGAATGCCCCCATCGCAACACCAAACCCCTACAATTTCTTCAGAGGCAGTACACCAGAGCTGTTGTCAAACAGTGCAAGAATTATGATTCACAAAAAAATTTTCCAAACAAAAATACCATGTTCAGTATGTTAAAAGTCAGGGGGCAATATTATTCATGAGTATATGGTCCACTAACAGATATTCACACACTTACAGATCCAAAAAGTTTGATTATTCTACCAAAAATTCATTATGAACGTTGCTTGTCATTCATTATTCTGAAGTTAAAAAACTTTGAGCCAGCCAAAGAGAGTAGAAATTATACAACGTGACTATGCACACCACAGGTACTGAATATTACAAATGCAAACTATTCTGAGCAAACAAGTTGGCTGAAATAGAATAGGCAGATAATTATTCAGAGAAACTATGTGGTGAATAATTACAAACAGCAACAGCATTCTTGGAAATGAGGATTGGTTCACAAGGGTCTGAATTTATACAAACATTGTACCTAAAAAATAGTTTGAACACTCAATCATATACTGAGTTGCATGCTGCAAGCAGGGAATAAACCTTCAACTGTTCCCTGCCTTGTTTTCTGCTGTTGACTCACCTAAAGCCTGTGAAATTATAAACCAGCAATTTGAGTATGACAAATAGGGAATGTGGACTCAGAAGAAGTAATCCTTATGAAGTTCTACTGTGCATGTTTGATAGCTATCCCTTTAAATCTCCTTACGTCTGCTTCATGTTAAGAATTAAATCATCTCTCACAAGTCCCTGTGTTTGAGGATGCACGTTAAAGCGATAAGAACGTCATGTTATTCATGGTGGGGGTGACAGTATTTACATCAGCCTCCTTGTACCTCTCATGCTGTTGATCAGAAGTACTTTAAAATAGAGATTTTAATTCCTGTGTATGAAACTTTGTCCAAAATTCAAACTCAAGCACATAAGAAGTTTGGTAACTGCCCTTCACCCCCCGCCCCCCCCCCACTTACTTATACATTAATTATATATCTCATGTTGCCCTGCATGTCCTGATGCAGTGCCATAACACCTGAGAGAAGTTATTGGTTCGAGCAGTCTGAGCTAGAGATGAATCAGAGCCAAAACCTTTCCAACTGTGGTGGTAACAGGATTTTAATTGAATAATTAAAGTGTGTCCAGGAGCTATTCAGTGTATTTACCTTTACCTCTAAAAAGGTTGCTTTCTGGAGTTGAGGTTTTGAGAGTGTAACCAGTTGAGTGTATTTTTATGGGTTTATTAAAAGAATAGCAAACAAATATGAAGGTTAGCAAATATGTCACTAGCTAATTGTACTTCTAATTTCCCGTAACTAATCAAATATAACACAATGCAATAATCAAATCCAGGTTGCAACTGAAAGTCAATCAATAGAGCAATGGTTCAATTTATCAGGCTCCCAATTACTACAATGAATAAGTAAATCAATATATAAGGTTAACCTAAGCATTACTTCAATTCTTTACGGGAAGTAAAGAAAGCACACCTTTATTTCAATCCCAACAACTGAGCTCAGAATCTACCAAAAACAGAAGCTGACTTTTGCCTTTGTTTTAAGAAGTAGAACTCTTTAAATGATTTCTTTGTACCTTCCCACTTTGCTGCTCTACCTGAATTTTCTCTGAACATACCACCCAGGTTAGATGTTATTTACTTGGCTTATTCCCTGTCCCATATTAATAGTGTCTGCATCTTTGACACTTTTACACAGATGTAGAAATGATTCTTAAATCAGGCACTTAGCAGCTTTGGAATAACATGCTGTTAACCCAGAACACTTTCCTATTAATTAAGTAACAGATCAGGGAGGTTAGTGTCTATCTGGGGGAATGGTTCAGTGACACACACACACAGCTGGAATGTTGGATTCTATACAAAAGCACTCTCATGCCTCCTTGCAGTCTCTCACTCATGTGATTTGTCTTAGCTGAGAACTAGTTCTGATGCTGCAAACAAGTTGAGCTTCTTTCACATGCAGGGAGGTGGTCCGTCTCTTCTCTCTCTTACAGATGGATTTCAGGCTTGGTTTAGCTGGTAGACAGAGTCTTTCTTGTCTTCTCTGGATGGCCTATCCAGGGAAGAAGCAGGAGACAGCTCCAGGTGTCATCGGTGGGAGAATCTTTTGTAGGGTTCAGTGTCCCCTGGCTTTGCCTCAGGTTCCACTCTTGTGCAGTTAGGTGTACCAGGATGTTGGCTATAGCTCAATGTGAACAAATATCATAATCTGAGGTCAGAGGCAAAAGTACCAGTCTAAGGTGGACATTTTCTTGCCAAATCCATTGGTAACCACAAGCAGATGTCCCCTTCATAAGCAGGATATGTGAGGGGCCCATGTAAGAAGGAGCTTGAAGCAGACTTCCATGTGAGAAGGCCCATTCCCACTTTGCTAAACATAATTAGCAATTCATTGTCAATTACCCTTTCACACATTTCCACTTCTTCCTTGTGACAAGGGAAGATGGACTCTGAGAGGGTGATCATGCCCAGGGATAGTGCATGGCCTATTCCAGTGCCCTGTCACCTAAAATCAAAGCATAGTAGTCCTTACAAATACTAATCATCATTTAGTTTGACCAAATAAAGTACTCCAGGTCCAAACTCAAATCTGGCCAACGTTCCTACAAAAACTTTCAGAAACTCCGTAACCACATTTTCATCAGCTTGCGAATGGTTCTAATCAATCAGCTAGGGGTTGGGGTACAGAAATGATCTTTTCTCTAGCAGATATGATCTGATTCACAAGGTTCCTGGTGCTTCCCCCAACCCTTCCACCCTGCTACACACAAATCAACAGAAATCTGCTAGAAAAATCCTGTTTCTCTATTGTAAACTCTGCAGGGAAGGGATTACGTCTTCACATTTGTTTGTATCGTGCCCTGATCAGACCCTCTGTGTGCTACTGTATTATAAATAATAAAGCAATATAGACCAGTTGAACTATTACAAGAAGAGATAAAGAAACTATTCCTCTTTGTAAGAATTTGTCAAAAACAAGCACATGGGTAATAAGAAAAATGAAACAAGATAATTTTTGGAGCTCCTGTTCTGGGTGCAGCAGAATAAAAGGCATTTTATTCATTGAGGAGCAACTGCATTACCTGGAGCAGAAATTCAGCTTGTTGAGCCCTGAACTAGGTAGATGGCTGAAGCATTAGAGAGCCTAAACAGTGAGTAAGCGGAAGAGCTTTCTTCTCTTTCAAGCAACAAGCCTGCCCGGGGTGTGGGTAGGGTGTTGTAGACCTTCCACACGTGTCTCTCCCAAGTAGCCAAAGTACTTTCAGGTATCAGGCACAAATGTAAAACCTTCCCACGTGGTGTGGATTGTATAACACTGAGTCTCAGGTGCTGACTTTCAGCTGCAGCAGCTTCTTAAACCTGACCTTGCAGTGCCTGGGCATGTCGGCACTCAAGAATCCTTGGGGCATTTCAGTACTATAGCCTGGCAGAAACTGGGCGGGGGGAAACCAGTCAGTGTATTAAAGGGCTGGCTTACAAAAGGGACACTTTTCGAATTAGATCTAGGGTAAATGCTGACTAAGTGAAGCTCTGGTAACCATCTACAAGTATTTGGGGATTGCAAATACCAAGGAAGGGGAGGAATTATTGAGCACAGCAATTCAAGGTCCAGGACCCACTTCCGGCAACAGGACCAAGCAAAATCCAAGCAGGTGTATGCTGCGGATGCTTTGCTTGTGGGTCTCCTTCTTGTTGTCCATCCACAACTAAAGGTTCAGTTCATCCCCAACCCTTCTAGATACAGGATAAGTGGGGGGGAGAGAGTCCACAAACACATGCGAGATGAATGACTGCAGCACTATCCTTCTGGGGCCCTGCTGTGTGCTGTATAACATAAGGTCTGGATTCTTCCTGGGGCTCCATCAACATGAAAGCTGAGTGTACTGGAACAGCTCCTCCAACATCCCGGGGACAGTCCAACATACAACAGGAAAAATACAAGATGAATTCGGAGGCTAAAGTGTCCCTTGCTGATTTAGGTCACAGATGAAGCCATTATAAGTGCTTTCTTCTGCAGTGCTGGGATCCAGGAAATAAACCTTTAAAATTCCTCCTGTTTGGGCCAAACTGCAGCACTTGCAAAGGTTAGAGTCTGACAAACTCTGTAGAATTCCTAGAACACCAGCCCCCGGGATCCTCCTGTATTTCCCTGGAAGGAGTCAGGTGAGACCTCCGTGCAGCTTGGAGTCTTTACACACAGGCTGCTTCCCATCCTCTGTTGAAACCCCCCGTCAATCATTCAAGGCCCATGTTTATTTTACTTGCCTAAGTCGTGTAGGTGGTGGGTCGTGTAAATCCTTTCACGCTAGCCGTCCCCAACGCCTAAGGAATTAAAAGTGGAACATGAAGGAATGAAAAATTCATTCTGCTCACTGCTTGGAACTGAATGGGCTGTGCAGGTCTGAGGCACAGGAGTGATTCTCGGAGATGAGCCACCAGTGCATTGGCAGCTGGCTTCTGACAAAGCCTGGCTCTGTCGTGCTGCATAAGAGATACCTGGAGTGGGGCAGGTGAATGCTGGCTGTGGAATCGGATCTTACACGCCTGTGTGACAGTGCAATGTAGCGAAGGCTGGCCCACTGGAGAATGGTCTGCACTGCTGAGCCGTAGCTTTTGCCCCTGGGTGTGCCACAGATGCTCCTGGAACCAGTCAAGCGGTGGACTCAGTCCTACCAGCAAGATACGTTATTTCCATGGGCTGAGAGTACAGAGAAGATGCTGGAGGCCCATGCCCTTGAGGGAGACAGGTGGGACGGAGGCTGTTCTTGCAGGGTAGGTAGCTGGTATGGGAGGAAGAGGTACTGGGAATCTCACAAGGGGACTTGTTCGCACAAGGTGTCCAGGTCAAAGAGGTCTGGTAAGGCCTGGAGCTCCAGAGACTCATTTTGAATCTTACAAGGTTTGCTGACGGGCAAGCCATGCGAGATAATGTGATCATGTACGGCTGGCAGGTGTGAGGCTTTGCTCCAGGGTGTCTCTAGAAAATCCAGGTCACTGGGGGACGGCAGTCACATGGCCTGACAGATAAATTACATGACCCATCAGGCCAGATGGGTCTGGATAATACTGCTTGTGGCAGCACTGTTCATGTGGAGAAGTCACATGCACACATTCATGTACACACACACACACACCCCCCGAGAACATGAGGTTAGATCATAGATGCTAAATATCCCAGAAAATGACTATGTTTGAGAGGATCCAGGAGATTTTAAGTCACAGGTTATAGGGAAATCCTTCTGTGATTTCGAGCTGATGGGATTATGGGGATCCCACTTTGGCTTTAGAGTATGCATCAGCAAAGAGAATCCCCCTCTTCCCCACCTGTCACGACACTGGAAACACAAGAACTCCCTGCTATATTAGCTCCCTCTTATTCAAATAAATATAAAAGTGTGGCAGATCCACCTTTCTAGTTCTTCCTCAAACCCCCAAAGCACTGACAACTCCATTCTGAGCTGTCTCTTCAATATTTCATATTAAACACACACACAGCCTACAGTTTCTCTTTGCACTTTTCATCTGACTTTCTATTTTTAAGCTACATTTATGTCAGCCGAGGATCAGTGCACACAGTTTGAACCTGCAATTCCAACACAGTATGTGAGAGCACAGCACAGTGAGCAGAGCCTGTTATAAACATACCAATACACACTTTCCCAGCTAACATGCACCTTTTAATCTGGAAGTCTCGGAGCTGTTGGCCCTTTAAAACAGTAATCAACACAGTGCAAGCTACCCAGACCCTGGTTGATTTGTTCCCTTTTCTTGCCCTCCTACAACATAATTCAGAGGCTGTCAAAACGAATCTGTACATTGCTTACATTTGTGCTAAGCCACGTCTCTTGCATTTACGTGGGGTGCATAGATACCTTGGAGCATTAAGGAGGACTTGTGTGCATTGGATAGGAAGCTTTCACCACAGCAGTGCGATGATTCAGACTGTTACAGAGCAGCATATGGGAAACCAGGCTGTGTCATCCTGTGACTAGTCCTAGGTAGCCCCCACTGAGCCTTCCAGGCTGGGATTTCTCATCGATCTAGACTCCTGAGATGGCTGTTGAAACCATAGCGAGGGAAAGTGAGGGTCGGGAGCTGGAGAGGCATTTGGTCAGAAGAGAGGCTGAGACAGTGAGTTTGGCCTCAGATGCTTTAAGATGTGGAAAAGGCAGCTGCATGCTCCAGGTCTCCATTCAGATGCAGTTACTTTGGCAGGTGATGAACTGAAGTGGATTATGCCTTAGCAAGGAAATCTTCCCATTCTTTTGGCTTCTCCTTAGATTACCAGCTTCCAACGTCACTCCCCCTCTACTCATACAATGTGTGCACGCCTCCATCCCTCCATGCCACCTGACTGGGGAACGGAGTGACTGCAGGAGAGGTGGACAGCCCACACAGACTGATCCCATTCTGCTCGGACTGCCGTTTGGTGCTGTGTTGGCGACAGGGCTTTAGAGACATAAAGCACACAGTGTCTTCTCAGCTGGGCCTGCATTCCATGAGAACAATTATTGTTACTTGCTAAACCCTGGCAGTGGGCTTGTCCCTGTTCCAGGCATGGGCCCTGCCCCAAGGAATTCAGTTACACTTGGAGTTCTGTCCTGTGACCCAGTATCATAGGAACATAGAAATGGCCAGCCAGGATCAGAACCAAGGTCCATCTAGCCCAGTCTCTGACAATGGCCAATGCCAGATGTTTCAGAGGAAGATGTAAGAACTCTGTAGTAACAGATGTGGGATAATCCACTGCCATTAGGTCTCATCCTGGTCTCCTAATAGCTAGAGAGTGGCTTAACCCCAGAAGCAGGGTTCAATCCTCTGCCTGAATTTTGGTTGGCACTAACCATCATTGTTTGCGCCATCAGTTTGGCCTTGTGAGTGTTCATGAACATTTTGTTTGTGGGGTGGATTTTTTGCCATTTTCAGCAATTTCTCTAGCTTTCCAGGGCAAAAATGATGGTGGGGGGTTGCCTCCACCCTGGCCCCATGGCAGGGATTACCACCTTCAGGAGATAGGACGTGTGGGAATAATAGTACAAAAGCAATATATGGCAGTAACTCCATCACCCTGCTCCATGCGTTGCTTTTGAATTCCACTGGGTGCCTGGGCATTGGGAAGATTGCCACATGAGCGGACATATATCCCTTTCTACAGGTGGTGAGCTTACCGTGGACAGAACAAACTGATCCCATGCAGCGAAAGGGCACCAAATTCCTGGGTTCAGGCCCAGCTGAGCCCTATACTCTGGTATTTAGCTGCTGTGCTCTGCCCCCTGAGTGCCACAAGATGCTCTGGCTGAGAGTGGTCTGCTGGAACATGTGGCTTTGTCCATTTAGCAACCTCTCAGAAGCATCTGTTCATGCCTTCCGTACATCGACAGTGGGCCAATGTCCGAGGATCACAGGAACTTCCATTGCTTGGAGCATTTAAAACAAGACGACCAAGCAGCATAAAATGGACTGTAGGCACAATCATACTCTAGTCCCCAGGGGCAAGACTAATGGAACCAGACAGACCTTTTCTGTTTCTAATGTCAATGGCTCCTTTCACACCAGGATGCGTAGATAATGCACAATGCCCTGAGCTGCTGGGATCAAGAGAATACACCTGATTAGAACCACAAAATCAAGTGTACTTTGAATCACACTCTCCTCCCCGCTTGTGGGCTCTTGGTTTGCGAACAGTTTGGTAAAGGCAGCAGTCTGGTTAGTTACAAAGAGACACCAGGAGGCTTCAGACCTTAAAATGGATTCCTCTTCTTCACCTAATTAGCCAGATCTAATTTGCAATATAGAAAAGCTAATGTGGCGGTACAGCAAAACGCATACCTGCCCTGGCTGGGGAAATTCAACATGTCAGGCAGAGGAGAATGCGCCGCTCATTCTCTTACTCAGCGGAGCGTAACAACAAACACTGGCTTCTGGGGTTAAGCCAGTCTCTAGCTATTAGGAGACCAGGATGAGACCTAATGGTGGTGGATTATCCCACATCTGTTACTGCGGGGTTCTTACGTCTTCCTCTGAAACATGTGACACTGGCCACTGTCAGAGCCTCTTCAGGCACCTGCTTTGTGTTTTCCTTACATATCCCTTATGAAAAGAACAATCTGCCCCTCAAAGGGAATTCACACGCGGGTGGTGGTGAAAATGCACGGAATGGATCCTCAGCAATACAGAGATCTCTGCAATGCTTTCCACAGCTGGTAATAGACTACTGGCCCTGCTGTGGGAAATAAGCCTCCAAAAGAGCCGGACAGGCATCTGTCTGTTGGCACCACCTGGCTGGCATCACCACCAGAGCCCTACGGAATATGGCAAGTAAGAGCCTAGTGCTCCCATCCAAATCTGACCAAATGTGCAGTGTGATATGAAGAGATTGGGTGGGGGAGAAGAGCCATTGTTAGCACAGCTGTAAAGCAGCTTAGTGGAACTACTAGGCAGCTTTGGCTGTTAACATCCTTGTTGCCAGTCCTCTCTCCTTTGCACGCACACCCCCATCGGAATACTTATACAAGTGGTGTCTAATTTTGCGCTGTCATGTGTCTATGTAAATCCAGAGCAGTCCCACTGCATTTGTTCCAGTCCAGACATGATTCTAAATTGCCCTTAGCTTGAAGGTCTTTGGATCTGAGCTTTCTGGTTCAGACTCCCAGCTCTTGTTAAAAGCAGCTTCTCTCTGTGCTCTTCCATCCTATCTTGTTGCCAAGTTCCCTGTTACTGGAGAGAATTGAACAATCCAGGAGGGACAGTTCTGCAGCTATCTATTTATCTACCTACCTACTTTAACGAAAAGAGGCATAGCCTTTTGAGGAGAACCCTGATTGTCCCAGCTTATCATACTTTCACTGGAGATGTGCATTGCAAACAGAGAAACAGAGACGGGCCCTCCAGTGTGCAAAACAAATGGCTCCCAGTGTGAAAAATGATTTAAGGGAGAAGGTTTAAAAGTTGAGATGATTAATGTATATGACTTAGCTGGCACGCTGGAAATGATAAATCAAGAAGGAATGGGAAAGCAGTGCATAAATTCAGAGCCGGGCTGCTCAGGACTTGAATGGTAGAAACTTGAGGCCTGCTGCCAATGCAACTCTCAAGTTGGGTGGCATCCAGCATTCAAATATCAACTGATTGAGATTTCTTAATAGAGAGGCTAGGATGGGGGACTGGGGGAGGAACATGCTCCATTTGGACCAGTGTGTGTGCACGCGTGTGTGCCTGGAAAGCCCTTAATAAATGTTCAACACTTCTGTTGAAATAGAAGATCGTTCCTTGAACAGGCCTCACTCCCCCAGTCCAAACCTGATTCTTCATCATTACATCTTTAAATTGGTGCATATTAAATTAGCTGCAGTGAAAAGATTTAGGAGACATCTTGAAGCCTCTTCAAGGAACCCAAGAATAGCCTTAGAAGATTAAGAAAGCAAGAGGGCCTGAACAGGAAAGGAGAAAGGGAATGGGGAAAAAAAAAGATTTTATGACTAAAATTGCCAGCAAGATTCTTTAGTAACGTCATTCATTTTTCTATCAATAGATCACATTAATGTAGTGAAAAGGGATTTAGAGAAGATGAATTAAGACTTAAATGCACTAAAATGACTTTAGGAATATTTAAATACTAAAATAAATTGTATTGTATCGTGTCATTCAATGCAAAACTCCCACTGACATTCCAGGGGCCAGTACAGATCCTGTGAAGCTCATGGGGCTGTGCATAAGCAATGTCACTTCCAACAGAAACAAGACTTAAATCGGTCTTTTCTTTGGTCCAGAAATAAACTACATGGATTGCGCCTGTATGGAATAACCACCCGCACTGAAATGCAAAAGGTGAAGAGCCCACTAAACTTCTGAGCTCCCCCTTCCACGCTCTCCTCCCCCCACCCCAACACACACACAGTGGGGAACTAAAATAGGGAATTAGCCTACTTCCAGGTGGGTTAACTTTAAAATCCAATCACTGTATCCTTAAAATATCCTGTGTGTGGCTGTCTGCTGGTAGCCTTCACCTGAACATTTCTACAGCTCTTCATCCCACCAACAGACACACCTGCTGCTTCTTCTGCCGTAGTAGGTATTAAAAAAGAAATTATGTTAGCATGCTAAAAATACCTCCCTGCGCTGCTGTGTTCTAAGAACAGGAACAGCTCTCACATTCTTGTGATGCTGTGATACAGCGAGAGGATAAACGCCTGCTTTGCCGAGCAGCTCTAGTAACAATATCCAGGATGGGCCTTAGAGACAGCACACAAAGCTCAGAATTCTCGGGCAGACCTTGTTCCAGGCTCTATCAGAGGCCTGGTCTCGGTGTGCTCTGGTGCAATAAAGGCCAAGCAAGGAGAGGAGCTTTAGAGGTGCACCAAAGGGGTGTAAGTAGGAACACTGAAATGACACCAAGTGAGGTTTGGAGCTGCAGAGCAAGAAATGTTATTTTATTATTATTGATTTGCATAATGGGAGCACCTAGAGGCTCCCACTGAGATCAGTTCCCGTTGTGTTTGGTGCTGTATACACACAATAAATAACCGTCCCTGCCCCAAAGAGATTACAATCCAAACAGACAAGATAGTTGAAGAGGGGCAGAAAAGAAGAATTCTGATCCCCATTCTACAGAGGGGGCGCTGAGGCAGAGAGTTTAAATGACTGAGTCACACAGGAGACTGGGGGTGGTCCTGGGAACTGAGCCTAGACCTCCTGAGCCCCAGTCTAATGCTTTAACCCCAAGATCATTGTTCCTTTGTTACCACGGTGAAGCCTGTTGGACTTTTGCAGAACACCATGTTACTGAAGCAATGGAAGGCACATGGCATAGGCCCTTCATGAGTAGGTTAGACGATGCGGTCTGTAATCAGCGGAATAAACATTTGGCAATAGGATTGGCGAAATGGGACTTAACAGATTTGTTTCCATCTGTATTTTCTACAGTGCTGGAGGCGTCAGCAGCAACAGGAGTGGGCTGAGTTCTCGAAAGCAACACGGCGTCTGGTCAAATATGTCAGCTGAGCCACATCAACCCTGACAAATGCCCAGAGTAATTCATGTACCTCAGCCTGTGCCAGTCCCAACATGGACCCCATAGACACTGGGGGAGCTTGGGTTTCTGGACCACTCGCTACTGACTGGGGCGTGTGCAGCATCCACATCTAAAGAGGCAGAGCCACAGAGTGAGAGGTGTCTGTGAAGGTAATTGGATCCTTGGATAGTCAGAGTAAAGACACCCACTCTCCTTCTCTTGCTCCTACCCAGTCTCCTGGAACTCCAGGCTGGGGGTGCATTGAAAGAGCGATGGGAGAATATCTGGCTGCTTCAGGCCTGCAGGGTGCTCATTTCCAGCCAGCAGTAAGCTCTTCCCTTCACACCCAAACAGATCTAATCGCTGTGCCAGCAAGCACTGAAGAGATAAGAAAATCCCCTCTCTGCTTCCAAAATATCACTCTAGTTCTGCCTATGAATCAACAAATTCAAAACAAAACCACCAAAACCCAGCAGATTGCCTGGAGCTGTCTTTTGTGCTGCTGTGTGCGTTAAGGCTTTCTGACCATCATCACTGCCCGGAAAAGGCTCCTTCTTTATTTCAGATGAGATAAATAGTCCCTGCTCTACCGATTGATAGATTACAAGAGTCTTTGGTCAGATTTTAAATAATTTCTCCTTTCCCACCCTACCTGCTTTGTTAGAGACAAACCACAAAAGCACAGAAAGCAATTCAACGTCTAGAGGAACGGAGGAGGGCAAAACACAAAAACAAAAACCAACAAACAAAAAAACTCACCAAGGCACAAAGCTCAGTCCATGCAGGGAATGCGATGCTGGAAAATTGAAGTTTTCCTGCCTCACAGTGTTCTTAGAAAGCATTCAATTATCTGTCTGCACCTATAGAAAATGCTGGAACTGCTTCCCAGAGCTTTTAAAGGGCTCTCTCTACAAAAGACACCGCACACCAGCTCAGCAGCTGCAGGAGGAGAAAAATAACACCAATCTATTTGTTTACCTTTGAAGAACCAAAAGTGATACAAATTCAGGCTGAAAATCTGTGTGTTGATGTCTGCGTGTGCATCAACCTCTCCCTCTTTCTTTGCTTACCTGCAGAAGCAGACAATGGGGTGATTTTCAGACAGGCCTTCAGACTTAGGGGCATGATTTTCCAAATAAAAGCAGCTGCAATGAACTGTGGGCATGGCTGGTAGCACTTAGACAACTAACCTCCTGATTTGTTGGTGCAATGCAGTAGTAAGATGTCTAAGGACTCCCAGTTTCACCTGTTATTCATTGTAGGTGCAAAAATTGTTGGCATAAAATTAAGCCTGCATAATACGCAGTATGATAGAACCTATATACAAACTGGGATTATTTAGCCTGGCAAGGAGAAGGGCTAGAAAGCATTCAATATGAAGAATTAAGGTTATGAAGAGTAGAATGAAAACTGATCAGTCTCTAGTTTGCTATACTGAAGTAAGAGAACAAGGACCCGTTCACTGCAGTTAATAGGTAAATCTAGAATAAATAGAAGTCATTGTTTCCTCACCCAGTATGTTGGCAGCCTGTGGAATTAGCATCCATAGAAGGTCATAAAGTTAAATGTAGCTGGATTTAAAAAGAAGCTGCATAATTTTACAATCAATAGTAACATTTTTAGTGATGCAAGGAAAAGAGAGGGCTAATCCAAGCTCATGCTGAAGATAATGTCTGAAGAGGTCCGGCAGAAATTTTTCCCCAGCCAGGTACACTTATGAGTAGTTACATTTCCACCTTCCTTTGAAGCACCAGGCATTGTGAGGTGAGATGCTGGAGTAGATGGACCAATTGCCTAGTCCTGTTTGTCAAATCTCATGTTCCCATGTAGTTAAATTCAAACAGAAGTCCCCCTTAATTGGATGCCACCTTGGAAGTGCTGGGATGTAATAAAGCCGTGAGATATGAGGTACTAACAGCCTTTAACAATGCTTTCTCCCCTGGTTCCTCCTGGGTATGGAGGGAGAGTGCAGGGACTGCTCCTTCTGTGAGCCCCCAAAGTGTCACCTTGCCCCTAACGCGTCAGGAACGGGTGGGGAGGCAGAGCCATGGTCTTTCCTGCCTCTGCACTGGCCTGCTACCCCAGGCATGACAAAACCCCTCACCACTCCCCCCCATTAAAATCTGCCCAGCCCAACCCTTATTTTTAGGCTCAAAGGACTATAGGATTGAGGGTTCACAGGAGAACTAATTCCCCACAGCTCCTGACTCACAGGTGGATCTGAAAAGCATTTTCTGGGCCAGCCTTCCTATCCTTAATACCAGGCTGAACTGATAGAGGACACTGAAATTTCAATGTAGCCATAGCACACAGTGATGCTCTCAGTCAGAGCGACCATCTCACGGTCAGAAAATGCATCTTTTCTGAGAGTCTCTCTGTTGCAGGCATCACCCACAGCCGAGACAAGAAGCTTTCGAACCTTATGGCTAATGTTCCAAGGGCAAACTGAATTTTCCAGCAGCACAGTTCTCCAATTATTAACCGGCAGGTTTGACTCTTTTCCAAGAGCTGGCTACCCTACAATACATTCTCATCATTATCCTGTACGGCATATCGTCCGAGTCATTCCCACACATAATACGTGGAAAAATGCAGAGATACACTGTTGCTATATGGCGTATTTATTTATGTTGCATTAGCCTGGGGTATTCCTTTGCAGAGATACGAATTCAGGCACTCCCCAAACCTCATCCCTCTTCCTGTTGACCTGCCCCACTTCCTTATTAATGTCTCATCTTTAGACATAGCCTCATGCTTGAAATGGAAACTGATGAGCTAATCGGTGTGACAAATAACTGGAATATAATTGATGTAACTTGTCAGAAGTATTCTGGCATCCTCTGGTTTGTGCGTGCAGCAGTCATGCTGCATTTTAGTCTCCCCTGATCTTGACTCCCATCTCCATGGCCTATACACAGAGAAGTTTGCACGTGTCTTTACATTCTTAATCAGGATGTGTTACCCTCATGCCAGCCCAAGCTGTGCTGAAGTTTGGGACAACATGACATAACACAATGTGGCAAGGCAACATCACACAAAGGAGTCCTGCTGGTTTTAAGATGTGATGTCCATTGTTTCCTGAAATTTGATCCAACATTTGGTGAAGAGCTAGCAGATTAGCCACTAAGTAAAAAGAAATTTGAAATAGCTGTGAACAGTTCCCTGCAAATCTCCAGTTATATGCAACCTGGCACACTAGGCCACTTCCATAGTGAGAAGAAAGCTTTATGCATGCCCAAACTAGCCATGCAGAAATGCTTTTTCACCTGCCAAGGCAGTTTCATGCTAAAGGTTTAGGGCTATTGTGTATAATGAGCTAACAGGAGACTTATCTCCAGTAGTTACTTCTGGGCAGAAATGAGCAAAGATGAACTTTTCCCTCAGAGCAGGTTGTCCCATAACTGCAGAGTTCCTTGCACCTTCCTAGGAAGCAGCTGGTCCTGGCCACTATCAGAGAGAGGACAGTAAGCTAGAGCGACCCCAGGTCAGATCGACCATAGCAGTTCCTATACCCCCAGATGGCAAACACAGTATGTGCAAATACTTATGTTTCCAGGCCCAGAACCTGGCTGAGCATGGGAGAGTTTCTTCTCACTGGCTCCTCCAGACACTGGGCTGACATAGGCTCTGTGCTGCTGCTTGCATGCCCCATTTGCAGGGGGACATTGGCAAGTTACCCACATAGCTGTGGCCATCCTGCCCCTTCTCCACTCCATAGTCAACCACTCAGCACCACACAGGGAATACCCATGCAGCTGGAGTCGGTGTCATGTTGTGGGGACAACACTCTCTGGGATGAAGTTCTCTCCTTGTGCTTCAGGTCAAGACTTGATCAGTAGCAGGGGGGGTGGGGGGGCAAGAGGCAGGAGGATCCTTCCTCCAGCAGTATAGTGGTACCTGGCACAGTGATGCAGTTTTAGGAGGCAGAGAGGAGATGAGAGGGTGAAACCTGCTCTTGGAGTTGGGACTCTGAGTAAGCTGGACCATTGGTCTGTTTGGAGAAGTGACAATCCTTATGTTTAGTTTTGTGTCTTCCACATAAAGAAGAAGAGCGGGCACAGGTCTGCAAGGCTGCTTACCTACTACATCCCAGCTACATCAGCAGGCTTCTTGCGGTGAGCTACTTTTCAAAGACAAAAGTTCTGAGGCACCAGCACTGGGCTTTAGACAGAACTCAGGCGTTTCTCTTTGCTTCTCACTGTCCATGCTGTAATCACAGACCTCGAGAATGGCTCTGGACTTCAGATTCAACCACCTGCTCACGCCATTGTTATCTGAGTGTGTGGTATGACCTCTTTGCGAGGACGTCCAATGTTGTTGCCCCACCACACCCACTCTTGGTAGAGCTCTTACCGCCCATATGCTCTCCCTGCTAGGATGTTTTCCCTTACATCTAATCTAAACTTGGCCTTTTCCAAGTGCAAAGCCATTAATGCCTGAGATATAGCCTCAATCAACTTCAAATATGTTTCCCCCTTTGCCTTTATTTTATTTCCTTTCCAGGATTTCGTGGGCTTTTTAGTACATTGTTTGCTTTTTACATTGTGCATTTTATGATGTTTTAATTATTATTGTTTATTATTATTGTGTTTTAATTGTCTGCCTGGGCCACTGTGTGTCTTGGAGTAGAGCAGTTTATAAATAAAATTATTATTCTTTGTATAGCTCTGTCTTATTCTTCCCAACTCCCTTATGCCCCTTTATTTCTTTAGAGCTCCATAAGTTAAGTTCCTTTATCTTTTTCTCACATCAGACCTTCCAACCCTCTTATCTTTGTTTCACTTGATTTTAAAACTTTTTTTGGGGGAGATGCCACTAACTGTAAACAGTATTTTCCGTACCAGCTCACCAGGGCTGTGTACAGAGGAAATATTACCTGGTGTAATGCTAAAGCAGTGAAATGACTAGCCAACAATACCAGGCCATACTCCATTTGTCACTCGATCCTTGAAAAGTTGGGATGGATTATGATCATCAGTTTGTGAAACAACAACTCACTTTTATTATGGGTAAAAGTTAAGGAATTGCACACAGCTGCTCTCGAGAGATAGAAGCCACCCATTGTGTCGAGAGCCAGCCAAGGAGGCAAAGCACGAATGATTAGTGTGGAACAACCAGAGAGATGCTTATATGATAAACAAATACCTGGATACCTCACAGACAACTTCTGTCACAGGTTCATAGGGATTTGCAGGAAGTGAAAAAAATGCAGCTGTCTCTGCCATTTCATCCCAAGGGCTCCACTCTGACCTGCAGGGTGTACAGATCTCTAGAGTTTCACAGTATCAGGGCTGTGGGGAATTAACTCCTGCAGTACATGAAGAGGTCACTGATAGAATACAAGAATGGGTGAAATGCCAATGTACTACTTAAATACCTGACATTTGGTGCAATCAAAGAACTTAATTGGGACATGAGAGATGTCTAGGCCAGGTGCATGGGGGTAACCTGCCTTTGGAGTTGGCCAGCCCATTGCAGGGGGGAGGGGGAGGTGTGCTCCTTTGAATTTCTTTTTCATTCTGCTGTTAAAAGGTGAAAATCATCCACTTGGCTCCAAACCAAATGAGAGCAGCCACTTTAACAATGAATGGGTGTCCAATGCTGGTGTGATTCCCATTGAAATTCATTTGGTTGAGGCTATCCATTCTCGCATTGGGGCTGGAAATAAGGCTAAGCTTTGTAGCTGGGGCTGAAAAGCCTGCAAGATCAGCAGTTTTCTGAGGGAAGCTTAGGAATGTCTATATCCAGCTCCTGATGAAACTAAAAACAGAGGAGCAAGGATTTTTTTTTTTTTTTTTTTAATAAAAAGCCTTTTGGTATCAGATTATTCTTTACTCTTGAGGCAGTATTAGGGATATACTGTCAGTAGGGTTTGGGTGGCTGTGTTTGCTCCTCCCTTTGTGTTTGGTCTCTGAATATCTTTGCTAATAAGTTTGCTGGTGGGACCTTTTACAGGGACAGCAATTCTTAAGCCAGTGCCTGTGGGAAATTTTAGACTCAAATACAAATATTTGCACCAGAAACCTGATTGTAAGTGTCACTCATCCAATTAGGGAAGAGAAACAATGCCATGTGATTTGTGAATCCAATCAAAACTAGCCAAGATATTTTGAATTTTTTTGAAATTTTGAATAGAACCAATATTTACAACAAAGATGTTGTGAGCCTTGGTTGGACCAAGAATGATCTGTGGAGATTGTTAGCTAAACAATTACAATGACAAATTTAGAACATTAGAAAACTTCGCTCACTGACAATTTGGAAACAGAAAGGGGCGGGGGGGGGAAGAGAATTCACCTTGCCCTTTGCTGGGAATTAATTGTAGAGCTGTATTTGCAAATATTACACATGAGGCTCCACTCATTCTGTAAAAACCCCCAAGCTCCCAAGGAGGTCATGAACAACTGGGGAAACTATTAATTTCCTTTTCCAATATATTTTTTAAAGCTTTTTCTAACTATAATCAAGGGAGCAGTGAATCCAACTCGGCAAACAAGCTTATATTAATGCTCCTGCTGGAAACGTGTATTAGCAATGGCTGAAATATTGTCATGGAAATATTTAGGGTGCGGAAGGTGGATTTTTCTTTAATAAAAAGAAAATGTTTCCGTAATTTTATTTACCAACAATTGGCCTTTTTAAAAAGAAAACAATTCTTGGAAACTGAAAACTAATTGTTTTTTATTGAAAAAACAATTAAAAACATAATTTACCAGAAAAAAACTGGCATTTTCCAAGTAGCTCTAAAGTTTACACTGCAACTGATACAGAGCAAGACTCCCACTGACATTCAAGGGGCAGGATCAGACATCATCTAGACAAATTGGCCCAGGAATCAGTGTGCATCATTAGAATTGGGGTTGGGGAGCTTTTTCAAAGGCTATGGCAATGCTTTGCAACAACACGACACTTGTAGTAAACTGGCCCATTCCAAAGGCAAATGCTTCACCCCTAATCTCTGGCAGGCATGAATTAGCAGCATGCAATGAGGGGGGTGACATCAGTGGCAGGGAAATCACACCAATACTCAGTGCAGTTTGGGGCCAGAATTTCAACAAGGAGCTTTCTAGATCCCCCTGTGGATCTGTTAACGCACAAGCAGAAAATGTAAGGGGAGCAGTGGAGGGAGGATGGGGAAGAAACAAGCAAGAGTGGGGAAGAAACATTAAAAATAACCCAACAACTTTCCAGGAGTTACAGGGACTAAACAAACATAAAGGAAATGTGGAACTGCAGGACAGTGAGAGCAAGGCGAACGCCACAGACACAAATGTACCACACTGAGAAAGAAAGTGTGGAAAAGCAAGGGCTGGGGGTGAATGAAAGGCAGCCTGGAAGAGATGATGTTTGGGGAGGAAGGGAGGTTTCCAGGAGATGAAGAGTGGAGGTCAAGGAAAAGGAAAAAACAGGGCCACAACTGGGTCATTTCAAGCAAAACCTGTCACCTAAGTACATACCTCTTTCCCAAGCCTCATCCTGTTTATTTTAGCCTCCTGAGTGGAGTGACCACACAAAAGGCTAGGAGATTCCCTGGCTGCTTTAGCCCATTGCAGAGGATAAGGGCTACCTGCCTGTCCCACAAGCTACCAAGGGATTTAAGAAAAAGGAGAGACCCCCCTTCCCTGAGCTGGGACTCTGAGTATAGCAGGCTATGTGAGGCAGGAGGAAATCACTGTGTGTGGTGTTACTCATGAGATTTGTGTTTAAACACTAAGCTGTTCCAGGAGGCAGGGATGTGAAAGATTCCAGGGTGGCCCTGGTTCTTTCTATTCCTGGCCTGTGAGGGGGTCCAGGAGCGTCTTCTCTTATTAGACTGTCTTCAGGTGGCAGCACTTTCAGGCCTGCTGTCTGTCCTGTGCTCTGTGTGATGCTTCCCTAGGTAACAGGTAAGAGAGCAAGCTTCCCCTGTGATGTCAGATACTGTCTCAGAGGGTCACCTCCGCAGGATGAGAGGGTAACTCATTTTCTACACCTAGTTTTTGGCCTCTGCTGACTTTGCTAGCAAGGACACCAATACATGCCATTTGCATTTGGTAGCTTGGTGGCCATGGACCCTTGTCCCATTCAGGACATGCACCGAACACCCCCCGCCCCTTCCCAAGTTATTGTGCATAGGGCCCTGAACAGTTAGAAGCTTGATCACAGGGCTGGATTTGTGCCAGCATCTCAGAAGTAAAAAGTTGTATATCAAAGGTGTTTTAATCCACCCTACCACATGCAAGCCATACCCAGGATTTTAAATTCAAGCTGCTGAATGCAAGACCAACCAACAAGCAGTTCTGCTATCCATGACCTGATCTCAGATGAGACTCTAGACATAGCCTGCATTAGTAAATCAGAACACTATAGGAACATCACAATCCCGCCTGTGAGGGTTTAGTAGCCAGATGGTCCCTTCATACCTCAAATGCAAAGGAAGATTCTCTTGGAAAAACAACTCTGAACACGCACACAGGAGCTGGCCAGAATCTGCTCCTAACTATGGACCTGAAGCAGTGAAAAGACCCCCCTCCCCCCTGAGCTCAGTGATTTTGAATCAGGTCCATCATTAATCTTGTGTGCCTCTGCTGGACTCTCACTTTGCTCTGAGGATGATGGCAACAAGTGAGCCAGAGCAGCTCCAGAAAAAGTGGTGTTTCCCAGAGCCTTTCCAGAAACGGGTCTAGGCACTTGTAACCAAAGAGTTCTCCCGGGTTCCTTTCTTGGAGCTCAGAGGGGATTTTTAGCCTGGTTGTTAAAAAAAAAATCAGCATCTTTCATCCATGCAGGCAGTGAGTATGCTGCAGCTGGTCAGAATCCCTTCACCGGGGGAACAGTGTCCATGTCCTGCCATGCTGACTGGAAAACTTTCTTCTGCTTGGTGAAGCCTCTGATTTTCATCCCATTGCCAAGGGACAATAATCTGCAAAGTATAAGGTCACTCCCAGTTCCAATCCAGATGAGAAGGATGAAGGAGAAAATATATCACTATTCTGTACTTATTCTCATCCGAGTACAGCCTGGAGTCCAGCTCTTTGGCTGAAATCACCAATGCAGAGCCTGCAGCTACTAAACTATACCTTGAGCAGCATTAATACAAACAATGGTGGGTTCTGAGGGATTGAGAGGTATAACTCAGCCAGAGAGTATATTGGTCATGCTAACAAAACAAATGCAAACATAAAAATAACTCCAAATCCAACCAGCTAGCTCAACTAATTAAATGTTTAAAAAAGCAAAATAAGAGTTCCCAAAAAATCAGACACTACAGCCAGGATACAAAATGATAAGAAACCTGTATATTTTCCTGTTTGTGAAGGCATGTGTACGTATGCACGTGTATATATGCATTTGTGTATCTGTGTGTACATGTATTTGCGTGTCTGTACTCATGTGCATCTGTGTATGTGAATTTGTGTGCCTTGTGCAGTATTTACATGCATGAGGTGGTATGTTGGGCGGCAGTGAGTGCATGTGTATATACCTTGTTGTGCATCTGTGTGTGTTTCAGTGCATATGTATTTGTGTGTCTTGTGGTGTCCGTGTTTGTGTGTGAATTTGTGTGTGCATGTGTGTGGTGCCTGTTAAGTACATGCATGTATTTGGGTCTGTATGTGCATATGGGCACCTATGCAGTGTGTATTCCTGTACATGTGCTTGCTTTCATTTCCATAAGCCTTTTAGTGTGTTTTTAAAAAATATTTGTTAGTAATGCCTTTGCAAATCCACACACTGCAGAGAGGAAATAAGACCCATCCATTTGTGCCGGCACTGTTAAAGATTTTCTATAACGTGCCTACATTTCCAGTACAGCCAAATGGATTTCATTGCAGGAAAAATATTAAGACAGAAAAGTGCAGTGAAGGAAAATATTGTGTACAATAATGATTCACAAAAGCATAAAAATACCATCCCCAGCGTGTCTATTCTCTCACCACATGCTTGACTCATGCTCGAATGTATGGCTGGGTTTAAAAAACGAAAGTTGTGTATGCACATTATTCATAACTTGGATTAGTTCATTTGGCTTCCAAGAGCTAACATGCCAGTTCAGGATAGAACGAATTTTAAGCCTGTCTTTCTCTCAAGTAAGCCCATACACCTACCTTCATTTTTACACTGATGTTCTGCCCTCTACATTTAAAAAAAAAAAGGATGTTTCTGCATAGAATCCACCAGAGATTTCAACACTGGGAACACAAAGTCAACCTTCTTCCTCTTGGCATGAGCGGTTAACGCCAAGTACAATAGCTCTGATGGACAGCCAGATTACTGAGTTTTGAGGCTACAAAATGGGTTGCAGGCTATTTTCTGTAGAGCAGCTGCAATTTGAATGCCTTGCAGCAGAGAGGAGGAGGAGGAATCAAGGTATTAAGAAAGGTAGTACAATGATTTGCAATCAGACATTAATATGGAGATTTTTTTTATGAACACAGTAATTTACTCCCTATGCAGAATAGCGAATGCAAAGTTGTATTAGCTATTCCAGTAGGTACAGAGTGTCACCCACAAACAGTGAAGGGTGTTATAATGGCAACAGACCTATGGATTAATTATAAGGTTCTTTTAAGTGGGGACTGTGGTGTTCACTGAAGAACTTCAAGGGCTTGCAAGAGAGGTCTTGGTTAATCTAGGTCTTATTCTAAGAGCCTGTGCATAACAAGTTCTTTCCTGACTCACTGGGAAGCTCAACCATCAAGGGTTTGTCTACTCTGCACACTAGTCCGGGCTCTAATGCAGGTTTGAGCCTAAGCCCCAGTTCTGTCCACACACAAATCAGTCTGACTTGGGTCAGCAAACACTCAGGACCTGGATCCTTGGACCCTGCTGGGTGATGGGTCAGAGCTTGAGTCCCACTGTGACTTGGGTCCAAGCCCTGTCATTTTCCAGTATGGACACAGCTCAAACCTCAGATTCCAGTCAGAGAGTCTGAGTAGTGACGAATGAAAGTGTTTAGCATAGCTGCGAGACCCAGGTTCAGCCATTGTAAACCCAGGTTTCCCATGCAGTGCAGATACTTAAGTGTGGACTTGGAACACTGAGTCCACAAGCCTGGGTCCCACAGACCTGGGTTTACAGTGCAGTGTAGATGTACCCAAAAAGGCACAGTCCCCAATACCACAGGGACAGATGAACCAGTCCCAATAACAACAAACACAACTCAAACATGACTGAAGCTTATTAAGAATCAAAATCGTGTTTTTTCCGGTGTGCCTCTGAGCATCTTAGTGATAGATAAAAGCAGAAATAGAAAAGTAATAGTAACAATCAATATCAGCTATCTTAAAACCAACTACAATAATAAATAGTCAGGAATTCTTGGTGCCATACACCAAAAGGCCATAAAGTGCTACATAAAAGTTGTCTGGCAATACTTCTGTGAATTAAGCAAGGTTTATAAACATTTTACAAATGGAGAAACTGAGGCAGAGAGGTGATGTGGTTTGCTCAAGTTTACACAAGCAAGGCAACAACGGAACCTAGAAGTTCTAACTGCTGGCTAACTCTGCCTCTTTGCATCACTAAAATCCCAGCAGAACAGGCTGATCTCATGCTGGAACTCAGTGATGCTGTGTTTGGGTTGCTGACGTTGAAAAAGGAACGTTTACATACAAATTCCTCCAGTGCCTCATTGCTTTATAATTAAAATCCAAAGCACAACAAAAACATGCCACTTTTTCATTTTTATCTTAAGCAAAATCTAAGATTTTTGGACAATGAGCTGTTTTCATCAGGAAATTAATCCTGCTTGTTTGTTTTATGGTATGGTAAAACAAATGGAAAGACACTCCAGCTACTGTTGTTGGTTTGCTGCCACTCCTTTTTACAAATACATAAATAGTGTACAACAAGTATTAAGTGGGCAACAGGATGTGGAGACTATGGAAAACCAACTGCAGAGCATGTCAGTTACAGGTTATCTAACCCGATTTAGAGCCCACTGATGACACATTGTGTTTTAGAATCTTCAGATCACATTTGTTATTGCAACGTTCCATTTAGAATCTTGGCATGGCTCTCGGGGTTGTGAACTGCTCTGCTTTTAGCTTCTGCCACCAGTTTGTGAATCATCCTGTTTACAATCTTGAGAGTGCTATCCCGGTAGCCAGCCTGCAGAAAAGCAGTGATATATGGTGGATCAGTGCAACACGGTGGCACAGTGAACAGCCAGAAGAACATGAGTCACAAAAATAACAGATGCAACTTGGTTTGCAGTTTAAATGTTTAAGATGCAGGGAAGTCAGATAAACTGGAGGCAGATCTTCATATGTTTTGGCAAAGGCTGTAGCATAATTCCTCAACACCCCGCCCCCCCCCCAATCTCTTTCCCATAGACAAACCAATTGGTATAAACAGTATGGTTGCTAGTAATTTATAATTATACCCAGAGTCCTTAACCATGTCAGTGTCACACTACATTATATGCCATACAAAGGTTTAGTAAATGACAGTCCATAAACCAAAGAGTTTACAATCTGAAAGGTTACATTTTGACCATTGCTAGAAGTAACCTACACTCCATGGGCCCACTTTCCACATTTGCTGAATTCATGGTACTTAATTCTGCATTTGGGAACACCTGATCTAGGAACCAAAATCCTAGTTGTAACAATATTTTGCCTGTAGGAGTTTTCATCCAAGAGCTCTCCATCGAGCCAGAATAAATATCATGAGACCTATGGTTTTAACTGAAACTAACCAAGCAACTAGAATTTCAAATACAAGATGTCAAATACTCACTATGAACTGCTAGTGAACAAGCTACAGGCCAAGATTGATTTCTAGAAACAGGTTTTCTGAATAATTTCATAGGACCAACACTTTTGAGAAAATCATAAGCAACTTGTGGGCAAAGAGTCAAAATTCCTTGAATAAATTATTCACACTAAATTTGCTCAACTCTGCTGATTTTCTGCAGTGAAAAGTGGGAGAAAGCATTGTGCGTCTCCATGCAAACACACTGATGCTTTCAGTTAGAATGTCCTTTATTTTTTGTTCTTCTCTTAATCTAAAATAAAGTTGCCCGGTAAGAGCATACCATGTGTATGCATCTCTCCTCTGTGAGGGTCTGTATTGAACTGAACACAAAATGTCTGCCTATCTCTGCAAACACAGCAGTTTTGTGCACATTTAAAAATGCAGTACACCCAGACACACTTAACAATAAGATACCTAAATATATCAGTGGGTTGGTGCAGTATTAGACTTCAGTTCCTTCCAGTCTTCTGATGATTAGTTCTGTTTTGTGTTGCATTTGTGACAAAGTTCCTGCTCTACCTTGGTGGGTCTTGCGCTTATTGGCGGATTTGCTCGCCTTCGAGCTTCACGGCAGCCCTCAGCTTGGCCGTTTTTCTGAACCCACAGTCCAAGTCGACTCCTCCCGTGTCTAACCAGGAGTTGGGAGGTTTGGGGGGGGGGAAATCCAGGCCCACCCTCTGCTCTAGGTTCCAGCCCAGGGTCCTGTGGAATGCAGCTGTCTCAAGTGCCTCCTGGAACAGCTGTGCGACAGCTACAACTCCCTGGCCTACTTCCCCATGGCCTCCTCCCAACACCTTCTTTATCCTCACCATAGGACCTTCCTCCTGGTGTCTGATAATGCTTGTACTCCTCAGTCCTCCAGCAGTCCACGTTCTCACTCTCAGCTCCTAGCACCTCTTGCTCCCAGCTCCTCACACTTACACCACAAACTGAAGTGAGCTCCTTTTTAAAACTCAGGTGCCCTGATTAGCCTGCCTTAATTGATTCTAGTAGCTTCTTGATTAGAAGACCTGCAGCCAATCAGCCTGTGTCTCCAGAAGGTTCCTGATTGTTCTGGAACCTTCCCTATTACCTTACCCAGAAAAAAGGGACCTACTTAGCCTGGGGCTAATATATTGACCTTCTATTACTCTCCTGTAGCAATCTGGCCCAACCCTGTCACACATTGTAAAGGTTATATCAAATGTACAGGGAAGTGCACATTAGCAGAATGAAGGCTGTTATAGTAAAAATATAGTAACAGCACAGATGGTAACATAAAGCTGTAGTTAATAGCTCAGCATGGTTTACCACAACATTACTTGGCTACCTACAGTTTCATGGTAGCATTACTATGGATAAGACTGATTTACTGTGGGCTGACTTTATTAAAAGAGGTTTACAAGATTACCTGTGCTTTTATAGTACATTTAATATTACAAATATTGTTCAGCCTTATCACTGTAAAAACTCCTGTTACCATGCAGTGCTTTTTTTTTTAAACTCCTAAGGATTGTGCCATGGTTTTAAGTGGGGTGGAAGGAAAGTAGGGGTGATGCATAGTTGTTAGGGTGACTGGAGAGGGGGTGAGGGGTAATAGGTCCCTATATAAGAAAAAGCCCTGAATATCGGGCCTATCCCTATAAAATTGGACATCTAGTCACCCTAATAGTTGTGCTAAGTGATATAGAGGTTTGGTCCAGATACATTTCCAGTTCTACTACCAGGCCACACATGATTAGACAAATATTTGTCAGAAAAGTCATCCCTTGTTTAACTCCACCGATAGGAAAGATTTATCTGGTCCTTGATGGTTATTCCAGGCCTATGCTAAGAAGTCTCAGCTGTGAATTCTCCAGTTCAGAAATAATCATGTCTTGGGAAAATCCATTAAAAGACAGTAACAATGTATATTGTACAATGACCTTGATTCCACCTAGTTAATGATCACTTTGGAATGGACACTCTGAGCAGAGATGGGAGCGTTCAAAAGCCTCTTGCCACCTGCTCTGCAGACACAGCCGTCACTGCACGACAGTATTTAATGTTGTTTCGGTAAGGTTCTACAATAACTTCCATGCTGTCAATTGTGCTTCAAGGGGCCCCTCTTGACCAGTTCAAATGCTCCTTAGCCTATGAATAATTGACAGAGGTGATGTCATCCAAAGCTATTCATATTCCCATTGGCAGCACTTTGCAGCAGGTATGGCATGCTAAAGTGGAGAAAAACTACTGTAATGGATGTGGGTGAGAGAAACTGGTTACCCACTTCAGAAACACATCCAACCAGAGGAGAAAAACGTATTTCTCCCCCTCCCCCCCGCCCCAAAAACTGGTATTGTCATTAGTCTGCCCTTGCCTCTGTAGAGAGGCTATATAGCACATTCTGCTGATACGCCACATAGTTCCCAGATTTCTCTTCTGTCAGTCACCCTTAAAGACACTGGCCCAAATTCACATCTGATAGAAGCAGATGCAATTCCCATGGAAATACCGGAGATAAATTAAGGCATACATTGTGTGTCAGGCAATGAATTTTAGTGGGATAGTTGTGCAACTTGCACCAATTTGACATTTCATTGTAATGATGGGAATGGCATAAGATGACAGGCAGATAGATCCGGTGCATGTACAAACCAAGGCAGGTGTAACGGACGCACTGAGCAAAGGAAGTGGCACTAGTAACAGGAAAAGCAACAGAAAACAGTGGGAGCCTCATTGATTGAAACATTTAAAGTTAGACTGGACAAAGTGCTAGTAAGTATATTCAGGAGAAACCTTGTACTAGCAAAAGATGAATGGGCTGAGTCTGCAAAGGTACTTTCCATCTCTGATTTCTATGATTCTAGCAAATGCTTTTAGCAGTGTCACTAATAGAGGGTTGGGAACGCGCAACAGGATCTGATAGAATTTAAAGAGAAAAAGTCCCTTTCCCCATTTGCACATCCCTCTAGCCATACCCTGAAGGATATCCTTAAATTCAAAAGATATGCACAGTGTAGGCATTAATATTAGAGCTGGAAGGGAAGCGGGTTTTCCGTCCCATGAGACATTCCCATTCTGAATCAGTACAAAAAGTCAAAATTTTGACCATTTTTACCCAAGGGAAAAAAAAAGTCAGATTTGGACAATCAAAATATTTTGCTTCAATGTTGACCTTTTTATTTTTTGCCTTTTTAAAAAGTATAAATTAACTAAAATTTGGGAGGGGGCAGAGTTTAGAAATCTGAAACTTTTCATTTCAAAAATGAAAAAATGGGATGTTTTCACAATTTCAAAGCTCTTTTAAAACATTTTTTTCAAATCAAGGAGCGTAGCAAGGCAATGACTCACCGCTGCAGCAAATCCTGATGGTCGTCCTGGGAATTAGCTCTTCCAGCCTGGAGTGCCCACTGCAGGCCGGTGTCTCACCTGCCGCTGGTCCCAGTGTCTCTCCCGGAACCTGGTGTCCCTCTATGTCAGGGTTCTGCCTCCAGCAGTAACCTACAATCTGGGTTTCCCCACCCTGGGGAACCCCCAACCCTCTATCCCCACCTTGCCTCAATGACTACTGCCAGTCACCTTCTAGCCCCTGCTCACTGGGACAGACTGCAGTCTGGAAACCACTCATCATTGGCAAGGGGGTTGGACCAGCTGCCTCTGCCTATTCCCAGGCTACCCCTTTGTAACCCCAGTACCTTTCCTGGCCTTTAGCAAGACCTGCAGCCTGGGGGTTTTCCAGGCTGGAGTTCCCCAGCTCCTCTGGCCTTCCCCCAGCCCTACTCCACTCCAGGTACCCTTTTCTCCCCAACAGCCAGTTCTTCTCTCTCAAAAGCTAGAGAGAGTCTCCTGGCTCACTGGCCTTTTATAGGGCCAGCTGTGGCCTGATTGGGGCATGGCCCCAGCTGTGGCTGCCTTCCCAATCAGCCTAGCCTCTTCTCTCAGTCCCAGCCCGCTCCAAGGGCTGTCTTTAACCCTTTCCGAGCCGGAGCGGGGTGACCACCCCGCTACAGGAAGATTCGTCAAAACAGTTTCAGTTTTGACAAATTGACATTTTCCAATGAAAAAAACATTTTGTTGTCAAATTGGCATCCAGCTGTAATTACTATACCCACGCTACACCCCTCGCTCCAGATGCCAACCCCCTCCAAAATAATTTCTACCTTTGAATCCCACCAACCTCTTTTCCCAACAACGTTCTTTCTTTTTGGGTGGACTAGGTTGCACTGACAATTAACCTAACACTTCTGGTGCAACGCCTTTGAAGGCAGCATTTCAGTAAATGTCACACCCTCTCTGCCTGTTCCCCCACCCTGCACGCAACTATTAAACCATTCCCCTTTACTGATCACAGTGGACTCTGCCAGGCAGGCCGCACACGGGCATCTGGATGATGGTAGCCTATCCATCTTTAAACCCAGTGATTCCCAACATGTGACAAATGGGGTTACACTTGATGGGGAAAGGAGGGAGTAATGATTTGTCATTCACTACCAAGTGCTGCTGTTTCATCTGCTAACACTCCCCTATTGCTGCCTGTTCACTCTATGCACCAATGTATAGTCTATCCCAAGACTAACGAGGTTGCACTTACAAGGCAAGGTGGGGTTTTGTTTTTGTGTTCCGCCAACTGAGGATTATGTCAGTGATCGATGTCCACCTGGGCATCTGATTTGAAAACATCCTCAATTGATACCTGGATTTGGACTGTAATCAGATGTACAGACAACTGCTTCTTGGAACGGAATAGATAAGATTTGTCACTTTCCAATGGGGCTTTAAGGAGATTTTGACAAACCTCATTATAAGTGAACATTCAATTATGGCAAATCTTAAGGGCAATAGATCATCAAAGCACATAACCTAGGGCCTTTGGGAGCCACAGGAATATACATTTCAAACCATCAGAGGCAACCTCCGGGGAGAAGAGCAATAGGAGGCTGCAGTCAAAGCCTCTGGGTACATTTGAGGCTTTCAAGTAAGTCACTGACTTGAGAGTTTTTCAATTTGCAAGGAGGGATAAAAGTCACCGAAGGAGAATGTCTCTGGAAGTGTTTAAGGTGAGAGACCTTAAGAAGCAAAGCTGTGATTTTCAAAGGACCCTGAAGAAGTTTGGCACCCAACTCCCATTAACTTCCATTCTGACTCTTCTGAAAATTCCAGCCTGAATCCACAAAATGAGGCATGGTAACAGTTTTCAGGTACAGAACTGGTTGTTACAAGGAGGAGGGAGAAAAATTGTTCTCCTTAAACTCTGAGGCTAGGACAAGAAGCAAGGGGCTTAAACTGAAGCAAGGGCTGAGGTGCCCTGTGGAAACCTGCTGGCTGCCTGGACACTAGAGCAGGACACTGATGGCTATTAATACCCTAGAAGATGTGTTAAAAGGCCAACAATGTAATTACCATCACTTTGTAACACTAACAGGCCCTTGAGTTCTCACACCACAGAGAGTGTAAGTGAGCAGCAAGGGGAAGGGCTGAGAGGCGTCTTGAGTTTGGGGGTGCTTGCTATTTAACTTTTCTCCAAACACTGTGTGCTTCAGGTAAAGTTCTTCAGACCATTGCTCTAATTCAGTGTGGCTATTCCTATGTTCTTAAGGTTCTGCACTAGGTCCCATAGCTGCCCCATGGAGGTCTCCTTGCATGTATTGGCTTGGCTTAGCTTAGCTTGTGAGACAGGATGGGATTACAGTATAATTTACCAATTACACCTGGATATTTCTCTTTGTATAAGCCAGTGAAGATGGCCAGGCCTCTGGGAATACATCAGCTGCTGGGGAGCTCAGGAAGGGATACCCTCACTGTTCTGACCCACCTCACCCATGTCGTTTTTAGCAGTGGGTATGGAGGAGGCTGTGACACTGGCAGACCAGGTGCCAAGTCATGCCAAGATCCCCCTGCCTCAATGGAACCCTGACAAATGCAAGGCTGGAATCAGTCTGGCTCACTTATAGGTTAGTGTTGTTAAAAGCAGCGTTGGGCTTATAAGAATGTGTTTAGTGTTTAGACTTTATTGAGCTGAGTTCGCAGCTCAGAGCACATGGCAGGAGGGGGATAAAACCCCTAAACAGAAGGAGCTAATTCTCTATGCTGCTTGGACTGGGGCAGGGGGAGAGGCAAGGTTCATGAGGCATAATCAAGAGCTCTTCAGTGCTTTGCCTGGGTTAGTGCTAAAGCACATAGAGAGCTTGTGGATTATAGAAGCTTTCATTACCTTTTGAAATTTAAGATTGGAACTCATTTGTGTGTGTATGTTTACCTGCTTTAACCATGTAAATAACTCTTTTGTTTCCTTTTGCTATTTAATAAATCCTTAGATTACCATAGAATTGGCCACAAGTGTTGTCTTCGATGTAAGATCTCAGGTACAATTGACATGGGCTAAGGGACTGGTCCTTTGGGACCAGGAGTAACCTGAATAGTGCTGTGATTCTTGGTGTATGGAAACATCTATCACAAAGGTATATTCTCCTGGGTGGCATTGTGGCAAGACAGACTGGAGTACCCAGGAGGACTGTTTGTGATTCCATGTCGAGGCTGTTATAGAACCTGAGGAGTTTACACTAGATAATTGGTTAATGAAATCTAGGTATAAAATTCACAACCAACTTGGGGTTTGTGCCCTGGTTCTTAACACTCTGCCCTGAGATTAGTATTCATGCTCATGTCACTACAGGCAACTTTCCAGAGGTATTCAGAGCAACGCCCTGGAGGCTGGAACTGAGAGTTGCTGCAGGGAAGGAGATGTAGACTGGAAAAGGAGGAGGGATACTAAAACAGGAAGAGAATCAGAGACAAGAAGATGGGGAAGCAAGAGAGATGAAAGGCAGAAATAACAAGGTACCAAAAGGGAAGCAGATTTTTCTCTGACTGATGCTGAATGTGACTCTTCGGCAGGGATAGCAGAATAAAGAATTAAATATTAGTTGCGACAGCAAGATTAAAAGCCATAGGGACATAAGAATGGCTCAAGTGGGTCAGACCAATGGTACATCCAGCCCAGTACCCCATCTTCACACAGTGGCCAATGCCAGGTGCCCCAGAGGGATTGGACAGAACTGGGCAATTATTGAGTGATCCGTCCCTTCTCACATCCAACATTCTGTCTTTGCTCTCTGACCCAACTGGGGCAGCACTGAGTCTGAAAGATATGCCCTGACCCACGGACCATAATTCCAAGCAAAATCCAGCCCTCCACCCAATGAGTTTGACCTCCCTGCCATAGGGGTTTTTTATGTTTTATTTTCCTCCTTGAAGGAGACAGGACACTGTGCACACTGAACTGGAGAATGGCTTACAGTATTTGCCAGTGCAGGAGACACCACAGGTTGAATCCATTGCGACGGCTCTTGCAAACCTAGACAGACTTCTGTCCTGGATCCACAGGATCTGCGCTATGCTCCAGCCTTTAAACAGTTCCTTGGAGGAACCCCTTCAGTGTCCCAGACCCTCCAGCATCCCACTCTTCCTTACAGGTAGGCCACAATGCCTCAGAGACTGAGCCTCTGGGCTCCAGTGTTCCTGTTTCACACTGAGCTCTGCATGAGTCCAACTGAGAGGAACTCCTGTTCAGACACTTTTTGCCTTATTCATGGGTCAATGCACCACCACAACTGTTTGCAGTGACACCATGCAGCCTGTTCAGAACAGAGCTGGGAACACAGTGTTGGGAAGTCTCTAGGTTGGCACAGAGAAGCAAAGCTTAAATCCTAGTTTCTACAGGCCAGGACAGGACTTTCTGCTGTCATGCTGCTGAAGGAACCATCTTTTTTTCCTCTCTCGGTCTCTGTTCCTTTTTCTGTCAGTCCCAGGTGAGCTCCCATGTCTTTCCAAAGGCCATCTCTTATCCTAGCCTACTGTCACCTCTTGGTCCATTGTCTTCCTCCTGCAGACCCAGGCTGAGTTCATGTGTTCCTCCAGCAAGGGATTCCCATGGATAGGCATCAGTTGTTCAGTCCTTGGGGTTCCCATTGCTTTCCAGATCCTTCATTAATATGGATTAGTTTCATCCAGAACTTTAATGACCCATTGATACAACCCCAGACAGGTGCATGATGCAAGCACTTTATATCTTATGCTGTGGCCCAAGAGCAGCCATTTGCATCCACTGGGTTGCAATCCCTCTCCAAGTAAGTCACTGTCAGGCATATCATTCTTAAAAATGTCACAGCAAATTCCCACTTTGTCACAACATCATCTTTGTTAGTTAATTTACTCTAAAGCTCTGGCTGTTGGGAAAAGTTTCTGACAAGTGATTCAGAGTCCCAGTGAAAGCGTAATGCAGTGGGAGATGTCTCTGGCCACTGGTGATAGCTTGCTTGGCAATCATTCTTTGCTACTTTTGGATGCTAATTTAGTTTTTCTCCCTAGAATAGCAATCTGCTTTTAATTAAGGAGTATCCGAGGAAAGAGCTGACAATGCCAAGCCTGGGTGAAAAGGGAAACGTGAAAACTTTTTTTCATTGTTTGTTCCATCTAGTCTTGTTGTCCCTTCCTCTCCCACCAAATTAAGAATTCTCCAGCCAAAGTTCACATTCTAAAAGGCATCGAAAGCCAAGCATACAGGTTTCTGCCAGTCGCTCGGCTGGGCGAGCGCTGAGCGGCCCACTCCACTCCTGTCCATGTGCTGGCAGGATGGCACATTAAAATAAAACTGTTACATGCTCGAAGGGATTTCAGCTAGGGATGGGATGGTGGGAAATAGATTAACAGTGTTTTTTTCCCCCCTGGTACCAACTTGACTGGCAGCTTGGGGAAAGACGAACCCATTCTAAATGCTCCCAGGGGTCTAAAAAGGAACTCATTACATTTAGACTGCCAGTAGCCAGCAGTTCTGCTTTGTGAGCTGTGAAACTAATGTTTATCCACCACTCAGTTAGATTCAGTGCCATTTAAGGAGTTCAGGGTATTAAACTGGAGGAATGAGAAGTATATTACCCAGTGTGTTATTTAAACCGAGCCTGCGAAAGAGGGATTGGAATGGGACCCCCTTCCCTTTTAGCTGGAACATAACAAACAAGCCGATGCACTTGGGCAAGAGGAGTGACAGCAGGGAAGGACTTTTGGCTGTCGATTTGTTTTTCCTTCCGTTGTTGGATGCTGGTTTATGGGCCTTTCCCACATTGAGGATCTCATGTGAGTCAAGACAGCCCGATGTTTCTTGCCTTTCTGCAAAGCCCTGCCTCCCAGGAGAGCAGAATGGTTTGGAGAGGTCTGCATTTGGGAGGGGTCATTCCTCTCCCTAAGGATGATTGCTCAGAAGCTGCCCTATATTTCCAGGCCAGGGTTCTGAAGAATGACCAGTGATTTGGGGTGTGCAACTAGTGACCTTCAAGGGGCCTGATTTCCAAAGGGTTGGGTGCTAAGCATCCTCTCATAACCAGGAGTCTCAAGTTGGGCATCCGGTGCTACTACACAGCTTTGCCACTTTTCCTCCTCAGGCTAGAGGCTTCGAATGCAAGGGTTTGGGCAGGGGGAGATATGTTCTAGGTTCGATCTCTGTTTTTTGGATAGAGAATTCCTGAGCAGGGTTCAAACAGGAATATCAGGGAGGTGGCTGGATTAAATTGGGGGGGGTCCATTTCTTGTGCCCAGCGAAAAGCATGATTTTCAGAGGTGCCAAGCAACCACAACTCATTCTGACCTACTCCCTATGAACTGCAGATGCTCAGAGCCTCACAAAATATGGGTACCAAGGCACCTCCAGGAGCAGGGGCCACCTCTGAACATGTGAGCCTGGCTCAGTAGAATACCACCTCCCAGATGAGAGTCTGCAGAATAGGGCTGTCAGGGTGAGGAGGGAGAGCAGGATCTACTCACCTCTTACAATTATGCACATGCTCAAGTGCTTTCCTGATTGGGGGCTTCACGCCTAGTAACTATGACCACGAGTAGCTAGCTCTTCCCCACTCTGATGAGGCTGTTTGCTGCACACGTTAACATTCACTTCTAAGTGGAAGGCATGGAAGTAGTAAAATAATAACTGGCCAACCGACCACCAAGACTTACTGGAACAGTGGGTCTGTAGGATGCGGTTCTGTCAGGCCAGACAGGAGCAAACCACTCTCCCTTGGTTCCTTACTCAGCTGGTGGAAGCTCCTCTCAGCCAGGGGTTGCACTCACATTAGCCAACAGCTGAGGACAGAAAGGGGAAACGGATGCTGAATCCAGGTGACATCACCGGGGAACTTAGAGAGGCCAGACGTAATTTCCTGGAGTGGAATTTGGCCAGGATCCTGGGGTTAACACCCTTGTTCGTACAGTAGAAGTGCACTGGGATCTTTAATTACCGCAAGGAATCAGGGAAGGGACCAAAGAGTGACAGAGGGGAGAGAGACTCAGTGAGACAGAAGACAACAAAAGGCCTTTTGTTGTTTTATTATATATTTATTTTTGCAATCGATGATGCCCCAGAATGTTTACTCTGTAAATTTGTTCAACAAGGAGCTCCGCAAACACAGAGGCTGCAGCATTTGAACAGCATCACCCAGCATGGCTGACTGCTGAGTTTACAGAGGGACAGAACATGCAAGATACTGCAAACAATATGGAGGAGAAACAAGCAACCCTGAGCTGGGAGATTAAAGCTGTATAATCCAGCATCTAATACCCTCTCAGGCAATGTCTGTGACACAGGAATGCAGAGTGGAGGGAAGTGGAACTCAAGAACACAAACCTCTCCCTTTGCAAGGAAAGACTAAGGCGGGGCTGGGGTAAAGGCACTGGGCTGTGACTTCGGACAGCCGGCTTTAATTCCCAGATCTGCCACAGGCTTTTGAGATGACTTTGGTGAAATCTCTTTGTCTCTCAGTCACCCATTTGAAAAATGAGACGAATAATACTTCCTCCTTCCTTACCCTTTGTCTGTCGTTGTCTGCTTAGATTGTAAACATTGCAGGGCTGGGACTGTCTGTTTCATGCAATGTCTGACACCCTGGGGCTCTAATATCAGGTGGGGTCGCTAGACCCTATGTCCTGGAGTGTGCAAACCCCCAGCTGTCTCAGATGATAAAGGGTTAATAGGGAACCTGACTGTCTGTTCAGCTGAGGCTGATTGGTGGCCTCCCCAAAGCTAAGGAGACAGCTGAGGAGACCAGAGGGGTTGAGAGTGGCTGTCCTCAGCAAGATTGTGGGGAGAAGCCATCCAGGAGACTGGATCCTCCAGACAAGAGAGCCACGCCAGAGAACAGCCTGCAAGAGGGGTATGGTAGGAAGTAGGCTAGGGAAACAGTACAAGGTTGGGAGAGCATAGTGCCAACCCCTGTGTATGGGGTCCCTGGCCTGGAACCCCAGAGCAGCAGATTGGGCTGGGTTCCCCTTTCAAACCAGCAAGGGGGTTTATTAAGGCCTTGAACACGTGAGCTGTGGTCAAAGAGGCCAGGAATTGTGTGCCTGTTATCTAAAGAGACTGGCTGGTGACCGGCCGCCTGAAGTATTGGAGGGTTTAACAGGGGAGCCAAGGTTGTAACAAAGAATTGACATGCGAGCAAGTTGGTTATCGGCCTATCAAAGGAGGGGAACTGAAACAGAGATACTGTGTCGTCTGTCTTTGCTGCAAGGAGGCACCAAAGATCTAAAGGTGACCACCAACACCCTACCAGAGTACAACCAATAATGAAAGCATTTTAAAATCTGACAGGAGGAGATTTGCAAAAGTCAGTAAGTTGTGTCCACAAAATGGTTCCCCCCCCCGCACTGGAAAGGTGATATTTGCATGCACAGGAGAACACTTTGCATTACAATTAACAATATTGCATGTGCAGATCCAAAACACACATTTACATGGACAAAACACGTATGTGCACACCTCTCCAAATGTGGGGGGGGCATGGTCCCAGACCTCAAGGTCTACACTGGAATTTTATAGCCCCTCAGCCCGAGCTCCATGAGCCCAAGTCAGCTGACACAGGTCAGTTGCTGGTGTTTTATTGCAGTGGAGACATACACAATGAGGCTCAGTGTTTGGCTAGTCTCTGAGTATTTTAGAAGCCCTGTACTAAAACGGACACAATGGACTCCTTGGACATAAATACAGCATGTAGATGCAGAGTTCTGGGATGTTCTCATCAGGGTAGTTCTGAGCTAGTGCTGCACTTATTTGACTCCTCTCTAGTGGAGGGTATTGTAATTTTCACAAAAAACCCTCCTCCTCTTTCCATCTCTCTCCCTCCCCCTAGATCCTAAGCCGTGCAGAAGCTTAATTGCAGCTTCAGTCTGGGATGCACTGAACTGTTGGTGTCCTTCAGTTCTAAGAATCCTGAAATAGCCACAATAAAATACTCGTTAGAGCAGCCTCTCTCAGTTGGCTGAGTCAGAGCCCTCTCTCTCCCTGAAGAAGTGTTCCCATATAGTAAAGGATATTAAGAAGGTTGTATAACTGATTGGGGTAGGTACTGCAGCAAGGCTAACAGCAATGAAATGCATTTGAACATTTCCAGTGCTGAGTAAACCATATGTCTTCATAATTTGATTGTGCTCTGGTCCCATAGGCACCTCCCAGCTCTATTGAACACCGATGGAGTTATTTAGAACCATAAATAATATTATCAAAGAGGGTCCACTGGGTAAACAGTCAGTGTATAAATTGTTGGAGTGGGATATTGATTGTTCTTAGCTGACTAATGAATTATTCTGTTTAAGAGCCCACGGAAATAATGTTCAGCGTTTTCAAGGCGAGGGGCCTTTGAAGGATTTCCCTGAAGTGCTGCTTAGCTTTGTTGTTTTGGCCACTGCAGCCAGGGAGAACAGTCCATCAGCAATCACACCATTAAAAGCCAGTGTAACATAACAGGTGAGCACTTAGGCAATGTGCGTATGGGGGGGGGGGCAGGGCAAGCAGGGAGAGATTTATTAAAGATGGCAGCTTGTCATGGGTAATTCATGGAACATTTTCCTAACCTTTGATCCTTCTAGCTTCATTTTTTTTCCCTCCCCATTTTTCATCCCTTTCTTTCTTCCTTCCCTGTTTTTCAGATGCTTAGGTAACACTCTGCAGAGAAAGTGAGCCCTCCCTCTTTCTGTCTCAATCCCCTCTAGCCCTCACCCATGATGATTCTCCTTGGTGTTCTCTGAACCCCTCTGAGTTTGTCCCTTCTTGCTGGTATTAAGGTACTCTGACAGAGCTACCGACGGAGGGGTCCAGGAGAAGTATTATCTGCTTGCTTTGCAACACAGCAGGCTAGATTCAGACCTGCTCTTGGCAGGTGTAAGTGTATGATCCCATTACAGCTGCACCAACAAACACAGCTCTTCTTCTGGCCTCCTGCTTCTGAGTCTACCACCCAAAATTCCCTTCACATTTTGGATCTGTAAAGCATTCCTTGATCATACTTAATTTGGTGAGCTCTATCATCTATCAGTCTTATTGTTTTCCAGGTTTTCTTCAATTAAGTATCTGCAGTTCGCAACATTTCCCCCTAGACATATTAGCTTCATTGATCTTCCTCCAGAATCAGATTAAATGGACCTTCCATTTCAAAGTTACTTCCAATTTTTTTCTGGCAGTTGCAAAATACACTCTGTTAAATGTATAGTATTGCAATCCATTTGATGCAAAGCACTCAAAATACCAGCTACTCTCACACTGCAGTGACTGGAATGCTGAAGGCACTGATGGGGGCGTGCGTGGGGGCAGTGAACCAAAAAAACAATTATTGTCAGTGTAGGTGGGGAGGGAATTAAGAAACACAACTAGTTTTAGAACACATGATTTCAGCTGAGTAACTTTTTTTTTTTCTCCCTAAATTTAGTCTCTCCAGGGCCCCAATCCTGCAAACCCTTATGCAGACAAGCAACTCCACACAAATGAGTTCTCCCACTGACTTAAAAGGTATCATTAGCATACATAAAGTTACTCATGTGGGTAAGTGTTTGCAGGATCAGGGCCTGTATTATTTCATAATAAAATCAACAAAAATATCTTGATTTAAAAATATATATGTCTGGATAAGTAAATGAGGAACAAATGAGTTTCCAGACTGGACGAGATGTATGGTCCATCTAGTCCAGTATCCTGTCTTTGTCAGTGGCCAATACTAGCTGCTTCAGAGAAAAGTGCAAGAAACCCTGCTGTGGGGAGATGTAGGATCATCTGTAACACGTGAAAGTCTCATCTTAACCCCTAATAGTTAGAAATTGATTTTAACCCTGAAACATGAGATTTTATATCCCTGCCAAAATTTGTGGGTTTTTTTTTTATTTAAGCATTAACTCTTAGAATTCTTTGCATAATGCAGTTTAGTTGAAACAATGATTCGATCTGTGCAAAATTCAAACATCAGTTTTAAATTTCTAATTTCATGTAATTTTACCATTGCTGTTTTGCATGATTTTGCAGTGCTCAGAATCTGTCTTTACGCAAAATTTGAATCTTCACACGCAAAGCCCTACAAACTGCTGAATGTGAAGATGCAAAGCTGCCTTCTCTTGAAAATGCATCCCTTTCCACTTGAAGAATGTACTTATCTCGCCAAACTTTTTCACAGGAATGAGCCCACTTCGGAGTTTGTTATAAAATGTAGCACCCCCCACCCCTGAATTTTACATTGTTTTGCATTTAATTACAAATAATTTGCGGGCCTCAACGTAAGATCATATTTGCATCTTATTTGTAGTCTGTATTAAACTGTAGAAGTTATTTAAAATTCAAAATGTAAAAAAAAAAAGAGTGTAATTCTGGCTTGCCATAAATTAAAGGGCTTTTGAGGGCTTTTGGGGGCTTTTGCAGGAGAAATGAGTGACAAAAATGCACTATGTATGTTTTAAAACCGCCCTAAAAAAACCTTCAGACTTGTGAAGTGAGCAATAAATGGTAAATAGCCTTTGTAAAGCACACAAGGTTTACAAAGTAGCTTTATGTATAGAATAATTTATTGTTATTAAAAAGGTAAATTGCTGGAATAGCACTTTTCTCCCCCACTGTTCCTACTCTAGTTATAGTCGCCAAATTAGCGCTGTGCTGTGTGGATGTTTATTTGGGGAGGGTTCTGCAGCAGTGGTATTACATTCCTACAATGGGATCCTGGCACACAGCCCAGTTGTTAGCCTTTTACGAGAGTCATTTTCTTTTAGAATATTAAAACTTTTATTACTTCAAGTGCAGCACTTTTGCTCCTGATAATTAATACTGATTTTACCATAATATCTTATTTTTATATGCATTATCTTGTTTTTCATGAGCTTCAAATATCACTCTAGTTTATAAAATAACCTACTTTATTTTCCTTCACAAATATCATATTTGGTCATTTTCTTGGCTTGCTCAGCAGATAACTGGGTTCGGGTTAAACAGAACACGCCTGAGTCCATTGTTTCTCAGTGATATCTTTGGGAGGCTATTAACTTGTTTCACTCACTTTTCTCTCTAAGGACCACATTGAGGAAAACACTTCAGTAGTTGCTTAACTTTAAGCATGTGCTTAAGTTCCATTTTAGTCAGTGAGACTTAGGCATGTGCTTAAATTTTAAGTACATACTTAAATGCTCTCCTGAATAGGGTGACACTAATTTCCCTGTTCTTGTGGGCTTTTCAATGAGCAACAGCAGCTAGGACCTCAGTTTTCTATCTCCTCTAAAATAAAGAATGTGTTTAATTAAAGTTTTAGAGATTTTCTGAGGACCCCAATCTTTATGCTGAGATCCAGAAACTGGTTCTTTTTCACCCTTGGGGACTATTAAGACCAAGACATGCACTCAGAGGAAGAGATGGACAATAGTCTCAGCTAGTAACATGTTATATTAAAGCCTGTAGTTTCTATGGCCAGAATTCAGCATTGCAGGGCTTGTCCAGTACTGAATCAGACTAGGGATGTAGAGGGGAAAGATGCAACATACTAAGATCTTGATGTCCAGCATAATTTGACCATTTCATTAGTGCTCCATGCTTGTTTCAGTCAATAGCGTTTCTCCCCTAGGGAGAGGTACACTGGCTCACATGCATTGCCTGTTATCTTTCAAGTATTCAGAACAGAATGCTTTTTTAGTAACCTCATCAAAGGATAAGCTAGGATTCAGATAAGCTTTACTGGGAGGAAGTCAGGGTTATAATTTTCAGAGACTTCTGAATGTCACCTCCAATTTTCAACTCTTCAATTGGAATGCCAGGTTTTGGAAGCCACACAGCCTCAGATATTGAAATGGTTGACCTATGGACTCAGGCCTTCTCAATTTCTGGTCATCTTTAGCTTGCAGATCTCGGAGTTGAAAGAGCTAGAGATTTCTGACTTTATAATAATGCAGTTTCTCAGAAGTGCAAATTACAGAGGAATTGGTGCTAAACTCCCCATTAACTACAGAGTCCGAGAAATCTTTAGTGTCCCAAATTACCTGTCACTTTCTCTGTAACACAGTATAATTCTGTCGCTTAAAAAATGGCCATAATTTGAAATTTCAGTGAATTTTCTAATTGAATCTGCACTTAATTTTGCAGGCTTGATGTTCCCCCATTTCAGTTATAGGCAGGAATACATTCAGCATTCCAATTATCAGAGCCCTCTTTCCTTTGCGAGCTCGTCCCAGGCTTCAATGCAGGACTACGCAGGCAATGTCAACTGAGTGCCCTGCCTGCTCTTGTGCTGTTTCTAGTGGCAGCTCATCAGAAGGGGTTCCCGGAGGTCAGTGACTTATAAATATTTAGATCAGGGTAGTCAGGAAAACACAGTGCTCTCCCTGCTGCCTTCCGTCCCCTATAAATTTTTTTTTTCAAAGTATGATCTTTCGTCATAGATTCCTTTGTTGCTATGCCTTTATAGATCCACCGGGCGAACTGATTCCAAATACCAATAGGCAATTTAAAAATAGAGGTAGATGAAGATAAAAAACTAGATGAAGATGAATAGATAGCTATAGGCTAATAGATAATAAAACATGGTGTGGTGGGTGGGTGGATGGATAAAGATATTGGGTGACTAGCTTCTCCTCAGTTATCCGTAGGACTGTAGGAGCCTTGTTGTGTTATTTATTTGTAGTATTTAATTTTCAGAGGAGGTGAAGAAAAGATTCTTTCGCAGCACACCCAATGCGCACAACTTAATTTTGCTAATGGAGCTGGCAATTGCTCTGCACTAGAAGAGCCCAGGGATGTGAAATGATAGCTGTGCCTGGAATGTTGACACAGAGGAGCACAGGGAGAACAGATCCCTGTGATACAAACAGGTCACAGCCGTCATGATCGAGTTGTTGATTTTTCTGGTAAAGAAAAAACTGCAAGACAAAAATGTTAAACCCTAGAATGCTGAATGCAAGAGAATACTTGGATTTAGTCTGAGTCAGTTTTTTCGGAGGAAACATTACGATTTTGGTCAGCAGAAGAAAAGGCTTAAAACATGGCCTACTGGGATCTTATTCCTTATATTACAGTAGTACCTAAAAGCCCCAGCTGAGATCACAACCCCACTGTGGTAGGTGCTGCACCTTCACATACTGCGGGACAGTCCCTGCTCTGAAATTTTTACCGTCCAGATAGACAAAGGAATGATTATCATCCCCAGTTTACAGCTGTGACACTGAGTATGTGATTTACTAGTGGTAACACAAGGGAGTCTGTCGTAGTGCAGGGAACCAAACCAAGGTCTTCTGGGTCCTAGTCCAGTGCGTTATCCCCCAACTATCTCTCCTCTTTAAGAAAAGCGAAGTATCTCTTTTTTCAATTATTCCTTAAATCCTATATATGCATGCACGGTCCAGGTCTAATACTAGCACTGGCCGCTCTCTCCGTTAGCTCTAACCTCAAGACAACTCCTTCCCTCCCTTGTTGCCTCCATCCATGGAGGAAGAAAAAGTCCTATTCTACTTGTCTCAGAAATCCCTTTCCCAGGGCTCCTTAGGGGACTTTTAACTCCCTAGGCTAACTAATAAAGAGCAGTAACAGCCACTAAGACAGTCATGTAGGTTATATTGGACACTGATTAGGATTGTGTAAAAAAGACAGTTTAACTTGAGATGTTTCAGAGTAACAGCCGTGTTAGTCTGTATTCGCAAAAAGAAAAGGAGTACTTGTGGCACCTTAGAGACTAACCAATTTATTTGAGCATGAGCTTTCGTGAGCTACAGCATAAAACTTAGAGAAATTGGAGAGTAGTAGGAATTTTTAACACTTAAAAAAAATGAGCTAATACTCTGAGCTGGGTAGATTCACCTCCAGCTCTCCTGCTCCATTGATCACAGATCTTGGAATGTTATTAGTTATTACAATTAATTTAATGATAATAATTGTGTTGAGCCCTATACAATGCACACAAAAACCAAACAATCCCTGTACCTATAACCTAGAGGCTCCGCAGAATGAAGGCAGAATGCACTGTGAAACCGCAGACGTGAGGCTAACTTAAGAATTTTAAGGAGGTGGTGATAAATATGCCTCTAGAACTACAATAAACCATGGCTTATGGGAGAAATTTGGTTTATTACAAGGGATTTGAATGAGAAGAGGTTGGTGGCTTTTCAAACTGAGGAGATAGAGGACAGGTGTGGATGAAGAAGGAGATACTAGAGGTAGTCAGAATTTTTTCTGTGGCAATATTCAATGGAAATAAAAAATGGCTCATTTTTTGTCAAATTTCAGTGGAAAATTTTGGCTTTTTTGTCAGAAAAATGAAAACAAAAACAAAAAATCAGCTGAAAAATGCCAAATCTGATTGCCTCTTGCCCCCCCCAAACTATCAAAACCTGAAATTTTAACTGAAGGTTTTCTTTTTTTCCAACCAAAAAAAAATCAGATATTTTAAGAGGACCACAGATACTAGCCACAAAAATTTTCATTTCCTCAAAAACCATTTTTGGTCAAGAAAAAATGTCAGTGGAAAACTTTCAGCTGGCCCTATGAAATATTTTCCTCCCCAACATGATTCAAGTTTTCTCCTGCAGGAGACAATCCTGGTGGTGGTTTTTGTTGTTTGTTTTAACATTCTCAGAGGGTGCAACCTACCCCCACCCCCTTAGCAGAGTGTGACAGACACCGGTGAAACCTTTTATCAAAACACACTGGAGATATTCCCCTTCAGGTTCCTCCTGGGCTTGGCTCACCTCTCTCCTTATCCTGGCTGTACACTGCTGCAACTGCACTGAACGGCGGGGAGCTGCTCCTGATTTACTCTGGTGCGAGAGGAAAATCAGGCCCCTGGAGTCCATTTGTGCATGTTACAGTGGCCAAAGTTTTTCTCCTTGTAAATGGCACCACAGTAATAAACTGCTTTGTCTGAGAGATTTTTCAGCCCTGTGTAAGTGTATAAATCCAGTTCATCTACACTTAAAAATGCCGTCCCGCCACAGTGAGCAGCAGCGCTCCAAGGACTAATTGCTCTCCCTGGTCTTGACTTGCCATTGATTTCCTATTTTCTGTTCCTTTCCTCTGCTTGCCAAAGCTGTTTTCCAGCTAATGCCACAAACACAGGTGTGTTTAGTTAGTTGCTTTGTCGTGGTAAGAAGCTCTCATGTTCCCAGCTGCTTGCACTTGTGTACCAACAGACATCAAAATTCAATTATCCAGCCCCACTCAGTCACAGAGGAGATCTGCAGGTTTGGTTTGGGTAGATATCAGTCTGGTGGATGCCATGACTTTGGCCTCATCTACACTATGGGGACTATAATGGTGTAGCCATGGCAGGATTTTTTCATCTCTGCAGGAACATCACCTCCCCAGTCATTCTTCCACTGACCTAGCTGTGTCTACACCAGGAGTTTGGTTGGCATAGCGACAGCACTCAGGGCTGGGGATTTTTCATACCCCTGACTGCTGTAGTGCAGACCAGGCCTCCGAAACCGAAAGGTCAGCTGGTTGGGGCACTTGTAACCTTACATCTCTCTCCTGCATTGGTCGCTTTCACACTGGTAAGATGTAGGCTGGCCAGAAACCTACTTCTGCCCTCCAGCTCATGCCCCCTCCACATCAGTCAAAAGCAAGATTTGGACCCCTTGCCTTCCGCACCAAAAGACTGAGCTCCAATGGTTGAGCTAAGAGAATAACTCCATCGGGGGTAGCAGTACTAGGCTGTTATCCTCTGTGTGGACCAACTATGAGATGAGGACAATGGCAGAAACTGCGCGAGTGTGTTCCAAAGGCACTTAACTCCATCTGTCCAACAACTGGAATGGACTATATGTTTCCCAACCAGTGTGTTTCTGATGTGTCACTCTGTTCTGCTGTGTAACTGGGCTGTGTTTAAACCCAAAGGGGAAGGGAAATGGTAACATCCAGGTGATGGAATTTACCTTACCCACACTTTATAACCCAGTTAAAAAAACATCCAGACATTTCAGTTGCTTGTTTTTAACCTCAGAAAATAATGTAAGTCTTGGCTGTGGTTCTGTTAGCTGAAACTAGATGAGTCAAACTCTTCCTATTCCTCTTCTCCCTAACATGGTACTTAGCTTCAATAGGCTAAAAAGCATTTTTGAGCAAGACACCCTCAAGGAAGAGCTCATGCAAATATAATCACTGAAGAAAAAAAGTTATTACATGCAGTATAAATAACAGAGAACAAATATTCCTCCATGGTTTTCCTTCTGTAAAACCTTCCAGATCTGGCACTTTATTTGGGCCTGGCAAGTGATAGCAGTGTGGTTAAGAGAAGCCAAAAAAAGAGATGATTGCTACTTCAGTCAGAGCCAGGTAAAAATCACACCAATGCCCGATGTAACCATGCCGTGGCTGTGTCTGTATTGGCAGAAGAGGACATCTGTCAAAATTACTAATTGCATTCAGGATGGTCGTGTTCCTATCCTGATAGAAAAATCCCTTCTGTTTCTGTAGGCTGCATCTGCACGAAAAGACTAGGCCAGTTTCTGTAGTGTATCTGTACCCTCAGAGTCAGCCATCTTTTTTTCCTCCGGCGTGAGCACCAAGTGACTTTTCTTTATAGATTTTTTTTTCATGGGGGCGAGGGAGAAAGCAGCTTGTGCACGATAATGTCCGTTCTTCAGGGTAACTCGTCCACCCCCCCCCCCGGGCCAGCTGGGAAATGAGGGATTTTCCACTGAAAGTGTCAACAAAATTGTGGAAATGATTTCTTTGGGGGGAAAGGGATTGATGAAAAATTGGAAGTTCCCAATGAAAGCAGACTCCATCCATGGACACTTTCATCTAGTTGGAAATTCAATTTCCTATTGATTCAAATCTTTCCTCAGGAACTGTTTGTCTGGCTGTAGCAGGGGCAGTGCAGGGATGGTACTCGTGGCTGGTAGTTAAGTGAGGGAGAACTAGGTGAGATGCAAGTTTGCAGAGGGTGCTGAGTCCAGGGACGTGTCCAAGGCCAGTAGGGAGTTGGCCAGCACAAAGCCCCGGAGAGGGCACTGTAAGGTAGCGAGCAGGCACTTCGTGGAGTCCATGCTGCACAGCTCCTGCCACCATGTTCAGCCTCATGCAGCTTAGTGAAGTTCATGCCCAGCTCATCCAGGAGGGGCCAATTCCCAGACTAGACCAGTTCAGTGAGTCTCCTACTGGACGGATGATTTGGAGGGTCAGTCGCAAGTCGGAGGGGAGCCCCCGGCCAGCTCAGCACGGTTACCGCACAGCACTGGGTTAGCGCAGATGAAATGGCTAGCTGGGGAAGGGGGACTGCCAGCTGAGGCCAGCATTGTGAAGCTCGTATCGGCCCTTGTACTGGGCTCTCACGCCCCAACCCCTGCCCCTGGATCACCGAAGATGTAGCGTGAATCTTGGCTGTGTTAATGTGCAGGATGCTCACAGCAACTCCTGTCCCTACATGGAGGACTTGGCACGTTTGTCACATCTGCTGCTCTCTCCGGCCTCCAGCAAGCTGGTGCATCAAGCTTCTGCTTCCATCCCACGTTCTGGCAGTGGGATGCCTGCCATGAACACTAACTCGTCTCCTTCAAGTCACCCGCTCCTTCCCGCGTCTCCTGGCCAGAGAAGGGCAATTGCTCTCAGCTAAAAAATTTTCCTTGAGCCCCTGCATCTCTGTCGTTCCCTCACCACCTCCACGATGAAATTCCACTTCCCCTTCCAAGAGTTCAAAGGGGGAGTGTGTGCAGATCCTGGGGCTGGTAATGCCTGCCCAGGTGCCCACTGGTGCATAGAATGGGCCAGGCGAGCAAACTCAACAGCAGCATGGCGCGCTTTCTTCCTTTTTCTTTTTTCCCTGGTTGAATCAATAATTTAGCATGTTCTAAGTAGTGCAGTTTTGCTTGAAAATTTCCATTTGGCTCATGCATTAGTCAGAAATGAAATATTTAGAGGACAGAATTCAGTTATAAAGCAAGAGCATATTTCTGTCTGTATATTTTAATATATTTTTTAAAATAATAAGACACTGCAGCCCATCTCCAGCCTCTCCATATTGGTGACTTTTCCCTTTCCCCCTTCCCTTGGGAGGCGGGAGATAATATCCCCCTTTTAAAAAAATAATAAAGTCAGACATGTCTAACAAATCTCAGGGCCTGCACTCTCAGATTGCAAATGTTCAAAGGAATTTCCCAGAAGGCTGTGAGAGTGAGAGAGAGAGAGAGAGAGAGGAGTAAGCCAGCATCCCCATAGTTATGCTTGTGTTAACTGGGGATTTATTTGCAAGGGGGGAATCAGAAGTTTCCCTTCACTTAAACTATCTGTTCCCTGGTGCTAAACCTTCAATAATTTCCCAGAAGGGGAATGGGTTCTTGTCACACATGCACACAACCCCCATCACCTCCATCTCCTGGTCTGTTTTTCTGTGGTTTGTACTTTCACTTGTTAAATGTATTATGATGTGGTTTTTACCTTTGTCTGTGGCTTTGAGATGTTTGCAAGAATTTCCTCCCCCTGGGAATTTCATAAGTAAATTACTTATGCTAATAGCTAAGCGGGAAAAAATTAGAAGTATTTTATAATTGGGTTTTGGAAGGGATGTTACGCTATGACATCATTTTTAACAACTGAGCCACCATCACACTTTCTGCTCTGCGGTTATTTGGCCGGCAGTGTGGACAGAACAGCGGACTGGGGCTTAGAAAGACCAGCGCTCTCTTCCATGCTCTACAACTGGTCTTCTGAGTGACCTTGGGCAAGCAATGTCCCCTCTCTTGGCCTCAGTTTCCACCTCTGTTAAACAGGGATAATGGTCCTGATCTCCTTTGTAAAGCACTTTGAGACCGATGGATGAAAAGGGCTAGACAAGAAAGAGGCGGTGTTATTAGTCTGATCTGTTAGTAATCTGTTGAAAACAGGTTTCAGAGTAACAGCCGTGTTAGTCTGTATTCGCAAAAAGAAAAGGAGGACTTGTGGCACCTTAGAGACTAACCAATTTATTTGAGCATAAGCTTTCGTGAGCTACAGCTCACTTCATCGGATGCATAAGAGTGAGCTGTAGCTCACGAAAGCTTATGCTCAAGTAAATTGGTTAGTCTCTAAGGTGCCACAAGTCCTCCTTTTCTTTTTGTTGAAAACAGTGGGAGTTGGAGATTTACAGAAGTTGCTTGCTGAGAAGTAGACCAACCTGTAACATACTAAACCGGAAGAAGGGTACATGACACAGCACAGCAGGTGTAATCCACCTGGACTTTTCCCTAATGCATTCAGCAGCAAAGCACAGGTGCATTCTGCTTAGACACCACTCAGTGGTAGTCAAACAGTTAAAATTGTGTCTATGGGTATGCCTACACTGCAATTAAAAACCTGCGCCAGCTGGCTCAGGCTAAAGGGGCTGTTTAATTACAGTGTAGACATTTGGGCTTGTGCTGTAGCCCGGGCTCTAGGACCCTGCCAGGTGGGGCTCTAGGTCCCTCGTATTGGGGAAAGCAATTGAATATAACATCATGGAACATAGACACAGTTGTCTTTCATAGTGTGTTCTTTGTCGTTCTCCAGCTCTGCAGCCCTTCTATCCTCAGTAGAGGTAGGTAGGAAACATTTTTCCCATACTGTGAAAATTTTTGAGATTTCAAAAAACTTTCCCTTTTGGAATGAGGATGAAAAGTCAAAATCTCAAATTTTCATGAATCAAAAGTCTGGAAAAAAAAATCTGGGTCTGAGCAATCAAAATATCTTCTGATTTGTTTAATTAACATTTTACTATAAATTAACTTACATTTCTCAATGAAAAGTAGCATCAGATAAAAAAATGGAAGGTTTTGGTTGAAAAACGTTGAAGCAGAATGTTTTGACAATCTCAATGTATTTTTTTCAATTTTTTTTTTTAAAATGGGAAATTCACTGAAAGCAACCCTTTCCTGTGAACAGCTTCCGTGTCAACTAACTGGCCCTTTCTGATGAAAAATGGTTCAGTGTTAAATTCCCTACCAGCTCTAATCCTTAGTTCCTGCTAAGAATGATGAGGGGGGCAGGTGGCACTAGTTGGGGGTGGTAGCATTATATGCAGATATCTATGACTTCAAGGACTCAGACCCCCAACCTCATTTCACATAGGCCTCCTAGTGACCTTCAGTGATTTTCTTCAATCACTCTTGACCTGGGCTGGATCCTCAGCAGTGACCTGGACAATATCTTCACTGTGAACAGGTATAGTAAACCCCATGTGAGGGGTACACAGTTGAGCTTAACTAGCTACATTGAGGCTACCTGTGCTTTGTCTGCACCAGAATTTCACATTGAGACAGCTATCTCAATGTTTGCTCTAAAAAAACCACACCCAATCCACCCCTTTCATCACAGTGAAGACACAGCCCTAGAGATGAGAGGCTGCATATTTGGTTCCCAGCTGCAGGCACTATCCGCTTCTCCTAAATCTTTCTCTTTGTGACTGTACTTCCTTCATGTTAGGGTTTCAGATCTCAGACAGATTTACATGGGTGTCATAAGGCATTTTCTGCTGATAATATTGATCTAGTTGACTATCCCCACAAGCTGCTTAGTCATTACCTCAGTTCCACAAAGATGTGATTAAAAATTAAAAAAAAAAACCCTTCTGTTTCAGGTGTGAAACAGCTTAAGATAACTAATTATTTGCACAGCTTGGTTCTCTGAGCGCCTCTGTACTTTAGATAAATATTTTGTATACGTTTGAACTTGGAAATTAGGGGAGAAGTTGAGCGATGTTGATCTTGAATCCAGCTTTGCTGTCAAGATCTTGCTGTGTTTGAGAAGTCAATCCATTCATCTTCAGCAAATTGGGGAAGGCAGAAAATTGATATTTTTCTAATATTTGCTCAGCCTATTGTCTCTTGCTGTGTATTCCCTGGAGGAAAGGCTTTAGCAGAAATTTAATCACTGGGTCTTAAGACCTCCTTGGCTATGCTACTTCGGAGTGTATGGTGTTGAACATATGCATACAAAAATATGTTCATTGGGCCCAATTCTCCTTCACTCACACCAGTGTAAATAGGGGTCATTCCAGTGAATCAGTGCTCTCACTGGTGTAGATGTGGCATAAGCGAGAGGGGAATCGAGCATGCTGTCATGATTCTCTTTCCACACATGGCCTGACTCAAAACCCACTGAATTCCATAAGGGAGTCCCATTGCCTTAGTGGTCATTGTATCAGGTGGCCAGTGCACTGGTGTAAAATAGGAGTAACTCCACCATGCTCGTAGCCCCAGGTATCCAATGTAACCACGAGCCAGGGAGGCATTTGTGTGGTTGTCGAGGCCAGGGTGGGCTACACCCCTGAAGGATATAGGCGGAGAGATGAAAAGATGCCAGATCCCCGAGTGCATGTGGATTGGAGTTTGATACATTAGCAGAGCGGTGTTAGGGCCCGGGGCTGCTGAAAATGGGAGATGGGGGCTCAGAACAAGGATAGATGGGGCACTGCATGTAGGCGCATGTATCGTGTTGCACCCTGCTTGGCTCTGGCCAGTGGTGTCTTTCTGTTCCTTTCCTAAGCATGAGGGGCGAATTCATCCCTGTGGCTGGTGTCAGGGCTACCCCTGGGATTGAGGACAGACCACTGCCCCCATTCTGGGGCTGTGCAGCCTCGTTGGCCCCCTCTGCATGCTAGAGCATCCCCAAAGGCATCCCTGCTGCTGTGGGGGATTGCCAGTGCTCAGGATTGCCCTCAACATGCCTCTTCTTCCTCCCCTCTTCCTGCAGATCCACCCATCCCAAATCACTCCCTGGGCAGAGCTGGCAGAGTATGCCTACCCAACAGCCTAGGGAGATGCAAAGAGGCCCAGGGGGAGCAATATATCTATACACATGGCCATTTCACAGCGGCTACGTGGCGAAACGTGGCAGTCTTTGGAGGAAGCTTTTAAAATGCTGAGCTGAGCAAACTGAGCACAAGCAACTTTCTCCTAAGTGCCAGGTGGTCTGTGGCATCCTTAGCTTATAATTTCCTTGTGTGTACTGGTTTCAAGCTCAATCCTATTTTAAGCAGCACAGGGTTGGTTCATATTTCCAATGCTGGCACTTTAACATGTGGACAAAACTATTGCTTTTAACTATCTGAACACCTTTCAAGCCAGTTGCTGAGTTAAGCAAGACTGAAGGAAAAAAAGCAGGGTTCTTGTTCATTAATAAGTCTCACTGGCAGTCGGGAGGAAATCTTTCTAGTCAGGTCTTTGTAGTTAATTCTTGATAGTAGTCCTCCCATTGTTAATATTGTTGTTAAACTCCTGTATCCTCACTGAGTGAAAGCTAATTATAATAATTAACAGAGAACTCATGAACTCGTCAAACTGGTAATTATAAACCACGGGAACTTTTATCATTAATAGATGCCATTCAGCAGTGGCAGGATGTAAAATCTCTTTTGATTAAAGATATGCCAGCAAATTTCATGCCTCTGTCCAGCCTTGATCTCCTCTGGAATCTGAACTATGACTCCTCCAGACACTACAGAGACCAACTAACTGATGTCCTGGGTGAACCAGGATTTGGCATTGCAATCTCCAGACTAAACAAGCAATTATGTAACAATAGTTGCCTAGAAATCCAATAGAAACCCGACTGGGCAGCCTTCATGAGGCCAATGCTGTCAGTGCTTTTAGATCCCAGACACTCCCTGCTCCCTCACTGGAGAAATGAATTTTGGATCAACAATTTCTATTTTTGACTGAAAACCTCAAAAACCAAAATATTTCGGCCCCAAACTGAACTCGTGGTGAGGGGAAGCTGTGTATCGTGGCATCCTGAGCTATGGTCCATTGTGGGAGATGGGGTCCAGCTGGGGATCTTGGCCCTTAGAGGAGAATGGGGGCAAGAGAAGCAAACTACAACTTGCATGGTGCTCCATAACTCCCATTTTCAGCCAACATATTTTGACCAAAACCCCAACGTTTTCCATGAAAAGCCAACACTTTGTGCAATTTATTTAATTGAAAACCTGATTTTGCATCCTAAAGTTCTGTTAGAGTCGTTTTAACCAGCTTCATGCTGGTGTGGTACCTTAAGGTGGGTTTCATGAATTAGTTAGTTAATAACAGCTACAGAATGTATTTCCAGTCAGTCCTTTCTCTTCTTCTTTGTGTGGGTGGGGAAGGGGCCGGGAGGAACTGCCTGGACCCCATTTATGTTGGGTCACAAACTGAACTAACCAGAAAATGACACTCAAACATGACTGACAAGAAGATGGTTGTTTTTTAATTAATTCCACTGAGCTAGCTTTGCACTGGGGAAGAGTTTGTGCCTCAGCTGAATACAATGTCACTGGTTCAGCGCAGGATATTTCTTTTTCCTTCTCAGCTCATTCAGTGACTTTTGCTTAGCTATTCTCCAAGTTCCCCTCATGTCTATTGTGAGTTTTCTCTCCTGGACAGTAAACAACAAATGGTCCTTTTCACCCAGGAGATAAGATTGTTCATCTTCCAAAGTCACCGCCACTCGTTCTCTGGATCTGGAACCGTTTGAGTAATGAGTCTCCCGGAGAACGTATGTTTCTTTTGCATGTCCTTTTCTTAACAAAGATCTGAGATTCCCAAGGCAGCAGCTTTACGAAAAGGCGAACGCAAAGGGGCTGCTTCTGAAGGGCACAAGTTACAGAGTTGTCGCATTTTTTCTGTTTTCCAATTGTAGTTTTTGCCAGGCACAGCTAATGAACAAAAGGGCCTTTATGCAAAAATTCCCACCTGGAATGGCACAAACCTTGCAGTGTAGATTTGCTTCCCCCACCCTACAAGCTGCGGTGCTGCAACGGATTAACTACTGATTTTAATTTTAAAGGAAGCAAAAAGTTCCCTGTATCCTCAAAGTCTTGCTTTTGTGCCTCTTCTGTGTTATGTTCCCCCTTCCCGTGGCTCTGCCTTTCTGTGTGTGTGTGAGTGTGAGTGCATGCCATCGCTGGTGTTATCTCCATGTCTGAGCCAGACTCTCCTCCTTCCTGCTGTCCCATCACTTTTCTGCCTGCTGTATCCAGGTCTCTCCTAGTCCCCTACTCTAATTCTGCCCCTCTCGGTCCCCTCACCTGTATCCTCATTGGTGGATGCATTTCTCGTCTGCATCCAGCACCTGAACTGACGAGGACGCAAGCAGCAGGAGAGGAAGAGGTGAGGAGCATTTCCCAGCAGAGCCCTGGGTTCATGCACATCGACCTTTTCTCCAAAGCTCTCAAGGAGCCTTTTGCCCGGTGCTTCCCAAATTCAGACACTCAGGTAATACGGTGATGGGTGCTGGTAAGAAAGCACTTATGTCCATCCCTATTCAAGACAGCATTTAAGCAGGTGCTTAACTTTGAGCATGTTCAAATCCCAGCGACCCTGAAGAGTAGAGTCCAAATGAACTAAGTTAGATATGCCTCGTTTTCTTTCTTCTCTCTCCCTTATCCCTCATCTCTCTCCCCCCACCATGCTCCCCTGCCTATTTTCATTTCCCATTTTGCTTCACCCCTACTGTAACCTATAAATACTCTTCCATTTCACTCATTCTTCAGCCTTTGTGCCATGTCTAGCTCCTCCTTCCCCATATCTCACTGCTGTGTTTGCCTCCTTCTGTTCCCCACTCTTGCTAACAAGAATAAAATGTGTAAAAATAAAGCAGGTCTTGCAGCGTTTACATTAAAATGTGAAAGGGTGTGTGGGGGGGAATCACAGCCACATTAGCAATGTTCACTCAGCATGATTGTCCTGTAATCCAAGTCTGTAAATTTGACAGGGCTCAGGGTAGACCAAAGCAGATGTGTCCATCACCCCAACGTTATTAGCGCTAATCCTAGACAATACGGGGGAAAACAGAGCAAGCACCTGCATGCAATTTCACTCCTGAGCTTTTTACTGATTGTCCTGTGCATGCTGCATACTCAAACACCTATAGCCTTCTGTATGCCCAAGGCCTGAGCTACCAGTACCTGACACTGACACAAGTGCAAAATAAATGCACCGTGGGTGTTCTTCCTCGGAATAAAAGAAAAGGAGGACTTGTGGCACCTTAGAGAAAACACATTTATTTGAGCATGAGCTTTCGTGAGCTACAGCTCACTGCATCGGAATATGACTTTGCCCTGGTGTCAACAGTGACAGAAGGTATGCGGCACAATGGAGAACTCGGTCTAGGGTGAGGTGAGGTGGCCCCAGGTTTCACCCCACTCCACCCACAGCATTCTGGAGCTCTGATTTTATCTGAGGAGGCAAAGCTTCAGAGCTTTGGTCCAGAGTATTTGCTTGTTTACCTCACAACGCTGCCAGCCTTGCCATCTCAGCCTACAATCTGAAAGTCAAGCTGGGTTCTGCCTTTTTCATGTGTCACCAGGAAGAAAGATTATTCAGGTCAAATTAGCCCCTCAGCAACCACCGTACACCCCTTGTCTTTTAATTATGACCCCAGTGACACCTCCTGGCCAAACTCTATAGCCATGAACAGGACTCCAGTTGGAACGGAGTAAATAATTCTACTGATGATGCACAAGAATGAACACAACCCCACTCCGTCTCTCCGACCAGTGCTGGCTCTGCAGGGCAAATGGGAGTGTGAGTTTAGTCGGTGGCCCAGACCCAGAGATCATTCAAAGGGAGCATTAAGAAGGTGCCATTTTCACAGTGTCTGTTTGCAGAGCTGAGCTAAGACTGGGACAAAAGTTTGGCTGGGTTCTTTTATGATCCCAAGGAGTCTGGCCCAGCCTCTCTGCCATTGTACACAAAAGCCATTAAAAATCTGAATGCACATTTGACTTGCTGCAGGCCATTCCATGCATGCTGTTCTGGGGCAGCAAACCTGCTTTAGAGGCCATAGTAAGAAGGAACGGGAGAAAGCCCATGTTGCCCTTGTCAGCCTTATGCACAGAGGCATCATGCGCATTCAAGCATTTAAAATACATTAAAGAAGCATTTCCTTTGAAGTGGGAAACTATCTCTATTTAATCAGAGAGAAACAACTTTTCAAAAGAATTTTTTTTTCCTCTTTACCTTCAACTGTCTGGCTTCTCCTGCGGATAGTACCATGAATAAAACATGCATATCCCAATTAAATCTTGATTTAATTTCACTTCTTTGCAAAGCTGATGAACTCGAGTGCTTTCATAAAGACACTGAGCATTAGCATTCTTTTGTGATGCACAATCCAGTCAGAGGAACAAGAGACTAAATATAATCACCCGCGTCTTTCCTGGCCCTGCCAAGCTCTCTGCTGATTTAGGGAATAAATCCCCAGCTGGGATAATCCTCAGGATCAGCAGCCGTAACCAGCCCATAGCCATCAGTAGATTCATTGGGGTGGGGACTGGACCAGAATGGAGGGACCCCAACTGAAAATAGGAAGAGGGGAGGGAAATCAAGGATGAGTGGTTTCATATGACCAGCCAGAATCTAGTAGCCTATTTCTTAAATGCGGTCTGTGTTGCAGCCAGCTGGTCTGGCTTAAAATGTGTTCAGATATACTCCCTGCAACAGTGATTGAGCAAATTATTATGAGTTCATGTTTATGTGTTTATTGATTTGTATTTTCTTAGTTCCTAGGGAGCCCCCGTCAGTAATGTGGTTCATGGACCCATTGTACTATGTGCAGTACAAGCAAGTAATACAAAGACAATATCTGGACCAGAGAGGTCACAGTCCAACAGGTAAGATGCCACAGGTAAGTGACACCCAAAGTAGGGGCTGTGTAGAGGTGGGAAGACAATCTTATTTATTTAATGATATAACGAGGTAACAGTAAAGCAAGAGGGTTTTTGCACATTTAATAGCAGAGTTGATCAAAAAATGAAAATAAATTGTGTGAACATTTTTAAAGTCATTTTCATCTCCTTTTTTGTTTGTTTGGTTTTTTTACATGTTTTCTCAGAACTTTTTTTGCAAAAATTTTAATTGACAATTTCTATTGATCATTTTCCATTTTCAAAATAAGAAATGTTTAGAAAATGAGTTTTGGTCACTCGGGAACTGCAATTAGTCTATTTCAAACATTAAAGATTCTGTTTAAAAAAAACTGCTTAAAACAGAAAATGACAACGAATGAAAAAAAAATAGACATATTTCACAAGCCGACAACTTTGCATGGAAAACGGGTCAATGTTGAAAGAACAATTTTCAGTTAAAAAATAATTACCTCTGAGTAATCCAGAGCACATGTAAGTCATTGGATAGACTCACATGGACTTCAACAGGCTTTGAATTAGGTCCCATTTGCCGAGCCATTGTCATGTGGCAATCCGCATCCCAGAAGAGAGAGTTCTTAAGGAAAGAGCTTTAAGATGGCTGTGTGCTAAGGGTGACCAGGTTAGGTCAAATATGAAGCAATCGGAAACAAGCCCTGAATATTTCTATCTTTCTATCTATTAGAGGTGGCCAAAATGTTCCAAATTACGATTTTTCAATGAAAAACTTCATTGACTTTAATCAAGAAAATGGTTGTGAAAAGTGTTCCCATTTTTTACTAGTTCCTCTATCTAATCTATCTTGTGCCCATCCCTGCAATCTCTCAGCACTGATGGGTACTTTCTATTGTTTGAAGATATTCACATATTTTTTAATGATTATGATTTTTGTGCTACAGGTCCCTGTTGCTTTTTCCTGTACTTTTAAGCCCTGATCTTGTGAAGATTTATGCATCTGCTTAACTTTATGTGGTATGAATAGTCCATTGACTTCAGTGGCCTAAACTCGTAGTCAGATAGGGAAGCAGAGTTGGTTGAAAATTTTGGTAAATGTCTTTTTTATCAAATGGAAATTTTTGTGGGGAAAAAAATAATTTTAATCCAAACTATGTGGCTTTTCATTTAAAAACACGAAACCCTGAAATCTGAAACATTTTGGGTTTTGGCTGTTGAAAATGTTTTTGGTTTTTTAAAAAAAACAAAAAAACTTTTGAGAAAATTTTTGACAAAATATATTTCCATCAAAATTTTTCACAAGGGGAAAAAGTTCATTTCCCTACCAGCAAAAATATCACCATGGAGACTGTCCATGTTACATTTCCATTTGGGACTGGAAGCAGGAACACCAATAATCTAATGTACTCATAAAGTTTGTAGTCAGAAGAGATTTGAATAATTGGGGGAAGCTGGAGGACTTTGACAGCAGAAGCTTGGTTGGGTCATTAATACACAGCACCTGGTTAGGAGAGCTGTGCTTTTGAACCCTGGTGTATGCTACAAACGTATGTGAGTAAAATTACTAAAAGCCATGCCCCCTGAGTGATGCAGTTGTACCGATCGAACTCCTTGTGTAGACAGCACTATGTCGATGGGAGGTCTTCTCCCAGAGACATAGCTACTAGCTCTTGGGGAGGTGGAGTACAAACGTCGACAGGAGATGCTCCCCCGGTCGGTGTAGGTAGCATCTTCACTAAGCACGGCAGGTGCTGAGCATGGTAAGTGCAGACAAGCCCTGAATGTAACTCTCTGTATGAGTTGGGGCAAGTCATTTCACCTCTCTGTGCCTCAATTTCCCAATAAGTACAATGAGGGGGGAAAAAATAGAAAATAGGAAGATACTGGCTGGTCCCTCCTTTTTTTAAGAATGGGAGTCCTACAGTTCATAGAAAGAAACAACTCCACAGTAGCCACGATAAAGAAATGTTCAATGGGAAACCATGTAATGTGGCTATTTTCACTGGTCATTGCAGGAGATTATGAATTCCACTTCATAGCTCAAACCACGAAAACAGCCTTCAACAAATTTAAATGTGCTCTGAAGCCAGGGAGATCACATCACTCTGGGGAATACGGAGCACCAGCCCGAGGCGGGAGGGGTGCCTTAGGTGACTCCTTTCCTTTGCACAGCTTTGTATGGTTTCCGTTTACATGGTGTGCTGCAGTGGGCAGGCCATTGCTCCATCCCAGCACCTTTCAGGGCCCCCGTCAATAGGGAATGAGTGTACAGCGAAGAGCTTGTGTCTCCAGGGGACACTGAAATACTTCCCAGGGCCTTGATCCAGCAAAGCACTTAAGCACCTGCCCAAGTCCCAGCGACTTCCATGGAGTGCTTAGAGTTATGTAGGTGCTCAAGTGCTGGGCTGAATAAGGATGAACTGATGAGTCAGAGCTAAGGGCTCAATCCTAGTAGGTGCTGACCCCACTGGCCCAGACCCAGCAAAGTGCTTAAACATGTGATGTCAACGTGACTTAAGCACATGCCTAACTTTAATCATGTGTCTAAATACTTTGCTCAGTGCCTTGTAGGAGCGAGCCCGAGATGATTATACACATTCCCCAGGGGGAAAATATAGGCCATTGAGACCCATGCAAAGCAAGATTCTATGAGAAGCAGAACACCGAATATCTCACAAGGTGCTTCTTGCACAAGAGCTCCATGAATCCCGCGGAGGAGGGAATCCACCAAGCATTTCTGGTTGTGCAGAGAGCTCTTCCCCAGGGTAACCAATCTTGCGAGGGAACGGTGCTGGTGCCTATTTCTTGAGGAAATTATTTGCCACATGGTAGCCAAGTGAGTGCACAAGCAATAGTGATCAACAGCCGCCAGTAGTTATACCGGGGGCCAAGAAGGGCTGAGAGCCTGGAACATAGCAGCAAAGAGATTGCCAGACTGGATCAGACCCTTGGCCCATCTAGCCCAGAGTTCTGTCTCTCTGACAGTGGCCTGGCTCATCTAGCCAGTCTAGTGACACGGCCCATCTAGCCCAGTGTCCTGTCTCTCTCTGACGATGGCCAGCACCAGAAGCTTCATTGGAAGGTGTAAGAACCCCGCTGTAGCACCTGCGGGACAATGTTCCCGCCACATCAGGTCTCATTCTGGTCCGTAGTGGTTAGAGATTGGCTCTGAAGGCTGCATTTAGAGAGGGGACAAGAAAAAGACGACTCTCCAGTTAAGAATTGAAGCCCTGGCCCCGTTGGTGTGAAATTTATTTCCTCAGCTCTCCCAAAGGGCAGCTTATTCTTATTTTCGCATCTGCAAGAGGAGTGGATGGGAGTGTTGAAATAAAGGAGTTAACTCACTGGCAGGAGATCAGGGGAAACACTGTGTTTAGTGGGTTTTAGGAACCCGCAGGGGAAGAATGTATAAAATTGCTATAATAACCCCAAGTACTAGAATCTGCTTCCAGGAGGGTGTTTTGGTGAGTTGCTAAGCCATCCTGTGACCGACCCTTGGTGTAGGATGTACTGTCATATATAAAAGCCAAGGAAATAAATTAAAAACAAATTACCACTTCTGATGACTTTAACTCCCCATCCATTTCTGGACAGATGCCCCAGCTCTGTTCATAAACATTGGGGCAGGTTGCCAAATTCCTTCCCTTCCCCTCCTCCCCCTACCACAGAAACTCAGTTGATTTACTAGTCGGTGTGATCGATAAGCATCTGAGATGCCTTATTTATAAGACAAGGATTGTGATTTACTGCAAAGAAGTTTCAGTATGAGTTGTTTTTGATTTATGGATTTGCTGATGCTGTTATAAACACAGGCCCTTGTAAATATCCGATTTATTTGTTAACTTTCTGATTCTGCACAAGCAGCAGGGATAAGTGGATGGCATAATGTCCCAATTTGGGAAACCAGAGCTTCAACACAGTAGGGCTCAGTGTCTAATAGCTCAGAAGTTTGACTCATGTAACAACCTGGTTGTTATGATTGCGACACTGGCAGACCAGGTGCCAGCTCATGCCAAGGCCCCTAGGTCTCAGTGCACACTGACAAATGCGTAGCTGGAAGCCTGTCGGTCTCACCTGTGTGTTAGTATTATTAAAATAGATATTAGAGTTATAAGAATGTGTTTATGAAATGCTTGTAGGATGCTGCATGTATTAATCTTACTTATAACCTCTGTGTCCCATGGTATACAGTAATAGCTAAGTGTTTGCTCTGTAACTGTAAAGGTGTTTGCTAAACCCTAAAACCCCACAGTCAAGGGAGAAGCAATACCAAGTATGAAATGCTAGCTTACCACGAGAGGTGTCCTCTCCTTCCCAACAAAAGAAGGCCTGTAGACACTAGGCAAGCCATTGTGGAATATCAGGGGACAAACTGCTCTGTTGATTGATTCCCCCATCCATGAAAAGGGAACCTGCACAAGCCCTCCTCTCATCACAGCTTGAATGCTGGGAGAAGGGGTTAAAAATCCCTGCCAAGGAGAAATTGTGATCACTGTGCTGCTTGGAATATTGGAGAGGGCAATATTTCTAAGCATAACAAGGTATCCCCAAGCGGCTTGGGTCAGGTTAGCTCTAAAGGATATATAGAGCTTGCAAATTATAGCAACAACGATTACCTTTTGGAACCTAAGACTGTGTCTCATTTGTGTCTGTACGTTTACCTGCTTTACCCTTGTAAATAACCCTCATTTCTTTGTCTTAGTGGATACATCTTTAGTTAGTATTACAGGATTGGCTACAAGAATATGGATCTATGCTGATTTACACCAGGGGAAGATCTGGCCTAATCCCATTCTTACTGAAATCAAGGGCAAACCAAGGCATACACCCTGGACCAACCCCTGAGGGTCTTGCACAGTTATTTGCAGCTCCTGCTGTTGTCAGTGAAGTCGACTGAAGCCAATGGGAATTTGGTCTGAGGGAGGCCCCCAGGACCTGGCCTGATTAGGGTCTGATTCCACAAAATACGTAAGCACAAGCCTAATTTTGATGTGTGTGAGTCGTCTCGTTGACTTCAATAGGAATAATCACCTGCTTAAAGTTAGACATGTGTTTAAGAAACTTGCTGACTGAGGGCCATATCTAATGTATCTCTAACAGCTGGGCATTCTACCATTCCATATGCAAGAGGAGCCAAGGAGAACGAACCACCTAGCCTTAAACTCCCTGTTCAGTTACAGCAGGAAAATGGCGAATGGCAGTGCATGCTCACTGTCTTTAGAAAACAACAAGGCACCACGCTCTACCGTTCAGAGCAAAGTAAGGGTGAGGGGAAGGGAAGCAAAGAATAAAGTTCTTTTACCTGCTCAGTGAGATAATTAAAAGCTGCCTGAAGCATCCCTCACCTTTTTCATTACAATGCCATTCATTATAAAGCCAGAAAGAATTAGCTCTACTGCATTATCAGATAGTGAGAAAATATTAATAGCAAAAGTGGGAAAGAGAAAGGAGGAATTTTTGCTGAGTTAATTAAACCATGCGTCCGCAATGACTTAAGTGAATGGCTGGACTTCCTGGGGCTTAGCAGATCCCTAGTGCATGTGATACCGTCTTTGAGAAAGGAGCTCTCCACTTCAAGGAACTTTTCCATGTAAAGGCAACATCAGGGGTTGCATTACCTGCTTGTGTGTCGGTGGCCACCTTGGCTGACAAACGTAGCATTGTAAGAAGACCTCCAATGTTCAAAGCATGAGTCACTGTAGCTGGAGTCTCAAGTCTTTGCCGGCAGGGGCTGTAACAGTCTGGCCTTCTCTGTGGATCAGGTGCAGAAGAGGCTGCACAACACATGCTGGCTGCTGAGTTTCTCCTGAACAGTCATTATAATGCGTCTCCACTCTTCTGCATACGTTCGCTTGAGTTGGGGCGTCTCAGGGCACGGGAGGACAGCATGTTCCATGGGCCATTGCTCCCTCTCCCGCACAGGCGAGTGGGGAGTGGAAGGAATGAAACATGGGCCAGTGTTGCTGACCCATACCAGTAGCAAATTTCCTCTATGCAGTAAGTGGGGAGCCCCTCTGAGTCACTGTTTGCTCCCTAGTCTACCCCTGGGGCAGTGCAGATACAAGCTGCTCTTTACTATGAGTAAAAGTAAACCCTCAGTCTAGACCCACAATAGCATCATGAGAACCAGAAATGAAAATCTATTGTACAGTAGAAAGTCGAGCTGACAAGTCTTGTGTCATGATTTGAGTGGAATGCAGGATGTAAACAAGCAGTGCAAATGGTGAACAAGATATCTGATTTTAAAAGTTATTTCAGGCATTTAGAGGTAAGAACTTGTAAAAATAGATATGATTTTTATCACCACACTGTAACTTTAAATCAAGCTAAAAGGCAGACAAGAAATTTAAATAGGAGCACATCTCAGCTTGATGGAGACCTGATTTTCCAAGAACCCTTTATTCAGTGTAGGTTTTGATCTACCTTATAAAAGCAAACAAGTAACAAAACTCACCCACAATTTCTAATAAATAGCAACTGACAGAGTCTGAAGCTTCACCTCTCACTTCACCATTGCACAGTTTCAGACCCAGCTCAGCTGAATAAAAATCGGCACATTTCACCAGGAAAAAGACGATTTTTCAAGCCAGGAGAAATCATGTTGCACAGATATTGGTTCTCAAACTTTGAATATGTGTGTAAGTGCTGGTAAAACACTGTAGCCTGCGTGGGGTTAATTAGCAGAGGCACTCTTGTGCTAAGTTACAGGGCAAAGCTCAATTAAGTTGGGAACTGAAATGGATAATTCCATTAAAATGGATTTATTCACTGTGTCTGCCGCTGACACGTGTCATGCTGAGGAATATGTTCAGGGAAAGTTTGCATTTTACCAGCCTTGCTTCCCTATCGCTATCACCACAAAATGACTGCAGGAGAGATAGGAGCAATTTCTAAAGCACCACAGGCCGAGTCCATGCCTGGATTAATTCCATCACTATCAGTAGATACACTGGGGATGAATTTGGTCCATAAGCCACAGGAGAGGACCCACCCATTTGGGAAAATGTGGGCTTTCCGATTATATTAGACAAGCGATGTAGTTGGGCTGTCCTGACGCGGCATAGTGCCGTGTGGGAGGCTCAAGTCCAGTTCCGAGTTCTGGGCTAGATCATGGGCTCACACCAGCATCAATAGGGATAACTCTCCTGAAGTCAATAGAGCTGCTCTGGATTTCACCCGAGTGGAACTGAGATCAAAACCCGGCTCCTGCTCTCTTGCATCCAGGGTTAGTGTAGACAGAGAATGCTGCACAGAGCCGCTTGGTCACTGGAGAAGAGAGACTGAGAGCATCAGGCTGCTCAACCAGCATCCTTCAAGGAATAGTTTAGGGTGGGTATTGAGGGACTCTGCCAGGAGCTTCCTCCAGGAAGACTCTGATATAAAGATGGGGAAAGCAGAGGATCCTGTGGCCTCTGAGGTGCTGGAGACTCCCATTCCTCTGGGGAATACCAAATGACATGCTGGTGATACCCGCTGTTTGGTGTGTGCTCTGCATGCACCTTGGGCAGGATCCGCACAGGATAAGACTCTGCAACAACTGCTGGGTGCCGGAGCGGATCCTTCAGCGCAAGCTGCGGCAGCTGCTGCTCCTTTAGCTGTGGAGGTCCTGGGTTCCCTCCCCATTACGGTTTGAAATAGGAAGGGGAAATAGCTGGCCCGAGTGTCTTCTCTCGCATGGTGGTGTAACCACTGGAATCACTGGAGCTATACAGGTGAGCTTAGAACCAGACCCAGAGCTTCCTGCCTGGCGAATAAAAAGGCTGCCTCATTGCTTGGGATTTAATTTGCATAGCTGCATATTTCAAATAATAATATTATTAACTGGATTCAGATTCTTCTCGAGCTGCCCACTGGAGCTTATTTCACCAACTGCACATGCAAAGGACAAGAGGCCCCATTGCTGTAGCTGCAAAGCAACGACAGTCGCAGAGAACAACAGCTGTGGGTAATTGTACTGCTAGCTTCTTGGGCTCATGCAAAACTCAGTGGTTTCACTTTGAAGGGGTTCACGTGAGCCAGAATCTGAGGGTCAATTTCTGTGATGTTTGTACCTACGTAGGGTGACCAGATGTCCTGTTTTTAAAGGTACAGTTCCGTTTTGGGGGACTTTCTTATATAGGCGTCCATTACCCCCCACCCCCTGTCCCGTTTTTTCACAGTTGCTATCTGATCAGCCTACACCTACAGAGCAAAGCATCCAAAACCACCAGGTGGAGCCTTGTTTCAGGTCAAAAATCTAAAGTCACTGAGCTTTGCATGTTTCAGAGTAACAGCCGTGTTAGTCTGTATTCGCAAAAAGAAAAGGAGGACTTGTGGCACCTTAGAGACTAACCAATTTATTTGACCATAAGCTTTCGTGAGCTACAGCTCACTTCATCGGATGCATCACAAAAGCTTATGCTCAAATAAATTGGTTAGTCTCTAAGGTGCCACAAGTACTCCTTTTCTTTTTGAGTTTTGCATGATTTTCACCCAGCACCATAGGTTCTCTCTGGGTATGTCTACATGGGGATAAAAGCCCCATGGTGTGGCTGGCCTGACTCAGCTGACTTGGGCTTGCAGAGTACAGGCTGCAGGGCTGTTTAACGGCAGTGTAGACATAGGGGGTAGGGTGCAGTTCAAGTTCTGGGATCCCCAACCTCGCAGGACCCTAGACCCAGGCTCCAGCCCAAGCCCCAACATCTACACTGCAATTAAACAGCCCCTTAGCTTGAACTCCGTGAGCCTGAGTCAGCTGGCACAGGCCAGCCATGGGTTTTTAATGGCAGTGTAGACATACCCTATGAAGAATGACCTGTAGAGTCAAGTAGCTCCTGGTACACAGATTAGCAAGAACCAGGCAGGTTTGGATGCTGCCTTTCCAAGCCCTCATCTCAGAATGGCCCAATGACGGGAGCAATATATTCCTCCAAAGCTGGAGGTACAAATCCAACCCTTGAACTGAAAATTGGCATTGAAGGTTTAAGACAGCAAGAGGAAAGCAAATGGGGCTAAATTCTGCTCTCACTTTCGCCAGTGACAATCATTGCTGGACTGCATTGGAGCTGCTGTGACTAGACTAAAGGAACAGGGAGTGTTTTTCTAAAGACGGCAGCCATCTCCAGCGGTGCATCAGCACAGCGCAGGAAAGGGACCCACCAACGCCCATGCCACTCACCCAGCTGAGCAGCACAGCCAAACTGCAGTAATTAATAGACACTCACACCCTTCAGCAAATGCAGACTGACAACAGCCCTGCCTCACCCCTAACCTGCGCCTTGCTAACATTAGTTCTACAGCGAGTCCCGCTGTCTGTTGACATGTTGTTTCTCTGCATTAATAAATAACTGCCTGAAACAATTACCCTGCTCAAAACCAGACTGATTGTTTTTAACTTGTTTGTTTGTTTCGCTGTGAAAGGTACCCAAAATAAATAAAGCACAGGACTGCAGCTACCCCAGGGCAGAGGTTGTTCCTTTCCCAAGCAATTTCTCAAACTTTGTCAAAAGCTTCATTTTAAACCCCCTCGTTCCTGGTCTCAGTGCACAGGGGTTGCTCACGGTGGGCTGCCTTACAGCCCTGTGTCCCAGCCCTGGTGGCACTTGGTTTGCACTCTCACAGGGGCTGTCTTGAAATGGTTCCAATTTGGGGATGTCACACGCATCTCAATGCACCTCGGTCCGTCCTGCGCTGCAGTCCCCCTGCTAGTCCAGTCCTGGGCTGCCCAAACAGGTCTTGTCAGCGCTCCTGAATCCAGACCTGAAGCACCACTTGCTATTCCAGTCCTGGGGTTTTCTTGGCCAGATACTCCCAGTCATGCTGAATTGTATTGAACTGGGGGCAATACAGCAATCTTAATAAGTGGGAATTTGGCAGAGATCCAACCTATACAATACATATTTGACTTTACGTAGCATCGAACCCCAGGGATAGTCTTCTATAGCTACTGATAGCTACCCGGCAAAGTTCTCCAGCAGAAACACAAGGTATACTGGCAAAAGGAGATAAACCACCTTCCCAAATGACATAAGCAATATCTGCAAAAGGTTTCTGTTGTCAGTATAAGCTGCATCTACCTGGGGAGCAGGGACCTGCTATCATAGCTATGTCACTTAGGGGTGACTCACAGCCCTACCAGAAATACTTATGCTGGCAAACCTTGGTAGTATACCCCTGTTACAAGCAGTGACAAGCTGGTGGGCAGATCACTGGGCTACCCATCCAAGAAGCTACAGAGCAGATCAGTTCTGTAAAAAAGAAAAAGCCCTGGAAATGTAATAAACAAAATTGTTTCTTCCTTTCCCAAGGTCAGACGCTTTGCAGTCAATTCAGGACGTTGGGACACCTCTCCGTTTCATATCTTCTGTTTAATTCTCACCACTTCATTAAAATCTGACCTTCCTGGCACTCTGTGGCTACTGCAAATGTCCAGCAAGAGAGGCCATTATATTTCAAAGGCTGTTAAACTGTCCAGTGGTATTTTAGCTTCTTTTTTATATTTGTTAGCAAATCATCAATCACCATCAGCAAACTTAGCGTATGGCAGAGAGTGGAAAGGCAAGAAATAATATGAAAGTCTAGAAGGATAAACCAATGAAATTCCCTTTTTCTATGAGCAGAGGAAAGGTGAGGTGAGATTCCAGTCAATTATCTCATTGTGTTTATTGATAAATCATTGGAGGTGTCATAGCTGTCAGTGAGTGACTTGAGACAAACAGATATTTAGTTAAATGCTACAAAAGGAACAGAGATCAAATCTGTGTTAGATATAAATTCCTATGACTTAGCCAGGCTCCATGACAAGTGAAGGCCAGGATCAACTCACCCCCTAAACTATCCCTGACATGATTGTTTGAGCTTCTGATTTTGTGTTCGTATAAATACAGCTGAGCAGACAGGTAGGAGCAGGTGTCCAAAATGGCAGGTGATAATATGTCATGGGGAAGCTAGGCTGTGCACTAGATTAATTTAACTTTGAGCAGCTGGCAATCAAAGCCATTTGCAGGGCACAAGTGCAATGAGTTTGCTGGTTGCCAATGGCTTGAGCTCCATTTTTTCCCCCGCACACTTTCAAACTACTAGCTGATTTCACATGGCACAGCTCAGTAGGACTGACATCCCTCTGCACAGGAAGGTCCCAAAAACTGGACTGCAGGACAGAGTTTAAGTGCATAGCCAATGCTGTGTGGGGCTCACCAAACTGGAACAGGGTGGGAAGCACAGGCTGGGACTGAGATGAATTGGCAGAGCTGGGGGAGAAGGGTGCAGGATTAGAATTGCAGGGGCTGCTTCAGGACAAGGTTTCAGTACCTTGATAGAATAGGGGGTGCGTTTTGGCACGGGAGTGCACCGCGGGCTAGCAGCATTCTATCCAGCTGCAATCGGACGGTGGTGAGCAATCACCACCTAAGAATCAGGCCCCTGAACATGTCTCAGGCTGAGCCCTCAAGAACTGAAGAGCCCCCAAATAACTAATCACTTTTGAAAACCTTGGCTGTGCCTTTATGTGAGGACTGGTTGAAAATGCACCAGCATGCACCCTGGCCGTGCAACTGCCACAATACCTTGCTCAACTCGATCACGTTCCATGGTGCATCGAGGGAGAAGTGGGCTGAACACAGAGCCCAGCCTTCAAAGGAGAATGAGACCATGAGGCACCCAAACGATGACTTCCGTATGGCACCATGGAGACATTTCAGAACTTAAATATTTCAGTTTTCGTCCTAAATATTACAGATTTTGATTTTTTTCCACAAAAAATTACCTTCTGTGGAAAAAGGAAAACATTTTCCAACCGACTGTGCTGTGCATGCGTTTTGTACAGCACCTACCACAGTGGCACCTTATCCTGCATGGACACTCCCACGGTACAAACGTCACATAATAATATTAATAACACAGAAGCATGACCTGTGAATGCTTGTAAGTCCAGCTCCTCAAAGCTCTTTGTGTGCCTAACTTCTATGGATCTCCGTGTGAGTTGGGTGTCTAGATGCCTAGTCTGTATAGGCCTCCTCCAGAGACTGGCAAGGAAAGAGATAACTCTCAAGGATGGCTTACAGCTGACTAGCTAAGTGCAGGGATTTGCTGAGAAGCGGGGCTGGGCCTCCAGCTGTGGGGCATTAATTACATTTTTAGTGGCTATAAGAAAGATGGAGAGGGGGACCTGTTTAGTTTACTAGGGAGAGTCAGGGTGTCTAGGAGGAGAGCTGAAGCAGGGAAAAGAAAGAGGGGAAGTGTTTTCCATTCATTAGCTTCTATGTCTGCTTTAACCCTTTGCTTTGGGCTTGGCTGAAGTGGACTGTGTGTCTGCTTTGGTTGTCGGGGTGCTATCAGTAGGCCCCAATTTGCTTAGATCCGCTGGCTCCAGGATCACAAATCTCAGCACGTTTTTCAGGGAGCTTGGCCTCTGTTTCAGGGCAATAACCAACCCCAAACTTTGTGTGTTTGACATAGTTTCAGAGACTTCATTATGAAGGTTCCACCACACAGCTTTGTTAGACGCAGCTTCCTCCAGAGCATGCTGAGGCGCTAGCCTGGCTCACCCCGGGGGGGCAGGCGTGGAACTGCGCCAGTGTCTTCTCCATCCCTAGAAGGGACGGGTGCAACTTGCAGCATTTTTTGGGCTAGGGAGCAAAGGGAGGAGGGCTGGCTGTCAGTGGGCTTACCGTACCCAGCCCTGGGATAGCAGGATTCCATGTAGTAACTCTCTGCTTCCCTCTGTGGATCTCAAAGCACGATACAACCACTAATGAATTCAGATGAAAATTCAGAAACTAGTTCTCCCATGGCCCAGCACAGAATATTAATCAGGTACCCTGCAGCATCTGTCACACAAGGCTTTTGTGACACCAGCTGGTATTTGGTTGTTCCATTTAATTTGCTCACCTTATTAGAAAGCGAGGCAGTCCAGCCTTTATATTTCCCCTCTGACCATCTCTCCCATGGTGTTTTTTTAACTGTGCTGATGACGTAGCAAGGAAAGGCAGAGGCATGTGGAGAGGTAGGCCTGGGAGAAGAGCTATTTAATAAGAACACTGGAATGATTTATTACTTACTGCTCGAAGACCACAGCCTTTCTCTCCAGGAAGAGCACACCCTCTGAATCTGCTCCTTTCATTTGCATAGGTAATGGCTAGATTTTTAACAGCGCACTGAAAAGTCAGAACCATGTGACCAAACAAACCAAGAACCACTGGACTAGAGGAGAACGGTGTCCCTTGGCTTGTAAATTACAGGGATCATGCAATCTATACCTGCTTCAAAATTGCAAGTTAAAAAAGCAACTGGAATGACAGGTGTGAAAACAGTGGCTCACGGAGTTCTTATAAAATTAACCTATGCGGAGAGATGTGCAGAATGAAGGTTAAAATGGCCCTGTGGTGATCAGTGAAGTCCTGAGCCGCCTGTAATGGAACGAATGTCCTATGGGCTAGAGGGAGGGCAGGGGTTTAGCGGATGGTCTCTGTAGCGTGGGGTGGGTGGAACAGCCCAGTTTCACATGTACCATCACGTGTTGTGAACGTATGTCTCTGTAGATGCTCCCCTGTGTTTTGCTACAGTTTGTTTTCCAGAAGGACCATTCAGGATTCAGGCCCCATTTAGCAAGGCTCTGTACACATGCACAGTGACAGAACGTTCCTGCCCCACTGAGCTTACATCCAAAGAGACAAGACAGACAAAGGCATGGATGGGGGGAAGTGAGTCACCCAGGATATTGTACTAGATGGGCCATTAGTTCAATCCAGTGTGGTCATTTTTATGTTACCTTTCCTAGGTCATATAGCAACATGGGAAGCTCTCAGTGCTTCCTCTATCCACACACAGACTGAGGGCTGGCCGTAACTAATGGCCATAGCAATGTGTTGCTGGCAACTTGCACAGTCCGTGCTGGCTCTATTTTCTGGCCTCTCTCCAGCACTATCAGTTCTTCCACTTTCATAAGTGCTCTGTGAATTACCCCTACAATTTAAAGAATGGGGGGAAATTATAAATTGATTAAGAGCCAATCTTGCCCAGTAGGTGCCTTTGTCAGAAGACAGAGCCCTGGAGTCCTCGAATGACTAAAAAAATAAAACAGGTAAAAAAAATGGGTAAGATATAAATTAAAAAAGAAGAAAGAGCTGGTTTCAATCAATATCCCTTGAATTATTGACTGCTCCTACCATTACAGTCTTATACCCTCGTAATCTTGTAGGGGAATTCTATGAAGAGCACATCTGCAGGAGATAAGATGGCCATTGTCAAAAGTTATAATTCATTCCACTCCAAAGCTGATAGGTACACCATGTACTCTTTTTTTTCCCCTCCCTGAGTGATTCGGTATCATTGCAAATGACATGACATCATTATAGCCAAGCCATATTAAATATTATCAAAGGAGCCATCTCACATGTCTGTTGAGCTGTCATTATAGACAGGAGAACTTGTCTGAGTAGGACTTTTGCTTTCCCTTTTGTCAGCTCAAGTTTAGACAGCTTTCTGACATTCAAAAGTTGCCGTGACACTTAAGTTTTTGTACTGGAGAGGTGTGCAAGGAAGAGGAGAAGGGGAAAGGAACAAGTTTGGATAACATAAGTGTCATGTGACAGATATATCTTAACAGCAGCTTTTATACTGCAGTATTTCTTATGTAAGGTGTTGGCTTGACAGCCCTGAAAACTGAAATCCTTGATCAACTTCAGAACATGGACAGTCTGGAGAATGAGGGCAAACGTCTCTGTATTACCTTGCCAGTGTGATTCAACTCTATCCTGGAAGTGGCCATTTTTAGGCACCAGAGCACCATTCAGTAGAGCTGATCAGGATATTTATATTTGCTCCTGTGAAAAAATTTTGAAAGTAAAGGAATATATTTTCTGTTTGTTTGTTTTGTCAACATTTTGGGGTGTTTCTGGACAACCCGCTCCCCAAAATCATCACCATCAGACATTTCACACTGAGATTTTTGTTTTGATGGAAAAACCATTTTTGTAGAACAGACTAATTGAGATTGTCCACAAATGCTGCCAGTCATGTAAGTGCTTATTTTAGAAAAAAGAGCTCTGTCCACTGGGAAAGTAATCAAGGCAACTATCCCTATTTCAGGTAGGTGAATGAACAGCTATCGTTTGGTAACACAACATTGTCCAAGGACAGACACAAGCCAGTGGCCTCGCAGTAAAAGCCTCTGGAATATATTTCAAAAGTGAATAGTGGTGCCTCTATTTTTGGATGCCCAAGTGGAAACACCTCAAAGGAGCCCGATTTTCAGAAAATGCTGATGGAAATCAGGACTCTCTGTGAGACTCAAGTTGAACACACAGAATCACTGCTAGTGTTGAAAATCTTGGCCTCTGTGCCCATCATCAACCCTACGATTCAGCCAGTATCTTCAGCCAAACCGACTGAGGTTCACCCATTGCTGTTCTTTAGAGGGTTTTGTCTAAAGTGAGTTTCAGGCCCAAATATTCAAACCTCAGCATTAGGGGCAGATCAGTAAAATATGTGCACATATCTACTGCACCTGCAAAATCCTGTATTTGTTCTTACAAGTCAGGTAACTGCGCAGACAAATGGGTAGGTAAGGGTGTAATTTCCCAATCCGCACACACAAATCCCTATTTGCATGCACTAAAGTGGATGTTGCAGACCCAATGTATGGACCTGCACATGTGCGGGTCTGCCATAGCTCCCCTAGTTCTGAATGTAGCCCTGAAAGCCACTGCTGATCTTGTAAGTGTCCAGTGAGTTCTCCGACCCTCAGCAGGCAGCTGCTGGCCTCCCTCTTCCCCTGAAATTGTCATGAAGCTCTTTCTTTCATAAATTGCATTGGATTTTTGGAGCAAAGAGAGGAGGAGGAGGAATGAGAACATTAGCAAAGGCATATACCATGCCACTTTCTCTGGGGCATTGTGTCCAAATAGAAAAGCAAAGGTCTGCTGATTTTTATTATTAAGATTTACAGCTAGGAGTTATTTTTCTTGGCAACCCTGTCCACTGCGTTTATGAGCAGCAATTACAAAGCATTTGGTACCTGGGAAAGCAACAGGCTCGAGATGAAATTCTCTGAGTGTATCACTCTGAGGAGCAAACGTCTTTGGTAATAAATACCGTTGTTCATTAAGGTAAAACACAGAATGCAATCTTTCCCCAGGAAGTCTCCCTCCTCTTCTGAGCAGCATGTTTGCCTTATTTACAAGTGTCCTTCTCTTCCCCGCTGGAATGAGGCAGGCAGCAGGCCCAGAAGGAGAACTGATTAGACTCAGCCATTCAGGGGGACCACATGTCAGAAAAATGGGAAGAAATACTTTGGTCAAGTCAGTTTCATTATTATTCTCCTGGCTTTGGGGGAGAAGGTTGTTTGAGATTGTGAGTGAATTTTCAGTGTGGGCAAAAGATACCAGACTGGCATCTTTGGACACTGAACTCCTCTATACACTGTGGGCTAGATCACGTCCCAGGGACAGAGCTCAACTAAGGAGCCAGCTCAGGAGCATCTCAGGGCAGGAACTGTAGCTCTGGAAGTTAGTTTTCTCACTGCTCCCTGCTTTTTCCCAAGGGGTGATAATTTTGCTTCTGAGCTAGGCCAGCTGCAAATTACCACCCACCCCAGCTCAGCTGTGCTGACTGGTGCACTGGAGTAGGGGAGGTCAGACCACTCCCCACCTGCTCTGGTGTACAGTTGCCTCTTACCTCTGTGCCTGTTCAAGTCCGTACATTGTGGGGGGCATTGAGGAGTCTGACTCCCACTCAAGCCCCTGCTTGGTGGCACAGTCTCAGTCCAAATCTAGCCTGGTGAGAAGTTCAGCTTGGGCACTGATCAGCTGGCATCTGCGGGACAATGAGAGTGTTTGGAACACTGCGGGACAGCGTGATCCAGTCTGCTGTTTCGTAGACAGACAGCTAATCAAACATAGAACAAAGCATTTTCTCAAGGAGCCAGTTAGAAGAAAAATTATCTTCACTTTCCAACCCGCCTCTGGCCTCCTTCCCTGGGCAATGATTTCTAAACCTTTCCGGGTGCATCAATTCCATTTACTAAGGGCTTTTATTTTCAACCCTTAGTTGGCAAGGGTGAAATGTAACCCTAATGTGACTAACTTCCTTTAAAGAGAAGAGGAGAACTAACCCAGCTCAGTGAAATAATGAGAGACTGTAGCTCTCCCTGCAAATCAAGATGTTATTGTTCCAATGCAATATTAATGATCAGACTGCAACCATTTGTAATGTGGTCATCACAAAAGCAGCTGTTACCATTTACATGTTGGTCTCCCAGAGTACTTTATTAAGGTAATATTTTATCGTGCATTCTAGTAGCTCAGGGGCTGCATTCCTAATGCATGGAGTGAACACTTCTCCTATTTATAAATAATCATTCCTTTCCTTCATTTTAACCACAAGTTCAGGGCCATGAAAAAATTCAGCAAAGCCAGAGGCCACATTTTTGTGCGTGTCCCTTATGAATGGGGAAAAAAATAAGATGTTGGAAAACATTTTGGGAGCCCCATAATTTTTAGTTTGTATTTAAAATAACCCAGTTGGAGTTCTGCTGTCACTGCTCCCCGGCACAGAGCACTGGCTTCAGCCCCCACACAACTCAATTTTTATACATGAGAAAGTAAATGCTCAAAAGATCAAAAATAAATCAGGTTAAAGTCCCGCTAAGGGAGCCGGGATTTAGCAAAGGAGAAAAAAGCAAGAAGCTGTCGCGCTGGAGCTTGAATGCTGCAGAAAGCATTTGCAGACCTGAGCAAGGGAAGTGTCTCCTGCAAAAAAACAGGAACTATGAAGCTGTGGTCATTTTTGTGGTCTGCACTTGATGCGTCCCTGGGAGAATAATCCTTTTGTTTGTGTGAACAGGGAACTTCAAAGTTTGGGTCAGAGAAAGGATCCCAAAGTTTGGAAACTTCTCCAAACTTACCAAAGTGTTTGGGTCTACAAAAGTGGACCTTGAAACCATGGAGAAGGGAAGTTTCTTGTTATGTTTCGCATTTTTTGTTGCCCAGCCAGAACCAGAAAGAGCTGAAAGGCAACTCAAACTTGTTTTTAAATAGAGGAAGAAAAGTCTACTGGATTTAGATCAACCCTCAGTAAAAGTGTGAGGTTGCACTCCAGTTTCAGAGATGCTTTGGGTGGGTGGAGTTGGCAGATGCCTACATCTAGCTAGAAAAAAAACTTTCCCTGGGGGGCAGATTACCTTATTACTGCACAGTTCCTTGAACCTACCTCTGAAACAGCTGGTGCTGGCACTGTTAGAGGTATGACACTGGGCTAGATGGACCTGGTCTGATCCAGTAATGCAGTTTCTCTGTTCCTTTGTATTAGAATTGCCTATGACAGTGGTCATTTAACTTCAAGCAGAAATGGGTACAAGCCACAAAACGTAGAACTAGCTCCAAATTTCCAGCCCTCCAAAGGCTGAAATGTCCCTGTTCTTAAGGCTTGAAACTGGCAAAATATCAGTGGGAAAACTGACACTCTTTTCTAGAGGTGCAAACCAGCTGATCTTAGTCACTTTCTTCCCAGCACTCATGAGTCCTGCATCTGGAGCTATGTCCCCACCCGGGGGTGGGGCTGGGGTAAAACCACCAGCAGTATTTCATCTGGAGAGTTTTAAATATGAAACTCAGACAGGCTTGGCGTTTGCTGTCCCTGTTTCTTGTGTCCTGGGCGGTAGGGGTCACTTAGCCCCAGCAGCCCTTAGGCTGAGAGTCTGGAAGACAGGAGGGATGAGAATTTGCCAGCAAAGCTTTTCACAGAGTGAGGTCCCTTGGGAAACCTCAGATCACCTCCGTCTCCACCTCCTCCCTTGTCGCCTCCATCCCACAAGAGCAAAATGCAGGAGGGTGATGAGCAGGTCAGCCGTTGCAGCTTCAAGGAGTCCCTTACATCATAAGAGTAGAGAGTTTCCGCTGTAATTGCCTTGGCTAATCAGTGAGATTCTTCCATTTCCTTCTGCTAATATTTCCTGTTCAAAATCACCCAAGTGTTGCCATATAAATTTCAGGTGTTAAACCCAGAGCAATAATAACCCTGGGTCTGACTGGGCTGGCCAGTGCAGAGGAGAGGGTGAAAGGCAGGTGTTGAGAGATGGGGTGCTGAGCTGATAATTCATTGCTGCCTCTGTGTTGCTACCCTCCTAAAAAAATGAGAGTCACAAAAGACAATAGTCCAGCTCTGGGCAGGTGTAAGTGACAGTAAGTGAGACTACGTGGCACCACAGACACAGGGCCACGTTTCCCTCTCTCATGTGAAAAGCTGCACAGTGACAAAAGCTAAGCAGTAGTGAGCAATTTGGCCTGTAAGCTGCAGCCTTCGGGCTGCTTCTTCCTGTCCAGTAGGTGGGATATGGCAACCTGGAAGGGTCACCTAGGGCCTTCCAACCGTCCTGCTGTCTATGGGATCCCTGGGTACCCGTGAAGGGCCACGATATTTGTGCATAGGAGCTTTTGAGGCTCTCTCCCGGCCCCTCTATCTCAATGGGAGCTGGGCTCTAATGGTGCATCTCCACTTCAGCTGCGAATGAGCCCTCCAGCCCTGGTGAACAGACTCACGGTTGTGGGACTCAAGCCAGCACAATAAAATTGGCAGGGTGGACATTGTGGCACCGACAGAGGCTCTGGCTAGCCACTTGGACCCAGGGGTAGGGTGGGCTTGTGCCCGGGTGGCTAGCCCGAGCCTGCAGCCGTGCCGCAATGTCCACACGGCTATTTTTAGTGCTCTAGCTCAAGCCCCTCAAGTGCAAGTCCATATACCCGGGTGAGGAGACTGGCTCCCTGCTGCAGTGTGGACACTTTTATTTGCTCGTAATCTTAACAGGGCCAAGCCCCTCTCTCCTCCCAATATTATTAACCCAACCCTCAAAAATCATGAGACTGGCTTAACAACCAGGAGGGTTTTTTTAAATAATGAATGTAAATGTAAATCATAACCTTCTTTGCCTTTAGGATTCATGTTCTCAAGCTTTTCTCTGAAACCACGAGGGATGGGAACTCATATATAACAAGCGAGAGTCTCACATAATCACAGGATTCCAGAGCTGAGGCTTTGCGAAAGACATCGAATATCTTGCGACTCACAATAAAATCACACGAGTTGGCAACGGGGCCGGATTTAGGGGCAGGTGACCCAGGCGACCGCTTGGGGTGCTGGGCTTGGGGGGCGCCGGGCGCAGGATGCTGTTTTTGTTGTTAGTGGCAAAAGGGAAAATAGAATGTGCGAAGTATCCGTGTGTGGATTCATCTTTCACTCACCTCCTAGAATGTTCTGGACCTTTGCAGAATCTCATGGAACCTTCCAGAATTTCTGAGAACCACATTTTCCTCAAACCTCCTAGAACAGGGGTGGGCAAACTTTTTGGGCCGAGGGCCACATCTGGGTGGGGAATTTGTATGCAGGGCTGGGGCAGGGGGTTGGGGTGTGGGAGGGAGTGCGGGGTGTTGGATGGGGTGCAGTGTGCAAGAACGGTCTCAGGGAAGGGGGTTGGGGTCCAGGAGGGGTACAGAGTGCAGGAGGGAGCTCAGAGCAGGGGGTTGGGGTGCAGGAAGGGTGTGGGGTGCGGCGGGGGCTCAGAGCAGGGGGCTGGGGTGCAGGAGAGGTGCAGGGTGCAGCAGGGGGCCCAGAGCAGGGGGCTGGGGTGCAGGAGAGGTGCAGGGTGCAGCAGGGAGCTCAGAGCAGGGGGTTGGGGTGCAGGAGGGGTGCAGGGTGCAGCAGGGGGCTCAGAGCAGGGGGCTGGGGTGCAGGAGAGGTGCAGGGTGCAGCAGGGGGCTCAGAGCAGGGGGTTGGGGTGCAGGAGAGGTGCAGGGTGCAGCAGGGGGCTCAGAGCAGGGGGTTGGGGTGCAGGAGAGGTGCAGGGTGCAGCAGGGGGCTCAGAGCAGGGGGCTGGGGTGCAGGAGAGGTGCAGGGTGCAGCAGGGGGCTCAGAGCAGGGGGTTGGGGTGCAGGAGGGGTGCGAGGTGCAGGCAGGGAGTTGGGGGTGGGGTGCAGGAGCGGTGCAACAGGGGGTTGAGGTGCAGGCAGGGGGCTTAGGGCAGGGAGTTGGGGGACAGGGTGCAGGAGGGGTTCGGGCTCCGGCCCGGCGCCACTTACCTAAAGCAGCTCCGGGGTGGCAGGACTCCGCACGCTGCCCTTGCCATGCCTCCAGGTACCTTCCCCAAAGCTCCCATTGGCCGCAGTTCCCCTTTCCTGGCCAATGGGAGCTGTGGGGGGCGGTGCCTGGAGGCAAGGGCAACGCATGGAGCCCTCTGCCCCCACCCCGGGGCCCCAGGGACGAGGTGGCGGCTGCTTCTGAGAGCAGTGCAGGGCCTGTCGCACCACGGGGGGCAATCCTGCGGGCTGGATCCAAAGCCTTGAGGGGCCGGATCTGGCCCACGGACCATAGTTTGCCCACCCCATCCTAGAATGTTGTCAGCCAGGCTCTCGCGGGTATATAAGGGGTGAGGCGTCGCCAGGCAGTCAGTGAGATATAAATACACATTTACAGATCCTAGCGTGCTTATTTATCATCTGACATGACAGGGATAAATCATGCATGCAAATCGTGCATCAAAAAAATAAGATATTCGAAAGTTTAACAAATGGAGGAGATGCGCCAGAGGTGTGCCTCGTCTGGAGCACCGTTTGGTCTAAGGCCAGTCCTGGTTGGCAACATGGACACACAGAAGATATAGAGGCATGGTGTCAGCAACCCATGGAGACTTATTTAGACAGGGTCAGCAGGTGACACCTCTGATCAGTGGCAGAAGCAGGAATAGAAAGGACCTGAAAGTAGTAGAAAAGCTAGTCTGTACCCATTAAAACATGCTGTTTCTCATCTTTCTCCATTAGCCTTGCCGCCCTGAAAGCCTATTTGGGTCATTAAAGCACTATGTGCAGAAAGAGGACTCTGGTGACAAAGGGAGCACGCGTAGGCAGGAACATCAGACCAGTATTACAGCCTAACTAATATGAAGCCAGAACAAATGCAAAAAATGTCTGTCCTCTAAGAAGTTCATGGGAAGGGAAGAGTTAACAGGCCTCTTCTCTGGGGAAAAGGATTCAACAGAAACCTAAGCAGCATGGTGAAATGTTAGTTACTTTAAAAAAACAGCCACTGCTCCTGCTACAAACACGGCTAGCAATGCACATTGTCTCCTTCCGCCTGCCCCCTTGTCAAATACTAGCCCCGACCGTCTCTGAGCAAGAAGTCTGAGCTAAAAGGCAAAGAGCTGGGATAGATCCTGCATGGTAGCGGCACAAGCGTGTCTCATAGTTGAAGCTAAATAATACAGTGGGCTTAAGACAATTAATATCCCCTCCCTGTTTCCTCAGAGCCCAAGCGTAGGGGCAGCTGCAGTCATGGGCCTACGCTGAGGGGTAGGAGTTGGGATGCCTGGGCTCGGATCCGGACTTGTGTGTTGCTGGGCAAGTTGTTTCCCTGCTTCAGTTTCCCCATTTGTAAAATGGGGGTGGTTACTTGGCTTTGTAAAATTTCCTGAGACCTAGGGATGAAAAGCTGTAATATATAAGTGCCCAGTGCTCTGGTTGGTATTGTCTGTGACAGGGGCTCTGGGCAGTGCGGCTGGCCCCATGCTGTCTGCTTGGCACACTGGGAAGGACAGTCATATTAGATCTATCATAGCATATCACTAGACATGAACGGGGCAGACAAGAAATGAGAGCTCAAGTTAGAGCTCTGCTCCAGCTGCTCTCATCAGACGCCCACCAGGAGCCTGTGGTTCGTTCTGTTGTTCATGTGATACAAACCATCCCCACAACAGCTATCCTTGTAAGGGACTGTCTTTTTGTTCTGTGTTTGTGCAGTGCCTGGCGCACTGCGGACCTGGTCCATGACTGGGGCGCAATGGTATTACCACAACACAAATCATAAATAAAAACAATGATAACACCAGGGGAAGAAGAGCTTCCACGGGGTGAATAGGAGTATTAGTAGTGGGACATGCCTAGAACAAGGGGGTCTAATTCCTGTTTGGGTCCATAATACAATATAATAAAGGTAATGAATAGGTCTTGGTCACACCCCTTAGCCGTACAATAGGGTCCTCCATGTGGAATCCGAACCATTATGATGGAACAATATGGGGGAAGTCTGCATCTGTGCTGCATCTGTGCTGGGGATAAAGAAAGAACTTGAGTCCAGTTTGCAAAATGTTTTGGATCCATTGGGATGAAAGATGCTGTACAAATGTAAAAATAGGATTCTTATTATCTTACTGGGCTGCTGTTCCCCTGTCCTCTGTGCCTCACAGCAATGCTGTTGGATGCCTCTTTGTTTTGCTGCGGATAGTACGTTTGGTTCTAACTGACAGCAATTTACAGTAGCTGAGAGTCAGCTTTGCCCTATGCTGCATTCATAAATTAATCTCTTGGGATTAGGCACTGCATGTCAGGAACACTCCCAGGGCATGTTATTTACACGTTATTATTATTAATAATAAAAGAAAAGCAAGACACGTTCTGACAACTTTCAATAATGGTCTGAAATAAAAGCAGAAAACACAAAAACCCAGCCTCAGTGCCTGGAATTAATTATGTCCATTTGGTGTGGGGCATTCGGTTCTTTTCCTTCCAGGTGCCATTTGAAGACAACATTTTCTTTTCTTTAAAAGATTGTCACCCAAGAAAACATCTGACAGATCAAAGAGTGAAGCTGCTTTGATTTCATTATATTTATTGTCACTTACGTTATGGTTTCCTTTAACTGTTGTGTTATTTTAGGAAGATGATGCAGGTTTGGATTTATTATTTATTGCTGTGGTGCCTACAAGGTGCTTGTTTCAAGCTCTTAAGCACAAAAACAATTCTAGTTTGAAGACACATGCAGAAGTAATATAGAGCTGATGCACCATCAAAACTCAAGTGCTGTCCAACCCCATAAAATCAGAGACATTCCCTCTGCTCCCGCTCTCAGGAAGAGCCTAGGTACGTAACCTTTGCAGCATGCCCTGAAAGCCCACCAAGAGCATACATTTCAGAGCTGAAGGATCATGAGTCCAGACATCGGCTTAGCTCCACCACCTCCATCACTCCAGGCTCTACATCCAGAATCAGAGGGGTTAATAATAACGTCCTCTGCTACCTGTCCATGCAAGTCTCATTTACCTGTCCTGCACTGAGGGCTTGATTCAAAGCCCACTGGAGTCAATGCAAAGACTCACATTGATATAAATTAGCTTTGAATTCCTTAGAAGCTGCCGTGATGAGTTTAGTAGAAAAATCTTAGCTAAAGAGGACCAAGTTAAACCATAAGCTGGAATTTTCTGCTGCTTTTGATTTCTTTTTACAAACCTTGGAGCTGACGATCAGCATGCTTCTAGGCCCATTGTTTTTTGAGGAAAAGACCTTTCAGATTGTCTCTCTTTTTCTCAGATGCATCACTCAACCTGTGACCTTACTACTCTGGCATCCTTTCCTACCAGCCAGAGGAACACTGGTAGCTGCAACCCCCTGTTTCGAAAAACCTTTGAAGGTGCTGGCAATGGGTGAATGCGCAACCCAACCAAAATGAGAGTTGACTTTCCCAGCTTTTTTGCATGTGTTTCTTTCCAGAGCATGAACATTTGAAATGCTGAAGAATAATAAAAGGCAGAAAAGTAGTATTCCATTGACAGGGCTGGGGGGAAAACAGGGACCATTAATGCTAAGCTTCAGCTAGCGGAACACAAAAACCAGTATTAAAGGATTTGCTTTTCATGACCATAATTCAGAGTTAATGTACATTTGATGTTTAATGTATGAACCACAAGTGATTTCAAACTGGCATGGCCTTTTCTAAATAGAGTTTTAATCTAAGGGTTGGGGTTTTTTTTCCCCCAAGGTTCAGACTCAGCGTCTGTCAGACAAGAGGAGAAAAAAATAAGGCAAAGCTCGGTGTGAGGATCCGATCTGGACACAGGCTTTTGTTCAGTCTTTTATTGAGGTTTTACCTCTAATCTCTGCCTTTTTGATGCAATTTAAGATTAAGGAAATGAAAGGCAAGGCTTCCTGTGAACAGTTATACAAACAGGACTGCCAAGGGGCATTCGTCAGACAGTTTTGTGAGGGGCTTTGGGCTGCTTTCCCTGGAAAGGATGAGGCCCGGAGGTGAGCAGCACACGTGAGCACTGGTGGAGACAGGAACAGGGCCAGCTTCCTGTGGCTGATGCTCAGAGATGACGACCTTAGTGTTTAAACAGAGCATCCTTTTCAAGAAGGCCAAGGAGCAACCCGTGAGACAAATATGGCACAAACGGTGCCACAAACGGTGCTCTCCTCTTGAATTCAGACACGCATCCACAGAGACTACACGTCCCAGTTTAATACAGTGACTTAGTTCCTCTCTTCAGTCTGTCTCCAAACACTGACTCAGGAAGGTACTTGCGCCCATGGGTCTCTATAAGTATGTAAGAAGTCCCACTGAAGAAGTCACTATGTACCTTCCTGAATCAAGGCACCAGTGCAGGTCAGAACAGGCCACCTGCACACTGCTAAAGGATTTTCTTCCTTAGGGCCAGATCCAACACCCACTGCAGCCAGTGCAAAGTCACCCATTGACTTTAAAGGGCATTCCTGGGTACTTTTGGTGCAGAAAGTCCAAACTGCAGGTCCCAGTGATGTCCCAGCTCTCTGTATGTGTGTAGAGTCAGTTCATTATATCAGCATGTGATACTCTGCACTGATCGCGCTAGGCCTGTTAAGATATGCTGGGCTAAATCTAGCTCTGCTGGAACTCCATTGACTCCACCGTGAATTGGCACTTGATGCTATTTCCAGAAGTCTCCCCCATTGACCCATTACTGTCAGGGGGCAGCTCACTCAGAGCCCGCCTGGCCAGCCTTCTGTACCAGGGCAATCCAAGCACGAGGAATAAATCTGGCTTTCACTCTGTGCGGCAGAATGTTGCCAGCTTTGTTATGTGCAAGGTACAGTTCTGCAGCTCTTGTGAAAAGCAGAAGAGTCTAATGCACAGGGAACTAGACTAGGAGTCAGGAGACTGTTCCTAGATCTGCTCATCACATTAGGGAAGTCACTGCATCGCTCTCTGTTTCCCCTCCAACTTTTTGTCTGTTTAAATTATAAGCACTTATACAATGGCTTGGCACAGTGGGGTCTTTACGTGCTACCCTGATCAAAATAATAAACAATAACGTTCTGTTTGCCATGTCTCTGGATTGAATTGGGAGAAACACCACCGTCTCCCAATCAGGATGTGCCAACGGTTACAGTCGGCCATTAATTTGATTTGAATTCATCGACTGTGATCCCTTGCAATGTTGAGAGAATGAAGAGAAACCAATTCCTGCCAGACAAGTCATCTAAAATAATCAGACCCCTTCATGTGGCCTGCTGATAAATAGGTGCTTCTTAGCCTGACGAACAGACATGTCATTGGCAGACTTCACAAAATGATTATTAAATAATTCTGACATTTGTTCAGGATCAGCTGCAACCTCAGTACCCGGATCAGGAGATGATATCTTTGTGTTCTGGGCACAGCTCCAAAGGGGTCATTAGTAAGAGTGGACCCAAATTTTGCCAGAGGAAGAAAGATTTATCTTCAATTAAGACAAGTGTAATTTTCCAAGCTTTTGCCTTTCAGATAAATAATTTGTCTGGAGCTTTTTAAAAACAACTTTTAAAAAAATAATACCCAGAAGGGGAAGAAAATCTGTAGTTCCTGTCCTTCGGGAATCTAAATCTAATGCAAAATAAAGGTCCAGAAACGAAAAATAGAAAAGAACTAAGGACCTTATCCATTTTTTACTAGTTTAATTGAAACTGCATGCTCCTTGGGACAGAGGCCTTGCCTTCTTATTTGTTTGTACAGCACCTAAAATATCAGTGGTGCTAGCTGCAGGACATAAGGCATTTCTTTAAACTTGAGATAAGTTTCTTGGATCAAGAACTGGCAAATAAAAATCCTGAAAAGTTTAAAAATATATATTTGAAAGAATTCTACAGCCCAGTACACAGTCATTAATAATTCCAGGACACATTATTATATATATATTTTTTTAGCATTTTGCAATTTTGACACTGTTTTCATCAAAATTTGCAATTTGGACCTGAAAAAATTGGCAACATTCTTATGATTTTTTTTCCAGTTTGTCCGTCCGCTCTAGTTGTAAACATGGATGAATGTGATTCATCCCACTGATCCGTACTTCCTATCTGAAACTACGCAAATTGTTCTGCCGACTCTCATCTTTGCCCCAGTACACCACACTTGGGGCCAAGCGTAGCCTTAATTGCATCTAATAATTTCATCACTTTTCCCACAGGCTGATATTTGTTTTTCCATGACTAGAGATACAAGTAACAATGCAAGTGCTAGTGGGCCAGCTATTCACCTTATAAGACCGATCAGCCAAGCTGTAATTAGTCAGCTCCCTTGTTGACAATGGGGCTGATCATGCACCATTAAAGTCAATGCGAGTTTTGCCGTCAATTTCAGTGAGAACAAAATTGGGTCTAATATCAGCAGAGAGGCCAGGAACTGCATGAGCCATTGACATTGGTCTGATCACTGATGTCAATGGAAGGGTTTAGATTGACTTCAGTGCACTTGGATCAAATATTTAAAGGCAGTCTGTGCAGGTCATACCTGGTGGGTGCAAAGCAGTGTATGTAGAAAGCTGTCACTGCCCTTGCCTATCCTGTAGCGCTATGAATAAGCAGTGCATGATTTATAAGGCCGGAAGGGACCATTGTGATCACCTAGTCTGACCTCCTGGCCAGTGGCGGATTAATGGTTTTGCCGCCCAGATCTGAAAGGCCCAGAAATAAGTACCACCCCCCCAGCTCACCTCCACTCTGGCTCCAGCTCCGCTTCCACCTCCTCCCCTGAGCGCGCAGCCAGGTCCTGCTTCTCCCCGCTCCCTGCCCATGCTTGTGCGTGAAACAGCTTTGCGAAGGAGGGGGGAAGGGGGGGGAACGCGGCACGCTTAGGAGAGAAGGCGGGGCTGGGGCGGGGATTTGTGGAAGGGGACCAATAGGGACAGGGAGGGGGCAGGGAATGAGGGTGGGGAAGGGGTGGAGTTGGGGCGGGGCCGGGGGCGGAGGGCGTGAACCGGCACCGGTGGAAGCAGCCTCTGGCTGCTATTATAAATTTGCTGCCCCAGGCCTAGGCCTTGTTGGCCTAGGCGTTAATACGCCACTGCTCCTGGCACGTCTCTCTCCAGGGCGATCAGTCCATTGGCTTTCACCAACGCTCAGTTCACTATTAAAAACATTGTAAAAGAAGAGGTATTTAGAATAAACAATGCAATGCCCCCATCTAAAGTAGAATCCAGTTCCCTATGAAAATGTTAATTGTCTAGCACATTTGCTTTCAGCCTGACTCTGATTCCAATTTCCCTGACTTTGCCAGGCCTTTTGCTGCTTTGTAGGCTTCTTATATTTCCCCCAAGATTTCCCCACGGAATCCTCACGGCTGCATTACCTCAGTGCCGTGAGCTTAGCATGACATCATTGGTAAGGGGATTGGCAGCAAGAGCCATTAGCTAACAGTTTGCCCTTCACTTTTGTGGTGCTGAAAATCTAATTGGCTGCTGAGTCAAAGAAGAAATGTCCTTGCTCTCCCCTTTTTAATCTGGCAGTCATTTTCTTCCTCCTGGGATTCTAGTTCTGGTCACTGATTCCTCTAGGACACTCAATATGGCCTTGGAACAATTTCCTACATGCCTAATTTGGTGTGTTAGAAAGCATAAGTCATTCTATATCTGAAAGACAGCAGAAATCCTGCTCCAAAACTTAACTCCAATAGGAAAGAAAGGCAGTTTACTAGCTTGCCCTTATAGTTATCCAAATATATCATAAATGGATTGAAAATATACTTGTCCTATTGTCCATGCCACGTGGGAGAACTTGGGTTTGATTTCCTGCTTTGGTTTCATGATCACACAGCATGGTTTGATTGCTGCTGCTGTTTCTAGAATTGTTCTATATACCCACTGCCTTGAAAATACAATAGGAAACGTGAGGAATTACCTGTCCTGAAAAATAACTTCTTTCTTCTTTTACTATAGTTCCAGCATGGACCTTAATGGTCTAAAGACCTCAGAATAGACCCAAATGATCCCCAGGCAGATTCCCTTCTGGAAAGTTATTTTTTGGGGGGATTGATTGTATGATAGAGGGGTCTGAGGTGCCATTTAACACCACTGATAGTTCACTTCATATCTCAGAACCCTTCCCTAAGCAGCCTGGGTGACTCTACAGCTTAATAGTAGGCTAGAATATGCTGCCTTTTATCTGTTCTAGGCCACAGGTTCAAGTCTGATCAAGGCCAGACATAACTGAAAGCTGCTCTCATGTATAGCTGTTTAGTTTCCTGTGTGAAATGTGTTGATGTTCAGGGGCACAGGTGTCTATGTCACAAAACAACTGGCCCCCTCTTTAGCAGCCTTCACAAAGGGCCCAAGAGCTGAAAGGACCGTGTAGATTGGCCTGTTTTCTCCCTTTTAGAGGCAGCCTGTTTGTGTATGACAATATTCAGGCACATTTAATAGGGCACAGGGTGGGGAGGTGGCACTGCATTCAACGTCTGACTATAGAAAGCTTCAGTTCCAAGCTCTGTCACTTTAGCACCAAAGTTTTTAAAGCAATTACGCTTTCCTCCTGCACCCTGAGACGAGGTACCGCCCCGCACTGCACCTCTATTCTGTCAGAACCAGTTAGGCGTGAACTGCATGGAGGTGCCGTTGCCAACTCCGAACTCCCTCCTTCCAAACCACAGATCTTTGAGAACTTTGTGGGAGTGATACCTTCTCATTTTTCTGTTTTCACCTGAGCCCTTTCTCACAAGCCACATCCCCTCCATGCAGTGCTGAATACGGATGCTGATTTACACTGGGAAGCCTTGCTCATGCCAGAAGCAAAGTGCCTTTCACCGTAGTAGAACCTGCAAACAAAATTCAAGCACACGGCACCAAATTTTTCACGTAACTAACAAAATTGTTTTACAAAAATAATGATTTCCCCTCCACCCTCTTTCTGCCAGCTGCATGCAGGACATTTTCATACCATTTTCCCTGAGAAGCTGTTTGATTCTCAAGCTACAGAAGGAATCTGGATGTGCAAACCAGAACTGGCTAATATAACAGCAAATGAAAGCTCTCCAGATCATTTCAGTGATGAAAAATACTGATGGTCAACATTTGGAGTTTTTCCCCTGGAGCCCTCAGGATGGACGTGGGGAGAGGGAAGCGGTGAAAGGAAATGCACCACCGGAACTTTCATTTAAATAAAGAGCAGAGTCACATTGTGCTCCATTGATTACCATTTTTTTCTGACTGTTGTGACATTTGCAGAGAAGCTAATTTATTCAAGCATGGAAATCTTTAAAAACTTAATTCAGTTATTTCTGCGATTTCCATGTCTTATTGTTTCGACTTCACATTTAACTTTAATTCTGGTTGATATTAAAAAGAAGAAGAAGAAGAAGATTTTCTAAAAATGAGAGAGAGCCAGCAAGTAGAAAATCCAATTTGTGCCATTCGCTGGCTCTGCTTCAGTGGGCCGGTCCACTACAAGATGGACTCTGCTTTTATCTGCCTTGGGAGGGTGCGTGTGGTTACTGTAGATTCACTACGAACCATGGCATTTGCCTCACAGTTGTCCCTGGGATGTGCCGCTGCGCTTGATTAACTTCAGGGACGTTGATTTCTATGTGTGTTGTGGGGGAAGAGCTTTTGAAGGTAGATGGCAGGAGAGAGAAAAAAGTGACACACCCAAGGTATCCAAGCCCCAAATTTGGGTGATGAGAACTTTGCACAAAGTGCAAAGGGGAGTTTGGAGAAGCTGAGTCTCAGAGGAACAAAGTCACCTACCTAAATCCATCCAGCAGTCAGTGGCAGAGTGATGAGTTAGAACCCCCATATGCCACTGTAACCACTACCCGCATGGCTTCCATAAACAGCCAGTCAAAGACAACATGGGGGAGTGAGGACAGGGAAAGGAATGCTTTTCCTCATCTACCTATCTTAGTTACATACTTGGCTCCCATTACCAAAGTATCTAAAGATTTAGAGCAGGTTGCACAGCGGAGCCAAGAGGCCAGTGAAGAAGTTTGGCAACATGTGACCTCCAGAAGAAGAAGGGGGAATGTCTGGGTTCCAGCAACGCAGACACAGGTAACTAACCGCTTTCATGTTCTCTCCACAGGTACCATTGCGGAGAGTGGACCAGATGATATGTCTGGGGGGAGAAAGCAGAAGGAGACTTCGCTGGTTGGAAGGCATGAGATGCACTGTCCTGAGATGGGGGGTTCCACGACCACCACTCCCAAGAGAAAGAGGCGGGTGGTGGTGGTCGGGGACTCTCTCCTCTGGGGGACTGAGTCATCTATCTGCCGCCCTGACCGGGAAAACCGAGAAGTCTGCTGCTTGCCGGGGGCTAAGATTCACGATGTGACAGAGAGACTGCCGAGACTCATCAAGCCCTCGGATCGCTACCCCTTCCTGCTTCTCCACGTGGGCACCAATGATACTGCCAAGAATGACCTTGAGCGGATCACTGCGGACTACATGGCTGTGGGAAGAAGGATAAAGGAGTTTGAGGCGCAAGTGGTGTTCTCGTCCATCCTCCCCATGGAAGGAAAAGGCCTGGGTAGGGACCGTCGAATCATGGAAGTCAACGAATGGCTACGCAGGTGGTGTCGGAGAGAAGGCTTTGGATTCTTTGACCATGGGATGGTGTTCCATGAAGGAGGAGTGCTGGGCAGAGACGGGCTCCATCTTACGAAGAGAGGGAAGAGCATCTTTGCGAGCAGGCTGGCTAACCTAGTGAGGAGGGCTTTAAACTAGGTTCACCAGGGGAAGGAGACCAAAGCCCTGAGGTAAGTGGGAAAGCGGGATACCGGGAGGAAGCACAGGCAGGAATGTCTGTGAGGGGAGGGCTCCTGCCTCATACTGAGAATGAGGGGCGATCAGCAGGTTATCTCAAGTGCTTATATACGAATACACAAAGCCTTGGAAACAAGCAGGGAGAACTGGAGGTCCTGGTGATGTCAAGGAATTATGACGTGATTGGAATAACAGAGACTTGGTGGGATAACTCACATGACTGGAGTGCTGTCATGGATGGATATAAGCTGTTCAGGAAGGACAGGCAGGGCAGAAAAGGTGGGGGAGTAGCACTGTATGTAAGGGAGCAGTATGACTGCTCAGAGCTCCGGTACGAAACTGCAGAAAAACCTGAGTGTCTCTGGATTAAGTTTAGAAGTGTGAGCAACAGGAGTGATGTAGTGGTGGGAGTCTGCTATAGACCACCGGACCAGGGGGATGAGGTGGATGAGGCTTTCTTCCGGCAGCTCGCAGAAGCTACTAGATCGCACGCCCTGGTTCTCATGGGTGACTTTAATTTTCCTGATATCTGCTGGGAGAGCAGTACAGTGGTGCATAGACAATCCAGGAAGTTTTTGGAAAGCGTAGGGGACAATTTCCTGGTGCAAGTGCTAGAGGAGCCAACTAGGGGGGGAGCTTTTCTTGACCTGCTGCTCACAAACCGGGAAGAATTAGTAGGGGAAGCAAAAGTGGATGGGAATCTGGGAGGCAGTGACCATGAGTTGGTTGAGTTCAGGATCCTGACACAGGGAAGAAAGGTAAGCAGCAGGGTACGGACCCTGGACTTCAGGAAAGCAGACTTTGACTCCCTCAGGGAACGGATGGGTAGGATCCCCTGGGAGACTAACATGAAGGGGAAAGGAGTCCAGGAGAGCTGGCTGTATTTCAAGGAATCCCTGTTGAGGTTACAGGGACAAACCATCCCGATGTGTCGAAAGAATAGTAAATATGGCAGGCGACCAGCTTGGCTTAACAGTGAAATCCTAGCGGATCTTAAACATAAAAAAGAAGCTTACAAGAAGTGGAAGGTTGGACATATGACCAGGGAAGAGTATAAAAATATTGCTCGGGCAAGTAGGAATGAAATCAGGAGGGCCAAATCGCACCTGGAGCTGCAGCTAGCGAGAGATGTCAAGAGTAACAAGAAGGGTTTCTTCAGGTATGTTGGCAACAAGAAGAAAGCCAAGGAAAGTGTCGGCCCCTTAATGAATGAGGGAGGCAACCTAGTGACAGAGGATGTGGAAAAAGCTAATGTACTCAATGCTTTTTTTGCCTCTGTCTTCACTAACAAGGTCAGCTCCCAGACTGCTGCGCTGGGCATCACAAAATGGGGAATAGATGGCCAGCCCCCTGTGGAGAAAGAGGTGGTTAGGGACTATTTAGAAAAGCTGGACGTGCACAAGTCCATGGGGCCGGACGAGTTGCATCCGAGAGTGCTAAAGGAATTGGCGGCTGTGATTGCAGAGCCATTGACCATTATCTTTGAAAACTCGTGGCGAACGGGGGAAGTCCCGGATGACTGGAAAAAGGCTAATGTAGTGCCAATCTTTAAAAAAGGGAAGAAGGAGGATCCTGGGAACTACAGGCCAGTCAGCCTCACCTCAGTCCCCGGAAAAATCATGGAGCAGGTCCTCAAAGAATCAATCCTGAAGCACTTACATGAGAGGAAAGTGATCAGGAACAGTCAGCATGGATTCACCAAGGGCAAGTCATGCCTGACTAATCTAATCGCCTTCTATGATGAGATTACTGGTTCTGTGGATGAAGGGAAAGCAGTGGATGTATTGTTTCTGGACTTTAGCAAAGCTTTTGACACGGTCTCCCACAGTATTCTTGTCAGCAAGTTAAAGAAGTATGGGCTGGATGAATGCACTATAAGGTGGGTAGAAAGTTGGCTAGATTGTCGGGCTCAACGGGTAGTGATCAATGGCTCCATGTCTAGTTGGCAGCCGGTGTCAAGTGGAGTGCCCCAGGGGTCAGTCCTGGGGCCGGTTTTGTTCAATATCTTCATAAATGATCTGGAGGATGGTGTGGATTGCACTCTCAGCAAATTTGCGGATGATACTAAACTGGGAGGAGTGGTAGATACGCTGGAGGGCAGGGATAGGATACAGAGGGACCTAGACAAATTGGAGGATTGGGCCAAAAGAAATCTGATGAGGTTCAATAAGTGCAGGGTCCTGCACTTAGGACGGAAGAACCCAATGCACAGCTACAGACTAGGAACCGAATGGCTAGGCAGCAGTTCTGCGGAAAAGGAGCTAGGGGTGACAGTGGACGAGAAGCTGGATATGAGTCAGCAGTGTGCCCTCGTTGCCAAGAAGGCCAATGGCATTTTGGGATGTATAAGTAGGGGCATAGCGAGCAGATCGAGGGACGCGATCGTCCCCCTCTATTCGACATTGGTGAAGCCTCATCTGGAGTACTGTGTCCAGTTTTGGGCTCCACACTACAAGAAGGATGTGGATAAACTGGAGAGAGTCCAGTGAAGGGCAACAAAAATGATTAGGGGTCTGGAACACAGGACTTATGAGGAGAAGCTGAGGGAACTGGGATTGTTTAGTCTGCAGAAGAGAAGAATGAGGGGGGATTTGATAGCTGCTTTCAGCTACCTGAGAGGTGGTTCCAGAGAGGATGGTTCTAGACTATTCTCAGTGGTAGATGAGGACAGGACAAGGAGTAATGGTCTCAAGTTGCAGTGGGGGAGGTTTAGGTTGGATATTAGGAAAAACTTTTTCACTAGGAGGGTGGTAAAACACTGGAATGCGTTACCTAGGGAGGTGGTAGAATCTTCTTCCTTAGAAGTTTTTAAGGTCAGGCTTGACAAAGCCCTGGCTGGGATGATTTAATTGGGGATTGGTCCTGCTTTGAGCAGGGGGTTGGACTAGATGACCTCCTGAGGTCCCTTCCAACCCTGATATTCTATGATTCTATGATTCTATTCCCATCCTGCTGTGTAGCAAAAAAGTGCTATATTCTTTTTTCAGAAATGGAGAATTCAGGTGGCTTCTCCAAGCTCATGAAGGAAGCTTTTGATGGAGCAGGCAATGAAACAGATCTCCTAAATCCTAGGTTAGTACCCCAACCCCTGGACCATTGTTGTCCAACACAGGGCAGTTAAGTTCTATAGAGAATCTCTATTTGCATTAAAAACAACTGGAGCCATAAAGAACTCCTGATGTAAAATACCCAGTGGTGTTGTTTAGGGGCCATTGAAAAAACAACAACGCTCACTGTCCAACATTTGCTAAGCATTAGGCTGATTTCCCTGGGGCCTGCGAACCAGACATTCTGTATTCCTGTTACATTTCTGTATATTATTTTTAGGTAATTAGTCTCTGCCCCATATTGTGCATCAGGAAGTTTAATAAGAAGAATTTATGGTGTCTCCTCCAATCAACACAATAATTCATTGTGTTGAATGTTCTTCCCTAATGGATATTGCTTTCATCTGTTTCCTTCCAGCCCCTTCTTTTTGGAGTTTGTTAGCAGGACTCTCATGATCTATTAACAGGAACAAGAGCTACTCCCTTCTATCAGTATAGTCACCTGATGTGCACTGGGTTTGCACATTACATCAGCTTTGGAGGGTCAGTTGAAAGCACTTGAATACTGCATCAGGTTTTTGCTTGGCATCATTATTTAACCCACAGTAAAATAATACCAAGGAGGAGTGTTCTCTCTTGGTATCAGAAGTTAATGAGTCTACTGCAGCTGCCAGCTAGGGGATTTAATCTCTTAGTTTTAGCTTTATAAATCCTGGGCTCAAACCCCACCGTCAGTAAGTAGGATCAGTTATAAGAGCAAGGCCCCATCTAGGGTTAGGATCGATAGTAGCAGTCTGTTGCCTGAATGCCCATTGACAGTCAATGGGATTTTGGCTGCTACGTGCCTTAAATCCCTTTTTAAAATGAGACAGTGGCAATGACCTTGGAATATTTTGCCTCCCTCTGCAGCGTGCGAGTGCAGGTTACATGCCAGGATTATCTGGGTATATCTCACGTTGTCAGTTCCCTGTCACTGAGAGGGCCTCAGACACTGGCGCACTTGGCCCCTCCTGTTTTCCTTCTGTGGCACAGAACAGTCTTGTCCAGAGGTTCTCAACCTATTTACCATTGTGGGCCTCATATGCGTTATGTGGACCACATCCACACAATATATATACTACCTGTGTGGCCCGGAGGATGTCACATGGGCTGCAGCTGTGTGCTGATTGGGCCGCAAGGGGCTCACAGGCCGGGGTTGAGAACCACTGGTAGTCTCTGTTGGGCTGTAACACTTCAGTCTACATTTTGGTTGTTGGGTTTAGTGTGGGGGATGGAGGGTGGCCTGTGACACACGGAAGGTCAGATGAACCGGTGGTCCCTGCTGGGCTTAAACTCTATGACTCTCTGTGAGTCCTGCTAACAAACTCCAAAAAGGCCCCATAATCAGCTGGGCATTGCACCCTGAGCATATCAATGACTGTATACCTTGAAAAATCGGGGCCTAAATGCACTGTAGCAATTCGAAGTCCCAGCAGAGACATCAGGGGCTGAGAAGGTCAATGGAGACTGACCCCTCATTCCTCAGAATCCCTAAGCCACGTGGCTTGGGCACTGGCCAAGAGCTCAGGAGACCCACATTCAATAAACTGCCCTGCCGCAGACATCTCTGGCAAGTTAGTTAGTTCCTGTGTCCTGCGTTCCCATCTGTAAAAACAGCAGCACTTCCCCACCTCACAGGGATGTTACACATTAAAGATGGTGAGGTGCTCAGATACTAGGATAACAGGCCAGATAAGTACTTAGGATAGGTACAAGTAGTCCCTACAGGTGTAAGATGAGGCACAATGGTAGAGGACAGCATGCTGTATTTTAAAAACACACTGCTTTTAAACCAGGGCTGCAGTTTTGTACTTCAGGTCCCCCAGCACTCAGCAAAGTTGACATTGTTTAACATGAGGCTCTGTGGAGTTAGTCACTTACGCTGACATCACCAGAACTCCTTGTTCCAGGACTTTGGTGCTGAGCTGTGCTGACCCTGTGTCATGTGCCACAGTGATAGTATCCAGGCAAGAAAAGTTTCTGAGAGGACAAAGTTCCAGACCCGCCCCAGCTCGGAAACATTCCCAGATCCCAGCTGCATAACCTGATGCCAGCTCTGCTTGTGGCAATTCTAGCTGGGGACAAAGCTAAAGGCTGCTCTCAGTCAGTCACAGAGAGAGGCAGTAAAAGGCTCCCATCCAAAAATATACCCCACAGCATGTTGTTCTGGAAACAGTTTCATGTTAAGAGAGCCTTGCTCAAGCCTTCCCCCCAGCTGGCTCTGCCCAGGCAGGACTGGCCTGGAAGCAGGAGTCAGAAGGCATCTGACCTTCTGACTTAGATACTGCTGGTGGTGTCAAGGAAGGGAGGCCTAGATCCCATCGTTCTACTGTCCCGGCTAGTTTGGAGCCATCCCACTTTGCATCCTCTCTCCCCTTTGTGCTAAAAGTTTCATTTCCTTAGTTCACTGTGATGCCCAGACATATTTTCCTTGCACAAGCTGTAGAAGTTGCCATGGGAGATTTTCATCAGAAGGCAGCCCTTTAAGGCTGTACACGCCCCGGGGCAGGGACTGTCATTTACTCTATGTTTGTACAGTGCTTTGCACACGTGGGGCACTCCTGCCTGGAACCTCAAGGAGCTACTGCAGTCCTAACAAGCTGCAGCCCATCACACCAGCCTTCCCGGAACTGCTTGTGTAAGCTTTGTCCAAGCCCATCTATTGCAGGTTTTGTTCAACCCAGAACAGGATAATGACACTAGAAGCTGTGATAAGAACATGAATGTTCAGAGCTGTGGGATATCTGGGAGTTCCCATTCATGACAATGGGACTTGTGAATCATTTGTCCATTGGGGTTCCCATGGGGTTCCCATGGGGTTCTGCACTCATTTTGGTTTTGAGTTCAGGGGTTGAACCAATAAACCCAAAATGGAAGCTCAGTGGAAACTGCTGAGTTTTGCTTGCTTTGAAGGCAGCAGGTTATGCACAGCAGATTTATGCTTCACTTCAGAGGGGTTTCTCCAGGGGTGACTTTGACCCTGTGGTTTTATAGGATCTCCAATCCACTAGCAGGTGTAACAGTAGCACAGATGAATTAAGTACTGGCCACACCCAACTGTCACAAAAATATGCCATTTTGTTATAACATTCAATCTACTGCCATGGACCATCTGGCCTCTAACATGATAGACCTAGACAATGTGGAAATCAGTGATCTGGTATTGCAGTTTGGGTGGGCCCATAGCAAAGAGGGCCAAATAGAGCTACTAGTGACAGGGAGCTGGATTGGACTCAGCAGGAAGCAAATCCACTTTCTTCCCGCCTGTAATGTTTTTTCATTTTCCTTCCACTGTAACTCAGGTGAAATTGTGTTCTTCAGCCAATAGCTGTCCTGTGCATATGAAATACATTTGCTTTGGGTGTTTGCCATTAACGTTTTCATTTCTGTTTAGCATGAGGAGTTTTTGATTACTGGCCTTGCAGAGCAGAGAGCTTTTGTTTTCATGCTCCCTTTGTTTCCATTTCCACATACCATCAGAGTAAATTACAGGATTGGAGTCCTGCCCTGGGGGATGGAGGAAGAAATCTAGCTGCTAGACTATATTTGAATTTGTCTACTTTGGCTTGGTCATGGGTTAACAAGACCCAGATCTGTGCATGACCCTAGACCACGCACACAACGTGGAGCAAATCCATCACTCATTCTTCAGTTTTTCCAAGTATCCTGACCCTTATTTAACAGGCTGGTGTTCTTTAAATTTTCCAGTGCTCCCTTAAAATGCCACTGGTGCATGCAGGTAAAATGAACCTGATGCGACCATAACTCCTACTAGCTCAGTGCGGGAGGCAGACTGATTTTTCAACCCCGTGAGACCTGTTGCCTATGGATCTTTATAGTCCATGATCAGACCTTGGGTGCAGGAGTCTTCTCCTGTGCAGCTCTTGCCTTACTATAGAGACGCCTTATTGAATCGCCGTCTCTTGGCTATGCTTCTCCCTCTGCTGTGGATTTATATCTCAACTTTATTATTTAACTAAAGGAAGCAGAGCACAAATAAACTGCACTATCCTGTGTAGAAACAGGGCCCAAGTAAACACACACCCTGACTGTAACTGCAAAGTCCATATTTCTGAAGTGCCACTTTCCTAAAATGTAATTAAGCCATAATGTTTAGAAGTGAGTAGCTGAAGGAGCAATAAATGGCTGCCAGGTCAGGTAAACAGCAAAGTAAAAGCTCAAGCATTTACCAAAGCTGAAAGCCGTTTATTGTGTGTATACTATTTGCTCCTAAACATTATTGCATTATACAGGCTGTCACCAGAATGTGAACAGTAAATAATTAGGGAGTAGCAGCCTGAGAAGGCTGCGGTGCAGCCGCTCCATTCCCATCAGGACTCAGGCGCAGGGCTCTGGTGATGGTGGTGAATAATGGATCGAAGGCGGGATTTCAAACTGAAAAACAGATCAAAGTGCAGCTTTGTGCTGGGAAGCATGAGGCAACTGGCCAGAGAGCTTGTCTGCCAAATTTACGAGGAAGACAGTGATTTTCTTGTCTGATCATTGATTAGCTGATCTGATCTCAGTGTAGCTCCTTAGAGATCCAGGAAGGATTATCTGATATTTACTTTTAAATAGGATCCAAACAGGAATGCTGTTTGTTTGGTGGAATATTAACCCAATCCCCCTCCTTTTGGAGCTTAAACTGGTCTCTTCTATCTTGCCCAAACAACTCACTCAGAATGAATTGCACTGTGCTATGTCCTCACCTCTGAACACATTCAATTTAGTCCCCTCCCATTGGAAACAGACACTATTAATTAACAAATCACCTCCAGGTGCACACTTTATGATACCCACCCTGCAGATATAAACATCATCTTGTCGTGCGCTATTGGCTTGTGCTATTATCCGGAGTTATCATAATTACTGCTAACAAACCTTCAGGAAGGGATATTAAATCTCCTGCTTCAGGGCTTTAGTGCATCTCTAGCTCATCTATTAGAGGGGGTTAGATTATCCCAGATTTCCCTATTGCAGGGTTCTCAAGGCATCCTCTGAATCATCTGGTGATGACTACAGTCAGAGCCCAGATACTGGTTTAGCTGGGCTTCAAAACTGATCCAGTCTGGTATTCCCATGTTCTTATTACACAGAGAAGCCTGTCTGCGTACAGTAAGAGACTGAAAGGAGGAAGAAGAGAGAGGCTGAGATGGAAGATGAAACTTGCCACAGGCATACCATCCAAACAAATTTGGGGTCTGGAGAAGTCAGACCAACTGACCAAGCAAAATCCTCCTGTGTGGTTATGGAGCTTTCCCTTTAAGTAGCATTCAGTCGAAGCCAAGTAAATCTGAGTCCACGGATAAACCATGCTCCAAAGCCAGTAGTAAGCAAAGCCAGTAAGAGTCGGGCAGCTGCATGTGGCCAGACTCAGACTGGGAAGTGGAGGCTCACACCAGGTCATGGGAGTTTTTAGCAGGAGATATTCTCTAAATTAAAGGATTCATCTTCATCTCCCAAAGAAGATGCCAGGGTAACCCAATGATGCTGATCAGGGTGTGTTCTCATCCCCCTCTGTACCTGATCTACAAAGGCTGTGAATCTGCTACAGCCCTCGGCTACCCAGCCAGGTCAAGCTGTGGAGACTCACGCATCCGCTTCTGCTCTTTCCCATAACGTAGATGGCAGTCATCACACCACCAGCAGCCTTCCCTCGCCCCCAGCACCAGCTTGGTAAAGAAGCTGCTGGCCTTACAAAACATTAGGAGTGGAAGAGTCACCTAGCAGGCCCAAGATTCTTGAACTAACTTCCCCCTCAGCCCCCGCTTTCCCACCGAGCTCTCACAGGCCTCACCTCTTCTGTCTTCTTCCTCTTTAACCAGGGGAAACTTACTGCTCCTGGCCCTGAATTCACCCACAGTGAGAAGCACCCTGAGCAAAAGAGGGCTCCACTTTGCAACTGCACCAGTGGGGCTGGTTCCTAGGGCCAACGTGGTAGAGATGCCACGCTCAGACAAAGTTGGTGCACAAGCCAGCATGGCTCTCATGCTGTGCTCTTTCAGGTGTCAAGGAGACAGTGGGTTGGGTGCTCCAGCCCTGTCACAGAGAGCAGGGTTAAGTTCCCGGCGACACTCCCTGGGATCTACAGGGAGTGAAAGGAGTGCTGTAGAAGCAACGTGGGAAGCCCTTGGTGGGATAGGGAAGTGTCACTCAATAGCATTCTCTCTGGCCAATGGAGAGTCTGCATTGGTGGGTCCCAGTATGAGTCTCACCCAGTCTGCCCCAGAGAGGGCAAGGAATTCGCCCCAAATCACCCAGCGTGTCTCAGAGTCAGGAACGGAACCCAGAAATCTGATTTGTAACCTTTACAGGTCCATTCAATCATCTTGTTTGACCTCCTGGATAGCACAGGCCATTACACTTCACCCACCTACCCAGGATTGAGCTCAGTACTTTGCGTTTGACATCTTCCAAAAGGCCTCCACTCTTGATCCGAAGACCTCAAGAGACTTCCCTTGGGAGTTTGTTCCAGTGGTTAGCCACCCTCCCTGTTAAACATTTGTGCACCAGTTCTCATTTGAATGTGCCTGGCTTTGGCTTCCAGCCATTAGTTCTTGTTCTGCCTTTCTTGGCTACATTAAAGATCCTTTTAGTGCTGTAGGAGTCCTCACTGCTAAACAGTGGTCAATACTCCTTCTTTCTTCACTGGGCTTCATGCAGCACTAACCTGGATGTCCCATCCACTCTCATTCCATTTCTCTGCTTCCCAGACTACATCTCATCTCAGCCAAAGGGACAATTTTCCTCTCTCTTCCTTCTTTGGAGAAGAGGAAGCTGCAAACAACAACCACCACCTCTATCTGCTTTATGCATCTTCCTCCTCCTCCCCTGACTCCAATTCAGCACTAAGGTTAGCTGGTTTTTTGGTTGGTTGACTGGTTTTTTGTTTGATGGCTTTCAATTGGACCAATTTTCCCTTTTGCCTTGTGTCAGCTGCAGATATATTTGATGAGTCCTTTCGTGTTAGTTGAAAGATTCCCTGCAATTCATCATCCTGTATTTGTTTGGTCTTCCCATCATGAATCTCTCTCTGTCTCCAAGATGAGTTTGCTTATTTTTCTGGATCCCCCAGTGCCCCTGTTTATCAGATTGTTTATATTTTTGAAAGGATTTTTTCTTTTCTTTTTGTTTTGTTTTTCTTTTCTACTTATTATTTACACTCATTTTTACATCCCTACTTAACCACATTGGTCCCCATTGCCCTTCTCCCACCTCGAGTATAGAATTAAGCAGCTTGAATCTACATTCTCATCTCTCCAGATGATGTTGCCCACTTTTCTTCGGTCATTTCGCATGCAGGATTTTTATGTTTTATGTTCCCTTCACATTCATGCAGCTTGTGGTCATTAGTTTAAGCACAACAATAGAGCAGCTCACAAATTTTTCATAAAATGTTTAGTTGGCTTTGAAATTGTCTTGCCATGAGACTTAGGCAACTAAATACCTAAGTAATGTTTGAAAAGGGGACTTAAGCTCCTAAATCATGTAGGTGATTTTTGAAAATTTTACCCCTGGAAGTCAGCAGCTGCTAGGACAAGCTCTAAACTTTTCATTTGCCCCAGTCTTGATTGTTCTCGGTGCCAGATGAGTATTGCTTCCTACTTTTCCAGAGAGCTGGATAAATCCTGAAAAAATGTAGTGTGAGGAAGAGCTGGTGTCCTCCAGAGTTTTTGCAAAGTTTTGGTTCAATCAATATGTAAGTAAAGCAATTCCCTGTGATCTAAGTGTTGTTTGTCTGTTTGGTTTTGCTGGTGTTTTATTTTTCTCCTCTTCTTTTCTGGTTGCTTTATATAGGCCTTTCATATGTGGAGAAAGATTTCTTAACCTGCTATCTCTCACTGCCCCACAGCTCTGCTTGCTAACATCTAAGAATCACCAGATTGCTTTTATTCTATTTAACTGCTGTCAAGCTGTCCTGCAGTGGGCAAAGAGCATGAATACCAACCCCAGGGCAGACTGGTAAGAACTCAAACTGGTTGGGAATTCTAGACTTAGATTTCAATAACCAATTATCAAGTGTAAACTCCTGAGACACTATAGCAGCCTAAACATGGAGTCACAGACAGTCCCTCTGGGTACTCTGATCTGTCTCACCACCCAGGTGAGCCTACCTTTGTGATAGATGAAGATTCTTACATCAAGAATCACAACAGTATTCAGGTTACTGCCAGTTCCAAAGGACCAGCCACTTACCTTAGGTCAGTTGTACCTTACATCTCACACTAAATACGCTTGTAGCCAATCCTACACTAAACCATCTAAATATTTATTGAAAAGGCAATGAGAGTTATTTACAAGGTTAAAGCAGATAAACGTACCTACACAAATGAGTTCCAATCTTAAGTTTTAAAAGGTAATAGAACCTTCTGTAACCAGCAAGCTCTATATGTCCTTTAGGGCTAACCCAGGCTAAGCAGTGGGGTTCTCTTGCTTATGCCTAGAAAACCTTGCCTGGTGGAGTCCAAGCAGCACAGAGAGACAGTTCCTTCTTGTTAGGCATTTTAATTCCCACCCATGCGCACTCCCAGCTCCTTATGCTTTGAGAAATAAATTCAGCTCATGGGAGGAATTCATTTGCATGCCTCAGCTTCATGGGATTGGAGGAAAATAAACAACAACGTTTTTATTGTCTTTAATGTTCCACACTAGACCATCCAGTGTCAGTGGGCCTTCCTTGTTGGACAGGACATAACACCTTTTGCTGGAGACCAGCATTTCACACCAGTTAATGTCTCTCTCCTGGCTGGTCACCTACATAGTTACAGAGGCTTACAATGCAAATTCTCCAATATGATCTTATACTATGGGAGACATCTTACATAAGTGAGTTTAGTGCATGCAACAATTTACATGTATTCCATAACATCTAAACACTAAACACATTCTTAAAATTCTCATACACATTTTAACAATACTAACATGCTGGTGAGCCAGGCTGATTCCAGCCATATGTCTACCAGCATTCAGCTGAGGCCTGGGGACCTTGTGGCATGCCAGCATCACAACTGCTAGCCTGTGTCTGCAGGCTGAACTCCGTCTCTCCCCAACATCACAAGCCCTATCCTGCCATGCTCCTGGCCAGGGCAGGGGAGCCTGCACTGAGTCTAAAAGACCCAGGTCTATAATGCAACTCATATTAAAAACCTTTGTGGCATGACTGAGCAGTGCCTCTCAGGAGCCCCAGAAGAGGTGGAGCTAAGGTGGCTTTATTTTCCCAGATTCAGGTACAGCTCCAGGGGCCAGAGTGTCCCTTCAAGTAAATGACATCAACCCCAAGGTTGCTGTTAATTACATCAGCCTAGCATGGTAGACCATCCCCAACCAATCTGCCCCCTCCTGTTCCTGGCCATGCCCCCAGTGCCTTGTATGCTGGGGTCTGAGAGAGGGAGTGGGATGAAGTCCCATGAAGTCTATTTCAGACCCTTTACACCACATAAACTCCATAAAGGAGCCCTATTGGGGCTCTGAATCTGGCCTGGTGTATTTGACACATGTTGGTATATCTATTATTTATTAAACACTTTCACTAATTTAGAGGGTCTCTGTATCGAGCCGGCTATTTCATGCCACACCATAGATTTCAAATGCAGTAAAATGTGACTCGTTTCATACCATGTGAGATATTTTTAAGTACTGTCACATCTATTTTAAATCAATGTGCCAAACATTTTATGGCATGTAATACAGGTATGGTAAAAAATATGTAGTCATTCCCTGTGGCTGAATTTCAGAAGTCACAGGGGCAAATTCAAGCTAGTAGTGCAAAATGAGGCAAATAAATCCAGCGACTATTAACTATATGTATATCACCTAGATACATACACACACACACAGACAAAACTACCACCTTCATCTCACTTGTACCTTCAGCCCCCATGATATACACACACATCGACATTCCCAGACTCCATCTCCCAAACACTCACAGACCCACATACTACTGTAACACACGGAGAAATAGAAACACATACTCCCTCTTCTCCTCCTCTCCACCCCGTCATATCAAACAACATTTATCCACATATATACATTCACCCACTTTCCCCACACCATATTATATACACAACATTCAGCTACTCAATCCCCAGCACACGTACACACACAGCCCCGGAGAGACTTTACGTAAAGGACAGCTTCTCTTAAAGTGACAGGATCCCTCACCAATGCACTGGGATTATTATGGCTGTTGCTCATTAAGGCTGCAACCCTGCAAGTTGCTTCTGTGAGGGGCCACAATGACATCCCTGGGAGTCCACATGAGGCCATTCTAGCAGACCCCTATGCAGGATCAGAACCATAAGCCTTGTCTCTACTAGGGAGATTTTGCAAACATTCCCCACCATCAGTTCAGCTTCCCCAGTGTTAACAAGGGTGGGAATGTTGTTCAAAATCTTCCTAGTGTTGACAGGGCTTTAGAGAGCAGCCACAAGGACTGATTACAGCTCCTGGGATTGGCAGCAATTTTTGTGGCATCGCGGTGCAGGTCAGAGCACTTGGGAGTTGTCTGGTGCAGCTATGTTCAGAGGTACCTATGTCTTAGGCTATATCTACCCTTGGAACGGGGGGTGTGATTCCCAGCTTGAGAAGACATATTCGCACTAGCTCTGATCGAGCTAACACGCTCAGAAAATAACGTCACTGCAGTAGCACGGGGAGCGGCAAGCAGCAGCATTGGAGAGCAGCCCTGAGTATGCCCACAGGGTCTGGGCAGATTTATCCCTGCTGCCCACAGCTGCAGGACTATTTTTAGCATGCTAGCTTGACAAGACCTAGCACGAGTATGTGTCCTGGAGCTGGGAATCAACTCCCAAGCACCAAGTGTAGGCGTAGCCTGAGTAGGCGAGGACCTCTCCAATAGTTATAATGTGAAGCCGTGCGGGTCATGCGACGCTTGGGGTTCCAGCAGGTTATGTGACACAAAATAAGATCCCATCTGCCATTTCTAGGAAGACAGTGTTTTTGGCAGCAAGAGCAGGAGTCAAATACGCTGGTCCTGATTCCCCTGCTACTTATACCACCTTTATGTCAGTGTCATGGTTTTGACACTGTGGAGTAACTCCTGGTTTACACCAAGGTGATACCATAAGCAAGCTCACTGACTTTTCCCAAACCGACGAGAAGGCAAAGGGAAAGACATAAAACAGACACACGTTTCAGCGGTCGCTGGGGATTTTTAATATACACACAGTTCAAAGAAGATATGGCGAGATTGCAGAATTTTGCAACTCTACCAAAGCACTGTTAACCTATGATTTAAAGGCTGGGTCCCTTTTGATTTTTAAATGATTCAAAAGGTTTCGGCACTCCAGCAATCTAATTATCCAAAAGATTTCCGTTAGGTTTTTCTCCCACTTTATTTCTAAGGAGGTCTTTCCAAGAATGCCACTGGGTTAGAATCATTATGGCATATATTGCAAACAGGGCCATTTATTGGATTTTTATGAGGGTAATACCATACTATCTAATAAATTTCAGAAGAAGAATTCAATATAGAGGACATTGAGATTCAGCCACAGCAGGGTCAGCCAATGTAAGTTCTAACTCAAAATGAATACAATTAAGAAGGGGAAAAAAGACATTTTTTACTCTTTATCTTGAGATCAGAGAGGTTGATGGATGGAGTTGGAGATAGAGGCATAGATGAAGAAATGGATACAAATGGACCGGTCTGAGTAAAATAAGAAAGCCCTGAACCTCCAGGGCAAATTCAAACCAAATGTACATCTTTCTGGACTTTGAAAATGTTCTGCTAACTTTCTTCCTCATCAACTGGAACATCAACTTCTGTGCATCTTGGTTTTCATTTGGATGTTGGATGGAAATTCTGAAACGCTGTAGAGAAAGTGTGATAAATGAAGGGTGGGGGTAGCTCCCTTTTATGGATACCCAGCCAGCCAGTTAGCTACAAAATCCCTGTTAGTAGCTGTTCTCTACTTGCTTTACCTGTAAAGGGTTAAAAAAGCCCATAGGAAAAGGCAGGGAGTGGGCACCTCACCAAAAGAGCCAATGGGAGGGCTAGAACTTTTTAAAATTGGAAAAAAACTTTTCCTTTGTCTGTCTGTGGTTGTTCTCCCAGTGAGCAGGGACAGGGCTGGACTATGCTATAAGAAGCTTTAAGCCAGGTATGGAAAACCATCAGATCATCCCTAGAAACTCCTCATTTGAAAGCCCTGATATGTAAGTAGATCAGGAAATGTCTAGGGAGACCGATGGGGTTTCTCTCTTTTATTTCTTTATGGTTTGTGGACTCCTCTGTGCTAACCCCAGGTGCTTTTGTTTTGCTTGTAACCTTTAAGCTGGACCTCAAGAAAATCATTCTTGATGCTTAATTATTATATTTGCTCTTTTTAAATTTAGCAATAGCCTAAGTTCCAGATGTATTTTCTTTCTTTTTTGTTTTTAATAAAATTTACCTTTTTTAAGAACAGGATTGAGGTTTTTGTGTCCTAAGAGCTTTGTGCACATGTTGTTTAATTAGCTGGTGGCAACAGCTGATTTCCTTTGTTTTCTTTTTTAGCTCTTCCCTGGAGGGGGCGGTGAAAGGGCTTGAGGGTACCCCAGAGGGAGGAATTCCCAAGTGCGCCTTCCTGGGTCCAAAGGGGTTTTTTGCCTGTGGGTGGTGGCAGCATCTACCCATCCAAGGTCAGAAAGAAGCTGTAACCTTGGGAGCTTAATACTAGCCTGGAGTGGCAAGTATTGATTTTTAGAACCCTTGTGGGCCCCCGCCTTCTGCACTCAAAGTGCCAGAGTGGGGAATCAGCCTTGACAGAAGGTGATGCTGCAAGACAGGCAGGTCTTGCAGTATTCCAGGTATGAGCAAAAACAAGAAGGGCCGAAGGTCACATGAGAAACAAGTTTTCTCAGAGAAGTCCCGGCATGAACCTTATTGTCAGACCATTCTGATTCAAAGACATGGGGACTTTTATCCATCACTTATTTATTTATTTGTGTGTATGTGTAGTCAGTCTTAATTATGGAGCCATGATCCATAACATGTCTAATGTCTGTGTGTGTGTACTCAGTCCAGCGTGCGTGTATCCATGCATATTGCTTTGGGTCTCACCTAACTAAGGAGACCAGGCTACTGCTTTGGTTATTAAAAAGCACTTGGTTTTGCAGCTGTATTTCTCTTAATCAGTTCATTACAGCAAGTAAAGGAATCAATGAAAACAGGGTATTGATCAGAAATTCATATGTTAAAATGGTGCTGCTCGTACTCGTTCATTTCTCAATGGCAGAGGCAGATCAATGCTTCCCCTTCCCTGGAAAATCACTGCTGATATGTAATTTTAATGGCTTTGTTCAGTTGCTGTTAGCATGTCCCTGCTGAGAGGATGCAATTCAGGCCAGTGTGAGGCAACCTGCCTGGCCTTGAATGAAAGAAGGAGGGGGAGAGAATCACTCCCCCATGTCACTGTCCAGCCGCACAACCCAGCATCTGAGTCATCAAGCCCAGCAGCTAGCCTGGGGTGGCTGCAGAAGCTGGGATGTGTCTGTTTTGGAGCATGTATGCAGCTCAGAGCAGGACTGGCGGAAATGAAGCACGTTCCCCTGGCCCGTAGCTGTGAAGAAGCCCAAAGACTCTCCAGCTGTTTCAGTGTTGTCAGTTTGGAGAATTCTGCCCTCCGTGACAGGCCACTTGAAGCACACCCCTGCTATGGGGGCTGCTACCCTCATGCCCATCTGTTAGGAAGGCACAGTGCCCACACACAAATTGGTCAGGCACTTGCCCTCAGGCATAGGTGCCAAGCAACCAGGGAAATAAGCGGAAGGCTGCAGAACGCTGCCAGCGTCATGTCTTCTGCAAGAAGGCCTTGCTCTGTGCCAGGGTTAAAGTGTCCTGACATCGCATGGTGACAGCACACGCGATTTGCTGACACTCAGGTGATGGCACAGAGAGGAGAGGATATTACGGACATTGCAGATCTGTGGGGCAACTGGCAGATCTGACCACACCACAATGAGGATCTCCAAGAGCCCTGACCGGGTAGGGATTGCCAGGTGCATGGAATGGGTAAAGTAATCCCCTAGGCTTTCTGCTCACTGCTCATACCATAATGGCAGGCGGTAGGTAAAGCACCGCACTGGGCCCCTGTGTACTGGGAATACCACACTGCCAGCCGTTAGGAAAGGCACTAACTCCCCTCCTGCGGGCAGGGAACACCACACTGACAGGCACTGACAACAGGAGACACAATGTCCGAAGCACAAACCTGAGAAGGATCACATGTTTCCATTAGCCTCACAAAGCCAGCATGGGCAGCTTGTGTAAATGGCAAAATGCAAACCCTACGTTTTAACTTTTCTTCCAACAAGATTTATTAATAACCAAGAGAATCCCAGAAACCTGTCCTTGGCTCCTGGCACATAAAAGCCTTTCAGTCCCTCTTGAAGAAGGAGGAGGGTGTCTTTTAAGTCACTAGCACATTTCTGTTCTTAGCATTTTACCAGTCTTTTAAATAAATAAAAGATCATTTCTAATGCACCAGTGACTAACCTATTGATTCTCATGGGCACTGCACACTCAGCTCCTGCCTGCCTTTGGAGTTATGTGGTTTTGTGCCCAAGTGTGTGTCTGTGCTCAAGTCTGTTTCTTTTTGGCATGGTTTGTGTGTACCTCTCCAGGCTGAAATATACATAAGCCTTTGTGTCTGTGTAAGTGCTTAAATGTGTGTGTGTGTGTGAGAAAGAGAGAGAGAGAGAGTGTTGCAGTAACTGCATATTGCCGATGTTGCAAAAGTGAATGAAGGTTTGACAGTTAATCTGACTTTTCGTGCTTCTGTTGTTTTCCCCACTCAGAAGTGATAAATAAAAATTCCCAGCAAATGACCGGTTTCATGGACTGTTTCCTCCTTTGTCAATACAAGGAGTTGAAAGCTGTCATCACTGTTTCTCCCCTGGAGAGAAAGAACTCAAATATTTATCGTTAGCTCTTAAAATACTAATTGTATTTCTAATTGTTTTTCCTAGCAGCAATCTTATTTTTTTCACGCCACTGGGATTGAGCAGTTGAAGGGCCTATGAAGAGGGTGTCATCAGACATGAGATCCAGGCATCAACTCACTGAGATGACATTTCTTTTCTAATCTTCTGCTTTTATTACTGATGTGGGGATAGAGTGGGAAGCCCAGGCCTGTAGCTACTAACTTTGGAGCACTCTGGACAGATGGGCAAGACTGAACACACTTGGATTTCTGCAGAACTGGGTGGCATTCAGCAGGCATCAGGGTTTCTGCATTCACATCCTCCCCCGGAAATGCTCATTTGGCAGGCAGCCTAGACAGTGCTGGCCTTCCAAGGGTTAACTCTACTTTTCCATTTCAGCTGTGTGCTAGCAGCTGGTTGGGTGATGAGGTGAATTAAGGTTGGTCAGCTCCAGGGTGCTGAGTCAGCACTTGGCATCACCTGCCTTCTCCATTTAAGTCCTTATAAAATCCCACACTTCAGTCTAAGGTGAGAAGAGCTGCAAAATTTGGTGTGGGATGGGATGGGATGGGATGGGATAGGATAGGATGCAAAGAGGAGGTATTTTGGGGCAAACTGGCAGACAGATTACAGCTGAGTGTGCTTCATCAGAGATCCATCCAAGGCTTCCTACCATATGAAAGGAAAGTTAAGTTCAAAGCTTTATGCCTCATGCCTCATTTTACTAAGGGTATGTCTGCACTGCAGTAAAACACATGTGGCTGGCCCATGTCAGCTGACTTGGGCTCCCAGGGGCTCAGGCTGTGGGTTTATAAAATTGCACTGTAAATGTTCAGGCTCAGGCTGGAGCCTGGACTCTGGGACCCAAGAGGGTATCTTGTGTAATTTGATAGCCCCACAGCTTGAGTCAGTTCACACAGGCCAGCCCCAGATGTTTTGTTGCAGTGTAGACATACCCTTACAGTATCAGACGGGGAACAAAGCAATAAGCTGCTGATGGCTTGATCAGAGCAGAGTAATTGGCTGCAGAGTATTTGCTGGCAGCATGGTGTTTGTTACGAGTACAGTGAGCAACATCTTAAGGAGACATATTATAATCCGCCAAATGCAGCTGAGCGCCGGGGTTCTTCAGGCCTATAAAGAGGCATCCTGCAGAGAAGCTGTAGCTCTGTTCATTTCACTGGCTCAGACTTAGCTCATTGGCCAGGTGCGGGAAGCAGTTTCTGCTCAGAGGCTGTGTTGCAAATTCCAGCGAACAAGCCCTGGGAGGGCAGCCTCCATGGAGGGAGCCAAACATGGCTGCTTCGAAAGAGCCAACGCCAGCAGTGTGCTTTCTCTGCCTGCGGCAGGCTTGATGAGGTAAGTGGGGCTTCTGCATTGATTTGAATCTTGTTTACATTGGCTTTCTCTGAGGAGCTATCTGGAGCTCTTTTAACATTGATTAGATGGGCAGCGAAAGAAGCTTAGCAAATATACCTCTTTCAAAAACAAAAATGGGCCAGCGGAGGCAAACTTTATGCAGCCTGAGGCCATTACTTACTTTGCCAGTGGCTTCCCTTTGTACTGTCTGAGATGCAACACAGGGCCAAATCTGACTCCTTGGGTGGATGTTAACGGTTTCCTCCCCACCTCTTCCCGTTTTATTTATTTCAAGGAATTGGCAATTTGTGTTTCAAGATTTTAAAGGACTCCTAGCATTAGCTGCAGCCAGATAAACTGCAGGCATGGTCTCACTGCCCAAACTTCTACACAGCTCTGCCGATGGCCATCTAAATGCTACCTGCACTGTGGCACCCTCTGCTCGTCCAGTTCTCTGCCTATGCACCTGTACCTTGTCAAGCAGCACCCTCTGTTATTCCACTTCTGGGTTTCCCACACAGCTTTGCTGAAGCAATTCAGCCATGACCGACAGCCACCCCAGCTGCTGAAGTTCTGAGTTTCCATGTACAGCTTTGCCAGTACACTTTTCTCCTGTCTTGTGGCTCACTATGATAACCCAGCACTAAGGGCTCACTCAGCTCTGCCAATGTCCACAAGTACTGGCCCGCTGCCCCCTATGCTCCAGACGTAAGGGACTTGTTTGTTATTCCACTTTCTGCTTCAAAGAAGAGGTGTCCAGGTATCGGACCAAGTGAGAGCACGGCAGCCAGTAATTCTATGGGCTTGGCATGGGCACTTCACCTATGCAGAATCTTCAGGCCGGAAAGTAAGGACCACATCCTTCTGTTCGCAGCAGGCTAAAGCTCTTTCATTGCAGCTTGTGCCTTTTCTCAGAACTGTTATGAATGTGCTCATTGACCACACACCTGGAAGAAGAGCAGCGTGACTCAGGTATGAACTGGAATTCGTTTACAAGATCTCTGACTTTTTAAAAGCTGTGAGTGCCTACTGGGGTAGAGAGAGATTAACCGAGGAACCTATTCTGTACTTCCAGGTGTTCTCTTTCCAACTGGTCTCACCTCACAGCCCTCCCCAGCCTTCCAGCCTATGAGGTGACCCCCAGCTCCCAAGCAATAAGGGACAACACAGGCTCTTAAGAAGAAGGTGATAACTTTTCCTGAGACCCTCTTTAGCCTTCTTATTTAGGATCAAAGTAACTCCCACCAGGCCATCCTGATTCTTGACAACAACATGGAGCATCAAAAGAGACATAAGACTTAATTAGATTGCTGTACAGTGAGCAGATTACAAGCTGCTTGTGCTTTTAATGTGGTCAGGGCACTTAAGGCCTCGGATGGGCTGTTAAACAAAAAACCAAAGAATTAAACAAACAAGTCCTACTGATATAAGAGCTTGCCAGGGTATGCCTACTCTTCAATACAAAACATGCAGTTCTGAGTCGCAGAGCCCGGGTCAGCTGACTTGGGCTTGCGGGGCTTGGACTGCAGGGCTATAAAATTGCAGTGTAGATGTTCGGGCTCGGGCTGGAGCCCAAGCTCTGGGACCTGCTGTGTGGAGTTTCAGAGCCTGTGTTAATGAAGCCTCTCAGTCTAAATACACAAAGAACAGAGACAAATATGTCTTGGGAGGCCTCATGGTATAAACCATTAGCCAGCTATGGAGATAGTCCCAGAATGGTGCTAATTTAAGGCATTATTTTCACTTTAGTTATTTTTATTTTATTTTATTTTGTTAACAGAGCAGTGGTGGCCGCATTTTTCCAGCCTGGGTTAGCATTGGCAGGGCACAGAAGGAGAGAGGACACTGGTAAGTGAACAGAGATCTAACTACATAAACCTTTATCCTACCTAGCCCTTCATTTCAAGGGAGGCTCACGGAGGAATGATAAAATTACGAAAGAATCACATTATTATCTTGACAGCATCCTCACTCTGATAGTTACTTCCAGGGAGAGAGTTGCCTACAGAAGGACTAAGCCAGGACTTCACAGCTGGGTACATCTACAAGTTGGTGTGATTTTTACCTTTGAGAAGGAAAGATGCCACTTCACTGTGCAATTTTATTACAATTTTGTTAGAAGGTAGGTGGCCATATAAAAACAGTTGGAGGGCATCAGATGCTAAAGTAGTAAGCTTGGTATGGATGTATGGTTAGATAAATAGAGAGATACTTATGGGAATGAATAGACAGATAGATAGAGCTATTTAAATGGTGACCTCTGACCCCACCCTCCAATCCAGGTAGTATATCTTAACTGGATGTATTGCAGACTAGTGGGCAAATAGAATCCATCCCCCTGCATGATCGCAGGTTAGATCTCATTGGGAGAGAGCATGCGCAAGTCATTATGTCCCCTTTGCTTCCATTCAAATGTGAGCCGCTCTGTGGTTCTGCACGTGTACGTTTCATTTTGGAACTGTAATTGGCTGGAACACACTCCGGGACAGCAGCAGCTGCAGGAGCAAATCCAAATAGTGCTCAGCACTATAATTGCATATGTAAAAAAATATACAAGTGGTCCCCTTTTCTCCACTGGGTGTTACGGGTGTAGCTGTCATCTTATTTCCTCTGCTGAGTGGCTGGAGGTGTACAGTACTGATACTATAATTTTCTCCACTGAGTGTTGTAGGGAGATTTGTAATATAATCTCTGATGCTGGCTGAGCCACGAGGATATCCAGTAGAACCACACAGTTAACAGTGTTTTGCTGTTTGCTTAGGGCCTGACCCAAAGCCCATTGATGTCTATGGGAATCTTTCCACTGACTTCAGTGAGCTTTGGATCTGATTCTTGGGTAGTGACACATGCCTAGCTCTCTCCAATCCCCCACCCTGTGGGGAGCAGAATGATGGATATGTGCATAGCTCCATCTTCATGTTCCTATGCTCACTACTTACCATTTGCTCTCCCGCCCCACCCCATAAATAAGTTACACCATCTCCATGGACTCAGTTATAAAGATTAAATTGCACATGAATAAACAATATTCACTTTACTTTGAAATCTTACATTAAATCCCTTGAGGTCCTCCACAGGAGAAATACAATATTGTTTTTCTGTGTCATATATTAGATGGTGTACTTGATATAAATATTCATTATGTGAAAGAGACACCATCAAGGAAGACAAAAATCTTAGATTTGACACAATTCCTTAGCGGCATGATGCCTTACTTAGATCATGCAAATTGAAATCATTTCACAAATCTAATTGGCTTTTCACTGTTTATGTTGTTAGTTTGCTTTTTGCATTTTGCTCCTAGTGGGAGAGTGAAACTTAATGGGACTGTTGCTCTTTCTGCGTAGAGTCAGCTTTTAGGTTCTCATGCGTTGGCACAGTGTGTGTGCTAGGAGGTGCAGTCTCTCTGTAAAACAGATGTCCCCTCGCTGTTTGCTGTCATGAAAGATCCCATGACATTTTCGCAAAGGATGAGTCAACAGCACCAGAGTATTAACCCAAGTGAGAAATCCAATTCTGCCTCCCTAAATTGTCGCAGCCTTTTCAATTAGCTATGGAATTCACTTCCTGTCCTGAACTTCTGTGCAGAGATTAAACAGCTGCTGCAAAGGGTCTACATTGCAGAGGTGGATCGATTGCAGTGACCGGCAGAGTGATCTCTACAGATCTCCTTCCCCTTCTCACAAGGGTGTGATAAGGCTCAGTTAACTCATGTTTGTGAGGTACTTTGAAAACCTCTAAGGAACGTAGTGCTATAGAGACGTGCAGAGTGTCATTACTGTGCCCAGAATTTTTCCCCCAAATCTGCTAAATAGATAATTGTCATTCTATAATGTTCCAGCTTTTGATTTCTTTGAGTAGTAAATGTTTTCTATTTGTAACAAGCTGTGAATCCGATGAAAATATAGAAAACACACAGACAAGCAGTTGAAGTAAAATATATATAACACAGTACATTGTTCCTATAGGGTATCTTCAAGTTTGCATCATAATGACCCAGCAGCTGCAAATCTATACAAACTAGCAATGTTGCAACAGACTGTAATTATTAATCTGCTAACGCGGACACAATACACTCAGTCTTCTTCTCAGCCCCTCCTAGGAATCGAAAATAATGCTGTAGTGGCAATTACCCTAATGCAATTATCCCAAATGTGAAATTTCATAATACAGAGCCCAGCTTCTCTACTTGGAGACAGGCAAAGAAGGAGGGATCTTCTCCTAGATGTATCCCACCCCTTTGCTCATCCAATGACATGTCTTCTCCAACATTAAAAAGAGCTACAAAGATGACTGGCTGGCACAGTTCAGTTACAGGCATTCATGTCTTCCCTCCCGCTGTTTATAAATAGCCTCCTCGGTCTGGCAGGAGGCTATTGCTGTGCATTGGTAACAAAGTATCCTTATGCAATTTGCATTGATTGTGCTGAGATTCTCCATACTATAGAGAAACATAGCTTTTCCCAAAGTGTTTGCACAGTAAGGACAACCAGGCAGCAGGCTGCACAGTGTCCTCAAAGCCATTTTGCAGTGTTATAAACTCAGAGGAGTCTTTTGCACTTCATTCCTAGGTAGCTCTTGTCCTCTCATGAACTGTTTTTATTAAAGAGTCTTGAAGCACCTCTGAACTCCCCATGTACAGCAGAGAGGCCAGAAGTGGTCCCTTGTGCTATCCGGTATGACATTCCCAGATGGCGAAACTCAAACTCAGACCATCACACCAGTGCATCTTCTGCCAGTGGCCTCTCTCCTGCTTTCTTCAGCAGCAATTTACTATGCCACCAGTTCTGACGGAATTCAAGCACAGCTCTCTTTGACTTCCAGGGGAGTTGGAGATTTTTAGGATAGGGTTAAATTTTGCCCTCGGAGCCTAAATCACACCAGAGGGAAGCACAATCAACTCATTACATTGCCCATTGGGTAACCCTACTGAGACGCACAAAGACTGGGTTCCCTGGAAGCCAGCAAAGCTGGCACAGCAGGTCACACAAGAGAGGACTTAAGTTCAATTTATAGTATTTGACCCATTTTGCGATGCCTTGGTCAATTCCTTGCATTTCCACATTTACCATTGCACGTTTCTGGATCACAATGGCTATCAATGTGGGTCACTCCTAGTGAAAAATCACAATCTATTTTGTCTAACAACTGATGGTCAGACATCTGCGTGGGTTTGACCAGCTCACAGTAACCCATATGCTGGTGGGATATCATAAACATTAACATAGTTGAGGCTTTCACCAGAAACCTTGAAGTCCAAAGGCAGCACATCAGTCAAGTGAGTCATCCCTCCACATAGGCAAAAACCCGTGAATTGATCAGAAGGAGTTTTGATGAGTTTGTCTTGGTTAGACACAGTTCTTTGCAGCCCTTACCAAGGAAGAAGAAAACACTTGGCACAATCTCTGAGATAATGGTAGGCATTGTTGAAGGGATTCCTTTAGCCTGCATCTACCCTGACAAGCAATCACGCTGGGCACTGGAATGACAAAGTAAGGAGAAGGGGGAACTGGAATTAGTGGCTATAAGGGAAAGTCCCATTCAACAAGTTGTCCCTCTCTCTTTCTCTCTCTTTTCCCCAGATCAGGTGAGAGGATACTCTACAAGGTTCACAAGCCATTGCTGCAGACACCAGAATCCCCACGTCTGGGAAAGGCAGGGAAACGCTAAAGCAATTGCAAGAGGCATTAAAAAGAGAGAGAGAGAGAGAGAGAGATTTTAACTAGCCTGAAACATTACATGGGTTTTAATTCCTCAACTCTGATAAATATTTAATTATCTAAAGTAACGTGGGGAATTTGTTTGATTGTTTGTTTATGTTTTTGGTTTTTTGAATGTGAATCAAAGCAAGGACAATGTCTCTCTATATACTATTTTATTGCTGCTTTTCCACTGTGACTGACATTCTTGTGTGGCAACTTCTAACTGACATCCCTTGTAATTAGAAGGAATTGTCTTTTCATACCGCCAATCTGAACTGGATAATTACTCAATGAATATTTAGCTCCTTGCATAGGCAAACATTAAGCAGAGATGCAGACTCCCCTGCATGCCTAATTCAAAGCTGTACAGCTCCATGTAAGCCAGTAGGAGGAGTGGGGGAGACATTCTTCTTCCTTCCAGGGACTTTGTTCTGCAACGTGCTGAGTGCGCTGACCCTGATCCTTCAAAGCAGAGGCTTAGTGTCAAGCATGAGCTTCATCCCGCTAAAACCAGGGCAACTACTCGTACCTAAAGCTAAGCGCATGCTGGATCAGGGCCAGCATGCTCAGCACCTCGCAGGTTTGAGCCCCACAATTCTGACACTAACACCATCAGACACTACTCTAGATGGTCCAGCTCAGGTAGCATAAAGCTTAGATTTTACACACAGGAGCTATGCCTGTGCTTTGCAGCGTAAGTCTTTCCCCCTTGAGCTCTGTGTCTCTGATTTCCTAGGTGGCCTGTCTAGATTTCACACATTTGAGATGGAGCCTGTCTGAGCATCTCCCATTCTTCTCACAACAGCACCAGCCCCCTCCTGGCTCAAACCCAGGATTCAAACTGAACAACAAAGGAGGTGAGGAAGGGTCAGTGAGCTTTAGTTTCATTGCTGTCTCTGCCTATCCTGGTTTCAGCTGAGGCTGGAAGTAAACAGGGCCACAGCAGTAATAACCCTTTGCTCCCTTAGTGCACCTTCCATGTGCTAAGCTCATTATGGGGCTCCAAACCCCCAGCCAAGCGCTGCACAACATCATCAGCTGACAACATCATCAGCTTGCTGTGATGGACAGAATGGGAGAAAACCTCTGCCATGACCAGGTACGCCTACATCATCATCCGGCCAGAATGGCTGCCTGGCTTTGGGCTCCCAAGCCACCTCTGGAGCCAGCTCAACAAGTTCAGGTTCCCTGTGCCAAAATCAACCACACCTGGGGCATCCATGATCACCCCCTGCGCCTCCGTGGTGCTGTGGGGGATGCTGCACACATGCTGGATGTTTGCTCTTTTCATGCCGGGCTCCCTGGAGGTTTTCTCAAGCTAAACAGTGGTGACTGAGGGGTGTGTTTCATTGATTGGCTCAAGGCCATTTAGCTGTATTTTTTTTTTAACCTTGCCTTCCTGACATGCAATCACTCTGTGTGTGTGTGTGTGTGTGCGTGTGTGTGTGTGTGTGTGTGTGTGGAGAGAGAGAGTGAGCTGGTTAAGTATTAACAGCCTTATTTTACAGTAGGGGAAACTGAGGCACAGTGGTTTGAAAGTCCCACAGTGAATCATTGACTGAGCGCTGGTTAGTCCTCAGGAACCCTGGCTCAGAGTCTCCTACTTTATTCTCTAGACTATGAACCTTCTGGGAGTCTGTCCTTCGTTTATTTTCAAGTCAGACACAATGAGGAAGTGCTAAAATAAAATCATGAGAGCCAGCATGCAGGGGTGGCAGCAGGTGCCAGCTCACACCGAGGTAACCAGGCACCAGCTGAACGCTGGCAGATACACGGCTGGAGTCAGTCTGCCTTGCCTGTGCGTTAGCGTTGTTAAAATTGGGATTAGAATTATAAGGCTGTGTCTAGTGGTTAGAATTTATGGAACACTTGTCATGTAAGTTGCCGCAGGCATGAATCTCTCTTACCACATTTGTATCCCATATTATAAGGTAATAGTGGAGTATTTGCCGTGTACGCCTCTGTAACTTTGTAAATCACTAGCCAGGAGAGAGACATTAACTGGTGTGAAATGCTGGTCTCTAGCAGAAGGTGTTACATCCTGTCCAGTGAGGAAGGCCCATTGACACCAGACGGACTAGTGTGGAACATTAAAGACAATAAAAAACGTTATTTACTCTGTCTCTCTTCCCCCCCCCCCCAATCCACCGTGAAGATGAGGCAAGCAAGTGAATTCCTCCCATCAGATGAGTTTGTTGCTCAGAGCACTCGAGGGGAAGGCAATAAAAACCCCTAACGAGAAGGAATTGTTTCTTTATTTCTGGTTGGTCTTTGGGGGCAAGGATTATTAGGCATAAGCAAAGGATCTCCAGTGCTTAGCCTGAGTTAGCCCTAAAGGACATATAAAGCTTGCTTATTATAGAAGTTTGTATTACTGTTTGAAACTTAAGATTGGAACTCATTTGGGTGTATCTGTTTCCCTGCTTTTACTTTGTAAATAACTCTTGTATTTTCTTTTCCTATTAATAAATCTGCCTATAGTTTATTATAGGCTTGGCTAGGAGTGTTGCCTTTGCTACTTTGCTATGAGATCTACAGTGCAATTTACCTGGGGTAAGTGACTGGTCCTTTGGGATTGGGAGTAACCTGAATATTGCTGTAATACTTGGTGTAAGGACCATCTATCACAAAGGTAGGCTTACCTGGGTGGCAAGACAGATCGGAGTACCCAAGGGGACTGTCTGTGACTCCATGTTAAGGCTGTTACAATGCCTGAGAAATTTACACTTGATAACTGGTTGTTGAAATCTAAGTTTCAGTTTCCCACCCAGAGGGTTTGTGCCCTGGTTCTTAACAGTATGCACTATTGTTGGTACTCATGTTCTTGAGCCAGTGCCAGGAATTACCTCTCAGTTTTTGAAACTGAGCAAAGCAATTCTGCGAAGCCTGAACTGAACCTTTGGAGAACAGTTATAGTAACATAATTCCTGTCTCTTGTATCATCAACACTAAAATAAATTCCTTTGTTATTTAATCCTGTGTCTATATCTGTTTTCATGTTTTGTAGGCCTTCCTTTTCCTGATTTTCTCTTGCATTGTGTTTTATTCTGAACAAATATGGACGCTTGTTTTTTAAACTTTAAACCCAGCGACAAAATTGCTCTCCAGCATTTATTTACTTAAGAGATTCTTTATTGAACATCTTCAGGCTTTCATTTACTAATATCACACATTTACGTAATTGTGTAATTAGAAACGAAATGACAAATGTTTACTTAGACCAAGTGAAAAATGGATCCTTTCATTCCTCTAACGTCTAAATGCAATACTTGGCTTCAGGCTCACTTCTGACATCCTTTCTCCTTGAGTATGTGTACCCGTGTAATATTAGTATCCCCCTTTCTCCACTGTCACAGTCACGTACGTGTCCACACTTAATTCTTCCCTGGCCCATACTCAATGTTGACGAATCTTTACTTAGGCAAAAACTCATTAAAAACACTGGGAGTTTGTGTGAGTTAAGAACCTCAGGATGTGGTAGCCTGATTCTGGTTTGTAGTATGAGAGGTTTCGTATAGTCAGGGTTAGGGCCACGTGTCTAGGTCCTCAGCTGTTGTCAAAGCTCTGTTGACATCTTTGGAACTATGACAATTTGCACCAGCTGACGATGTGGCCCTCAGAGTCTAGCATTCTCTTTTCTCCAATCCCCCAACCTGCTGTACTCCCCCACCCCAAGTAAACTGCAGAGTCCCCTTCTCTCTTATTATGTTAAATAATATTATTCCCAGCAGGTTTACTAATGATGTAGCCACATAAATAATATTCCCCATCAAGATGCTGTGCTGATATCTGGCCATTCATAGTACTGGATGTATTCCTTTATAATATTCAAATGACCTGTTCCTTATTAGAGGGAGGTATCGTCTTTTCGAAGAGCAGAAAAATTCATACCATTATCTGATCTGTGTTTTGTTTTGTTTGTATTTTAATCATTATTTTTCATGTCCTTTAATGAACCGGAAATATCTGCTTTTCATTCATTATGCATAATGGGTATGGTTGAAACTTCACACTAATCCCTTGTCCTGGCATAAACCAACCCACACATTGGCCATACCCTGCTATGGCTCCTTTTTTCAAACCAGCAAGTTATTCTCCAACATCATCAACTTTGGAAGACCCAAAGATTCATAAGTTTCAGCTTTGAGTTTCATCGGCTTTGCCTCTTGTTGCAAAAAGGTCCCTGCATCTGGCATTTGATGGCCTCAGTCTTATAAGTAGCCTAACAATTTAAGGGCAACTACGCTGTAAAATATTGCTTTTGCATGCTCTCTCAGATTCATTCTGCACCATACAAGCAGGACCTCCCCAGTGAGGAAACTCATGATAAATGGTCAGAATTGAAGTTACAATAAGAACAATCAAAGGAAGATTTAAAGGCCTCCTCATCATTTTATTAGAAGCCACTTTTCTAAGTATTTGCCATTACGTCATCCTGCTGTCTGAATTGATGGTTCAGTAATCACAGAGTCTTAGGAGGTGGGTAGGCAGAGATGTGTTTGCTTTGAAACTGCCTGGACACCCTTCCAGTATGGGGGAAGGGGCAAAGGGGGAAGGCCACTGGGTATTTTTAAAACCCCTCTGATCCTCAAGGAGCAACAGGGAGAATGTTGAAGCTGGTAGGTATGTTCTGGTGACAGCTCTCATCATTTCATGAATCCTGCTGGACTTCCATCCATCAGTCAGAGATGTTAAGGGTGCAGGGGAATGAAACTTCTCATTTATAATGCTCCCTCCCACAAAAAAGTATTTTAGCAGCTTTATTTTCAATGCACAGAATAAGGAGCAGGTCCAGTTTTTAAGTTTCTGCTGCGCACAGTAGCCACTGAGGTAATAGCAATAATAATAAAAGGAGAGGGTGATGGGAGAATCTAGACACAAAAATTGTACTGCTTTAACTAGGCTAGTATAGTTAAAGTGGTACGACTCCCCACCCCCTAGTATGGACTCAATGAGACCACAGCTAGAAAGATATACTTAATTCTATCTTAGGGAGGGGAAATGAACTAGACCACCTCTTGAGGTCCCTTCCAGCCTTGCATTTCTATGATTATATCTACATTACAGAGCCTGAACTGGCATAGCTATGTTGTCATAGCCTTCTGGTGTAGATGCAGCCTACGCTGACAAAAGGAGTATTTCTGTTGATGCAGGAACACTACCTCCCCAAATGACCTTAACAACATCCATTGATCAGAGGGGTCGCCGTGTTAGTCGGGATCTGTAAAAGCGGCAAAGAGTCCTGTGGCACCTTATAGACTAACAGACGTATTGGAGCATAAGCTCTCGTGGGTGAATACCCACTTCATCAGATGCATTGAGACATCCATTGAAGCACTCTTCCATCAGCATAGCTGCATCTACTCTGGGGGTTTTGTTGGCGTAACTATGTCAGTTAGAGATGTGGGGTTTTTTCACCTCCTTTGGAGGATTGGCTATTTAGCATCTCTTGAATGTTGCTAACCCCAATGTTTAATGGCATGTGATTGGGTCACCTGCATGCCTGGAGAAAAGTAACAGTCATTCCGTATCATGCTCAGCTCCTTTGAATCTCACACTCAGTAAGTCCTCTGCTCCATAACCCGCAGCATCGCTGCCAGGAGCTTGTCATAAAAATGATAAGTCTGTAATTAAGCACATCTTCCTTCCCTGTAATCCTAATACAAAGGGGGAGGGCATGAGCGCAAACAGCAGCTTCCTTCTCCACTTCCTTTTTCACTTTGCTTGTTCATGTTTTTAAGTGGTTGCTATTATATGAAGGACAGTAATAGCCTCCTAAATGTGCCACATTAGTTCTTCTTGTTTCCTATTTATTTTCTGTCTTCAGAAGACAACTGGTACTCCAAGGGGTTTAATCTGCCTGCGTGATACTCCTGGAGTAAGCACACACGTGGCCACGGAGACACGTAGCCATGTGTTCTCAGAAAGGCCGGTGCTAGGCCCACTCCTGCACTCTCAGGAAAACAAAAACTACACCCACAACACCACTGTCATCAATGAAGTGATGCCGATTCACTGGATCTGGGGCAGTGACTCTAGTGGGGCGATGGCCAGTTTACACCAGCGTGACTCTGCAGAGTATGGCGGTATTAGTTCTGGGCTGGGAGGTTTGGGGGTTGGGTGTCCAATTATAAACACATTTGCAAAATTTGGGTCCTGCTGTAGACCAGGATATCAAGTACCACCATGGGTTTGGGGGAATTGTGCTGGGGCTTTGGTTCAGGCCCATATCTGCTTAATATCAGTTTGGGAGATAAAATGAATGTCCATACAGTGCAGATTTCCATACAGCTGATTTGCCAGGCTGGATGCAGACCATTGCTTCACCTAGCCCAGTGGTTCATCCAGTCTAGTGTCCTGCCTGGAGAAACGGTGACCAGAATTGATTCTTTAGGGGAGAGTGATGCCCCCATAATCCCCTTGGCTAATGACTGACTGCAGTGGAGCTATTGAAGTTGTAATGTAATTTGTTATTTACCTACTGCGACATAGAGAACGGCACCATCTGCGCCTCCGACATTGCTTCAGCGAACATAACCCGAGCAAAACCAGCAGCTCAAGTCTACCCCCAACACAACCCAGCAATCTGCTCCCATCAGATTTCAGAGCTGTGTAAAAGGAGAGAGAGGACTGCATTGAAACAAGGGGCTCCAGGCCCCAGCTAAGATGCAGGGTATAAATCTGATGTGCAACACATAGTCTGTGGTGTATCTCCTCGCACCATGATGGGAACCGCACGTGAAATCCCACTTTAGCTAGCCAAACCTGCATCACTCAATGAAACCTAGGAGCACTGTCTTATCCCACTGGCTTTGTGGGTTCATTGCTTGCAGTGACGTAGCGGCATGGGCTAGATGGTTCCTCTCTCATAGCCTTAGTGATGACTATAAAGTCCCTCTATGCTGATGGCACTGTATGTTTCATCTTAGTCATGTCCTAAGGACCCACGGTACCATCCTCTGAAAGGGGGAAGGTAGCACAGGCTTAGAACTGGGGCTTGGTGTTGAGAAGTGCAGCTGGGTCAAGCTATCAGCTGCATGCCTATGGAAGGGAAAAGGAGGAAGGCAGCATACCTAAGACCCTGGCAGGCTTCTCTATGCTAAGTGTTTGTTGTTTCTCTAGCAACCACATCCCCATCCTCCACCACCGCCACCCCCTCCCACACAGGAATACTTTGGCAGACGGGTTCCTGCTGTCCAGATGTTGTTGCCGGGAAGTCCTGTCAGGGGTTGATGGCCGGGGTCTCATTCTCGCCTGTCAGACTTGACATCTTCAGTGGATAATGGAATGCCGGGATGTGAGCAGCAGAGCAGGTGCATGCTAATGAGGAGATCAGTTTTAATTATGATTTTAATTAAACACCCAATCCAGTAGGAAATATGACAAGCAGGCTGAAAATGCAAAATTTATAAGGCAAAAAATGGCTAGCGAAAAGAAAAAGGGAAACCAGGATCGTGCAATAACATAAGTGAGGAACGGGTGATGCCCTAAGCCTCCGAAGAGTTAAAGGGCCAGGGAGGGAAAGGCACTGCTGTCATGGGGCTTTAGCGGTGGGACAAGGATTCATAGGCAGAAGGAAGGGAGTTTGGTCTAATGGGTCAATAATTCTTGCTGGGAATCGGGAGATCAGATTTCTGTTGCTGGCTCATTGTTTGGCTTCAGGCAAATCATTTCCTTCTGCTGTGCCTTGGTCTCCCTTCTATAAAATGAGTAGCATAAAACTCACCTGCTTCACACAGGCCATGCACACAGCCTGGGTTGTTATTGTAGGGTTGCTAAGTCTAATATTTTTGTTAGAACTAGATGGTTTCGTAGTTAAGGGACTGGACTGGGACTTGGGAGATCTCGATCCAGTTCCCTGCGCTGGTATGGACTCCTTGTGTGACCTCAGCTGCGTGTCTCTGTGTGCCACATCCCCATCTGTAGAACAGGGATAACAATACATCTTTACTCTCACCTTTGGTTTGTCTTGCTGTTTAGATTGTGAGCTCTTTGGGGCAGATTGTGTCTGTGCAGTGACTGGCACAACAGAGCCCTAATCTTAGCGGGAGGCTCTTGGCACTGCCATAACACATAAAATAGAATTTCTCATAGTTGCAATAATCTGATGGAAAAAGTCTGCCAGATTTGAAATATGTTTTAACATCTGCCACTGCTTTTTCCATTCCCCCATTTTTATAGGCCCTATATAAACACAGTGCTTGGCAACAGCAGTTCACCAACAAATCCTGTTATGCACTGTGCTCTCTTTTCACCTCAGATGCTGGGCTCATAGACACGAATGCTTACATTGGCCAGATATATTGCTATGTAAATCAAAGATTCTCTTTGAAAGCAGCTATGTTAATGTATGCTCTGTATGTAAAACACAGAAGGTGAGGGAAATCAACCCGATGGGGGCCAACTGGGAAAGAAACAAAACAGGGAGAGGAGAAATTTATCTGCCAACTCCGTGGATAGTCTCATAAACAACAGATTGTGAAACCACACAATAAAAATAACCCATTAAAGGAGTTACCACTAAATGGAACACTGTGCCTAGAAGACTGCGAAGAGGAACAAGTTAAGGAAGGGCGGTGAGGTTTACAGATTGACAGGGTTACGGATTATAAAGCCAGACGGGACCACTGTGATCTTCAAGTCTGACCTCCTGTATAACACAGATCTGTTAGAAAAAACATTCAATATTGATTTAAAAACTGTCAGTGATAGAGAATCCACCACAACTTTTGGTAAGATGTTCCAATGGTTAAAAATGGTCACTGTCAAAAATGAGAGCCTTATTTCTATTCTGAATTTGTCTAGTTTCAGCTTCCATCCATTGGATATTGTTGTGCCTTTGTCTGCTGCTGCAGAACCCTCTAGTATTAAAGTTTTGTTTCATGTGTAGGTACTTACAGGCTGGGATCAAGTCACCAATCTGTTTTGTTAAATTAAACACATTGAGCTCCTGGAGTCGATCACTCTAAGGAAGGTTTTCCAACCCTTTTATCATTCTCTGTACCCTCTCCAATTTATCAACATCCTTCTTGAGTTGGAGATGAAAGGGGAGAATATAAGGAACATGTTCATAACTCCTGAACTGGATGACCGTAGAGCATTAGACCAGAGAAATTACACTTTCAAGCAAATCTCTATTGTTTAGACTCCTTAATTGCACATTTCCAGGGAAGCTTGCTCTCCAAACCAGCCTCCAATATTGCAGGAGCTCATGGGGATAACCCCAGATTTGGAGAGGTGGGGAGGCTGACTCAAGCCCACCTCCAAGCCCCAGAGTCAGTGTAAGAAGAGCGGTTGGCGGGATGTCTTTGCTAATGGAACATGAGGTTGTCAGGGCCCTGTAGCTCGGAGGCCCAAGTGATGCAAGGGGAGGGGGGAAAGGAGCTGCAAATCAAAAGCATCTCACCAAGTTAATCAGAATTTGATGGGCATAATTATGTATTTAACATGAGCACAGATGTTGGGAACAGCTTTTTTAAGCTCATCAATTATTTAAACTTGCCCCTGTGTCCCATCCCTCCCCTCCACGACTCTGCAGAGATATTGATTTTGCTGTTTCTCCCTAATACATATTAGAAATTGACTTGAGCAACTCTTTCCCCTAACTAACGAGGCCACTAGTACTAGGGCCTGGACAGACAGACAGCTAGCAATCAAACGGGGGCAGCAGCCTGCTCAAAGAGACAGTCAGGAAGAGTGGGGCCACACACCAAACACTGCTCCCTGCGCCTACATGATCTGTCCCTCGCAGGTGGGGCTGGGGAGTGATGTACTGCCTCCAGGATACAATCGTTGCCAACTCTCTGATCAGACACAGAGAGATGAGGTTATTAGGGACAGCTCAGTGGAGTGGTTAGTGCGCTCGGATGCACTGTGGACTGTCGGGTGGACAGTTCCTGCTCTGCCATAATCATGCTGGGTGGCCCTGGGCAAGTAATTTAGGCCCTGATCTTCAAAGGCATTTAGGCACCTCACTCCCATTGAAATCAGTAGGAGTTAGGAGTCTCAATACCTCTGTGTCTCAGTTCCCCATCTGTAAAATGGGAGCAATCATCCTGCCCTATCTCATGGGGCTGTGAGGCTAAATGCAGTAAAGATTGTGAGATGCTCAGAGATTACAGTGCTGGGGCTCTTTAGATACCTGAGACAGAGAGAGAGGCAGAGCTTGGGGTGCAGATGCTAGGACAACAGGAAATGTTATCAGGGGTTGGAGGCTGGAGCACTAGAGAGGCTGGAAGGGAGAGACACCAGAGCAGGAAAGGGATTGAGTGAGTGCAGGAGGAGATAAATCGAAGGCAGTCAGCTAGAGTGTCATTCAGCAATTTATTGTACCGTTTTAAGCTCCCCTGCAGTGTAGCTCCTCGCCTCCAAGCCCAAGTTAGGGTGAATTATTACCAGTGGTGAATGAAGACATTTGAGTCAACAAGTCCCATCCTAAATGCACCTCAAAGGCTTAAAGCCAGCATCCTGGAGATGAGAGGCTTCAGGTATGTCTACACTCAAACTGCAAAGGGGCCCAGCTGCAGTATTTCAGTGTAGGTGCTACCTGTGCCTATGAGAGGTGTTTTCCTGTCGCTGTTGTTAATCCACTTCCCTGAGAGACAGGAGTTAGGTCGAAGGAAGAATTATTCTATTTACCTAGCGCTGTCTACACCAGGGCTTAGGTCAGCACAGCTCCATCTCTCGGGGATGTGGATTTTCACATCACGGCAAGACGTAGCTATGCTGATGTAATTTCCAGTGTTGACCAGCCCTTTATGTCCTTTCCCAGAGCCAGCTAGTCCCCCTGAGCCAATTTTTTATTCAGTGGCCTGGTGTTTGCTTTTTGTATTTCTCCCTCCTGTTTAATTAGCTGCTTTGAGAGCTCAGGCTAAAACCTCAAGGTGCCAGCCTGTGTGTTTTATATGGCAAGAGAGCCCTCCTGCATCTCCCTTACGCGCCAGGAAATGTGGGCGCAGTGGGAGCCCCGCTCTCCTTTCTGCACCCGTGACAGCTCTTTGTTTTAACAACCGTGTATGGCTTCAAATCCCACAGCAGCCCATTCTCTCCCTCACACACACTGGAAAGAGGAAGGTGGGTAGCGAGATAACAGTCCCTCTGAGGCAGAAGAGCCGAGGAACAGGAGCATCACACATCTTTAACCCCGTGCTTCAGCAGGGTCATTTCATTTAGGCACCCAGGCGTTTCCTGCCGCCTTAGCAGCAGAGTGTGATGGTCTCCAACACACCAGCTCAGTAAATCATTCTGGCCAGCTACAAATGGGAAGGATGGCTAGTTACTTATCTGAGGCTTGCTTTCAAAGCTTGCCGTGAAGGGGAGAGAAGGCTAGCGAGGAGGGAGGGAGCGGCTTCCACAGTGCAGAGGGAAACTTTGGCTCACCTCTGGGAATGGGTGATTGTTAGAGCTGGGCCACCTCTGCCTGCGGGAAGCAATTTGTCTCGGAAAGAAGCTGGCGGTGGTTCCTTTTTTCTCCAGTTACTCCTCGCTCGGAATTAAGAAGGACATCCTTTCACATGAAAAGGGGGCAGGGCTCCAACTTTCTCTTGTAAGATTTCTCCTGAGCTGGCACTGACTGACAATTTGTACAAATGACACTTCCCTGTTAAAAATAAAAAAGAAGACGAAGAAGGAGAAAGATTTACCGGCTTCCAATTCGTGCCTCATCAGTTTCTGCTCGAGTCAAGTCTCTTGTCTCTCCCACTTTCATCCTAATATGTGACATCGGGCTCTGTTCTCTGCCTGCACTCTGCAGTGGGTGGCTGTTGTCCTGTTGGGCTTCTCCTTGTCTGGCTAGATACCATAATCAAGGGGACAACTGGAACCTGGATTGCTTGTGTTTACACTGATGCCTTGGTCGTGCAACTCCTTCACTGACACAGTACCAATGTGAGCTGGAGTGGAGAACACGTACTGCAAGTGAAAGCCCAGTGAAAGCAAGAGGAGTCTTGACTGAGATCGGGCCATAAAGTGAGCGCTAAGGCCCAGATCCCCAAAAGTATGTAGGCACCTGGCTCCTATTGAAATCAGTGGGAGCTTGGTGCCTAAATACCTTTGAGGTTTTTGGGCCCACGTTCAGCATTCTCAGCTCCAAAACACATGCACTTGATCCCCCTCTGCTCCCATTTACTGTAACAGATGGGGCCCAGGGACCCTCTTCCTGACAAACTGCAGCGACCACATTGCCTCCACCTGCTTCTCAGACCCGGACACTTCCACCCGCTGGCTGGTGCACTCAGCTCTTTCCTTGTGCTGCCTGGTGCAGTTCCAGACTCTCACCTTAATGACCAGTCATGGAGATGATGCTCAGGGCTTTAATTGTTGTTTGTTTATGATGGTACCTGGGCTTGTGCTATCTCTTTTGGTGGGGACTCAGTGTAAGGCCCTGCCAAGCTGTGTATCCCAAGTCCCCAAGCAGCCAACAAGATGGTAATGAATTTATTATACCGCCAACCCAGACTGGAGTCAGAGCAATAGCCTACTGAGAAGAAAAGGCTCTGCATTGCACAGCCAATCCCCAGAGCCAGGGAGTCCACTGAAATGTTTGCATTTAATGCTGATTCCACCTCTCCTCAAATAAAGAAACAGAAATGAAGAGAAATTCCCTTGAGGAGGAGGTCACCAGAAGGGATTCAGACTGGACTGTGGGAGAGGATGCGCGTTCTTTGTCATACACAACACTGAGCTTGCGCACACTGAAACTGAATGGTCCCTAAGGGCAAAAATGCCATGCAGGCACTCAGAGAATCCCCAGGGAAAGGCAGATTGCAGTCACAATGCTATGGCTGCCTTTGTCTTTCAGACCCCGCCTTTGCCCAGTCTGATTTTGTGAGATACAGCAGTGAGACAGGCCCAGTTCAGCTGACCAAACAGTAGAGTTTCCATACCATTGGAAATTCCATGATTTCAAAATTTAATTTCATCCTGAAGTAGGATTAAGTTAAAGAAAATGAAGGCTGCTTTACCTCTGAATGAGAGCATCCACACAGGGAGTTAATGTGCTTTCACATCCTGCCTTTAGTCAATTTGTATTAAATTTCTGGAGAGCTTAGCCCAGACAGAGAAGCTATTTTGACATAAACCAGGGTGTGAATTTAAAGTGCAATAGCTAATTAGCGTGAACTTCCCATGTGGACACTTTTATTCTGCAGTAAGAGAGCCTTTGAAGTCAATTAAGCTAATCTGCACAAAGACATTCAGTGCCGATTAGGAGTGTCCACATGGGGAGCTTGTGTGGAATCGCTATTCTGGGCTATTTCCCTGTATAGACAAGCCCCAGATTTCCCCATGTAGACATGCCCTGACATGGAGAGAGAAAGCACAAGAGAGACATCGTTTCCCCAGAGAAAATACCATCTATTCCCGTTAGCGTTTTTTGCTTTTGCTCAGGATGAGTTCCTGGACTCCCCACGCACTCTCTCTAGTACCCTGTGTGTTCTCAGAAAAAATACAATCAAATTACTGTTGTCAGTTTACAATGAAAACACCCACTTGACTCACAGCCCATCAGGGAATGTTTAGAACTGGGAAATTGAAACACAGCTGGAGAAGGATATTTGGGTCCCACATGCTGGAGCTTAACAGACAAGATTCAGGTTGTCATCCTTCCAAGGTTGATCTCATGAGTTTCCCCTCCACTTCTCCATTCATCAGAGGATCACATCTTGCTTAGCCCCATTAATTAAATAACACTAACACCGTCGCTGGGAAAGTTGGCACTATTTGCCTTGCTCTACAGGTGTGGAAACTGATGCACACAAAGGTTAACTTAATGGCCTGAGTGTCTTGCTCAAGGTTTCACTGTAAATCAGTGACAGAGCTTCAGAGAGAACCCAGGTGTCCTCCTGAGTGCCAGGCACCTGCTCTAACCAACTGTATTATTTATGAGTTATGTGGATTGCAGTAGTGCTCCAAAGAGCTTACGATCTAAGTGTAACAGGGCAGCCTGCCCCTTGGACCTGTCAGCTCTGTTCAATTAGCCCTGCCTGCTTGGCTACACCTGTCCAGCCTGTACACCTGTAGGACTGAAGAGGAAGGAAGCCCAGCTGTGCAGAGGAGGGGGAAGCATAGCACAGAAGGGGCTGACTGGAGAGAGGAAAAGGAGTCTGAGGAGGGCGAAAGTTAACCTCTGAGGGTAGGCAGAAGAATGCTTGATTCAGAGCTGGTCGACGCTGAAAACGTACATTCACTTACACCGAATCCACACTCTGAGAGATGTACCAATGCCGACCTAGCTCCTGGTGTAGACGGTGCAGGTCAATGGAGGAATTCTTCCACAGCCCCTCCCATTGCTGTGGTGAGTATCTACACGGAAGCACGACAGTGTCGCAGCTCCAGTGCTTGCATTTTGAGTGTAGACAGACCTTCGTCAGGGAGAAGAGAAACACTTGGGAAGCAGGGGCTGGGCCAAGGCCTAGTTTGAAACTGGTGTAAAAACTCTGTGTTTTGTGTTTGTTTTGGACTTCTGTTCCCCTGGAGAGGTGGACTTTCCGCTACTGATGTAGCCGGAGGGCCAGGTGAGTCCCCGGAGCACTCCAGAAGGAGTAGGGTGGCTGAGCAGAGTTGTAGAAGACCAAAGGAAACCTCACAATGCCACGAGAGGGAGTTCTGGGACGGTGAGTGCTGGTACGCTCAGTGCAGGACCGGCTCTAGGCACCAGCAAAGCGGGCACGTGCGGGGGGCGGCACGTTCCGGGGGCGGGTTCCGGCCGTCCTTTTCCTTCGGGGCAGGGGCGCCCTCGGAGCCGCGCCACTTAGACGGGGCGAGGGCGCCGCGCCCCCGGCCGCAGAGGGAAGGGGAAGCCCCAGCCCCGGGATGCTGAGCGGCCAGGGCCCAGCCGCTCCCTGGGGAGGAGAGGGCGAGTCCTGCCGGGGAGCCGGGGCTGCGCCGCCTTGTGCCACCCCTTATCTGGGGGCTTCTCTGCGCGGCCGGGGGGGGGGAGAAGCCCCTGCAGGCGCTGGGAGAAGGGGACATCCCTCCCCCTGCTTCCAGCACCACCTGCGAGCCCCAGCCCCACCTCAGCTTGGGGCGGCAAAAAAACTACTGCCGGTCCTGGCTAAGTGTAAGGCTGGATATAAAAAGAGGAGCCTTTGAAAAAATGAGGCACCAGAGGACATGCCCTCTCTCCATTTGGGATGGCTGCCTGTATCACAAAGCTTCTGAAAGAATGATTGTCTTGGTTTTGGTTTTCAATGTGAGAGGAATGTAGCTGAGCCACATACAAGTTCCATTTATGGTTTTGCGGGTATAGCACTGGACCGGCTCTTGGGATATCTGAATTCAATTTCTGTCTCTGTCACAGACTTTACGTGTGAGTTAGGGCAAACCACACAGGGCCGCAGTTTCAAAAGAGCTGGGAATCAGATTCTCAAGTTCTCAGAACCCACTTCTGGGGTCAAATTTTCAGAAGAGCTCCACTCCAATCTAGGCACCTTTGAAAGGGACAGGTTTCCGAAGTGCACAACTCACAACTCTCAACGGCCACACTTGGTCATACTAAAGGTCCATCTAGCCCAGAATCCTGTCTTCTGACAGTGGCCAGTGCCAGGTGCCCCAGAGGGAATGAACAGAACATGTAATCATCAAGTGATCCATTCCCTGTCACCCATTCCCAGCTTCCGGCAAACAGAGGCTAGGGACACCATATCTGTCCATCCTGGCTAATAGACATTGATGGACCTATCCTCCAAAAATTAAAATAGTTCTTTTTTGAACCCTGTTATAGTCTTGGCCTTCACAACATCCTGTGGTAAGGAGTTCCACAAGTTACTGTGCTTTGTGTGAAGAAATACTTCCTTTTGTTTGTTTTAAACCTGCTGCCTATTAAGCCTATCTGTTCCTCTGTTTCCCTCATCTATATAATGGGGACAAGAGCTGTGTGTGAGAGTCAATTCATTATATTTAGTTGATATTTGGATACTATAGCACTGGGGAGGGGACATGTAAGGACCCACATTGACAGAACCATGCAGAAAAATATTCACTGACCACAAGCAAACAAATGGTCTTTTCATGAAAAATCAAATGGAGTTTTTCTCTAGTGTTTCGTATGTGTGTAGGAGGGCAGGAGGAGTGTGTTTCCTAAGGCGAAAAAGTGTCATTTTACTGCAGAAATGATCACAATTGTGCCCAAATGACAAAAATTTGGATGGGACGAATCAAGAGAATCCAGGCTGCCCAATTCCAATGTGTAGGGCTTGTCTACACAGACAGCAACAGCACTGCAGGGCTTTAGCGAAGATGCTACTACACCAACGGGAGAGCATCCGTCTCCTGTAGCTGTAGTTAATCCACCTCCGTGAGAGGCAGTAGCAAGAGCTCTCCCATTGATATAGCAATGTCTACACTGGGGTTAGGTCAGTGAAACTATGTCAGTCAGGGGTGTTGATTATATCAATGTAAGTTTGTAGTGTAGACCTGGCCTCAAAATCTATGCAGTTTTCATAGGTGAAAGTAGAGCTGGCTGAAATTTTTTGGACAAAACTCTTTTTTTTAACTAAAAATACAGAATGAAACATTTTTAAAATTTGTGTCGATTTTGGCAAATTGTTTCAGTCGAAACAAAAAAAGAAAAGTTTCAGAAAATGTGAAATATTCAGTGAAGCAGGGCCTGGAAGCCAGGTGTTCCCCCTCCCCAATGAGTGCCCTAGCCAGCAGGGTAGAGAATCACTCCTATGCTCTCTGGCCAACTGACTATTCAGGTATTTTTTTAATACAAAGTCTAACAGCTTCGAAAGAAGAGCTGGAGACACACCCCCGCAGCAGCCAGCGGCTCAGGGGCTCACCTGGGTGAAAGTTTTGCTTATAGCCCAGGCGAGCACACTAACCTCTGAGCTCTTAGAAGACACTGGTACTGTCACCTTTTCAGTTTTATGAGTTCAGATCATCAGTGCCTTTGCTTTTATTTTAAAAGGTTAAAAATGCCCAGGAGAAAAGGTTTTGTTCAACCCAAAACAACATTTTCCTGCCTTTTCTGATTCACTGAAAACTCTGACAAATTGTGGTCTCAGTTCTACCTGACCTGAATTTTTTTCAGTTTTTCAGAACTTCCAGCAAGGTGGGGGACAGAGGGGAAATATTATTTGCATAGCACTGCTTGAAAGTTCACCAAAGATATTATGATTTCAAAGAAAGCTCATTTATACGCAGCAGGTTTCTAAATCCTGTCTCTCTAGAAGATGCATCTGTGGCCTCTGAGAAGTCTTCAGAAAAAAAAAAGGAGTACTTGTGGCACCTTAGAGACTAACCAATTTATTTGAGCATGAGCTTTCGTGAGCTACAGCTCACTTCATCAGATACATACCGTGGAAACTGCAGCAGACTTTATATATACACAGAGAATATGAAACAATACCTCCTCCCACCCCACTGTCCTGCTGGTAATAGCTTATCTAAAGTAATCGTCAGGTTAGGCCATTTCCAGCACAAATCCAGGTTTTCTCACCCTCCACCCCCCACACAAATTCACTCTCCTGCTGGTGATAGCCCATCCAAGGTGACAACTCTTTACACAATGTGCATGATAATGAAGTTAGGCCATTTCCTGCACAAATCCAGGTTCTCTCACTCCCTCACCCCCCTCCAAAAACCCACCCCCATACACACACAGACTCACTCTCCTGCTGGTAATAGCTCGTCCAAACTGACCACTCTCCAAGTTTAAATCCAAGTTAAACCAGAACATCTGGGGGGGGGGGGGGAGGGGAGGAAAAAACAAGAGGAAATAGGCTACCTTGCATAATGACTTAGCCACTCCCAGTCTCTATTTAAGCCTAAATTAATAGTATCCAATTTGCAAATGAATTCCAATTCAGCAGTTTCTCGCTGGAGTCTGGATTTGAAGTTTTTTTGTTTTAAGATAGCAACCTTCATGTCTGTGATTGCGTGACCAGAGAGATTGAAGTGTTCTCCGACTGGTTTATGAATGTTATAATTCTTGACATCTGATTTGTGTCCATTTATTCTTTTACGTAGAGACTGTCCAGTTTGACCAATGTACATGGCAGAGGGGCATTGCTGGCACATGATGGCATAAATCACATTGGTGGATGTGCAGGTGAACGAGCCTCTGATAGTGTGGCTGATGTTATTAGGCCCTGTGATGGTGTCCCCTGAATAGATATGTGGGCACAATTGGCAACGGGCTTTGTTGCAAGGATAAGTTCCTGGGTTAGTGGTTCTGTTGTGTGGTATGTGGTTGTTGGTGAGTATTTGCTTCAGGTTGCGGGGCTGTCTGTAGGCAAGGACTGGCCTGTCTCCCAAGATTTGTGAGAGTGTTGGGTCATCCTTTAGGATAGGTTGTAGATCCTTAATAATGCGTTGGAGGGGTTTTAGTTGGGGGCTGAAGGTGACGGCTAGTGGCGTTCTGTTATTTTCTTTGTTAGGCCTGTCCTGTAGTAGGTAACTTCTGGGAACTCTTCTGGCTCTATCAATCTGTTTCTTTACTTCCGCAGGTGGGTATTGTAGTTGTAAGAAAGCTTGACAGAGATCTTGTAGGTGTTTGTCTCTGTCTGAGGGGTTGGAGCAAATGCGGTTGTATCGCAGAGCTTGGCTGTAGACGATGGATCGTGTGGTGTGGTCAGGGTGAAAGCTGGAGGCATGCAGGTAGGAATAGCGGTCAGTAGGTTTCCGGTATAGGGTGGTGTTTATGTGACCATTGTTTATTAGCACTGTAGTGTCCAGGAAGTGGATCTCTTGTGTGGACTGGACCAGGCTGAGGTTGATGGTGGGATGGAAATTGTTGAAATCATGGTGGAATTCCTCAAGGGCTTCTTTTCCATGGGTCCAGATGATGAAGATGTCATCAATATAGCGCAAGTAGAGTAGGGGCTTTAGGGGACGAGAGCTGAGGAAGCGTTGTTCTAAATCAGCCATAAAAATGTTGGCATACTGTGGGGCCATGCGGGTACCCATAGCAGTGCCGCTGATCTGAAGGTATACATTGTCCCCAAATGTGAAATAGTTATGGGTAAGGACAAAGTCACAAAGTTCAGCCACCAGGTTAGCCGTGACATTATCGGGGATAGTGTTCCTGACGGCTTGTAGTCCATCTTTGTGTGGAATGTTGGTGTAGAGGGCTTCTACATCCATAGTGGCCAGGATGGTGTTATCAGGAAGATCACCGATGGATTGAAGTTTCCTCAGGAAGTCAGTGGTGTCTCGAAGGTAGCTGGGAGTGCTGGTAGCGTAGGGCCTGAGGAGGGAGTCTACATAGCCAGACAATCCTGCTGTCAGGGTGCCAATGCCTGAGATGATGGGGCGCCCAGGATTTCCAGGTTTATGGATCTTGGGTAGTAGATAGAATATCCCAGGTCGGGGTTCCAGGGGTGTGTCTGTGCGGATTTGATCTTGTGCTTTTTCAGGAAGTTTCTTGAGCATATGCTGTAGTTGCTTTTGGTAACTCTCAGTGGGATCATAGGGTAATGGCTTGTAGAAACTCGTGTTGGAGAGCTGCCGAGCAGCCTCTTGTTCATATTCCGACCTATTCATGATGACAACAGCACCTCCTTTGTCAGCCTTTTTGATTATGATGTCAGAGTTGTTTCTGAGGCTGTGGATGGCATTGCGTTCCGCATGGCTGAGGTTATGGGGCAAGTGATGCTGCTTTTCCACAATTTCAGCCCGTGCACGTCGGCGGAAGCAGTCTATGTAGAAGTCCAGTCTGCTGTTTCGACCTTCAGGAGGAGTCCACCTAGAATCCTTCTTTCTGTAGTGTTGGTAGGGAGACCTCTGTGGATTAGTATGTTGTTCAGAGGTATTTTGGAAATATTCCTTGAGTCGGAGACGTCGAAAATAGGATTCTAGGTCACCACAGAACTGTATCATGTTCATGGGGGTGGAGGGGCAGAAGGAGAGGCCCCGAGATAGAACAGCTGCTTCTGCTGGGCTGAGAGTATAGTTGGATAGGTTAACAATATTGCTAGGTGGGTTGAGGGAACCATTGCTGTGGCCCCTTGTAGCATGTAGTAGTTTAGAAAGTTTAGTGTCCTTTTTCTTTTGTAGAGAAGCAAAGTGTGCGTTGTAAATGGCTTGTCTAGTTTTAGTAAAATCCAGCCACGAGGAAGTTTGTGTGGAAGGTTGGTTTTTTATGAGAGTATCCAGTTCTGAGAGCTCATTCTTAATCTTTCCCTGTTTGCTGTAGAGGATGTTGATCAGGTGATTCCGCAGTTTCTTTGAGAGCGTGTGGCACAAGCTGTCAGCATAGTCTGTGTGGTATGTAGATTGTAATGGATTTTTTACCTTCAGTCCTTTTGGTACGATGTCCATCTGTTTGCATTTGGAAAGGAAGATGATGTCTGTCTGTATCTGTGCAAGTTTTTTCATGCAGTTGATAGATTTCCACTCCATACGGCTAAATGCAGTGCCTTGCATAATGACAGGTTTCAGAGTAACAGCCGTGTTAGTCTGTATTCGCAAAAAGAAAAGGAGTACTTGTGGCACCTTAGAGACTAACCAATTTATTTGAGCATGAGCTTTCGTGAGCTACAGCTCACTTCATCAGATACATACCGTGGAAACTGCAGCAGACTTTATATATACACAGAGAATATGAAACAATACCTCCTCCCACCCCACTGTCCTGCTGGTAATAGCTTATCTAAAGTAATCGTCAGGTTAGGCCATTTCCAGCACAAATCCAGGTTTTCTCACCCTCCACCCCCCACACAACAGGCCTAACAAAGAAAATAACAGAACGCCACTAGCCGTCACCTTCAGCCCCCAACTAAAACCCCTCCAACGCATTATTAAGGATCTACAACCTATCCTAAAGGATGACCCAACACTCTCACAAATCTTGGGAGACAGGCCAGTCCTTGCCTACAGACAGCCCCGCAACCTGAAGCAAATACTCACCAACAACCACATACCACACAACAGAACCACTAACCCAGGAACTTATCCTTGCAACAAAGCCCGTTGCCAATTGTGCCCACATATCTATTCAGGGGACACCATCACAGGGCCTAATAACATCAGCCACACTATCAGAGGCTCGTTCACCTGCACATCCACCAATGTGATTTATGCCATCATGTGCAACAAAGCCCGTTGCCAATTGTGCCCACATATCTATTCAGGGGACACCATCACAGGGCCTAATAACATCAGCCACACTATCAGAGGCTCGTTCACCTGCACATCCACCAATGTGATTTATGCCATCATGTGCCAGCAATGCCCCTCTGCCATGTACATTGGTCAAACTGGACAGTCTCTACGTAAAAGAATAAATGGACACAAATCAGATGTCAAGAATTATAACATTCATAAACCAGTCGGAGAACACTTCAATCTCTCTGGTCACGCAATCACAGACATGAAGGTTGCTATCTTAAAACAAAAAAACTTCAAATCCAGACTCCAGCGAGAAACTGCTGAATTGGAATTCATTTGCAAATTGGATACTATTAATTTAGGCTTAAATAGAGACTGGGAGTGGCTAAGTCATTATGCAAGGTAGCCTATTTCCTCTTGTTTTTTCCTCCCCTCCCCCCCCCCCCCCAGATGTTCTGGTTTAACTTGGATTTAAACTTGGAGAGTGGTCAGTTTGGACGAGCTATTACCAGCAGGAGAGTGAGTCTGTGTGTGTATGGGGGTGGGTTTTTGGAGGGGGGTGAGGGAGTGAGAGAACCTGGATTTGTGCAGGAAATGGCCTAACTTCATTATCATGCACATTGTGTAAAGAGTTGTCACCTTGGATGGGCTATCACCAGCAGGAGAGTGAATTTGTGTGGGGGGTGGAGGGTGAGAAAACCTGGATTTGTGCTGGAAATGGCCTAACCTGACGATTACTTTAGATAAGCTATTACCAGCAGGACAGTGGGGTGGGAGGAGGTATTGTTTCATATTCTCTGTGTATATATAAAGTCTGCTGCAGTTTCCACGGTATGTATCTGATGAAGTGAGCTGTAGCTCACGAAAGCTCATGCTCAAATAAATTGGTTAGTCTCTAAGGTGCCACAAGTACTCCTTTTCTTTTTGCGAATACAGACTAACACGGCTGTTACTCTGAAACCTGTCATTATGCAAGGCACTGCATTTAGCCGTATGGAGTGGAAATCTATCAACTGCATGAAAAAACTTGCACAGATACAGACAGACATCATCTTCCTTTCCAAATGCAAACAGATGGACATCGTACCAAAAGGACTGAAGGTAAAAAATCCATTACAATCTACATACCACACAGACTATGCTGACAGCTTGTGCCACACGCTCTCAAAGAAACTGCGGAATCACCTGATCAACATCCTCTACAGCAAACAGGGAAAGATTAAGAATGAGCTCTCAGAACTGGATACTCTCATAAAAAACCAACCTTCCACACAAACTTCCTCGTGGCTGGATTTTACTAAAACTAGACAAGCCATTTACAACGCACACTTTGCTTCTCTACAAAAGAAAAAGGACACTAAACTTTCTAAACTACTACATGCTACAAGGGGCCACAGCAATGGTTCCCTCAACCCACCTAGCAATATTGTTAACCTATCCAACTATACTCTCAGCCCAGCAGAAGCAGCTGTTCTATCTCGGGGCCTCTCCTTCTGCCCCTCCACCCCCATGAACATGATACAGTTCTGTGGTGACCTAGAATCCTATTTTCGACGTCTCCGACTCAAGGAATATTTCCAAAATACCTCTGAACAACATACTAATCCACAGAGGTCTCCCTACCAACACTACAGAAAGAAGGATTCTAGGTGGACTCCTCCTGAAGGTCGAAACAGCAGACTGGACTTCTACATAGACTGCTTCCGCCGACGTGCACGGGCTGAAATTGTGGAAAAGCAGCATCACTTGCCCCATAACCTCAGCCATGCGGAACGCAATGCCATCCACAGCCTCAGAAACAACTCTGACATCATAATCAAAAAGGCTGACAAAGGAGGTGCTGTTGTCATCATGAATAGGTCGGAATATGAACAAGAGGCTGCTCGGCAGCTCTCCAACACGAGTTTCTACAAGCCATTACCCTATGATCCCACTGAGAGTTACCAAAAGCAACTACAGCATATGCTCAAGAAACTTCCTGAAAAAGCACAAGATCAAATCCGCACAGACACACCCCTGGAACCCCGACCTGGGATATTCTATCTACTACCCAAGATCCATAAACCTGGAAATCCTGGGCGCCCCATCATCTCAGGCATTGGCACCCTGACAGCAGGATTGTCTGGCTATGTAGACTCCCTCCTCAGGCCCTACGCTACCAGCACTCCCAGCTACCTTCGAGACACCACTGACTTCCTGAGGAAACTTCAATCCATCGGTGATCTTCCTGATAACACCATCCTGGCCACTATGGATGTAGAAGCCCTCTACACCAACATTCCACACAAAGATGGACTACAAGCCGTCAGGAACACTATCCCCGATAATGTCACGGCTAACCTGGTGGCTGAACTTTGTGACTTTGTCCTTACCCATAACTATTTCACATTTGGGGACAATGTATACCTTCAGATCAGCGGCACTGCTATGGGTACCCGCATGGCCCCACAGTATGCCAACATTTTTATGGCTGATTTAGAACAACGCTTCCTCAGCTCTCGTCCCCTAAAGCCCCTACTCTACTTGCGCTATATTGATGACATCTTCATCATCTGGACCCATGGAAAAGAAGCCCTTGAGGAATTCCACCATGATTTCAACAATTTCCATCCCACCATCAACCTCAGCCTGGTCCAGTCCACACAAGAGATCCACTTCCTGGACACTACAGTGCTAATAAACAATGGTCACATAAACACCACCCTATACCGGAAACCTACTGACCGCTATTCCTACCTGCATGCCTCCAGCTTTCACCCTGACCACACCACACGATCCATCGTCTACAGCCAAGCTCTGCGATACAACCGCATTTGCTCCAACCCCTCAGACAGAGACAAACACCTACAAGATCTCTGTCAAGCTTTCTTACAACTACAATACCCACCTGCGGAAGTAAAGAAACAGATTGATAGAGCCAGAAGAGTTCCCAGAAGTTACCTACTACAGGACAGGCCTAACAAAGAAAATAACAGAACGCCACTAGCCGTCACCTTCAGCCCCCAACTAAAACCCCTCCAACGCATTATTAAGGATCTACAACCTATCCTAAAGGATGACCCAACACTCTCACAAATCTTGGGAGACAGGCCAGTCCTTGCCTACAGACAGCCCCGCAACCTGAAGCAAATACTCACCAACAACCACATACCACACAACAGAACCACTAACCCAGGAACTTATCCTTGCAACAAAGCCCGTTGCCAATTGTGCCCACATATCTATTCAGGGGACACCATCACAGGGCCTAATAACATCAGCCACACTATCAGAGGCTCGTTCACCTGCACATCCACCAATGTGATTTATGCCATCATGTGCCAGCAATGCCCCTCTGCCATGTACATTGGTCAAACTGGACAGTCTCTACGTAAAAGAATAAATGGACACAAATCAGATGTCAAGAATTATAACATTCATAAACCAGTCGGAGAACACTTCAATCTCTCTGGTCACGCAATCACAGACATGAAGGTTGCTATCTTAAAACAAAAAAACTTCAAATCCAGACTCCAGCGAGAAACTGCTGAATTGGAATTCATTTGCAAATTGGATACTATTAATTTAGGCTTAAATAGAGACTGGGAGTGGCTAAGTCATTATGCAAGGTAGCCTATTTCCTCTTGTTTTTTCCTCCCCTCCCCCCCCCCCCCAGATGTTCTGGTTTAACTTGGATTTAAACTTGGAGAGTGGTCAGTTTGGACGAGCTATTACCAGCAGGAGAGTGAGTCTGTGTGTGTATGGGGGTGGGTTTTTGGAGGGGGGTGAGGGAGTGAGAGAACCTGGATTTGTGCAGGAAATGGCCTAACTTCATTATCATGCACATTGTGTAAAGAGTTGTCACCTTGGATGGGCTATCACCAGCAGGAGAGTGAATTTGTGTGGGGGGTGGAGGGTGAGAAAACCTGGATTTGTGCTGGAAATGGCCTAACCTGACGATTACTTTAGATAAGCTATTACCAGCAGGACAGTGGGGTGGGAGGAGGTATTGTTTCATATTCTCTGTGTATATATAAAGTCTGCTGCAGTTTCCACGGTATGTATCTGATGAAGTGAGCTGTAGCTCACGAAAGCTCATGCTCAAATAAATTGGTTAGTCTCTAAGGTGCCACAAGTACTCCTTTTCTTTTTGCGAATACAGACTAACACGGCTGTTACTCTGAAACCTTTCAGAAAAAAAAAATATCAGAGAGGAGACCCAAGCTGCAGCTCCCAGGGCCATTCTCTGAACAAGTGGTAAGGTTTTACCTCTGCTCAGCCCCGCAGCTCACTCTCCTTGGGAAATCAGCTGAAATAATAAGAGAATCCACATGTTTTTTAAAACAGCTCCAAGTCTCTGTCTGTAATGGATGGATTGCTCCTAGTTTTCTCTGTATGTGAAAACACATCCTTGTAAGCTGCCAGGATGTTATCAGTTTCCCATCAAGCAGAGATTAGTGCTAGAGGCTGAGACCTTACCAAGGCGCCCAACTCAGACCTTCCCTGATATGAAAGAGCTCAAGGTCTGAGAGTGGAGAGGGGGACAAAATAGGCAGGAACTAGGATTCAAATGAAAATAGCTGTTCTACTTTCAATAGGAGAGGGGAAGAAGAGGGGTTATTTTGTAGGCGAGTGTGAGCTGTATATTTCTATATACAGATCAAGGGCCAGTCACACCACAGTAACCACAAATATTAAATTGCAAATGGTCTCACACTCCAGAAAATATGCAGGTGAAGGGCTATCTTGTTGCCAGAGCAGCAGTAAGATACTCTGATCATTGCAGAAGAATGTGGGAGCAGGCATCTTGCTGCCTGCGACCCGAGTACGTTTGCCAGGTGAGGGACCATCCCTCTGTTTGCACAGAGGCATCTCGCAGACTGCCCCAGTCAAAGCATGATATCCTCTTGGTACCTGTGGAGGGGACTCGGCTGCACCGCCAGTTCCTGCCCAGTGGTGCCCCCAGGCCAAAACCCTAGACCACCAATTGGATTGGTGAGGCCACTCAATAGGAACGCCACTGAGGCAAGGTGCAAGGAGGCTAAAGGATCCACAAACACCCTCTGTACCCTATCATAAGAATGGCCATAGGTCCATCTATTCCAGGATCCTGTCTTCCGGCAGTGGCCAATGCCAGGTGCCCCAGAGGGAATGAACAGAACTAGGCAATTTATCCATCCTCTGTTGTCCAGTCCCAGCTTCTGGCAGTCAGAGATTTAGGGACATCCAGAGCATGGGGCTGTGTCCCTGACCATCTTGGCTGGTAGTCATTGATGGACCTATCCTCCATGAACTTATCTAATTCTTTTTTGAAGCCAGTTATACTTTTGGTATTGACAACATCCCCTGGCAATGAGTTCCACAGGTTGATAGTGTTGTGTAAAGAAGTGCTTCCTTATATTTGTTTCAAACCTACTGCCTATTAATTTCATTGGGTAACTTCTAGTTCTTGTGTTATGTGAGGGAGTAAATAACGCTTCCCTATTTACTTTGTCCACATTATTCATGCTTTTATAGACCTCTATCATTTCCCCGCCCCCCCTCCCCCCAGCCCCAGTCATCTCTTTCGAAGTTGAAAAGTCTCTGTCTTTTTAATCTCGCCTCATATGGAAGCTGTTCCATACCCCTAATCATTTTTGTTGCCCTTCTCTGTACTTTTTCCAATTCTAATACATCATTTTTGAGATGGGACAACCAGAATTGCACACAAGTATGAAAGGTATGGGCGTACCATGGATTTATATAGTGGCATTGTGATATTTTCTGTCTTATTATCCATCCCTTTCCTAATGGTTCCTAACATTTTGTTTGCTGTTTTTTGACTGCTTGGCTGCCTCAGGTCACCTCACAGCTGACCACTGATCTTCCCTCTTGGTTTCCTTGGGGGCATCCCCTCCATCCCTGACAAGGGCTTCTTGTTTCTTCCCCACTTTATCCCATGTGACTCACATGCTATCCCTTCAGCAGGGCAGCATAGGCCAGCACCTTGTGTTGTCATTTACTGCTGTGCAAAGGGCATGTAAAATGTTTGTACAATGCCCAGCATAATAGAGGTCCTGTGACTAGGGCCCCTCAGCACTACACCCATGCAAATAACGATGCTACCCACTCAGAACCGTCGTGTTTTTTCACACTCACTTTGCACTGAGGTAAATGGCTGCACCAGAGAGAACCTGACCCTGTATCTCGAGTGACCAGAGGGTCGCTGGTCAGGCCATCCTTAAGGGCAATGATCTTGCCATTGAAGTCAATGGTGAAACTCTCATTGATGTCAATGGTGCAGAATCAGGGCCTCAGAGTCAGAGCATCATCCAAATCCCTGCAGGAACTGCAGCCTAGCACAAGTTTTTGGCACATGCCATTCTGGCTGCCCTCTAGCTTCCCTCTGCTTATGGCCTTAACTCATCTCTGTATATGCCTGGGAAGATGCTGGGAAATACAATGACCTGCCTTTATGCAGGAGGCATAGATGCCATGCTCAGGTGTTCAGGCACGCAGCCTTTGCACTCTGATGCTCAGATGCCCAAATGTTTGAACTGGGAGGCAGCAGGGACTGATCATTTTAACCCTTCTGCAGGGCTGAGCCCTGGGTCAGGTGGTTCCCACAACAGGGACAACCCAAACCGAGGAAGTACCACCCAGTCATCCTACCTGTTGCTCCCCTCCCATTTGTGACCCGGTAAAGGATGCAAACACTTGCTGTGATTTGTAAAATCATCCATGTAATTAGGCAAATGAGTTAATCGGAAGGATTTATTCCTGGGAAAGTATCTCCTAGTGGCACTAACACCTGACACAAGGGGGTCATTATCACAGGATAATGGACCTTATCAACATTAAGCTCTGTCAGGACGCAATTCAATACACTCAATTATCTCCTAATCAGGGCCGTTTTGTCAGAGGTTATTGCCCTGAAGAATCAATTAGATTATATATACACATCATTAATATTTTATGGGAAAATCATTCACAGGAAAGTGTTAAATACTTTTTACACCTTCATTTCCCCCACGCCCTCCAGGGGAAAACAGTCCCTTAGTAACCCACTCCTCAGTTGAGTTCTCATCCCGTTGTGCTGTAGTGTAGGTCATTCAAAACGAGCCATGGGACTGCTGAATTGCCCCACTGGAGATGCAGCTCTTCTAGTGGTGTGAATGATAGCATGTCCCTTGGCACTGTGCCGTTGGGAGTCCATCATTCCTTTGTGTGCGGCCTTCCCTTGATGTGCATGAGAGCCAATGCTGGGGTGAGGCGTATAAGCCAAGAGGGGAGAAGGTAGCACTGGGGAAGGGGGAGGGCTGAATGGCTCTGAGGCTGTCACATGGAGCCTTTCACCTGTAGGTCACTGATGCAAATTCTGCTGATGTCAGAGGTGAATGAATGCTTTCACCAGCTGAGGGACGGCCTACATCAAATGAGTTTGTGGTCTCAATCCAGGCACTTGTGTCCATCCCCATCAGAGCTGGTGGTGATTATCAGGCTCAGCCAAGAACTCAGCAGGGCATGGATACTGAATTCCCTTCTCAGGCCTGTGCTGTGGACAGAGCCCAGGACTAGCAATCCCTCACCTTGTGCAAACACCACATTCGCTTTGAGAGAGAAAAAGAGTCATTTGGCATGAGTAGGGTGCACCATACTGGTGATGTCTGGTACAGGGGCTAACATTTATATGTCTGTGCAGTAAGGGACCAGACACACTATAACAAACCCTTCACATTCCGCAATTATAGCGAATAGATGTGTGATTCGGTGCCCTTTCTAGTGCCTGGATTAAGTGCTATGGGGTTTGAGCCACGGTGTGGCAGAAAGGGGGCTGTTGCCTGGCAACAACTCCTGTAGAACATTAAGCATCTTCCTTTTGCTCTTTAAACTCATTGCGGAGAATATGGAGGGGGGGGAGAGAGTGGGAGGAGCCCATCCTTTTGGGGAATGGTCTGTGGTGAATGGAAGGTGGGAGAATGGAGCAGGACTGGTTGAAAAGACCCCAAATTTGTACAGTTCTTCTGGTCTGCTGGCTGTGCAAGATCATCTGTCTCAATTGCTTGGTGCAGAGTGCCAAGTACTTCATCCCCATGCTATTGGTCTATGGGCTGAGAATGTTAATTAGTTGTATTATTATTATTAAATAATAATAATTATTACTATTATTACTATTATTATTAATGACTTGTATTATATTCTCTCACACCAAGATCAACTTCACTGAAGCCAAGGGAAGTATGCTAGTGTTGTAAATCCAGGAGGAGTGTGAGGGGAATAAGACTCCCAGATTTTGATCAATAAATGGAAGGGAAAGATGGCCTAGACCTAGTCAGAAAATGGATTTTTCCATCCCATGAATAATTTTGAGTTTGTAAGAAAGTTTTCATCCTGAATTAGGATGAAAAGCCAAAATTTCACATAAAAAATATGTGAACTGAAATTCTGAAAAAAACAATGAGGTCAGTCGACATGTTTGATTTCAATAAATGTTTCAGTTTGGTTTAGCCCTCTTGAAAAATATTTAATATAAAATAAAGGAAATCTTGAGACTACGTCACTTTGAAATGAAAAATCAAAACCTCTTGTTACAAAATTGCAGAAATGGGGCATTTTGACATTCTCTAAACTTTTTTTTCAGAATGAAATTTTGTGAAAATCGATGTGATTTTGTGCAAAATTTCGATTTAGTCAAAACTACATTTACTAACAGCAAATTGTTTTGACAAAAATTTTCCAAACAGCTCTAGCATCAGACTTGGAGTTTTAGTCCCTGTTTTGCCACTGACTTCCTGTGCTTACATTCCAGCTTTAGTTAAAACATGGCTCTTGGGTGTACGGCTGGCTCAGGGACTGGTGAAAAGTACAGAGCCTGTCATTTCAAGATCACCTGTTCACCGATAGCCAAGTAAGGAGAATGATACCTACAGTGTTTTTATCAAATAGCGGTGCAGGATCCTATGTGAAGTGTGTTGGAAGCCTTGTAATACCTGCTGAACAGGTTTCCACAAGTGACAGGAGCCAATTGTCATTCTCTTTGGAAGTCTGAGCAGAGAGGCCAAAGTCTGAAGAGTCCTTGAAAATGAGTGCCACTCTCACCCAAAGAGGTGATCCAGGGCAGAGCTTAGATTCACTCTAAAGCTTCTGTGTGTAATTTCAGTTTATGCTACCTGCACATCCCTTTTTAGAGCCCCACAAAGCAAATGTGCTGTGATGTTGTTCTCACAAAACTTTCTCCTGTCTCCCCACACAAACAAACCTCTACATACCCTAAAGTTATTTTAATGCTCTGAGTTATATTTGACTAAAGCCATAATATTTTGGAGCTTAGCAACTTTGTTATTTTATCAAGTAAGAGGTTTAAGTATTACATGATCCAGAGTGTCCCATATAGCCAGCTGGAAAATGTTTGGTGGTGTTTCTGCTGAAAGTTTCAACAAAAACAATTCATTTTCATCAACATTTTCTGCAGGAAAATGTTGACATTTTCATCAAAAACAGAACAATGTTGGCCAAACAGTTTTTGGTTTTGAGTTTTTAGGTTTTCAGCAAAATGTCTAACTTTCCCATGAAAATCAGACACTTTACCCTCAAAATTGAGTTTTATGGAAAACACAATTATCCACCAAAACCAGTTTTTATGGACGGTTTCTGCCCAGCCCTACATGTGAGACTCTGGGCTTGACCCTGTGATGGCTGATGATGTGCTAAAGCACAGACTAACAGTGTGCCTGGTCATTAGCCAGCTATTATTTTGATATTCCACTCTCTCGTCAGCCACTTGTCTGATACGTGCTACCCGTTAGAATGTAAATTATTTGCACAGGGTCTATGTTTGTGCATCATCTTGCACAAAGGGTTGGGGTTTATGTCCCAATTTGTTGGGGTTATGTCCACTAAGAGGTCAGTATGCAAATAAACTAAAAAGTAGTGTTTCTGATTGGCTGAGTCACTTCTGATGTCAGAATTCCATCACCCAACAATAAGCTTCCCCATAACAATTTCAAAATCAAACCATAACGGGCTCTTCATGTATTGCCATATAGTAATTACCTTAATATCATGGTCCTTACTAAGTTCTTGCTTGAGTCTCTCTTTCACACCTCAACAGAATGAGCCATTCCCTGCAGGCTGATTTTTCAAAACATAGCTTTCCAAAGGAATCGGTCTCCAGAATGGAGCTACAGCACAAGGAGGTGACTTCCTTCAAGCATGCTGAGATCCTCAGGACCTCACTGCATGTGGACATGGAAAGAATGGAACATTTTCAAATACTCACAGTTATGTTAACAAAGACCAAATCTGTATCTTCACATCTTGCTTTTTCATCTGCTAGATGCAAAAAACCAAGCTTTTCACATTCATGGGAATTGACATATGATATAATTTTTTTAAGAAGTTCTCTGTTCCCTCGGCAGTTTTGATGTGAATATTAACACTAACATAATTTCATGATGATTAGAGAACACAATTATGGGCTATTAATAATGACACAAATAATGACATTTAAGGCCTCATTTTAATTTGAGTAATATTCTGTCTGGTGGTATTTAAACAGCTCTGTCTAGCACAATTACTGCAGGGCCAAGGTGCAATCGCCTCATCGCAATATCAATCATGCCACTCCTCACCAACGCCTGCTCCCCACAAAAAGAACTGGCAGTTCAGAGTCACACAGCCTGAGAAAGGCATCTGAAGGAAAAGGGGATTTTCAATAAGTTGGACTGTGGCATTGTAGTTTCTGGAGGGACATGGGCAGCAGGCTGGTGGCTTTCTGAATGTACACGTTATCTTGGTGATTTACCTCTAGGTTAGATTACAGACTAAATGAGGTCAGTGGTTTCTTAGGCTGGTCTGGGGTAGGAATCTGCATCGCAAAGGACCGGATTCTAATTTGTGTTGAATGGCACTGTACACCACTCATACTTCCTTTGAAGACAAGGAACTTGTGCTATAAGGTGCTACCTGGCCTGAGGGAAGGTATCACAATCTGATCCAAAATTGTCAGCCTCTGCTCAAGCAATTATCAAGGGGCACTGCAGGTTAAAATCCAAGTGACAGTGTTATTGGTAGTAGGTCAGGACTGGCATATCAGGGGACAACACAGCTCAGGATTGAGGTAGCTTTGGTAGAACTAGCTGGACTCCAGTCCTGAGCTTCCAAATATCTCCCTTCCTACCACATCTCATTGTAACATCTAGCTGACCTAGGTTCTATTGATGCCCTGCTGCGAAACTTTGGGCAGGTCACTCTGCCACCCTGTGCCTCAATTTCCCCATCTGTAAAATGGGGATAATATATGGACCTCCTTTGTAAAGCCTTTGGAGATCTACCAGTGAGAAAATGCTTTTTAGAGATAGGTATTGTTAGGGGCAGGAAGGATCTGGCATACGTTAGCAGGGTTTTGTAAGGGAGGCTTGCACCATACTTGCCCACGCTATCTCAGGCTGCAGTGTTTCTCAGCTGTCTCTGACTCTCAGAAGCTCCTCATTTAAGAAGGATCTGCAGGAAACTCTCTGAATTCTGCAGTCACTATCAAAATGCCATCTAATCTTCTCCAAAATCTCCAGACTGCCCTGTCTCATATGCCCCCTATGGTATTAACCTAATGGAGTCACCGTTGGACTTACCTCCACGGAAGTCTGGCCTGGGTAGGGACCGTCTGGCCTGGGTAGGGACCGTCAAATAGTGGAAATCAACGAATGGGACCGGTAGGCCTGGGTAGGGACCGTTGAATAGTGGAAGTCAACGAATGGCTACGCAGGAGGTGTCGGAGAGAAGGCTTTGGATTCTTTGACCATGGGATGGTGTTCCATGAAGGAGGAGTGCTGGGCAGAGACGGGCTCCACCTTACGAAGAGAGGGAAGAGCATCTTTGCGAGCAGGCTGGCTAACCTAGTGAGGAGGGCTTTAAACTAGGTTCACCAGGGGAAGGAGACCAAAGCCCTGAGGTAAGTGGGAAAGCGGGATACCGGGAGGAAGCACAAGCAGGAATGTCTGTGAAGGGAGGGCTCCTGCCTCATACTGAGAATGAGGGGCGATCAGCAGGTTATCTCAAGTGCTTATATACGAATGCACAAAGCCTTGGAAACAAGCAGGGAGAACTGGAGGTCCTGGTGATGTCAAGGAATTATGATGTGATTGGAATAACAGAGACTTGGTGGGATAACTCACATGACTGGAGTGCTGTCATGGATGGATATAAACTGTTCAGGAAGGACAGGCAGGGCAGAAAAGGTGGGGGAGTAGCACTGTATGTAAGGGAGCAGTATGACTGCTCAGAGCTCCGGTACGATACTGCAGAAAAACCTGAGTGTCTCTGGATTAAGTTTAGAAGTGTGAGCAACAGGAGTGATGTAGTGGTGGGAGTCTGCTATAGATCACCGGACCAGGGGGATGAGGTGGATGAGGCTTTCTTCTGGCAGCTCGCGGAAGCTACTAGATTGCATGCCCTGGTTCTCATGGGTGACTTTAATTTTCCTGATATCTGCTGGGAGAGCAGTACAGCAGTGCACAGACAATCCAGGAAGTTTTTGGAAAGCGTAGGGAACAATTTCCTGGTGCAAGTGCTAGAGGAGCCAACTAGGGGGGGAGCTTTTCTTGACCTGCTGCTCACGAACCGGGAAGAATTAGTAGGGGAAGCAAAAGTGGATGCGAATCTGGGAGGCAGTGACCATGAGTTGGTTGAGTTCAGGATCCTGACACAGGGAAGAAAGGTAAGCAGCAGGATACGGACCCTGGACTTCAGGAAAGCAGACTTCGACTCCCTCAGGGAACGGATGGGTAGGATCCCCTGGGGGACTAACATGAAGGGGAAAGGAGTCCAGGAGAGCTGGCTGTATTTCAAGGAATCCCTGTTGAGGTTACAGGGACAAACCATCCCGATGTGTCGAAAGAATAGTAAATATAGCAGGCGACCAGCTTGGCTTAACGGTGAAATCCTAGCAGATCTTAAGCATAAAAAAGAAGCTTACAAGAAGTGGAAGGTTGGACATATGACCAGGGAAGAGTATAAAAATATTGCTCGGGCAAGTAGGAATGAAATCAGGAGGGCCAAATCGCACCTAGAGCTGCACCTAGCGAGAGATGTCAAGAGTAACAAGAAGGGTTTCTTCAGGTATGTTGGCAACAAGAAGAAAGCCAAGGAAAGTGTCGGCCCCTTAATGAATGAGGGAGGCAACCTAGTGACGGAGGATGTGGAAAAAGCTAATGTACTCAATGCTTTTTTTGCCTCTGTCTTCACTAACAAGGTCAGCTCCCAGACTGCTGTGCTGGGCATCACAACATGGGGAATAGATGGCCAGCCCTCTGTGGAGAAAGAGGTGGTTAGGGACTATTTAGAAAAACTGGACGTGCACAAGTCCATGGGGCTGGATGAGTTGCATCCGAGAGTGCTGAAGGAATTGGCGGCTGTGATTGCAGAGGCATTGGCCATTATCTTTGAAAACTCGTGGCGAACGGGGGAAGTCCCGGATGACTGGATAAAGGCTAATGTAGTGCCAATCTTTAAAAAAGGGAAGAAGGAGGATCCTGGGAACTACAGGCCAGTAAGCCTCACTTCAGTCCCCGGAAAAATCATGGAGCAGGTCCTCAAAGAATCAATCCTGAAGCACTTACATGAGAGGAAAGTGATCAGGAACAGTCAGCATGGATTCACCAAGGGAAGGTCATGCCTGACTAATCTAATCGCCTTTTATGATGAAATTACTGGTTCTGTGGATGAAGGGAAAGCAGTGGATGTATTGTATCTTGACTTTAGCAAAGCTTTTGACACGGTCTCCCACAGTATTCTTGTCAGCAAGTTAAGGAAGTATGGGCTGGATGAATGCACTATAAGGTGGGTAGAAAGTTGGCTAGATTGTCGGGCTCAACGGGTAGTGATCAATGGCTCCATGTCTAGTTGGCAGCCGGTGTCAAGTGGAGTGCCCCAAGGGTCGGTCCTGGGGCCGGTTTTGTTCAATTTCTTCATAAATGATCTGGAGGATGGTGTGGATTGCACTCTCAGCAAATTTGCGGCTGATACTAAACTGGGAGGAGTGGTAGATATGCTGGAGGGCAGGGATAGGATACAGAGGGACCTAGACAAATTGGAGGATTGGGCCAAAAGAAATCTGATGAGGTTCAATAAGGATAAGTGCAGGGTCCTGCACTTAGGACGGAAGAACCCAATGCACAGCTACAGACTAGGGACCGAATGGCTAGGCAGCAGTTCTGCGGAAAAGGAGCTAGGGGTGACAGTGGACGAGAAGCTGGATATGAGTCAGCAGTGTGCCCTTGTTGCCAAGAAGGCCAATGGCATTTTGGGATGTATAAGTAGGGGCATAGCGAGCAGATCGAGGGACGTGATCGTCCCCCTCTATTCGACATTGGTGAGGCCTCATCTGGAGTACTGTGTCCAGTTTTGGGCCCCACACTACAAGAAGGATGTGGATAAATTGGAGAGAGTCCAGCGAAGGGCAACAAAAATGATTAGGGGTCTGGAACACATGAGTTATGAGGAGAGGCTGAGGGAACTGGGATTGTCTAGTCTGCAGGAGAGAAGAATGAGGGGGGATTTGATAGCTGCTTTCAACTACCTGAGAGGTAGTTCCAGAGAGGATGGTTCTAGACTATTCTCAGTGGTAGAAGAGGACAGGACAAGGAGTAATGGTCTCAAGTTGCAGTGGGGGAGGTTTAGGTTGCATATTAGGAAAAACTTTTTCACTAGGAGCGTGGTGAAACACTGGAATGCGTTACCTAGGGAGGTGGTAGAATCTCCTTCCTTAGAAGTTTTTAAGGTCAGGCTTGACAAAGCCCTGGCTGGGATGATTTAATTGGGGATGGGTCCTGCTTTCGAGCAGGGGGTTGGACTAGATGACCTCCTGAGGTCCTTCCAACCCTGATATTCTATGATTCTATGATTCTAAGTCAGGCATTGGAAACACACAGTCTCCTCTACAATATACTCACTGCCAAGATCAGCCCTAGAAAGTGGCCTTGCTGTGCTAATGTGGGTTAATGGAAACCTCCAAATCAATTTTCACTCCCAGAAGAAAATTCCCCTGGATTAGGCAGCAAAGTCTGTAATACTGGAAATGGCTCTGGATCTTTTTTTTTTTTTTTTTTTTTTTTAAGGTACATTGTAGTTCAACAAAGAGAGGGTTAAGTGAAACTTTTCTGGGTAATTGACTTGGTCTGTATCCATTGCCCCCAGGAGAGCACCAGGCTCTTCACACAGCAGAATGTTGTGAGTTCTCTGCAGAGACGGATGCTGCTTTGTCAGACAGGGGGAATGGTAATTTCTGTTATAGTGCTCACCCTCTCAGCAACAAACTCGTGTTTGACTGAATCCCTGATGCCAAGGCTCTGGGAGCCGTCTCACTGTGCAGCACAGATGATAATGCTGAGGTGTTGCTTTTATCATCCTATACTGGGCTATGTGCAATACTAAACCGGTGACTGATTTCCACTGAACCGTCCCAGGCAATCTCTGTCACACACACGCGGTATCTGACTCTTTCTGCTGCAGGAGTTCCTCTAGCTGCTTCAGACACATTTATGTATTTTACCGAGAGGAAATGCGGATAACTCCACATGCTGCACATTGCTTACATGTCAGGTTCTTCACATGACCTCCCAGCAACAGCCCAGGATGAACTCTGCGTATGGTTTTTGCTATCGTAAGTGGACACTGGCTGGCACATCTGCTCTAGGGCTCAGGATGACTTTTACCTGATTATACCATTATTATTACGACTATAATTATCTGCATTACAGTAGCACCTAGAGGCCCCTGATGGAGGATTATTGCTCCATTGTTCTTGGGGCTGTACATGTATTACATATTCACATGTAACACATTTCAATAAGTAAAGAATTTGTAATAAGCTCCTAAATCAAACAGCCCTTGGACCTCCTGCATTTTCATAGTGGTGAAATTCCATTCAATCAGACTAAAAGTTTAGTTTCACAGGCAGCATTTTCAAAACACGTCAGCCACCCAATTTTGCATGCACAGTTTTGTGCCTGCCGTTATTTGCAAGTGCAAAACTTTACCAGTGGCCCTGAAAACCAGGTGATTTGAGCTCGACTGCCTGATTTACAGGTACAAATAAATAAGTTTGTATGACAATAAAATCAGGTCAAGATTTTTCCTAAGCAACTAGTGACCTGTGGGTGCATCAATTTTTGGGGTGCCCATATCAAGGCATCTTAAAGGATATGATTTTCAGAGGGCAGAAACCGAGAACTTGCTGAAAATCAAGCCTTCTGAAGGTCTCTCTATTAGGACTCCTGGAATAAGCAAAGCCAGAGAGCAAGCAACTACCACATCCCTGCTGCTTTGATATTTTAGATGTATAGCTCCTTGAAGAGAGACTATGGTGACTGAGCCACACAGCACTCACTTGTCTCGAAACAAAGACTCTGCAGCCACCCTCCAGCAATAGAAAATGTGATTTATTGAAAACTGTGTTAAAATTGTGATCTATCACTTTAAATTCTAGTGGTTTTCCTAGTCCTGCTTGCAGGCTATGGGGCTCTGTAGGGAAGTGTGGGATCAGAGTCAGTCTGCGCCAGCCAGCCTAGTGTAAGGTGGGGTGAGTTGTGCTGCTCTGGTTTTTCGGGAGCAGCCTGCTTTGTCTCTCTCTGCTTAATTTTTACTATCCCATATTTATCATCAGTTTTCTCTGTTATGTTCAATGCATAAACACAGAGATGTTAGATAACGAAATAATTTTGCTGGAAAGTTGGAACAAAATTCTACTTTGTTTTTTAGAGTTCAGAATGATGACATAAAAGAACCCAGAAACAGAGAAAGAGAGAAAGCAGGTTGCTCCCCAAAATAAGCTGGCTGGCTGCAGACTAACTCTGATCACACATACTTCTTCTCTACAGAGCCCTCTAGCCTGCAGGCAGGACTAGGAAAACCTCTGAAAATTTAAAGTGATAGATCACAATTTTAATACAATTTTCAATACATCACAGAAAATAGCATGTTCAATTTAGGTGAAGAAAGAAAACAAATCAAGGTGCTATTTTAGTAAACCAATAAGCATACAGTTTCTCAAGTGAAAGCTACATCAAGATTGTATGAAGGGAGCAGTTAGAGGAAGATAGACATACTGGAGAGACATAAGCCCAGCTGAGAATTCCTCTCGCCATCCCACGATGGTATAGTATTACACTTCTCAGTGAATGATATATGTGGGTTGTTACATCATGCAGCCAACACTGGACACTTGAGAAAGTAGATTCCAGTTTACAATAGCTGGCTAGCGCTGTGCTGAGAATATTGCCTCACATGCTGACCGTTATTGCCTCATTGTTTCCTATTACCCGCCTCCCCCCACCCCCCCATCTGTTGTCTCTTGTCTCATACTGAGATCGGAAGCTCTTTCGGGATGGGACCATCTCTTTGTTCTTTGATCGTACAGCAACCATCACAATGGGAACCTGATCCATGACGAGGGCTCCTGGGTGCTACAGAAATACAAATAATAAAGACAGATCATTAGTCTGTTCCAGGCTGGCAATTATGTTCCTAGGAAGTAAGTGCCTGGAAATGACATACAAAGGAGATTGATGCAACCAGTACTGCCCTTAGCAGAAAGGGCCAACTTCCCCAACAGCAGGGAAGTCATGTTAATCAGCTGTCTAAGTACTCAGTCTTGCACAGACAAAGTTCACCTCTTCCTATACAGTTCAGTGACACTGTTAAATTTATCCTCCCATTTGGTAACAAACTCCAGACGTATTCTGACAATGCAAAACCGTCGGGCGAACAAAGACCTTAGCTTTGACAGTGAATGAGGCACTTTGCTCAGAGGAGTGGGAGGAGTCCTTTGTATAGATGGAAAAATCCACCAAACAAGCTATTACGCTTAAATGAAACAATGCAGAAGGTTACGGGGGGTAATGCTAACTTTAACGAGTCACGGCATTATTGGCTTCAGAGCTGAACAGCAGCACAGTAAATAAATGCTGCTCCTGAAAGGTTCCTGCCTGTCAGACAACCATCATTTCTGGCAGACTCTCAACCTCTTTGGTCTTCCTCCACCCAAGCAATGCAGCATAAAGCAGCTCTTCCTTCTGTCTGATTCAAGAAGAAAGTTTATTTTCATGCAGTCTGGTATCTCTGACAGGCTTGTCTTTAATGCATGTTTCTCGCTCTTTTATTCTTTCCTTCTCCCATCACTTTTTCAGTCAACCTTTTTCTTGTCTTTTTAGAGCATATGAGCAGGAGCATCTTCCAGCCAGGCATAAGAGAGGGCAACCACTGTGCAAGCTTTGCATGCACACACACAGACTCTCTCTCTCTTCCTGTCTTGCCAGTGCACTTCTATCATGATTAGCAGCAATCTCGGCTCTTCCAGTCCTTGGCCCATCCAGCTCTGCCAATGCACCTCAGCCCTGACCTGCAACACCTGCTGCTATCCTAGTCCCAAACCACACCTCCATGGGCAATAGCAGGGCTAGATTGAGTTGTGTGGCAGGGGGACCCTCGGCTCAGACTAATGGTTGGGTGCCCCAGATCCAGGCGTGCAGTGCAGCTGGGTGGTGGCGATGTCCCCTAAAGGGAGGTTGGCCACGTGTTTGCTGACACCCTAAGCACAACCTCCTTTTAGCACCATCCCTTTTACACCCAGCTCTGTCTTTGCTGATCCTTTGCTAACGTGAAGAGACCCAATCCTTTCTTCCTCCTCCTCCTCCTCGCAACCCCACACAATGCAGGTAACTCTAGTAGGAGTCACTCCTGTCCTGTGGAGGGGAAACGGGGCCCATGGGAGCTGACTGCCAAACAGGCAATGGTCAAACTGGGGGCTGAGTTCTGAGGCTGTATCAATGATCCATTTCCTCTCCCCACCTCTATGTGCCTCTTGGGTCCCATCTCACTAAGGTGTTTCTGCCGCAGTCCCCAGATGGCTCATGCAGCTCGCCGGCGCCCTGCAGCCGAGCTGGGAATCCTGGCTTCTTGCTCTGACTGCTGATCATGAAAAAGGGGCCCGGGGTTTTTGGGCAGGCAGACAAAAAATATCTCTGCTTTTGGCTGCAAACAGGCTCTCAACCTTGCAGTTTAAGATGCAAGTAGCGTAGCATCCAGAGCCGCACAGCTGCAGGGAGCAATTCAGGAATTGCCTTGCTGGACTACAGAGTGCCAATTTTTCAAATCTAGAGCCATTTTCTATATTACAGCCTGCACCGCCAAAGCCAGGAGGGATTTTCTTCGGGGAGCACAAATTGATTCAGAGGTTACCATTAAGCCACATTAGTGCAGCATGGCCCCTTCTAGAGCTGTTCCAGGGAGCCAGGCATAGGGTGGGAAACTGCCGTCCATGAACCTGCTGCAGTACTGATTCCTGATCCGCTGCACCTCTGTTATTCCAGGTCTCACCTCTGCCAATCCATCTTACTCCTGCCCTGTGCCCCCTGAGTCCTGACTTCCTGTCCTTGCTTCCTGCCCAGCCTGTGCACTTCCATCCTGACTTGAAGCACCCCCTGCTTTCCCAGTCCTGTTCTCAGCTCTGCAGAGGGACCTGCAGCCAAACCCTTGCTACTATCCCAAGATTGGCAGGCACTGAATTTTGCAAGTGGAACTCCATCTGGCCTTCTGAATTCCATACACCGCACACACTTCTACATATAATCCACTATGATGTGATGGGATGACTTTACGATGTGGAAAAATAAAAAAAAGAGGCATGAGTCCCAGTAAACTCCTTTCACTTGTGACTCACCTTTGAGCACAGTTATCCAAAGCCAAAAGACTAATGCATTAATCCCTGCACAGCTCAGCCCCTCTCTAAGGGGCGAGTATTATTGTTAATGTGGTGCTTTCCCAACCCCCTCATGGGCTGGAGCAGTGTTTGCAATCTTGGCTAAGCACTCTCAGCTGTGGCAGCTGCAGCCAAGGAGGGCTGAGTGGGGGTAAAGTTATATAATGGGGGTGGGTGGCATAGTGGGCGAGACTGGGAAAGGTGAGGTGGTTGGAAGCGTGGAGTTACCCACAAAGTGAACAGCTGCTTCAAAAATCCACCTTGTTCCACTAATTCTTCCTTCCATAGCAAGCACCTCAGCTGTCATTGCTCTGGTAAGTCCTAGGCAGTCAGCTCTTGTATTCTGCCCCTTTCTTCCCCAAGCAGGTGTGAATTAAAGCTGGATCAATGGAACTGCAGATCTGGGGCCTTTGAAAGTGCAAGGTATGGCTCTAAGGATGGGGGACCCTGCCAGTGAGAACTGGGGTGTGCTTTGAGTCAGCAGGGCTGGCAGACAGAAGCCCCTTTTGAAAGGGGAAGCGCTTTAGGGCTGGGAGTGTTTTGGCTTCTATTTGGCTGGATTAGAGAAAGGCTCTATTCAGTTTTACTCTGCTTCTGTCTTAGTGGGGAGTCCCCTCCATGACCCCCTTGCAATCACCCAGCAAATGTAATTCCCTCTTGCAAGTTACTCCCGACTGGTTGCAAAGCAATTACCTCTCATTGGAGAGAGCCTACCATCTAAGGGGGCCTGCCTACTGGATTCTGCTCTGCAGCAAAGCATCCACCTGCTGGGCTAAGAAGTTGCTGCCTGACTAGTAAGGAAGGGTGAGTTTTGAAATGGCCCTGGCATGTGGGTCAGGACACCTTTCACCAGTGGAAATGTGTATGCTCACCCTGGTTCTGGCTTACTCTGGACCCTGCTGAACTGTTCTTGGAAGAAAAGGAAAACTGGTAATGCTAAGTGCTGATAGGATGCTGCTGTCAATACAATAGTCCACCTTGATGAGCCTTCATATAAAAAGTTATTTAATGAATTAGTTAATTAATGAGTGGCGTTTGATTGATTGGATCATACGGTGCTCTCAGCAGGGTGAGCGTGACCCTGGGATATTTCTGCTACTGCTTAAAAGCATCCCCTCATTGGTCTGAAGCTCTCCATGTTCTGGCAATTTGTATGCATTTAATGTAGCTCTTTAATAGGATGTAATGTTAGTGAAAAGCCAAAAGCACAGCAGCTGTAACTTAAAAGACATCCCCATTACTGCAAGCCTTATAATTAGGGTAAGAGGGAGACTTGCTCTGCCATATGTTAAACCTCTTTTGAGGTTAATAGCTCTGAGATTTTGCAGTTTAAAAAAAATTCATCTTGAGGAATGATGACAAGACACATCAATGAGGCTTCCCAAACCAGAGGCTGGGGAGAGTCTATCCCCTTACAGTCTAGCAGGAGGCACTTGCTAAGATGTGACTGGTACGGGGAGGAACTAGCAGAAATCCTCTCCCCTGCCTTGCTCCTTCATCATTCTTGTCTTCTCACCTCCTCCATGTTAATCTTTGTCTCTTCTCTGCTTTCCTCTGCCCATTCATCTCTTTCAACCTGCCCCCCACCCCAGCCTTCCAAAGGCGAGTATGGCTTCATTTTACAGGGCAGAAGCTGCTACTCTGGTTCACTTTCTCAGTGCCAGGTATGTTGTACAATAAAATTATCCCTTGGCAGCTGCTGTCTTCAGGTCCAAAGTCTAGCAATTAACCATCATTGTGGTTCAAACAAAGAATAATCTACTGTGTAGCACTTTCCTCTGATCATTGCCCTTGCAGCCTGTGCTACTCATTTCCCACGACCTTAAATCATCAACTGTTTGTGTCTCATCAGAAGACGAGCTTAGTAAAGAGTGTGGTTTAGTGCCCAGAGAAGGGCACTGGGAGCCAGGAGTCTTGAGATGTGGCTCCTGGGGAGGGGAGTGTGGTCTAGAGACTATAGAAGGGGACCAGGGGTTGGGTTTCCTGATTCTATTCCTAGCTTGGGTGGAGGAGTTTGAACTAAGAGCTAGAGCTTGCAGGCTATGATTCAGAACTAGATTCTTAGCTCTCACTGACTGACTGCATGATTCAGGGCAAATTACTTCACCCTTCTGGGCCTCAGTGTTCTCATCAATATAATGGGGCCAGTAAAATACTTCAGAGGTATTGTGAGCCATCTGCTTCTGAAGTGTTTAAAGTCCTCTGGTGAAAATTGTTGTGCAACATTGTTCAAGTGCAAATGTTTTATTATTGTTACACAAGACGGGTGTCTGGCAGACTGCAGCCAAGTGCCCAGTTCAATCTATTCAGTGTCTGTGATGCCTGGCACATCAGGGCCTTTTGGTGATCACCAAATATCAGCCTATGTGGGTTGCCTAACTGAACGCTCCTCTGGATAGGGATTGGTCATCTTCTGTCTGTGAAGTGCTCCTGGTGCTCTGTAAATAACCTGGGATAACAGTACCCTGGCCAGTGAGGGACTGCCAATAAATGTAGCATTGTCATAGAGGCCACACATTCACTAGCAACACCTCACTTCCTGGTCCGTGACCTTCCTACAGGAAAGGAGACCACCCTCCCCACTGCCGCTCTCCCCCAGCCGCCCATCGGGCAGGAGTTTCTGCTTGAGCTGTGTAGGGTTGAGCTTGTGACCCTCCAAGGCACCCAGTGCACCCTCCTCCTTGGGGGGGGTTGGGTGGGGGGAGTGAGTCAGAAGACAAGTTTGGAGCCTGGGTTCCTGGCTGTGCCACCACTGTCAGCCACTTCCGTTCTACGTTTGTGGTTTGTTACTACTGCATGTGGAGGCTGTTCCCCCTCCCCCCCCCCCCCAAAATCTGGGACAAAGGCTGCCCAGCGCCACCTCCAATCCAGCGGTTCCTTCTCCTGTCACTGCTTTCCTCCTAAGGTCGACTTTTATGCTCACAACCCACACCTTGTCACTGTGTCTTTTTCACCTCCTTCCAAGGTGGCTAGGAGCTCCGTGCTGGTGCATGTAATCAAACTGCAAGGTTATTGGAGTCAACGGCTGTGGGCCAGCAATCCCCAGGCTATAGTGACTAGCACAGAGACACCCATTCCCTTTGGCACTTGGCACCATAGGAAATCCAGCCCAATTAATGGGCAACTGAGTTCCTAAGTTGTGCTCTTTGTTCTCACGTTGTTCCCCTTATGCACCACCTTCCAAGAAACTCCTTCTGGGATGGGCGGAAGCCCACATGATCCAGTATTGAACCATGGGAGTCGAACCAAATTCCAGATGGAAAAATGCTCCAGTTCTGGCTTTGATTGTATTTTTAAGGGAGTGTGACCAACAAATGGCCTCTAACTTCAGTTACTTTGGGTGTTGTATGAGGAACACTTGCAGTCCCCCCAAAACAGTCTACAGTACTACTTTAAATTTGCCAGTCATGGTTGAACAAGAGATGACTCTTCTGGTCTTCCTTAACTAGAATTTGTTTCCACGCGCATTGAAAAGCGAGAGGAAGAAGATTGGAGGGGAGACTGGCAAGGTGGGGAGTGCTCTGGAGCAGTAGTTCTCAACTGGGGTACATGTACCACTGGGGGGACACACAGGTCTTCCAGGGAGTACATCAACTTATCTAGATATTTGCTTAGTTTTACAACAGGCTACATAAAAAGCACTAGTGAAATCAGTATAAACTAAAATGCCCTACAGACAATGACTTGTTTATACTGCTCTATAGACTATACACTGAAATGTAAGTACAATATTTATATTCCAATTGATTTATAATTATATGGTAACAATGAGAGAGTCAGCCATTGTTCAGTAATAATGTGCTGTGTTGCTTTTGTATGTTTGATTTTGTAAGTAGTTTTGAAATGAGGTGAAACTTGGGGGTGCGCAAGACAAATCGGACTCTGGAAAGGGGTACAGTAGCCCGGAAAGGGGTACAGTAGCCCGGAAAGGTTGAGAGTCACTGCTCTGGAGTACTCAAGCTGTCTCTTTCCAGTGCTATCTTGTGGTTTCTGTACGGGACTGGGAATCGGGAAGGACCCAAGTTCTAATCCCAGCTCTGCTACTGAACTTCTTGTGGAATGGGGCAAGTCACTTCATTGCTACCTCCATTCCCCCATCTGTGAAATGGGCCCAATTAATACAATGTGACTATAATTACTAGTTATGGTCTGTGCAATGCTTTGAAAATAGGAATCCCATAAGAATTTCCAAATATTACCTTTATCTTTGGTTAACTTTATCTTAATCTTTTAATGGTGTCCTTCCTTTATTTTTTATTCTTCCTTTGTGGTTGCATTCCATCTCATTTCTCAGCTGCTCTGAGGTTTCCTGAATGATAAACTGGCGCATACACGTCCTTGTATCCGGTATTTGCTGTGTTTAGGGTGTTTGGATGCACTGGAAAATTTTAAAATGAAATTCACTTGAAATCACCAAGTTCTGAGCTTGTTTTGTGAGACAGAGGGTCAAATTTCTTCCACCTGAAATGGGGTCACTTGGCCTGAAATTCACAGGAAGGTTCACAAATATTTTGGTGAATGTGGACCAGGCTTTGAGTTTGTAAGTTCATGCAGTTTTGCTCTATTTGGAAAACTATTACTTTAAATGCTCTTCAGGAGGTCCAACTCTCTCTCACAGCATGACTTGCCAGAAGTTTCATGTATGATTTTCTGCAGGGTTCACACAAGGCACAGTCCTAGATCCCATGAACAGCACCCAGGGCATCCAAAGCTGTAAGGCAGCCTAAATTCCATCCAGTTGCCATGGTATCAAAGCGGCCATATCCATGTGTTGATTGTAAGTTCCTTGGACAAGGACTGGGTTTGTATAGCCTCAGACCCAGTGGGATTCTGTGTCCATGATTGGGACAGCTAAATGCTACTGCAATTCAAATAATCCTCTGCCTTCAACAACCAACCCCTCAATTACAATATGCTAGCTCCCTTTTCCCTTCTGCTATGCTGTGTCCAATGTCAGAAGTGGAATTACCAACCTTAGATCAATAGCAAAACTATTAAACTGCACCTTAAATTTATACTCCTGGCACTGCTGTGTTCATCACTCCTTTGGCAGCGTTTCTTACAATCTGGCTCATCTTTTCTTGTAGAAGGATAAGCTTTGCTGAGTCCTCAGTGGCCATGGGAGCTAGTGTGCTGCCTTTCTGCATCTATGGGTGGGCTGTAGGTTTGAAGCCTGGCTTACCCAGTGAAAGGAAAAATGGTTGGCTCATTCTGAGGGTTCACTAGGGATTTTTGTCTAGAATAACTAGACTGATCCCTCAAGACCCACTTCCACTGTGATGCTGTAAGAAATTAGCCAAGTCAGACAGCTAGGACGAGAAGCAACTGGGGATAGCTGATTATCTATGTTCTGTTGTACATTTGTAACTTGCTTTATATTCTGAGTTCTTCAGTGCAGGACGCATGTCATCTTACATGTTTGGACAACACTTAACACAGTGACTGCTACCATAATGCAGATGTGTTCATGTCCTTGCTGTGTGTGCATCACCATAGAATCCAGGCGGCTTTCCAGTAGCCACTAAGGCCCATGACTAGCATCTAGTGCATGTGGGTGGCTCCTTTTGCACTGTTCTTTATTAGCAATAACCCTCATAAGGTGGGTATAAGAGCCTCTTGGTCCTGTCCCCCCTTTTGCTGCCTCCTAGTGGGAGAGTTGAGTCCAGGTGGGTCATGTCGGGGTCTCCACTTGTCTGCTGTGCCTAGAAGAGTGTGGTGTTTGTGTGTTTGCAAGAGGCAATTGTCCACATTAGCTGGGGTTCTTTGGACCGCTGTCTCCAACCACAGTGTGCTCTGGCAAGCTGAAGGACTGAGAGCTGAAGGACTCTGTGTGGGGATTTGTTACCCTGGCTACCATTTCTGAATCCCCTACTGTTCAGGCAAACACTAACAAATGACTAAGAAGCCCCATTATCACAGATGAGGTAAGGGATGTCTAGTGATGCAGCTCCTGGGAAACGAGTCTCAATGGCTTCTGCGTCCTCTCCAGCCCTTGCACATATTCAGTGCACTCTCCTAGCTTCTCCTTCCACACAGGGGAAGGATGGGATCTATAGTGCTCTGGGGAGAGGCTACTTTTTAATAATTTCTGATCTGCCTGAGGTTGGGGCTTCATTTCCACTCAGCAGGACAAAAATCAATAATGTTTAAATTCAATTAAAAAAGTGTTGGCTGCTTAGCAGAGGAAGAGAAACTGGCAGCTTCTCCTCCAGGAAAGGCATGTCTGCTCTGGGTGTGCTATGCAAAGAGCCCAGAGCTGCCAAATGGGGCGTGCTTTTAGTGATTTCCCTTTTGGTGCAGTGGGGGATGGAGGAGCGCTCCCTCCCTATAACTGAGCACAGAATGGTATGCAGCTCTCAGGGCTCGGAAATGGGGCTCTTCCTGCGGGGAGCAGTGCCAAGGGGAAGGGGTTTAAGAACTAAAATTTACTGAGGAAGCAAGGGCTGGGCCTAAATGACACCAGTCTAAGTCAGCCTAAAAGAAGGAAGTCTTACACTCAAGGAAGCTTCAGGGCCCACTCGGAAAGGGTTCATGAGTATCCGAGATCCAGTCAAGTGCCCCCTCTTGGCCACTCACAAGACTGTTGTGGAGGAATCTCCTCACTGGATCCCATGTGTGTTAAGCCTCCAAAGTCTGAATAGACCCTGCTGTGGTTCCCTAGGCATAACCTTTGGGTGCAGTTCCTCTATCTGCACCTTCCTGAGTGTTTAGACCATGTGATCCATTGCTCAACCCCCTGGAACCAGTGCTGACTCTCCCCAGCCCTCCAGTAGATCGATCAAACACCCTCTCCCAGAATCCCACACAGTTGTGAGCCATGTGGGTTACAGTTTAACTCTCTTGGGCACTTGATAAGGTGTAGCACATAAGACTTTGCACAGGACTCAAATACAGCATTGTTCTGTCTGTATATTGCTTGTGCTAGCAAAGATTTTTACAAAACCAGTAAAACCCCATACTCCTCTCCCTGCCTCAGTTTCCTCACCACTCCAGGGCACTTCTTGAGCCAGGGTCCTGGATGTCTCATGCTGTCCAGCATCCTCCTGTTAGTCTGTGTCTTGGTTCTGAAATGTAGATCCTTTTCCCTCCAGCTAGTTTCCTCTGACCTTGGGCAGTCCATCCTCTTCCCTGCTGCTGTCCAAACTTCCTGTGTCTTTCTCCATGAAATCTTCCCCTTTTGAGTCCTTTTGTAATCTTCTGCTTTTGTCATCTGTCTTGCTTGATAACTTTCTTTTCTACAAACCTCTAGCCCCTTGTTGTGGAAAATTGAAGAGAACTGGTTTCCCCTAGGAGGCAGTTACTCTTCTCCCTAAGTAAGACCTATTCTGGTGCTGATAGTCCTTAAAGATTGGCTGTTATCGCTGGTCTGGGAAGATACACAAGAGACAGAGGAGTTCAGGAAACTACAGTTTTCATGGCAATAACTGCATAATGTCAATCAGATTTCGTGTTGCATGCACAGATTCCTCAAGTGTCACAGTGAATGTCTCCAGTGTGAAGAACAAGTCTAAAAGAAAATACAAAGTCTCTAAGGCCTGGATTTGTAATGGTGTTTAGACATTGCTGCACTGTGTTGCAATGCATAGCTGACTCAGGAACCTAGGTCTCATTTTCAAAAGGGGTTTAGACATTTAAGAGCCAAAGTCTTGGGGATTAAGGCTCCTAAGTGCCTAAATCACTTGAGAATGCATTAGGCTACTAAATCAGTTAGGCGTTGCAACAGTGAGCCCAGCACTTCCTAAATACCATTTCAAAATGTGAGCCTAAGTCAACAGGACTTGAGCCAGGGCTTTAAGGGCTTTTGCTAAATCAGGGCCTAAATTCCCATCCACTTTTGTCCAAGATACAACACAGCAGGTAAAGTTGCATCACACTCATGTCTCCATGGCTACTGTCCATTTCACCCCCCATTTGGAGAGGAGATGCATGACTCCTGTGCTGGACAAAATGGTGCCAATCTTGGAGCTCAACATATCCTGAGCCAGGGATGGACACTTCAGGAGCTGCTCCTGTGGCTTCATGCTGGTTAGCTTGTGCCATTAGGATTGAGTGCAATGGGAGAAAAGCAAATGAAAATCCATCTCCGAGCCTTTGGTTCAATGACCATGTTCAAGAAACAGCAAAATATATTTTGGAGAACCGGACAATAAAACCTTATAGATATTATCAAACACGCCCTTAGTTTTTCTATGGGTATGTTGCTGATCAAGTGTGTTATGAGGTGAGGCGAATAACCCCTTCAGCAAATGAAAGGCCAGGAACTGCATCCTGACAGTTTAATTATATTTTCATTTCACAGGCTAGAATCTGCTTTACAAGAATTTCCTTAAGCACCAGGGCCAGTGTGACTGAGCCAAGGGACTGGCCTGGACACGGTCCATGGACCGGAACCTGCTGGATGCTTCAATAGGGTCTTACTAGATAGGGTATAGAGATGAAATAGGAACTGTGGAGAGAGGGCGAAAGGTCTGACAGTAGGATGTAAGGACAAAGGGAGACATAGTAGTGACCCATTGGAATGTCTAGCGGGCTGCTGCTTTGGAGGGGCTGCATTTCTACAAAGAATCAGATGCTGGACAGCTGTCTGCCCACCCTTGATATGATAACACCTTCCCAAACTAGAAGACAAACCTTCCCAATGGAGCTATGCTTAACCTGGGAAGAGAAGGAAGGGGATTCCCAACTCTCCTCTTGAGGTCTGGAGCAGCTCAGGTGCTGTTGTGGTCCAAGCACAGGCAAATTCACCTGATCAATCACCTTTTTTTAGTTGATACCCAATGGATACCAGGAGAGTTCAGCAAATTCCATCCTTTCAGTAGCCTTTATGACAACTTGCATGATATTGACTCTGTCAGTCTGTGTCCAGTGTCCCTGAGAACCTATTGCTGATCTATTGGTCTCTCGTGGTAGTGTTGGGGAAGCATGTTACTCAGCATTTGTCAAATTAGTGGTCATTAGAAAGAGCTGTCACTCTGCAACACTCCCAGGTGTTCTAAAGTACAGAAGAGTCTGACAAACTACACATCCTAAGTTTAGTTTCCTGCTACTTGGTACAGAATATTTGAACTGAGAATCCTAAATACACAAGAAGCTAAATAGGGAACAACCTATCACGTTTTGTTCCCCAAGGTTCCATCTCAAATTTTAATTTCTTTAATTAATGAGCTCATTCTTTTTATATGCTAGTATTAGGCTGGTTTCCACAGTAACAACCAAAACTGGAACCCAAAGCTCTGAGACAGACTTGGGTAAATAACAGAAAAAAAATTACATGACTGAAGTGAATTTGCTTTTAATTGTCTGTGTCAGTGTCCCTCTGTCTTCATTTTTCATGAATTGTCCAGCAAAGGAGATTGGTGGCAACAACTTTCATAGAAATGTGGCTGTGAAGTAGATACTGGAGAATATTAAACTGATAATCAAATTCATAATTCTGAGTTTGCATGAGTAGCCTCATTTCAAGAGGGATACTCCTCCAAACGCCACCTTTGTATTGGTAGGCATCCTCCAAACCAAGGGTGAGTCGGACACACCTGTTCATGGAATAGTACCGTGCTGGACAAATAGTTTCATTGTCCTAAGCAGAGCCACAGTTGCTGGAAAGTTCAGTGTGAGTATTGGAATGACAATCCAGCCCTGTCAGGGACAGCAGCTGTTTGTAGGTTCAGATAAGACTTGACCTTGACTCATCTTGGATAGTGCTGTACTGCACAAATTAGTTGCCTTGCACTCAACTGGGCTGCTTGAGAAGCAAGTCGCTAGTCGTCATGAATAACAGTATCATGATCCCAGCCTTTGGGCATAATTCCTTTTGAAATGAATGGGAGTTCTTCCTAACTAAACACTAGATGGCAGGGTGAGGATATGAGCCACTGGATTTCGAGACTTCAGAAAAATGCTAAATTCAGGAAACAATACTTAGTGTCCCTAACTACCATCCCTATGCAGCAGGCAGTACCCGCAGTATTCTAGTAGTGATGTCAGGAAAATGGCATCAAGATCATGTCTGGCTGTTTGAGGAAGCCCAAATACTGAGGGCCAGACTATAAAAGGTATTTAGGTTCTCCATTGAGAGTTAGGCACCTAGGTGCTTTGAAAATCCCGTTTAGCACCTGTCTGCATCCTTAGGCTCTTTAATACCTTTAAAAATCTCACCCCTAGACTCTTCCTAGCAAAGGATGGGTACCTTTCACTGCTGGCCCTGCAGATATGACTCTCAAGGCAGTGGTGGCTGTGAAATGCCAATTGTTTTTCCCCTGGAAATGTTTTTCTTTAATCTTCCAAAATTTCCTGCAAGTTTTTTAGTTTTGCAATGAAAAACAGAATTTTCCCCCCTCCCATGTTTAACAAAAGAGAAGTTCTCGTGGTTTTCTTTTTGGGGGACGGGGAATCAAATGAAATGAACATTTTCTTTAAAGGAAGGGAAAATTTCAGCAGAAACCAGATGTGTTTAGAAGAGCCAATGTGCTGCCTCATTGGTACCAGGGTGGGAGTTGCACGCAGAGGGGAGATTACAGGGACTGTAACAACGGGCCAATTTTTTTAATCTATTCTCTGTCCATAATGCTTCTCTATAAAGCAAATGGTTTTAGTATTGACAGTTTGTCAATGTGTAGTAATTATCTTGGTTAACCTTTAGGCTGATCAATTATTCCCTGTGACAGGGAAAATAATATTAATATCCACTTGGGTTTACTTACAGTAACTCCTCGGTACTTTTCCATGGTATCACAACACATCTTAATCAGATGGTGAGTGGGTTTAATTAGCTGAAGTATAGGTTTTATTTTTGATTCCTATGACGACTAATTCTAATGAAAACACATTATCTGCTCTGAGGTTTGCAGTTTTCCGTTTGTAATTATTGCTGCTGTTAATTGATAGTGCATCACGGGTTGTGGCTGCAATATGGGAACTGAAATGTCTTAAGTAGAGCCTTAAATATGTTGTCATTGAAGAGTCTGTGCCCTCATTTTGCAGACAGATGAACTCCCCTTTTTTTTTAATTATTTGATATCTGGCTTCTGTCAACAGAGGAAGGAAGTTCTCCTTGGAAATTATGAAGCATTCAGTTTGCTTCTCTCATGCAGAACCTGTGTGTTGAAGTTTATCATGCCTGTGTAGTATTTGATATCAATAAATTAATCTGTGGAATCTGCTGCTGCACGAAATCGAAGTCAAATAGCTTAGTAAGCTTCCAAAGGAAACCTGGGTATTATAATTAATCCATGGCTAACTAGGACTTCACAGCTGTCACCATGTCTCACCACAGACACTCAGAATTGGCTAAAGATCAGGACAGTGCTGATAAAACCCAGAAATGCGCAGTTCTGGAAGCACAAACCCTCAGTACTTCCACAAATGGAGACTCCTAGTATTGTTATGGGACCTATAACACAACTGAGTTCTGATGGCATCAGAACAAAGGGCACAGGTACATTGCATTAGCATCTTGAGCTACACCAGCTAGGGTTTAAATTGAAAACTGATTACTCCTATGGCTTCAGGATATCAACTGATGGTGATTCATAGACACTAGGGGGAAAGTGTCTCTCCCCAATATGGTGTTACACAAATGCTCATTGTGTCCAAGAGCTTAGTAGAAATCAGTAAAGAATTAGACATTGATATGACTAATGAGAATGTCCCATGTTACAATACAAGGCTCACAGTATCTGTTTGTAGTAGAATCGATGAACCCCAGGCCTGGAACAGGACCCCCGTGTGCTAGGTGCAGTACAAACTATGGATGTAGGCAACTGGAGCCTAAGGGGAGCTTTAGCTCCACTTTCCCTCTTTTTTTAAAAAAAAAGCATTAACAAAGGCAATATTGTGTAGAACAAAAGCTCATTTATCTAACTTTATTAAAAGTGGACACATTTAGTCCTGGTACAAAACTGCACATTGAAGTGATACTCAACAGCAACTGCTTTATTTTAAAATTTAGACACCCCCTTCCCTCCACGGCAAACAGCGAAAAGACAGCCCTGCCCCAATTGCTTAAAATGAAACGCTGATGCTTCAGGATGTAAGCCAGCTGCTGACAGAGGGTGGGTCAGAAAAACTTCCTGTGTGGGCAGCCCCCTGAGATCAGCCAGCCCTGTTCTGAGGAAGACCCCTTTAAGAGCAGGTGGTTGGGCCTGGTACAGGGGATGGTCAGACCCAGCTGGGAAGGGGTCAGGTGATGACTATAAAGCCAGCAAGTGGCTCATTTGGAGTGGAGAGAGCTACAGGAAACAGTATGGTGCTTGTGGTAGGTGCTGGAGCAGCAGGCTCCCTGGCAGACAGCCTGCTGGAGAATGGGGGAATAGCTGTGTATTTTTGAATTCTATGTTCGAATAACAAATGAAGCCCTGAGAAACAGGGCTTCACCTCGTGTTGGGTGTGGTGTCGGTCTGCCCTTGATTGAGAAGACAAGCCAGTCATCTGGGATGTCTGTTAGTGTTTCTTGCATCTTCCTCTGAAACAGCTGGTGCTGGTCACTGTCAGTGGAGTCTGGTAGTTCCCGTGTCCCTAAGCTGATGCATGGCCTGGTTTAGGTCTTTTCCTTTTGTCCGCCTCCTCAAGTCCCAGCACTAATCTCAATGAAGAATATTCACACCTGAATAAGGGGCAAGAGACAGGTACTGTACTCGAAAAGCATCATCAATGCTGCTCCCCTCTCTCAGCCATCCGAGCATCTCCTGTTCCAGCTCCTGCCATAAGAGGAAATACACATAAACGCAGTCAGTGCTTATTTCCCCTCTTGCTTGTCTGTTTTTATTACAGTAATATTGCTTAGCTCAGGAACAGGCTGCAGGAGGGGTAAGTGCTCGGCAGAGACATTACATCTAGAACGGCCTGATCTATACATCTTGGGGTACTGGTTGTCCATGCTCAGGGCTCCAGCAGGGTCTTTCTCATGTGCTCGGCAGCTGGGGCTCAGGAAGCAGTTGGGTTTTGCAAAAATAATTACATGAGCTCCCTCATGCCTGACTTTAGTCAGCGACTCCAAGAAGCCAAGGATTCCTTTCCCAGCCTCTTACAGGGTGACTGATCAGATAATGCACTCTAAGGAAATTCACAAATGTGAATTGGGGTTGGCACAGAGCAGTCAGGTGTGTTTGGGGGTGGAGAGAAAGCATTTTGCAGTCTTTTAGGAAAATGTCCGCATCTCAAATGGGCTTCTGTCAGAGAGCCCTCCCCCTGCATCTTGCAGAATGGCAGTGGCCTTCAACGATGATATGGGAATGAAATGCACTCCAAGGCATGAAGTGGGAGGGATGGCTTTATTTTTAAGGCACTGGACTTGGATTGTGGAGAACTAGTTTCGAATCCTGCTTCTATCACAGGCTCCCTATGTGACCCTGAGCTGCTTAATCTCTCTGAGCCATAGTTACCCATCTGTGAAAATCCTTGGTTTAGACTGAAACTCTTCAGGGCAGGGATTGCCTCAACTCTTGCTACATTTGTGTGCAGTACCTCAAGCAGCGTGGCCTGGATCTCGCTTGGGACCGCTGGACAGTGCTATCCTATAAACGATGGGAGAGGAAGTCAGTTGTCAAAGGAAGGTGGACAGAAGTGTGGGGTTTGGAAAAGGTTTCCTTCTCCTTTGCAATGTTTGCAAACTTTTATCCATTTTTGTCTCTATTTCAGCAAAACCAAAATCCATCTCTGCCTTTCTGATGCAACTGAATCTTGTCGCTGAACGCTGATTGTTCTGTGTGAACAACTATGGGAGTTGGGGGTGTGCACACCCATGTATGTCTACATGGGTGTCTACCTGACTCTGTACCCCAGAGCAGTTAGAGATGGAGAAGACCTACATCACACCTGCAGCCTTGTACACATGTGCACCCAGCCTGCCCTGCTGCAGTGGGGGATGTGGGTCTGCATTGCTATCTATTGGGTCAACTGCATGTACTGCAGCACAGGCCAGTCTCACACCAGTAAAGTGGTTTATGGACATATGTGGGCTCCGACTCCCATGCCGACTCCCATGCCTTGTCTAATAACTGAAGCTTTAGGTCACCCGGGCAAACAAGCTCCCTCATTACTAGCTGCGTCCACATTGCTACAGCTGCGGCTGTTCTCCATTTCTGTGAACCTGAATTGCGTGGGCAGGGTGTGTGATGACAGCATTACATTCCCGCTCCTGTCCCTCTGGACTTTGCCACCTCCATCTCTTTGCAACATTAATTAGCCACAGCTAGAGGCAAGTCTGAGGTATTCAAACAAGGGGTTTCACAACCTCTGACTGTGTAGAATAATCTTGGCTCCAGAGACACATGAGCCCCTACCCCCTCAAACTCCCCTTGATGGAGCAATAATGCCTCACCTTCATGTCCCAGCTATCTTGCCTGAGACCAGTGTTCCTTGTTAGTTCTGCAGAATCAACATCGGTCTCTTATGGTATCTGTTTACATTGGGAAACTTCAAGGGAATCTCTTTATTGTTAAAAATTAAAAAAAGTTTATAAAAGACTTGAGAGTTCTGTGGATGAATCTTCATATTTAAAAATCACAGACTTTCACATTTAATAGATCAGTTGCCTGCAGCCTTCATGGATTTTACTGACCTCTGAATCGTGTTACATAATGTCTGCAACATGAAGAAATGAAAAAGGAAAGATGGACTCCTGGTCTAAGTGATCCAGGAGGATCAAAGCCCTCATCTAACTGTTCTGCAACCTCAAGTCAAATCCACATTAAGGTCACACACATTTTAAATGCATTTTAATTACTCTATTGTAGGTCAGTTTCACAAAGCCAGCATATAGCTTGCAAAATTGGCAAATCTGTGCTATTTTAAAAATGGTTCATTCTTGTTAAGCTGTGGCAGGTGTCTGACACTTCTTGCACGCTCATTTCACTAACGTGTTGGCAATAAAATCTGCCCCTAGAAAAGAAAGAGGTGCTGCAAATTGGAGAGGATGGCACAGCAGGGCAAAATTGAAGTGCACTAGAGTTATAACCACACTGGAAGAATAAGGGAGCCAGCAGGTTAGGACAAAGGCTAACTGGTATTGGTGCGGCAGGAAGACTAATAGCTCGGAGTACTGAGAGATCAGGTGTTCAGGGGACACGGAGTAGCGCAGGGAAGGGGGGAGCATTGCAATGTCAAGAACAGCCAAACTCTAGAATGGCAAGAGTAGATCCTGTTTCAAACAGCTCCGCTCTTGTTACTGTTGTCTAGCTGCTGCATTTACACAGCACTTTGGACAGAGCAGGAACGAGCCTCCCAGCTCAAGTTGAGAGTTGAGCTAGCAGGGGCCCCACTAGTGCTCTTAAATTAGCTGTGTAAATAGTGCTTTGAAGTTGCAGCTGTGTAGACATACCGTAAATACCTGAGGTTGGAACAGCAGGGGCTGCTACAGACCTGGACTGACAGCTGTGTCAGAAGTTTCCACAGCACCTGGTTGGTCCTAACTGAGCCGATGGCCATCAATCCTATCTTCTCCTCAGCTCTGAATTCACCAAATGCTGATCTTCCCAAATAAGAGCAATGGAAAAGCCTTGGCCAGTGAGAATCTCTTCCTCAGTGCTCCTTCATGGAATCTGGCCCCTCCTTAGTATGACTCTCCTGCCATCTTGAGCATCCTGCTGGGAGAGAAGCAGAAATGCTCTTGCAAACAAGGATGCAACAGTTCTCTGGAGGCCCCCAGATATGGCATGGGGGAGAGGTCACTGAAGCAGGAGATGCTGGTGGCCATTAGGAGATTTGCAGATGGCTCTAGGCATTGAGCAGAGATAGAGGCTGCTATGGAGCACTGACAGGAGTAAGTCACCTCGGAAGGATTATAGGGCACCATGTTCACAGGCTTTCTATGCTGCTGCAGATGCTGGCAGGGAAATGGTGGCAATATCTCACTCTGAAACTTCAGCTAGTAGTGTCTTCTATTAGTTCTCTCTCCACCCACAAAGCGCATCATCGCCAGGACCAGATAGTTTATGCAGCCGAATTGCAGTGATCAGCTCAGGTGCAGGGGCTGGATTCCGCCGTGAGAGCGTGTGATGTGGTGTTACTTGAGCATGACCACAATACTACACAGCGATGAGGCAGCGGGGATAAAAGACAGAATTTCCCTGACGTTAGTACTCAGGGGTGGTCCACAGGATGCTGATGGCAGGCTTCTCCCACCCTGAAAAGCCAAGCCTTCCTCTCTCCCACAGACCACTCCATCCATTTCTCTGGATCCCTGTCCAAATAACCCATCTGGTGTTTGAAAGCCTCTGAGCTTGTTCCAGCCTCCTTGGTGGATATGGGTTTCCAAACTCCCCTTCCTCTTTGCCCTTATGTGGGACTGGCCTGCTCTCAATCCCATTTCAGCCTGGCAGGTGCAAGAGCAGATTCCTCTGCAGTTCTGCCTGTCTGGAAGAGCCTTGTGCTTCTTTCTTACTGGCTCTGTGCCTCCTTTCTGTTGCCTATGCTGTAACCTCACTGTCCCTTTCCGTCTACCCACTGTAATGAGACATTACGTGGCATGGCAAATTGACAATGCACAGCAGTCATCACTAGGGACTGAACTCAAAACCTCCAACAATAACAACCTCTCCAGCTTGAGCAAAATAAGTCTTGAGCTGTGAACTAGATCAGACGTCTCCTCTGTGAATGCAGCATGGGCAAGGGTAGGAGATGTAGAACACCCACTGTAGAGACAGGCCCTTAGTCACCTGCGTGAGGCTCAGAGAATTAGACCTGTACATCAAGCATCCTCTTCCTGCCCTGATGAACTCACAATCTAAATAAAACAAGGCAGATGCAGAATTCAGGCGATGAGGGCAGGGTGTGCACGCATGTGACTTTACTGCAGAAGCCTTCAACTTCTGGGAACCAACCATCATCCAACAAACCAACATCCTTCTAGGTTTTCCTGGCTGTTTAGTGCCTCACCTTTATTTTGGCTTAGAGTTTTTATCTCTAGTAAAAAGAAAAGGAGTACTTGTGGCACCTTAGAGACTAACCAATTTATTTGAGCATAAGCTTTTGTGAGCTACAGCTGTAAAGCTTATGCTCAAATAAATTGGTTAGTCTCTAAGGTGCCACAAGTACTCCTTTTTCTTTTTGCGAATACAGACTAACAAGGCTGTTACTCTGAAACCTATCTCTAGTAAATAACTGTGTTCAAACACTTCCTTCCCCTGCTCTGCCAAGCTGGCTGCTGAGGCCTTTGTATTCCCTCAAGTTGTTTTGTGGGATTCACCAGCTTCAATTCTGTGTCTGCTAAAATGACTCTGGACTCCTCCTTGAATAATGTCTTGCTTCCTCTGATGTTCTGCTCTACTACTGCTGAGGGAGGAGAGTTAAGGAGCTGTATGTACAGTGATGAGCGTGTGAAACTTTAAACCAATGCAGTGACCTGGAAGAGGCATCAAACTAATCAGTGAGCTCTCCTCTACTCACAGCACAGCAGAGACCTGGTTGAAGAGTTTACTTATCACTTTCAATTTACATCACTGCATGGTTGTCCTCAGAAACGAATCTCATGCTGGTCCATTTGAGCAGGGCCTCTAAGCAGCAAGATTCTCTCACCCATGTGGGTGGAATGACCTGTGTTCAGTGCTGCTTTCACAGCCACTGGCTTAAGCTATTAAATCTTATATATGACATAATATTCTTTGTCACTATCCCATTCCCTATGCATTGCAACATCTTAGCCTTTTGACCACAGCTGCACATTGAACAGAATCTGCACTGAGCACTTGGCAATGGCACTTTGGTCCTTTTGAGATGATGTAAGCAATTTAGAAGCCTGTAAGGGACAAGTTTAAATTTTTCCCTCCAGTATGCATATCTCTGCATTTATCCACAGTGAATATCTTTTGAACTCTTCTTGCCCATTTACCTAGGTTCTTTAGGTCTCTCAGTCCTTTCTGGTCCTGAGTAACCCAAATAACTTGCAAAAAGAAAAGGAGTATAGTAGCACCTTAAAGACTAACAAATTTATTTGAGCATAAGCTTTCGTGAGTTACCACTCACTTCATCGGTAACTTGATCGTCTGCAACTGTTGCTATCTCACTTCTTCCCCCTGCACCTTTTCCAGGTTAAGAGTATCCTGGAGACCCAAATATATTGGAGACCAGCTGTTAATTTAAAGTTACTCCACTTTGACTTCCTAAGATGCTATGGAAACTTTCTTCTCTGAATCCCTCTCTAGCCACAAGTGATCTTGTGATTCTATGACAAGCTAAACTCTGGATTCTATTCCCAAATCTTCTATTCACCAGACAAGGGTGTTAATCCCTCTCTGCCTCTGTTGTCCTATCTACATCCCAAGGCTGAGGTTTCATTACATAATGTTTGTAACTCTTTTAGGAAGAAGTGGTAACAAAACAAGGATATTTGCTAAAATACAGTGTTATACAGGCAGCAGAAATAAGGTCTACTTTCCTGAATTTAAAAAAAATGTATTTTTTTCCCTTTTCCTTAGAATAAAAATTACAGGCATGACAGACTGTCGACCTGTACAATTGTTTAAGCAGCACAGGCTTATATTCGAAGAGTACTTCCAGCAAATTCTACTGATGAGTCAGTAGTCAACATCATTTATCATATGGGGTAATTCTGTACTAGACAATGTTAGACTTTAATTTCTCTCTTATCAGATCTGCATAATTGTGTGTAATTACTAATAATCTAATTTTTCTCTTGTCAGAATGTTTCAGAATAAGTAACATTTGGGTGTGGTTTTTTTGCAAAAGAGCACAATGCAGAGCTGAGGATGCTTATTTCTTAGGATTGTGGAGAGGGTTAAAGGGCTAAAGACAGTCTCAAGAAATGCAGTTAGAAGTAGTTTCAGATGTCACAGCTGCTGAGTCCCACTGCCAGTTCTTGTGGTTGTACATTCCTGTTTTCTATTGATTTTACTTACATGCACACACAGACACACTTTTTCTACAAAAAGAAAGGGGAAACTGGCTGTACAGGGCAAGAGCAAATATGGTTCAAGAAAAATTTCTGCCCAGTGCATAAAGTGAACAAATAGATAAAACATAACCTTTTGTTACCTTTAATCTTTTGTTGATGAAACACTTTGGTGTTTCTTAATGTTTACTATTGTTACAAAGTAATTTTTAAGGCATGTCCCCTTTAAAGGACCATTGTCACATAACTTAAATTCTGAATTTTGAGGTTTTTTCTAGAAATGTAAATTACTTTACAGAGCCTAAAACTGAACAGGAATTCTGGCCTCTATCTTTAATAAAACCAAACCTGCTTTTTATTGACATGAAACTGAACATTTCCATGAAGTGCTAAAGCCCAAATGCTGTTTAGAAAGAGGGAGGTGGCCCATACAGACCACAAATGGGAGCAGCTTAACCTAGTTTCACTGTCCTTGGTGGTACAGGAGGGAAGAGAACTGGATGAATAGTGGACAGTAATTAGATCATCTTGAGAGAAAAAAAATAAAGGTAGCCAGCCTTTGCCAAACCCAGAGGAAATAGACCCTTCCTAGAAGAGCTCACTGTCTAAAACAGATGAGGTGCTGGGGAAAGGGCTGTGATATGTAAACCAAGTAGTAAATTGTAACTTCCACACCCTAGGAAAGTGTGGCACTTAAATGCAGTCTCAGAAGCAAACCAAATGGTTAGAGCCCAGGTCTCTTCCTGCACCCTGCCCGATTCCACCCACACAGCAGGTCAGATCAGGAGCGTGGCCAGACATTTTTTATCTGAGCAGGGCTAAGCAGGGAATAAGAGGGGACTCTCTCTTCTGTGTGCCTAAGTGCAGGCTGGGATAATCCAGCCCTGAGTGGTCAAGGGAATGATAGTAACACACGGTTTGTTTCCTAGTCTGCTGATGGGAGTTTAACTCTAACTCTAAAACAAACTACATTCCCCATCCTCCAGGCATCCCCCTTGGCTTCAACCAACTATCTCAAGATTCAGATGCAGGCCTTGCCTACACTAGCTACGATTCATAACCAGTGCAATGCCTCCCTGGGGAGAAATGGTGCAAGCAGTACGGGAGACAGCCCACAGCATTCTTATTGCCATGCCTCCATCCTGAGTAGTCTCTATCTACGCTACAGCTTACACTGTTGCTTGAAGTGGTGGAGCTGCAGATAAATTATAGCTACAGCTGAAGCTTGCTAGTGTCAGTGGGGGCCCAGTGTTCTTTCATCCCTCCTCTCAACAATCAACTCCTCCTCTCCATGTGTAAATAGATAGCATAAGTAACCCAAGCAAACACTAGCTGACAATCAGAATTCTTGCAGGTAACTGGATGTGCTTATCCATATAAATGTCTAATCTTCAAAATCCTACCTAGCTTCAGGCTTTATTTTGTGGTGGTGACTTCTGCAATAGTGTCTCATGACCTTGTCCATCTTCTAATGATTTCATCACCAAAAGAGATGGCAGGTTGGTCTCCTGCATAGAACTAGATTTTCTTTTAATCAGATACATCAAATGGTCACCAGGAGACGCATCTTTGAATGCTTGTTTTGCTACTTTCATGTATGGTGAGGATGGGGCAGTCCCTTTTGGAATGACTGTTTATGCAAAACATTTCAGCAAGGCAGGGCTACTCAGATATCAAAGGCAAAGCTTGAAGAGGTGACCTGCTGGAATTTAAACAGTTACCAACCAATAGACAAACACAGGAAGGATGTGAAGATCAGTATGATCAAGGATAATCATGAAAAACATTGGAGGGCCTTAGAATTAGGAGGGAGCAGGTAAGAAGAGCAGCAGAGAGATGAAAGAAACAGAAGAAAATTAACACAGAATATTTTAACAGAAAAGTTTCTTGCACTGAAAACAAATGATGAAAGACTGAGGAATTATTAGGACAGAAGATAAGGAAACAGCAGAGATAGGCAATAATTATTTAGTATCTGTCTTTATAAATGAAAATGAAGGGCATTAACTTAAGTGGGATTTACATTTTCAGGGACAGAAGGGGATGAATTAGGAAGCATTCAGATAACGTAAGAAATTATTATTAAAAGGTTGGGGGCTCTTGAAACTAACAAGGATCCTAGACCAGCCCCATTCTTCTGAGAAGTGTTACACGGCATATTGAGGCTAAGCCTCAGAAGCTTTCATGGGTAATTGTACAAGACTGCTTGGTTAGACATTGGAAAGTGATATATAGAGCATTCGACGTGTGCACAAACTTAGCAAAACACTAGGGTCTCTGCCCAGGAAAGCTTGCAGTTCAGCTCCAAAAGAATATACAGCAGCAGTTAACATGTGCAACTGGGTGGGCATGGTGCAGCCAACAAGGTCAAACTAGAAAGGTTTTGCAAAAGAAGAGTGGGGGGTATAGGAAGCATTTCAAGGATGGTGCCAGGAACTCATGGAGCTGGGCAGGCTGCTGCTGATGTCAGGGGTGAGGGGACACAAGATTAGTGTTCCTATTTGGAAAAAGGTTATAGCTAGACTTGTACTAGTGACAAAGGTGTATATGCATGGTTCCTCTCCGGTTAGCACCATTGTGCCTTCACTTACACCTGCAAACAGTCTCTCTAATGGCACAACATTTAATTTTTATTTTCAAAATCAATATTCTCTGTGTATATATAAAGTCTGCTGCAGTTTCCACGGTATGTATCTGATGAAGTGAGCTGTAGCTCACGAAAGCTCATGCTCAAATAAATTGGTTAGTCTCTAAGGTGCCACAAGTACTCCTTTTCTTTTTGCGAATACAGACTAACACGGCTGTTACTCTGAAACCTGATGGCAGTGTCATTCTGCAGAATAGACAGAGTGGCGCCGAGAAATGTAAAAGTGGTCCAGTATCTCTCAACCCTCTTCCTCAATCAGCCCCTCAGCCAAGGTGCTAGCACTGGGTGTAAAGCATAGTTATGGAATTCATAAGCCCTGGGCCCTCCTGCATTTTCATGCACATTACAAACATCTTGCAAAAATCTGTTCATTCAGAGGCTGAGTTTAATTTCAGAAACACTTTCACAAAATCACTCTCCCAATTTTGCATGCACAGATTTCTGCCTATAGTTATTTTCAAGCACAAAACCCCATGAGCTTCAAGCACTGACTGTCTGAATTACAGGCACCGATGCATAGGTTTGTGCATGCCAAAAAAAGGTTGAATTGAGGCCTCTTTAGAAAACAGACCAAGTTTATCTGATGTGACCAGTGATGTTTGGCTGTTTCCATTTCTGAAGCTCCCAAACAGACACTTTAATGGACCTGATTTTTCATAGAGCAAATGCTCAGCACTTTCTAAGAATTGGGGCCCTTTAAGGTGTCTCAATTTAGGCAACCGAATTCACTAGCCACTTCTGAAAATCTTGGTCATTGTTCCCATAGTGAATGTTAAAACTCAGCACAAACTTTGAAAACCTTACAATGCAAGCTATAGTAACTTCCTCCTTGACCAGTCTTGAAATGTTCCTATAAACCACATTTTAGTTTTCCGTTTCTCCTATACACCGAAACCCTATGCAAACATTATACTTACCGGTGATATCACAGTGGTACTGCACCATTTCAGGAGACTCCTCTAGCATTTCTGTAAGGCTTCTATCTTGGTAAGGTTTTACCAATGGATCTCTAAATTAGTCTATCTGAAAGAAGTTCGGGGCTGGGTTTGTTCTTGGACTGGCTTTATCTGATTCTGTCAGCAGAAAAGCTTAATCAACAAATACCTTGAGATTGCCATAGTTCAGGGCTTCCTGAGTGAGACATAAGAAGGCCATCAGGCCAGGCTTCTAAGGGCCTTACTCAGCTTATTGCCTGTTTTGAGACTTTGCCCCATGGTAATTACACCAAACCTGTGTCCATGAGGAGAGCTGTGATATAGCTGTGTAATCCTCCAGTTAAAATCCTGTGCGGATTGTATGTTCCATATGTTTGTTTCCTAAAGGTGGCAGGATCAACCTCCTGAGTGGGCAAGTTGCTTATTTATAACTTTCTTGCTGCAGTTCAATTTGTTTAATTTTCTGGAGCAGCCCTGTGCTAGCAAATTACTAGCAATGGAGTCTGTAGTCCAACGAAAAGCTACGATGGATAGAGAGAATGATCTAGCTACACTCTAGCTGTGAGGTGGTGGTGGTGTCTGCCATGGGTGATGTAGTAAGAATGGCAATGAGGGACCCCTTAGAGTGGAAAGGCCGACTGGGTTTATTTTACTTCCTTTTAGTACTGTCCCCTTTTGCCACAGCTGCTATCTTAGCCTCACTTGGTGCTAAATAAGCCTGCAGTTCAATGACCGTTTTGACAGTGAATGAATGAGTTTAAGACTTGGTGCATAATCCCATTGAAGCCAATGGGATGAGACTTGGTGCATAAAGTTAAGCATGTGCTGAAGTTTTTGCAGGAATGGAGTGTAGTAATAGCAAAGGTAGACGAGAAAAGGTGGAGTTTGCTTCAGCCAGTAACCCTCCCTTTTTGCACACTCTGCTCACTGCACTCCAGCTGAGAAGAGAGGTGACCTGGACTGAGTTCAAGAAAGGATAAATCAGAAAAGAAAGGGAGGATTATGGGTTGAAGTGAACTTGCCCTAATGCGAACATCCCAAGACCTTCACGATGTTCATGCAGGGAAGATTTCTCCTACCTTTCCCCTGCAAAAATTAATGATGCTGAAATACAGTGGGTTATATTAACATTAGCCTCTCAAATTTTTCCAGTTGGATTAGATCCTTTTTAAAAAAATTTTCCACTCTGTTCAAATAATACAAAATTGCAACTGAATAAAAAGCAAGACAAAACAGGAGTCCTTACAGGTGGCTAATGTCCATATATACAGTTAATTACTTCATGTCAACTCTGTCAATTAGCAAGGGCCTGGTTATGCACTTTTTGAAGTCCAGTGAGTCTTGTAAATTACCACAATAGATTTAGGATTTGGTCCTTGGTGAGAATTGATTGTATCTTTCACTTTAAGGGTGAATGGAACTAAATTACAGTAAGAGCACAACTGTGACAATAAAAATTAAAGGTGTTTTGAGGCTTCATTTTCAAATCTTTGCCCCCTTTTTGTGTGTGAAGACAGGGGTGTAAATACCTAAATGCAGAAGCTGGCAGGATGTTAGGTAGGCATGATACTTTCTTACTAGATAAAGAATATCCAAGTTTACTTGTACAAATGGTTCTGAGCCACTCAAATTAGGGGAACATAAAGGAAATACGCAGATCTGCTCTGTTATTCCAGTGCAATTTTCAAAGAGAAATTGAACAGCCCATGTCCCAACTGGGTAACATAAGACAAATAAGAACACTGACTTAGCTAGATACCTTGGAAAAGCATAAATGACAGCAGGAACACCTCTAATCATTCTGGTTAGTTGCTAAAATGCTTCTAGGTGTTTGGGTTACAAAAAGGACCCTTACCAGACTCGGAAGGCAATATGCCAGGGGGCCACATTGCTACTTATTATAGTACTTAAAGTGATTCCTCTTTGGTCCCTGCAGAGGAACCAGTGTCAGATCAGACAGTTTCAGTGAAAGGATTTTGAAAGCTGAATACTCACAAGACTAGAGTTACTTGTAATGTTTTGCTGTTTTAAAGTTAGATTTACAACCTGTATCGTAACAGGCTTATTGGTCACAAGCACAACACAAACAGACATGGTTTGTTTTTTTGTTTTTGTTTTTGGAGAACTGCTGGATGTAGTCTTCTTACATGCAACTGTAATAAACCCATGTATGGTTTTAATGAGACAATATTCTAGAAGCTATACATGGAATCTGCTGAGGGAGTTTTTGCAAACTCCTGAGAAGAAATGACCATGTTGGGACTTGATTTAATGTCGTATACATTAAAAGGTACAATTGAAAATGTCATCCTTTAGGTGCATTGGGCAGTATTCTGGTATGTAAGATGGGTTCCTATTAGACAATCCAAAATAAACTTAAGGGAGTCCTTTGACAATATACAAGCTGAAAATGTTTTAAAACCGTACATGAAAAGTACATGCATTTAATTGGCTCTATATGTGATTTTCCAAATATGTGTCTCTATCTATATACACACCTACACATACACACACCATAGCAAGTAACATAATTGCACATTAGGGAATGAGAACTTGCTTAGAAAATTGCAGCCGTGTAAGGGGTGTAAGAAAACATGCGGCCGCCACCACCACTGCATGTTATCTGAGCATTGCAGGGAAATGTGAATGCTCAAGTGATGCATATTTGCAGCCTAGCTGGGCATAAAAATCTGCTTGTAAAAACAAGCAGCTCTTCAACTCACTTTGCGTCTTTTGTCGTGTTTAGCAATACAGTAGTTTTCCCATGCAGAGATGCACTTGAGTTATAATTGCTACCCATGGGCAAGACTTGCCATGGACTATTTTTCCAAAATGACATGCAGGCTGAGTTCAAACTTAGGATACTTGATTCCTTACTCATGTATGCATGTGGGCAAAGGGGCACATCTAAATTTTGAATTGGGCTTCCTATTTGGAAATTAAAATCATTTATTTTTTTAATATTGAAAACAGACCAATGCTGCTTGCTTTGAACTTTTCAGGTGTGCTGTACTGTGTGTGCATTGTTTTGCTGGTCATAAGTGAAGCACCATAGATCGCACTCAAGTCCAGTGTTCAGAATGGAAAATCCTTTTGTCTGTATGGGATGGGAATAAGTATTTTCTTGTTTCAAGTCGATCCCCTGCAACTCAAACTTGGATGAACATCTAACAAAGCTTCTTTTCTGATTCCCTAAGCTGTCCAGGTCTTAACAGCCTCTTACTTCAGTTGAGATAGTCTGAAAAGTTTAATATCTCAAATGAGAGAGCCAATAAAACTTGACATTATTAATATGATGTCAAGGGTTTTTCCAGCTGCTTAGGGAAAAACAATGTGTCCCATTAAACATAGATCCTTGCACTGTGAAATATGAAGTGACTTCTCAATGACTACCAGATGGAGCTATTAGTTTTTCTTCATAACTGTTGATGCTAGGAGGAGAGGTTGGTTGAGAACCTTTTATGAAAACGTGAGCAGAGCCTGTGCAATCAGAAAGGCTTTTAGGTTTCATAGGGATCCCACTTTAACTGTGGCTGCATACCAAAATATGAATTATTAAAAGCTTTAAATACATTCTGCAAGATGTGCATCCTCTCCCTCTTAATGTGCTTGTTCCATCAGGGCCTCTGCACTCTCCACTGGGAATTCTACCCTACTTGGAGAACTTGGCTCTGATTCATCTCCTCCCCTCCCACTTCCTATCAGGAAAAGGCAGAGGAGGGAGGAATAGTCTTTGATATGGGTTTTTGTGGTTAATTCATGGCAGGTGCATGCTAGTTTGGGATGTGAGTGTTGATGGCAGCTGTTATCAGGCAATGTTACATTCTGATGGGTGGTGGTTTACTCAAAGCTGGCTTTCCCCTGGATATCTCAGCTGCTGCTTCCCTGCTTGTGGTTTTTTTTCCTGGCTCTTAGACAGACAGCTTGGTACAGGAAATGTAAAGCTTCTGAGATCTTTTCCTTACTCTGCCTTTGAATTTTTGTGTGACCAAATTGCTTCATCTTTGTCCAGACTATGCTTGAAAAGTATCTTTAGAATGTGTTAGCACATTACCTAACACACTGTAAAAGACAAGGGCAGATGTTAAAGTGTACACAGCTTGGTCTACATGATGTTTACAATGTGTGTATTAGCATATTGTTACCTAATGTGGTCTAAAGACACACTTTAAATCCTAGTCAATTCAAAGACAGCCTCTCTCATTTTTCCACCTGAACAATGAGCCACACTTTGCTATCTCACAGGGGAGCCGTGAATATGAATTTCATGTTGATGCAGCTTTGTCAACATAAGACATGTTGAATGTAAAGTATCACTTTATGGGGAAGTTGGGGCAGTGATGGCCTTTGTAACCGACTTTTCCTCCTTTAAATGTAGATTGACCACCTGTGCTAGGAACAAAGACCATTGACAATGGACCCCCTCAGATTCCCAGGACTACTGCTCAGTACCAGCCTGTTCCCTATGGGTTCTGACTAGTCTTTAATTTTTAATCATGTTTTAAACCATTTACTGATGTGATTGTAAGGTCTAGTGGAGTAGCTACACAAATGCTTCGCTTCTCTTCTCTTCCCCCTCCCTCCCCGAAATATGTTTGATCTGGTCTGTGCTAGAATTGAGAATCATGCTAGTTAACACATGTTTAAAATGACTTTAAAGTCCAGTACAGATATGCCCCATATGCAGGATTTGTGGGCACTTGGAAAGGCTGCGGTTTGGAGTAGTAGCTCAATGTAAATCACTCTCATGTTTGACTATGGAGCTTGTCCCTGTTGGTCTGCAGCCAATTTAAGCCCCTTCTGGTCAGCAGCTGGGAAGTGACATGTCCTCTTGCTCAGGCTGCTTTCACTTCCCAGGCTGACCATTGCCCCGTCCCCTCCCCCTCTGCCATCTGCAAATGTTCGGTGTGTTCATGTGGCAAGTGAATGAATGCTTTCTAAAGCAGGAGGTGACAAAAGGCTGACACAGACTGCACATTTGATAATCTAATGTCACTGCTGCCTTCTGATGGGTGAACAGTTTGGGCTTTTGTAGGCCTCTTGTAAATGGCATACTCCTCTCCCCGCAGCTGGCTTTGGGACGGGTGCATTTCCTTGCAATGCAGAACTGACCCGCTCAACTGTGCCTCATGGGCCCTCATTACAGAGCAGTTTCCATTGGTCTGTGATTACAGGTTTGCTCTTATCAGCCTCTTGTTGGGATTAGAAATGCTGGCTTGCAATTCAGGGGTCTGTTTTGACCATAGCATCTTGCCAGCATACACACAATGCATTTTAAAAAAACCTGGTCCCATTGACTAATACAATTATATCTCTGTTTTGGATTTTGTATTTGTCTGGCTAATGTGAAGCAGCAGCCTTTGCAAACTCCATGCAGACAGGCAACGAGTTCTTGTGCTGTGAATTGCATGGAAAGTGCAGTTCTAACAAACAACCCCAAGCACTGAGGCGCTGCCTTTCCCCTCCAGACTGAGGTGGGTCCTGTCACTAAACAGCCTGGTTTCTTTCATACCATACAGGGAGGAGGGAAATTTCTACGGTCTCTCTTCCTGCTGCACAACCTTCCTTCACCTTCTTTCTTTCAATGTCTTAATCAAGTAGCTGATAAGAGAACTGATCCATGAGAAGGACAAGTATCTTGACAAGACACGCACAGATTTGCAGCCGCCCTCTTCTCCACAGATCAACATTTCCTGCAAGAGAGGGAGACAAAGAGACAGATTTTGTACCCTTAAGCCTCCACCAGCACAGTTCAAAAGACCAATCTTTACAGAAAATAAATTTAAAGGCGAATTTTTGATGTATATTATGGTCTCTTGTGGTCGACAACAGTGCCACTGGCAGTATGCGGAGTTATGCAAAGCCAGAGTGGGATTACTTAAGTGTCTGTAGTTCTTTGATTCACTAGTGTGTATTTTTTATTTTTTATGACACAATCAGACCTCCACTGATGATATCTTGCTATTATTGTTCAATAGACGAAATTCCCCTCTTTCCTGCAGTATGTAACTGTTTTTAAGGGCATAATCTTATTTTTAAGATCCCACTGTCTGCATATTAAAATAATAATTTTAAGAGATTCTCCAAGCACATGGGTGTAATTGGTGTGATGCCAAGACGTGCAGCTCCATAGGCAGTGATTCATGAATCTGAAAGACTAGAAAAAAGTGTCTCTAGGTAATGATATTAAGGCAGTGCAGTCTAGTAAACAGGATGCTGGACCTCAGTTTTATCCCTGCCTCTGCTATTGACCTGCTGTGTGATCTTAAGCAGACCTCTGTCTCTTCCCCTCCACTGCTTTCCTTGTCCATTAGTTTGTAAACTCTGCAGGACAGGAGCTGTCTATCCCTCTGTACAATGCCTTGCATAATGTGGACTTAATCTCCTGAGTCCTCGTCAGTGCTAATGTAATACAATTGTCTTTTATATAGCACTTTTCTTCCATACACCTCAATGGCTTGTATCCATTTCACAGAGAAGGTAACTGGTTCACTGAAAGGGGAAGGACTTGTCCGAAGTCACATAGCAGGTTGGTGGCAGAGGTGGCAGCAGAGCCTTGGTCTCTACATAACTTTTTTATGACACAATCGCAGACTTAGATTAATAACATCTCTCATCTCATTAATAGACTTCCATTTCCTCTTTGCCCCACACCATCTACAGCCAGGCACAGCTCCAGTCGTCCTGTTCAAGGGCCTTCTCTGGCTTTTGCCTAGAGGCGTGCCAAAGGTTTGTATGTTACATGGTGAGTTGCTTCATGGTGAAATCTGGCACATTTTGTGAAACAAACAAGGAAAAGCCTATTGGGCATGAAGGGGAACTTCAAGTTTCAGGTTTTTAACTTGGCTTTGGTTTGAAAAATAAGTCCAGTCCATGAACTGTGCAGAAAAATAGTGTGAAAGTGCCTAAAGCAGCCCCGGCCAGAGCTCTAGTTAGTTCTCATGTCATTAATTTCTCTCAATGGATTAAAAAATCCCACCCCCATCTACTTGAGAATCTAGCCCTTGGAGTTTATTTAGCTGGAGGTCCCTTTTGCTACGCCACTCTAGCTGTGTAAAAGGACCTGGGGTCTTCATATAAATGAGCACTGGCTCTAGGTGCTTAGACATTATTAAAATGAGGTTGAAAACCGTATCCACTGAAGGACCCTCTCAACCCATCACCAATTAGCAAAAGCAAAAGCTGACCCATTAGGAAAGACCTGAGAAAATAGATAGGTCTTGCAGCATGGCCTGAAGGATGGCAAATCTAGGCTCTGTCAAGCCACAGATCATAAGCTGTCACTTGCTCACTATCTCCTGTGTGTGTGGGAGGGGAAAAATATTAATTGTAACTCTGGAGTGTTTGTTTGCTCCTCCCTGTCACTCTGCCATCCGGCCTGGCTGTGATAGGGAACATGCAGAGCATGCTGAATGGGTGCACTGGCAATCCGTAAGCTGCTCAGGACTTATCGGCGAGTGCTAATGTGTGTGAGCTGACAGACGAGATACCCAGAGGTGGGCGAACAGCTCCTGACCATGAGAACTTGGTCTTGTTACCAAAAGTGGGAGAGTTAAATCGGCAGTGGCAGCTTTAACTCACATTTCTTGGCTCTTCCACATCTAAATCTCACCTTCCTGTTAAGCTTAGATGTGAGGTTTGGTTTGGTTTCCCAGAGGTGGGGTCTGGCATCCCTGTGCTTGCTAGGGGGAACCAAGATCTTCTGAATTATAATCCTGGTTCTGACACTACTGATGTCTGTGAACTTGGGCAAGTCACCTAACCTTCCTGCTTCATGGTCCCCTCCCCCCCCGCCCTTCTGTAAGTGGGGAAAATAGTTCTTTAAAACATCACTGGGTCTGCTGGAGTTAGTGGTTGTACAGTGCTTTGCAGATGAAGTCGTGGACTGGGACCCCACTGTTCTAGGTGCTGTACAAACAAGGGATAAAAAGCCCTTGCATCAAAGAGCTTAGGTAGTAAGAATTATTACATCTGAATATTGAGTGTATCCAACTTCCTGCTGGAATAAGAGAGCTGGACTGTTTGATGCTTCAGAGCCATTAGTCAGGCAGGTATTAGAATCCCATACTTGCATACCCCCGTAAGTGCTGTAAAAATCCCCTCAGGTTGCCTGTTTGCAAGTGGTGAGCATGTCTGTGCTGCTTCTGTGCATACTCTTGTATGAGTCTTCAAAATGAGCTGCCCACCCTGGGGACAAATAAGGGGAACGGTTACTGTGGCTCAGTCAGGCTCTAGGATTCTGATTACTACAATGGACTGGTTGGCTTAGAATAGTTACCAGACGTGTCAAAGTAAGGGACAACATTGTTATGGACCGAAGTGACTCTTCAAAATTGTCTTCAGGTTCCATGTTTATCCTCAGCAAGTAGAGGAAACTTGTTCCATTTACATGGGTGTGAATGCACACATGTTGAGGGGGTGTCTAGAAGCTTCAATCCATGATGAGCTCCCCACTGTGCTAAGGTTTGCACGAACACAAACGAAAGCCAGTCCCTGCCCAAAACAGCTTACGATCTTGGTAACAAGTACATATTCCACTCATTGCAAATCCTGCAAACTCAAACCTGGGCTCTGCTGTCAGCCTTCTCTGTGACCTTGGACAAGCCCCGAGATCCGAAAATCAAGCTGGGTTCTTACACGGATGTGTACCTTACAATGCCGTTCATTTCATCTGCATCCCCAAGAATAACTATTCTGGAATCAGAATGGAGCCAGCAGCATTGTGGATTATGTACAAGGTGTAATAAGACATCAGCTCCCTCTTTTGCAGCTATATTGCCTCTGCAGAGCTGACAGCAGTAATAGCTTGTTCTTGTCAGTTGGCTAAGCAGATATGATTCAGGAGACCTATGCAGAGCACAGAGGAACTGTACCAAGGTGGCTTATTTCCCCAACAGTCCCTTTTTGCCCAACAAAATTCCTCTAGACAAAGTGTAAGGTTTTTCATTTTTTTTAAAAGCCAATTCATGAGGCAGAAGCTCACCAAGCATCACTAAGGTGGCATTAAAAGGAAGTTTCTTCTGTAACAGGACAGCAATCTTACACAAGAAGGAACTCTGTTTCACGGTGGGCCTCTGTTTTGTTTGTGATGTTTCTCAAATCCTCAGTGTTGCTTAGTTGCAGCAAATGGCTCTGTGAATATGATGCCTTGATGTATCTGTTCCATCTGTGATTTTTATGACTGGCCTCCCAGCTCCTTAATCACTGTGAGTGATACCCAGTCACAGTGCTGAAGGAACAACTTGACTCTTGGAAGTCTAGCTGGCTTGACATCTGCTTCAGAATCTGTCATCCAAGAAAGACTCTGAACTCTCCATTAAGTATTCTTAAAGCACCCATCACCATAACAGTCAGCTGCTGCTTTTGAACAGGATGCTGTTGATAAACATGATGGATCACAACCTGGTTAATATGAATGGAGTGCGCTAGTCAGACTAACTGCACTTGAGGTTAGCAGCAAGAGGAGAGAGAACATAACATGCTGGTGATGGAGGTTGTGTAGGGGGTTTGCCCACAATGGAGGCAGTTGTAGGATTGGAATCAGAGGGTAGGGGGTACTCAGCTCCTTGATTATCAAATGTATTATTTTCTAATACTTTGCTGCTTATGCTCATTTCTTTAAAGAGGTAAAGTTAACACCCAGAGCAGAGTGTTCTGGATCTGAACAGCATGAGCTCAGGTCCATGTTACCAAAAGTGTAGAGTTCCAGTTTTCAAATGCTCCCGGCCCACAACAGTGGGTCAGATTTTCAAAAGTGCTCAGTTTGCTGGTGACAGTTTGACACCGGTGGACAGATTTTCAAGACCGTCCCAGTAGTTTGGGTGTGGAACGGAAATCTAGTCACTTAATTTGTGCAAATGAGAGCTGAGCTCATTTTTAAAAAAATAAAATATCTGGCTCCAGTTGAGACCTGAGCTCTTCTGCAAACTCAGGTTTCAAGGACTGAGTCCTGTAGCTATCAGCTGTAGATCCAGCGTGAATCTGTGTGTGAATCAGGCACTACGGAAACTATTCTTTTTTAGGTTTCAGAGTAACAGCCGTGTTAGTCTGTATTCGCAAAAAGAATAGGGGTACTTGTGGCACCTTAGAGACTAACCAATTTATTTGAGCATGAGCTTTCGTGAGCTACAGTTCACTTCGTAAGCTCACGAAAGCTCATGCTCAAATAAATTGGTTAGTCTCTAAGGTGCCACAAGTACTCCTATTCTTTTTTTAGTTTGACTATCTTTTAAAGTTGGATTCAGCTATTGCAGCAAAAGTTCATGGTTGGTACTTATATCCTCAAAGCACTGATCCTCTCCTTAATGGAGACTTGCCATCTATTAGCCTTGGATAGTTTAAAGGTACAGTTGAGACTTACTAGAATCAGACTAGTAATGTGACCCTGTATAAAGTAACTGATGTTGACATGGGGTATGGTTGGTTAATTTAGAAATCAAGCCTGTTTTGTCTTTTTTAAAAAATGTGACAGTGACATCTGCAGTGGGTGGTTGAAGACACTTCGTTCAACTCTTTTAAAAATGTGGTATCTTCCATTACCGTATGTTTTGCTGGGAGCCATAACAAAGCGAGACCGTCGATGTGCCTAACGTTTCAGGATGGGTCTTTGTTGACAGGAGAAAATATCTCTGTTCCTGAAGCCTTCTACCTGTATTAATATAATAAATAAGAACAGCAGACAAATGGGTGCAGTGCCCTAACCACTAGCCTGGGACTTGCGAGGACCCAGGGTAAATCCCCTGCTGGACTACAGACTTCCCATGCGTCCTTGAATAGTCCCTTGTGCTCTCTGGGTAGGTTTATCCTGCATCTGGGACTGAGCCTCCCAACCCAGGTCCACAGACTGACACTAGTGCACTAAATAGGTGTGTAGATATTGTGTGTCTCCGGCTAGAGCTGGGACTCGGAAGCATAGGCTTGAGAGCACCAACTCCAGCCCAAGCCTCAACACAAGTCCTGCTAGCACCTGTATTGGACCCTGGCTGGGAGGTTCACTCGCAGATGCAGTTAGATGGACCCTCTGTGCCTTAGTCCCCCATTGGTACAAGGGCAACAATAGTATTGCCCTACCTCACGTGGGTGTTGAGGGCCAAACCATTAGAATTGCAAGGCACTCAGGGACTATGGTAATATTTCATGTAAATACAATGAATGGAGGATGTATAGGTGGGTGGCTGCCTGGCAGGTGGGTAGAACGTTGTCATGCAGGCTTCCTAGTTGTTTGTGCTTCTCCCCTTAAAAGTGGAGGTGTTGCCAACTGTCTGTACAAGCCATGGGAACTTTCCTTGGTATCTTGGCCAGGGAAGGAAACCACCCACCATTAATTACACCTAAATCTAGATGCCAAGAGCCTAATCCAAAGCCCATTGGAGTCAATAGGAGTTTGTTTATTGGTTTCTAAGTGTTTTTTGGATCTGGTCGCAATTCTAATTCAGATGGGGAGTATTTATGGTGGGGCAGCTTTGACTGCTTTCAATTATATCTTTTCCTCCATATATAATTCTGAAGTGGCTAAATGACAAGTTGATCCTTGGCTCCTTTCATCCAATCTCTGCTATTTGCAAACATGAAGGGCTGAGCACTTAGTTTCCCTTGACTGTAGCTGTGAGGGCTCAGCTCTTTTGTAAATCCAGCCACTTAAGTAGGTGCCTAAATATGAAAGTAGGAACCTGACTTGAGGAGTTTTGAAAATCTTAGCGATAACTACTCCCTTTGAAAATCCTCACCAGTAAGGTGTATATTTTCAGTATAATATACATATAATTGTGTTATAGTTATGTAATCTAAATAGAAATATTAACTGATGAATAAAGTATGCCATAGACCTATAATTACTTTGTAACTGTTTCTGTCCATAATAAATATCTATTGCAATTAATAGTCAATTGAAATTTAATTAATGAAGCGATAACATCGGTGGAACAGAACTCTGTCACAGGATAATGGTCTCCTGCAGCCACTATACTGTAGCTGTCCCACTAAATCAGAATTAAGTGCAGTATTATGTATTTGGAACACTCAGAATATAAAGTATCACCATACTCACTGTCTTGCTGCTGGCCCTGTGCCCAACTTGTTAGCAAGGTCCTTTGAGAACACTGGTTTTCTGTAAGGAAAGTACAGAGCAGCTCTGGTAAAATGGGAGCATGATTGCAGATGGAGATGAGTGCAGAGCAGACATGCTCTGGATGAACTTCCCTCAGACTACCCACTATCATCTCTGAAACCTGGTACAAATGCAGCTCGAATGGCATGCAGGCATTGGGATGCTGCTGTTGGGGTATATGGAGCAGAAGTCCACATTGTGTTGAATAGACAGCATGTGTCTTATCTCTCCCTCCACCCCTTTCTTCCTCTCCCAACCTGCCCTTTGGCTTGGGCAATCGAATGGGATGGAATAACGGACACGAGTTTCTCCTAGAAGATTTAAGTCAAATAGATGTGCTTTTGAGAAACAAGGAATGCTGCTTTTTTCTTTCAGCAGGACGTTCCAGGAAGTTAATGAGTAAACTGTACTGTCTGTGTAATACTTGGTTTCATTCTATGTTCTGTCCTTTTCTTAGAGTGCAGGCAGTTGCATTAAAGATGACTTGGGGGACACACATGCCAGCTTCCTTTAGTTTTTAAAAAGTCCTGTTTTTTTCCTGTCTTGTCAGGTCTATAAGTATTTAATGAGGTGAGAGAGCACCAATAAATTTAACACAGCACAATAACTCTGATATGGGCCACAGACTAATAAACTTCCATCCTTGGGACAGGAAAGTGATCCAGCCTATATTAGATTGTAACTGATTTGATTGCTTTGCTCAGATATTAAAAAGGCTGAACAAGGACTTTTCAGGTACTGCCACAAATCTGTCCTGAGCAGGACAGATTGGAGTGGGTTTGCAAAATGCAAGGTTGTTTCTTAATTGACAATTGAGGTGTGGAAGATGGGTTCCAAATTTCTTTCGCTTAATCGTACAAGGGTAGCCCAGCTTTCAGAGGTCGATATCAACGATTCACATGCCCCTTGTGAGTATAATGGGGTAGGAGGAGCCAAAAGACTATCTTAAAGGCTTTAGAATTACATACATCCACTTCAGACATTCACTAACTGCTTAAACAGCATAGCATGTGAAGCTGACTTCCATCTCCAAATGCCTGGGGGTCTCTAAAGGAGCAGAACTCTCCTGCTGAGCTCATCCAGAAATAACAACTGTTGCATAGAGATGAGATAATTGAGGCTGGGGTTTTCAAAGGAGCCTAAGAGTCTTAGGCACCAACTTGCATTGCAATTTAGAACCCTGACTCCATTAAACTGTCTTGAAAATCTCGCCCTTAATGAATAATTTGACAAATTTTCCTTCTTCCCATTTGACATGTCTGCAAGCTGCTTGCTATTTTTCTCCGAACTGTTACCTGGAAGCATATGAGCGGTCTTTCATGAACCTTGTTCACCGGCTGTCTTGCCATGCTTCATCTTTAGGGTCCTACCAAATTCAAGGTCCGTTTTTGGTCAATTTCACGGCCACAGGATTTAAAAAATTGTAAATGTCATGATTTCAGGTATTTCAATCTGAAATTTCACAGTGTTGTAATTGTAGGGGTCCTGACCCAAAAAGGAGTTGGGGGCGGGGGTCTCAGGTTATTGTGGGGGGGGGCAGTTGTGTTACTGCTACCCTTACTTCTGCACCGCTGCTAGTGGCTAGTGGTGTTGCCTTCCGAACTGGAGAGCGGCGGCTGCTGGCTCGGAGTCCGGCTCTAAAGGCAGAGCCGCCGCTGGCGGCTGCTGGCTCGGAAGTACGGGTGGCTTGGTATGGTAAGGGTGCCCGGCCAACAGCTGCCACTTTCCACCCACCAAGCTGACATAATCTGCCATGAAGGTTCCATTATCTGTCCCACAGCTCAATGAGAAAACCATGTTTCTGTCATGAACGTTCCCAAGTGAATTTTAACTTTCTGCAAACTTAAAATTCACTTTCAAAGTGTAACTCCATGGTATGAATATTCACGGCTGAAGGAAAATTCATACCTAAGTTTGAAGGAAGGGTTGTGCAAGTCTGTTTGCAGTATGGCTACTACTAATCACTTCTATAGCCTCCAGTCCACCCAGGAGAGGCGTAGTAATGGCAGAATTAACCCTTTCATGCTGTTATACACAACAGTAATCACAAGTTCACAAGGGTCCACTACTCTTCTCTCCTTCAGGAGAGGCAGAGAGAACTATACCCGTTTGTTTCTTGCAGAAAGCTATCAGCTAGCTGTATCTAACCAAGCCCGTGGGTGACATTTACTCTGATCTCTTATAAATCTGTCTTGGGCTCTTCTCAAGCTATAGATTTCCAAAGCCCACCAGTGCTAAAATCCACCATGTTTTGTGGATGTTTTAGCCAGACACATGTAATTATTCCCAATGTGGGGAAGAGAAAACCACATAAAAATCTACCATTGTGGAAATGTGGATGATTCAGAGGGTCAGGGTCCCTGCTTCCTACAGTCCAGATCTCCATCATAAACCTGGGGGACTCTAAGCACACTTTGTTTATCTGTTTTTGCTCTGTTAGCTGTGCTAAAGGAAATAGTGAGGATAGTTTATTACAGTTTTCTGTTCAGCTCTGTTGCAGTATAGTAGAAATAATGCAGTCATGTCTTACTACATATGTTTTCTGAGGATGACAAGCAGAACAACCTTTCTCTTTGTTTTACGGTGTTGAACACTGGGGAATTTCTGGTGGTCTTCCTATCAAGATCCCTACATACTCCTGTGTAGCCCTCTGCCCCCAAAAAGGACCTAGGCATTGTTGTGGCTTCTTTGTTATGATGATGGTATGACTAGGGAGAAAACACCAAGCTTGGAAAACAGTATTCATAACCTAATTTTTTGTATGTGGGGGTGTGTATACATGAACCAGTTACATAGACATCTACACACATGGGCCTCAATACAGGAGTAACTGAATGAAATTCTATGGCCTGTTATACAGAAGGTCAGATGAGATGATCTAATGTTTCTTTCTGACCCCTTGATCTATGAATTTGTGTGTTGACATGTATGTAATAAAAATGAGGTATGGGTATTCTAGCTCGATGATCCAAAAACCCTATTGAAGGCTATAGGTTTGGGCTATTACCGTGGAACATTATGCATGATCGTGTGCCTTTTTGGTCTCTAATGAATGGTTCTGTCTATACATGGGTGTTCATAACTGCTGTTCAAAGCTTTTTAAAGTTTTAATTGAACTCCGAATGTGTGTGCCACTGCTCTGTACTGACCCCATTACAGCTAGCAGAGATTCTCCTTTTATCTTGGAGGGCAGTGGCCAGCACGTCTGGAGTGGGAGAGTCTGAGTTCTGTCGTCACAGCTGACGTGAAGTTTTGAATGGCCGCTGACCGTCAAGTCATAAGCTTGGATTTGTTAGTATTCAACTAATTATGCCAATGTAATGTAAGGATCAAGGGTATTGAAATACAGGTTATAAGAGAAAGGAGGGCCAATGTGTGCGTGTGCTCTCTCTGAATTGAGCAAGCCATGCAAATTATACACACCACTGCTTGCAAAATCAATCTACAGCAGTTATGTATGTGTCCATTACATTGGTGCTCAGGTTTATTATTAGAACAAGCTACTCGGAATACTTCTAAGGGATACTTTGTGCTGAGCAGCAAATTTTAGCATTAGCTAAATAAAACCCAGCTATTCATGAAAAAATGTTTGGGGGGAGACAGCAGAGTCAAATACACAAAACTTCCTAAACTCTCAGTGTTGGCTTGGCTACAGGTCATGAAATAGGATAAATTCATCCAGCCCTGAAACCTGGGGTTTCTTGAAACAAACCTTAGGGGATCAAGAAAACATTCCGGAATGTCCATGTGTTTCTGTGCACAGAACTGCAGAAACAAATGTTTCCAAAGATTAGGAGGAGTTTGCATGCACTGTTTTCACCCAATGCTGTAAAGTCTGGATTTCCTCACTGATGTGGTGAGGTCTGTTGGCCAACATCTACGTTCCTGTAAGAACAAAATCCAGCTTTCATTTGGTGTTTGTTGTCTTATGTAAACTGTTTCACAGAATTAAAAAGAGCAAAATCCAAGATATGGAGGGTAAAAAGTTGAAGAGCAGAGATCTGAGAAGAGGTGTCTGTGGAGGAGACAAGGCTTTTCAGGGCCTGGTCTGAGATTGCAGAACAAATTCCCACAAGAACTAAGGACCATCTCTTACCTCAGCACCTTCCACTTCATGTGTAAGGTGCACTGTTCCAACCTGCCTCCTCCGACATAAAGAGCAGTATGAATATCTGGGTTTGGAGTAACCTATTTTAAAAACAAAAAACCCCTCTTCGCTTACACAGTTCTCTCCTGGCTTGTGGTGTGGTTTGGTTTTTTTAGGGAAAGAATGAGACCAAATCATGCATGAGAGATGTTAGTCACGTTGTTTAATGTATTACTGGAAGATATGCTGATACTACAACAATGGGAGGTGGTGGTGGTAAGAGCCAATAAAGAAGAGTACCCTAAGAAGATTAGGGAAGCCGTTTCAGATGACAAGAAGGCTCTTGCACCAAGGGGGAAGAGAGCATGGGACAGGACTAGGACAAGGCTAGTGCTAAAGGAGTTTGCTGGGAGGAACCAGGCCTTTGAGTGTAGCTGGCACAAGTCTTGAATAACTTGAAAATTATGGATTATTTTGAACTGGAGACCTGAATGGGCCATGTTTCTCTAATTTATCAGCAGGTGATGATGTTGGTTGTATGGCAATAGCACCTACTGGCCCCAGTGTAGCACTTGGCAAACAGTAAGGGATAGACCTGCACCAAAGAGCTTATGATCTAACTGGATGAGATGAAGGGTGGGAGAAAGCAAGTCTTCCCAGTTTACAGATGCAGGAACTAAAGCACAGAAAGAGGGAGCATCTCCTAAGGTCAGAGGAAGTCTGTGGCACACCCTAGAATAGAATCTGCATCTCATGGTTCCCAGTCCAGTGCCTTGCACTGAAGGATGGCCTTGTGCTTATTTAAAGTACAAACATTTGGTGGGAGGGGGTGAGATCTGGGTTCAATACCTGCCTCTGACTCTAGCTTCTTGAATGACTTTGGGCAAATCACTTCATCTCTCTGCACTTGAGCTTCCCCACTTGCAAAGTAAGGCTGATCCTTTCCTAGTTCCTATACGCTGCCCTTCGTCTGCAAAGTTCTGATGACAGGCATTAGAGATGGATATATTTCAGCTGTTTCTGAATATTTTTAAACAAGATACTTGAAGTAGTTACTTTTAGTTGACAGTGTAACTGCTGTTGCTAGAAGGTCAGGCAGAGACCTTGGAGTTTCCTCTGCAGCATGAGACAATGGTCACTTGCAAGTTTAAACTAGCATAAATGGTGGAACCTCTGTAACTTCAAGTCTTGAAAACATGATTTGAGGACTTCAGGAACTCAGCCAGAGGTTAGGGGTCTCTTACAGGAGTGGGAGGGTGAGCTTCTGCGGCTTGTGATGTGCAGGAGGTCAGACCTAGATCATGATGGTCCCTTCTGACCTTAGTCTGAGTCAGAAAAGCACAAATTTATTTAGATTATGTCAACTTTCTAGTTAATTGATTCTCCTTCCCCATGCCCATGTTCTTATCCCCGTTGACTTGTCTGTGTGTCACTATTGGTACCAATAACGGAATATAACCTTCAGGATTAAATTTATGTACTTTTAAAAAAAAAAAAAAAGGGCCAAGCTGTTAACCTGTGATTTGTGTGTCCGATATTATGGCTATATATACAAACTCTCTGAAACCCATATCTGTGTGTAATTAGGCTGCACACACGGTGTTTAGACCTTATTGTGGTATTTTGGCTCTTCTGGTTCTGGCTCAAACCTCTGAGTGCAGAAGCATCAGCAGAGGATCTGAGAGAAAAATGGTTTTAGAGGTGAACTTAACCTAACTTTTCTAACTTCAGGAGGGGTTTGGTTCAGTTCACTGTTTGCTTTTAAGGAGAAGTGTATACAATCTATGTAGGAGCCCCTAGCTGCCCTCATGGCAGGAATAATATGGCCTGCAGCCATACTGCCTCAGGCTGTGATCTCTTCAGTTACAAGCTGAAGCAGAGTCAGGCCTTATAAGTGTTTGGATCAGAGACTCCAAGGAGAATCCAGGATGTTTCAGGGAATGGTGCTGCTCGGTTAGTAGGAGGGCTTTTTCGCTGTCAGCATGCTGAACTGGCCCGCAGCAGAATATTATAGGGCCCTGTGCTGATGGAGATGCCTTCTTTCAGCTGAGCTGCAAGTTCAAACCCTTGTTCCTTGAGGTTAATGAATCCATTGCACATGTCTCAACTAGCAGGGAATGGCTTTCTTTCAAACTGCAACTCCTTGAATTGTTGGGTTTTTGTTGTTGTTGATACTGTAGCTATATAGCCCTCCAAAGGGATTCTTTTGGGGATTTTTCATTCATGCTTTCAGCTAATACCTGTTAAGCTTAAAGTGAGGTCTGACCTGTAGGGCTATAGCTATTCATCCTAAAGGGTCCTTTCAATTCAAGAAGAAAGGCTCAAAGTCTAATATGGGCTACGGGAACAGAGCAGGCCCAGAGGAGCCTTGCTGTGGTATTAGTAACAGAATTGGACCCACTTTCTTCTGTTTGTTTAGCAAAGGAAGAAATGCCTGGAGACCCAGCTGATAGAGGTTTGATCTTGCTCACACTGGAGTAAGTGGAGACACTCCCAGGTCAGTGATTCAGAACTAGGTTAACACTTTGGCTCTGGGTTGCTCAAGGCACAAGCCTACATCAAATGCATCCCTAAACCAAAGGAGCACTGCATCAGCCTGCTCAGCCACCATGCTCCCTTCCCTAGAGGAAGGAGCATTGTGTGGTTCATCCCTGGATGATGGCTGCAATATGGGATTTTTTTTTTTAAAGACTTCAATAGTAGATTGTTCAGCACCCCGTGTCTAGTGTGTTCTGTTCTCTCTTGTGTGTCTGGGGAGATAGATTAGATCAGTCATCCTGTTTCCCCAATGCTTCCATTAAATACACTTAAAACAGCGATTCTATTAAATATAATCTCCAATGTCAAATATTACCTCCCCTATTTTCTCAATTCTCCCTCTGGTTGTAGTGACACAGTAGTTTACTGCAAGGAGTAAAACTCTGACTCCATTGCACCTCTCCCTCCCTGTCCAACTTTCTCCTATCTCAGCCCGATCCCCAGTGCTGCCTGGTAAATCCTGCCACTTTATAGGGTGGTGGCACCAATTTGTAATACCATTCCAAGAAAAGCATCTTGCAAACCACATCTGTCTAGCATCCATAACAAGCTTATCAAAGGGTTTCTTTGCAGCAAGATCCAAGCCCTCTAGGTTTTGATTTTTAACCGGTAAAGACTGAATGTGCTAAAATCTGATTGAAATGAGTGAGGTCAACAAAATAGAGCAGCGAGTGCACAATAATTGGAAAAGAAGCACTAGACTTGCTTTCTCTGTGCTCATGTGATCCCTGCACTTTCATCGCTGTTTCCAAAGGGAAGTCTTTGTCTTACATACTCCTTCTTATTAGTGTTCATTTGCACAATGGGTCTTACTAAGAAGAGAGAGAACTCAAATTGTTGCTGACTTAGATCTTGTTTCTTTGTGTTCTTGCACCAAACATCTCCCTTTGATGTTGAGGCTGAAAAGGTGGGTATGGGAGGAGGAGAGATACTGACTTTAAGGAATGCTCTCCCCATTCTATAACTCTGATCCATTGTCCTAATAAACAGCTGATATTTACCATAGATCAATAGATTTGAGATGAGGAAGGAAGCTTTTGTGCTCTAACTTGTTTGGAAGGTTAACTCCCTTGGGGAGGTGAGGGTTCCATTAAGCACCAGAATTGAAACCTCTGGGATCGTTGGGGCAAAATTAATTGACTTTAATGGAGTTGTCAGGTTCTGAATTTGGCCTATGAGAATCAACACAAGTTCCTAACTTGGCCTTTATTAGATCTGGTGTAAAAGTTTTGGTAGAACTTCTTTTCAAAAAGATGGCCTCTCTCTCAACAATTTTTCATGGAAAGCTTTCTTTCAAATGTCTGACTTATTGACAAACCTTTATTTGGCTGGCTGGTTGGTTCTTTTTTTGGAAACTGAAATCTGAAAGCGCTTTAAGTTGGTTTTTCTTACCCCCTTTATTGGTCTCTTTCTACTTTACCACTGGAAATTGAGAAGCACATTAAAAATAAAACACAGGGAAAGGGGAGGATGGACTGAAAAACTATCAGAAAATTAAAAGTTGGTGTTTTCCATGGGGGAGGTGGGGGGATCCTTTTTCTTTCATGAAATGTTTGTTGCTTTTTGACCAAACTCTAAGTGGTGGGGATTGTGTGTAATCTTAAAAGCCAGATAGGTTCTGTCTGCCATGTGTGGTCACTCGACTGAGACCTTGATCACAATTTCCCTTTCTTTGGGTGCTGTACTGTGAGTTCCACTCCAGAGGTGGCTGCAGTTCAGTGGTGGGGTGGCTGCTGTGATTTCATGACCTGGTTTTCAGAGGCACTTGCCTCTCTCTGACACCAGCAGGAGCTGTAGGTCCTCAGCTGCTTTGAAAATCAAATCACAAGCACTACCTTTTACTCCCCCACACTCTGTTTTCTACCAGTTATCCCCTGACTTAAATTTAGATTGTAATCTCTTGGGCACACTGTGTCCATTTTATGTTTGTACACCACCTAGCACAATAAGGCCCTGGCCTCTAGGGATCCTGTAATACAAAGAGGTGTTTTAGACATGAAAAGGGCTATTAAACTACTTGGAGGAGGGAACTTCAATTTTGAATCACTTGTCTTGCCCCTGCCCTTTCCCATCCAGAAAACACTAACCTCTCCTCTCTGCCTGGGAAGACTTTGTTTTAATTTTTCTCTGCTGGAGCCCTGTCCATCTCATTTTATAACAAAAGGAGGCGGCAATGCTTTGGGACCACTGTTTTTTATTACAGTGGAACCTTAATCTCCATGTATCTGATAAGCAGGTATGGCCTCATGTGCCTACAGTAAATAATGGCCATTCCCTGGGCATATTGCTTATTCTACCCTAAGGAATGAATTGGAGTTGAGGAATGGCTCCAGGAACAAGTCCAGGTGCTGCTCTCCTGAGTCAATGGTGCCAAGTCGAGAGCTCTGAAAGCACTGTAACAGAGCGGTACTCACCCCTAGGAGATGTGTGGACCATTTTGCTGCACAGCTGTTCTGTTTGTGCTTTCCACATGGGGCGCCTGATTCACGGACAGGACTCATGACAAGGAAATGAACTAGTGGTGGCTGACTAGAAGCCAAGCAAGTGAAGCAGCATTTTAGGACTGGTTCCAGCTCTCACCCCAACCCCCCCATCCAGAAGAGTTAGAGGAGAAGACAGCCTAGAATTACGGCATTGCTTACCAAGTCTCTTAATGCCACTGTCTGCACTGAGTCATCCAGGGAAGATGCTCACCCAGGGACTCTGGTTGTACCAAGTGTGCTTTTTTTCATGAGGTGGAGAGACTAAGAAGGGAAATGAGAACCTTACGGTACTGCAGAACAGGGCTGAGCTGGGAAGTGGGATGCTGGGTCATTCCTGGAGGACCGGGCAGGGCTGAGCTGGGCCCTGTGGCACAGGAGGAAATAATAAAACTTTCTCTCCTCTATACTCTTTCAGTTTTCTTTAACATTGGAATAATAAAGCCCCCATGCATGGGCTGTGAGTGCACTTTCAGTTATCTTACAGCTACCAGCCTCCATACGTGGTCCAGTCTGCTTACCACTTTCTACCAAGCAGCAGTTTGTAATCAAATGCTAGCACCCCTGTATGTTGGCCTATATCTCCATCTCCTGACCTCTCAGGGCAAGCTACAGGGCCTTATTTTCATGAAAGTCAACAGTTCTAGGCTATTTCAGACTAGGGTAAAGGAGCTTCCTCCCATCCCCCCCCCCATCCAATATTTTCCTTGCCACCTCTTTTTCAAATGAAACTTGCAAATTCTCAGTATTGCCCTGAAATTTTGCTCCTGCTGTGGAATGGACAGGAAACTTCAGAGCTCCATTCTGATGCACTTTGAGCTCTGGCGGGTCCTCCCATTCGTTTTGTCAGGCTTGCCATTCAGACCCCTGGCCTGGCAGCAATAGCCAGACTTAAACTGCACAACCGTGGCCTGAAAACACAACTACTGGAGCCTGATTATCACCAAATAAGATCTCTGCCTTGCTGCAGACACTAGACTGATTAACCAATATCCACAGCTGGATGAGAACTCCCTGCACATACCACACAGTCTCCGTGCTTCAAAGGAGTGGTACGTTTGAGGTTCACTGTGCATGGGTGAGCAGACCAGATAAGACCTGCTGCATCATTATTAATTACGCTGCTTCACACACACGATTTGTCGACTCCTGTGTAAACCGGAGAGGGTGAAACAAAAGCAGAAACCCACTGTTGCAAAACATGGCATCCGAAACACTTTGCATGATGATACAACCTTGTTTTAAAGTGCAAAGGAAAATGGAGAGGGGGCAGCTATGTTCTGTGACAGTTCATGGTGCTAATATAGACAGCTCTGAGCCTACTGACTGAAGATCTGTAGTGCTAACAAAGAACTAGAAGGGATATAAACCCTCATGCTTCAGGGCTGAAACCAATCTCTGTTAAGGGTCAGGATGAAAATTTTGAGGCCAGATTGTCCCACACCAGCCTTCTGAAGGGTTTTTTTGCACTGTCCTTGGAAGCAGCTGGGGCTAGCCACTGCTGGAGACAGGATATGGGGCTAGATGGACCAGTCCATTCTTGCTGTTCCTATCTTGTGTGTTGGTGATATTGAATCTGGTGGACAGGGTGCTGTCAAAGGCTCTGTGGCCTAATGAGCAGAGACTGGGAGATGAGACCCCTGGATTCTACTCTTGTTGATTACTGATCATGTGTTACTTTTGGACAAATTGCCCAGTCTGGACAAATTTTCCAATCTCACTTCAAGTTGAGCACCTAAATGACTGGGCTGACATTGAGCGCTGAGAGTCCAAAACTTCTATTGATTTAAGTGGGATTTGCTCAGTGCCTTGAAAATCAGGCAACTTACCAGGTGAATATGGATTTAGGTGCCTAAAGTGAGGCACTCAGAAATGATCTCATCCTGCGTTGCTCGTCTACTAAATGATAGCACTGATCTACCACACAGGGCTGGCATTAGACTTATCTAATGTTTACCCAGCACTGAGACTGTACTCTGGATGTATGGCTGTTGTGTGCCAGATGGACCAGACCTAGAGCTGGGACAAAACTATCTGCCAGAATTTTGCTTGCAGGAATAGCTTTGATCAGCATCGCTGGAAAAGGGAAAGTAACCTTACCTCTGGGAATTGAGGAATGATAGAGATCTCAAACAAAGCTATGCTATAAAGGAAACTTTTATATCCACATACCATGGAGGAGGAAATACCTTTGAAAAACACCTGGGATGATTTAATTGGAGATTGGTCCTGCTTTGAGCAGGAGGTTGGACTAGATGACCTCCTGAGGTCCCTTCCAACCCTGATATTCTATGATTTGGTCCCTATGCTAACCAGTGAGGGGCCTGGCAGAGGATGGGCTCCTGTCAACTACGATTTTTGGAAACCTTTTGTAATAACTTCATACAATCTATCCTCCTGCTGTAGTGGTGTTTTTTCATAAGGGATAAATGCCAAAAACTAAATGATTTTTAATAACAAGACCTAACCTTGAATATAATGTGCTGCTTATTGCTTATTTTAACCAGCAACTGCCCTCTTCCAAAATATAAACGTTTCCAGCCTAGGAGCTGGAGTTTGAATTAAAAAGGGAACAAATGAATTTTGGTACATACTGTATTAAGTGTCTACATTTGGATTTGCAAAACAATAAGCTCTACGCTGACTTCATGTGGTAGCTTCCTGCATTCTCCTGCAATATGACCTAATGGTAGGAGTAAGGATCTGGATGATAAGCAGACCAAGTTCTAATCCTGTCAGAGATAGTGGCTTGTTGTGACCTTGGGGGGAGTCCTCTGACCTCCTGTTCAATGGAGCCCATCTGTCAAAAGCACAGCTTTTAAACCCAATTTTACAAATACCAGATGCTTCATCTGAGCGGTGTTTTCTCAGGAAAACTAACTTACACAGGGAAGAGTTGCTTTATGGGAGCAGAGCTAATCATTTTCAACCAACAGCATAGAACTTCAGGTGTTTTGACCAAATGTCAATTTGCTGTGGAAAATCATTGAAAACTTTTTTCACTTTTGCCAAAACTTTCCACAGGGGGGAGAAAACCCCAGGTCCCAACCAGCGATGGATGCTTTCTGCAAACTGAGAAGAGTAAAAAATGTACTTGTGAATTTGGATATTAGCAAGAAATACTTTTTCTGTCACTGTCTAAATGCTCTTCTTTCAAGAAGGCAGCAAGGAAGAAAAACATTCACATTTAACCCAAGGAGAATAAGTCTATAGCTACTTACTCACACAACCCAAAATCCTCCCTTTCATTAAGAACTGAAAAGACTGATGCCAGTCAAGCTGTGCTAATTTCTGCAAGCTGAGGAACTGGCCGTAAAATTCTTACCAGACAAATAAAACTGAGTGGAATACATCAGTGGACTGACAGGTATCTTAAACGTTGAGGAAAGTTTAGCATGTGTGTAAGTAAGCAGCTGACTCAACACCACAGGCAAGCTTCATTTGGACAGAACTGTGTGAGCTTTCTCCTGCACAACTCGGCAAGTGATATGGCAAAACATACATTTTTTCCAATAAGTTCTTGGAATGTGTTGGGGCAACACTGTTTCAGAAAGTGGAGGGAGTAAGCAGCGGGACAGCCGTTTTAGATTTGATTCTGGCCAACAGGGAGGAATTGGTTGTGAATCTGAAGGTGGAAGCCAATTTGGGTAAAAGTTATCATGAAATCACGTATTTCGTGATGCTGCTGATAGGAAGAAGTGAAAGCAGCATAACGAGAATGATGGACTTGACAAAAGTTGACTTTAACAAACTCAGAACTGGTAGGTTAAATTTTCATACCATGGAACCTTAATAAAGAAGTTCAAGAGATCAGACAGTTCCTCAAGGAGGCAATAGTAAAGGCAAAACTGCAAATTCCTTTCTGATGTGAGGGAAAGATGGGAAGAATAGTAAGAGGCCAAAACTGCTCCATCAGAGCTCTTCAATCACTTGAAAATCAAAAAGGAATCCTCCTAAAAGTGGAAGCATGGACAAATTACAGAGGAGGCCTACAGCAGAAGAGCAAAAGCATGGAAGGACAACATCAGAAAGGCTAAGACACAAAATGAGTTACACCTAGCCAGGGACATCAAAGGCAATAAGAGGAGGCTCTTTAAATATATTAAGAGCAAAAGAAAGATGAAGGCCCTCTACTTAGTGAGGGAAGGAGAACTAATAACTGGTGACATCAAGAAGGCTAAAGTGTTAAATGCCTGTTTTTTCTTTAACCTTTGCGAAAAAGGTAAATGGTGCCCAGCTATTCCACACAAGTAATATTAACAAGGGGGAAGAAATGCAGGCCACAACAGGAAAGAACAAGTTAAAAAAAATATTTAGATGTATTCTAGTTGGCATGGCCTGATGAAATTCATCCTCTGGTCCTTTAGGAACTAGCTGAAGAAATCTCAGAACAGTTAGCAATTATCCTTTGAGAACTGCTGTAGGCTGGATGAGATCCCAGAAGCCTGGAGAGGGGCAAACAGAGTACCTATCTTTAAAAAGTAAAACAAAGAGGATGTTGGACAATTAAACCGATCAGCCTTGGATACCTGGAAAGATACTGAAACAAATTATTTAACAATTTGCAGCTCCTAGAGAATAATAGCGTTTTAAGGAATAGCCAGTGAGGATTTGTCAAGAACAAATCATGCCAAAACAACTTGATTTCCTTCTTGGACACAGTTACTGGCCTAGTGGATGGGGCAGGAAGGAGTAGACATGATATACCTTGTTTGGTTTTTTTTTTTTTGACACATTCCCACACAACATTCTCATAAGCAAACTAGGGAAATCTAATCTAAGTGAAATTAGTGAGGTGGATACACAACTGCTTGAAAGACTCCTATTCAAAAAGTAGACATGAATGGTTTGCTGACAAACTGGGAGGGTGTATCAAGTCCCATCCCACAAGGGTCAGTCCTGGCTATAGTACTAGTCAATATTTTTGTTAGCGACTTGGATAATGGAGTAAAGAGGATAATTACAAAATGTGTGGATGACGCGAAGAGGGGAGGGTTGCAAGCATGTGGGTGACAAGATTAGAATTAAAAACATATTGAAGTATTTTTGGTCTAATTTCAAGATGAAAGTCAATAAAGACACGTGCAGAGAACCTCACTTAGGAAGAAATAATCAAATGTACAGCTACAAAATGGGGAATAACTAGCTAGATGGTGGTGATGCTGAAAAGGATTTGGGGGTTATAGTGGCTCACCGATTGAATCTGAGTAAACAATGGGATGCAGTTGCAAAAAAGGCTAGTGTCATTTCAGGGTATATTTACAGGAATGTTGTGTGTTAGACACAGGAGGTAACTTGTTCTACTCTACTCAGCACTGGTGAGACCTCCAGCTGGAGGATAGTTTCCAATTCTGGCTGCACCACTTCAGGAAAGATGTGGACAAATTAGAGAGTCCGAGGAGAGAAACAAAAGCAATAAAAGGTTTAGAAAACCTGACCTATGAGGAAAGGTTAAAAGGGGCGTAATTAGCCTTGAGAAAAGAAGACTGAGTTATCTGATAAACCTTCAAATATGTTAAGGGCTGCTATAAAGAGGAGTGTGATCAATTGTTCTCTGTAACCACTAAAGGCAGGACAAGGAGTAATGGGCTTAATCTGCAGCCAGGGAGATTTAGGTTGGATGTTAAGAAATAAGGGTAGGTAAGCTCTACAAGAGGCTTTCAAGGGAGGTTGTGGAATCCCCGTCACTGGAGGTTTTTAAGAACAGGCTGGACAAACACCTGTCAGGGATGGTCCAGATTCTCTTGGGCCTGCCTCAGAGCAGGGGGCTGCACTTGATTTTTTTCAAGGTCCCTTCTAGCCCTACGTTTCTAGGATTCTATGAAATCTCTTAAGACAGGTTTGTGGCACTGCTTCTATTTTAGCACATTGGGCCCCCACTGGAAGCACTGCAGTGCACCTCATTCCTGATCTGTTGGGCTTCCCTGCTATTCCATTCGTCGCCCCTTTTAACAGAGAGTGGCAGTCAAATGCACACACACATCTCCCACAGAACATGTCAAGGGACATGTCCTTATAAAAAAAAATTACTGTAGCAACATAGTTGTAGTAATCCTTGCTATAGTAGCACAAACTCAAACACAAGGAGCCCATCTCATTAGGGGTTGCAACATTGAGGGTGGAGGGGTAAGAGGGAACCTTTCCTTTCAGTGGCCTCTGAACCCCAACTGTGCAGGGTGACCCCTTCACCCCTCTGGGGTCACTGGGACCCATGCAGTGCCTTCATGTGGCCTTAGGGACCAGTGAAACTCCTGGAAGGAGCCAGCCCCAGTGGTCCAGAGAAACTGAAGTCAGTGGGGACCCTTGGGCACTGAAAATGTTATGACTCTTATTACAACTTGGACTCTGGACTGGTTGGCTGTTGGCTCCCATCTTCTCCCTCACAACTTCTTCACCTTATCTGCTCCCCTCCATGCTTCCCTCCCTCTAATCCCCTCCTAACAACTGCCCCCAAAGAATTAAAAATAAATTCCATGAAGTTGGCAAACCCATAATGCTCTGCACTGTGTCCCTTTTCCCTTCTCTTTGTCTGCCTGCTCTATTTCATTTGTAAGCTTTTGGGGGGAGCAGCAGTGTTGCAATTGTACTGTGTTTGAGTTCCTCAATATTTAGTGGTGATGAAACCTCTGATCTTGGTGTTGTGAACACACAAAACTCCAGTTTTGCTGGGAGTTGTGGGGGATGGATGTTCCCAGCCCTTCACAATTGTGGAAACAAGGCAGAAAGTATGACCTGAGTTAAGGCTCAAAATATAAATAACCCAAAATGTGTAGTTTTTTTAAACTACGATTTTAAACCAATCGTGGGGGGTTTTTTTGGGGGGGGGCGCGGGGGAGAGCCTGAATCTCTCTGAATTCTTGGGGCTGGAAATACTGGCACAGGGAATATCTATCACTCTGTGCAATGCTTAGCTCAAAGAGGCTTCCAGTTGAAATCAATGGAAGTTACACCTAAATACCATGAAAAATCTGGCCCCTAGGCATTAGTGTACTGTAAGGCATAGTGTATTGGATCACAGCTATGGAATAATGTAGTCTTTTTTTTTAAATAAGGGCTACTGGCTGCTTTAGTAGAGGTCTTACCTTTATGGAAATTTGGCAAAGGGCACTCATTCCCCTTCCACCTGCTTCCCTGTGTCCATTTTGCTTTGCGGTCCCTGTGTTTTCTCTGCTGTTACTATATCCTTTATCTCTACCCCGCCTCTGGGTATGCTGGTAAATTTCACATTGTAAACTACTATTGATTTCCCTACTAATGCATCTTGCTACATTACAGAACGCAGACCAAACAGAACCCAATCAGCCACTTAAACACAAATACCGCCTTCCCATTAGGCTGGGATGATCATGCAGCTATAACTTGAACAGGTTCCCAGTGATCCATGGTGCTCAGCTAAAATGAAAGTAATGCTGCAAATATTCACTAGAGAGACGCTCGAGAGCTTTTTCCTTCCATAAAAAAGACCATTTTGTTTGTTCCTTGTTACCTGCAAATGAGAAGGGGTGGGGGGGGAATGCTGCATTCCACCACTGCTTGTAGCATTATTCCAGCTACACTGATTCGCAGCTCCCTTTCCCCCTAGCTACTAAGTAATCATGAGGTTTGTGCTCTGTTATATTTGGCCCAGAAAACACATTTTCCTCACCTCGCTCAGTAAAATGCTTCCTGAGATTTATTTGTGACCCTGTAAATACAGAGTAAATAGCTTTCATTTAATTTACTGGGCTACTGTATGAAATACCTACAAACCAGGTGTTCCGTCCAGCTCTACTGAACTGAGCAGGGTCTGTGTGTGGAGGATGGAGGGGACAGATTTTTCTAAGTATTTTTCCCCCTAAAGAAATTGTCCCCACTTCTTGTTGTCTTTCACCAGCTCCACCAAAGGACATCAGCCTGCAAAACCAGCTTGTTTTACTTTAAGCACCAGCTATATGTACGTGGTACTGAGCAAGGCAAAACGCAGTCTCTAAACCTAAGAACTGCAGTTTGAGGCCTGGGTCCTGCAGTGTGCACCACACAAGTGTTGAGGTCAGGTTGCCTGGAGCTTGCTGCAAGGTCAACCAGGGCATAAAAGGCAAACACAGAAAGATGCCCTGGGACCCAGAGGAAGGTGTTAACTCAGTATTCTTTTTTCTTTCTCTCTCTCCTTGTATGGGATGCTGGTTTGCAGAAGGCAGGCTGCCACAGCTTGGTGTTCACGGGCATTTGCATAAGCAGTGGGGGAAGCAGTCTGGCATACATAGAGGTAGCCCGGGAGTGGGGAAGGGACATCAAGCCTGGCCTTGGTGGACCAACAGGGAGAGGGAGGATGAGATCTTAGATGAAAGCTGGTGTGGAGGTGGGAAATCTTAAAGCCCTCTATGTATGTTTGTTTTTGACAGCAACTCTGTGTCCCTCTGGTGGCTGGTCCACATAAATAACAGCCCCCTGCTGTTAGGAGTCGCTCCTTTAGCTTTGGTGATGGAAGGTCCCAGGTTCAAATCCTCACTGACCAATCATAGCATCATTACACACACAATGGAGAGGCTTTGAAAATTCAGCTGTGGCTCCTGCTGCATCTCGCCCAACGTGACAGTGCGCAATAGATTGCGAAATCCAAGGCAATGCACTGGCATGACCGTGACAATGGGAGTTTTGTCCTCATTAGCTTTCAGAAATAAAGGGTTTCTACTCTGCCCAACCTCAACTGCATGTCAGTAGGAACGGGCTTCAGCAAAACCCCAACCACTTGGTAACAAGTGGTGCCTCCATAATCTGAGGAACAAAGGAACCCTGCTCCCCCACTTCCTATCTCCCCACCCCAATCCCTTAGTAAATTACATTGGTTCTGGGTTCTGCAAGCTTTATTTGTGCATTGATAGAGCCATTGGGGGGTGGGTTATAAATCATTAGAGCTAGTTGACATCTGTGAATGTTTTCTATTTTTCCTTTTTACTCATACTTTTTTTCCCCTCAGAGGGCACCAGAACATAGAGAAACAATGCGTATATTGTTTTCCTCTAATGGAAGCAACTTCTAAATTAATTTTGTTTCCTTTTTAATTGGAAGCATTTACAAATCCTGAAGCAGTTGCCCATTTAAATGCTGACTTTAGATTACATCTTCATGATCACCACATATGTGGCAGAGGAGGAGGTGGGAGGGGTATATGCTGCAGTAAACTCAACTATTTCTTCTCTGCCTACCCGCTCCTTTATTCTAAGTTAAACTATGCCCAATGTGAATATTAAGATGGGGAAGATGGAAATCTACTACATTCCAGTGTCACTGTTAGTCCGTGATTTTTAGTGCCTAGCAGAGGTATGTATTTAAGCTATGAATTTAGGGCTTATTACAATATGTAACCCACTAACCCGCTCTTTGTCCTATGACTGCAGAGGTGTTAACAGGCCGCTCTATTTTGAATGGTCCCTTAGCTACTTATGCTAAACAATCTGTTCCACCTTGCAGTTAGCTGTGACACTTGGAGTACCTTTCCCAGACCAGAGGGCAAGCTCTGCGTAGCTCAAAAGCTTGTGTCTCTCACCAACAGAAGTTAATCCAATAAAATATTACTTCACCCAGCTTGTCCTTTGGTACATTGAGTTTTCAGGGGAGAAACAAAGGCACTTTCCGTTTGCTCCAAGCTCCTGGTTGCAAGTGGCTGGTGCCTGAGGAACCGTCTCTGAATCATCAGAGAAGACTGACAGCCTCCCTCCAAATGAGGAAACTGATTAGTTTTTTCTATTGGGTGCAAGTAGGCCACCATTTTTCCTAATTAGTCATGATGTCTTGCCCATCACAGGAGTAAATAGCAAACGTCCCCTAAGGACATGAGATGAGAAGCACTATTTATCGCTGTTCTCGGAGGAAGCCGACAACATGATGGGTGACATATCGGGAGTAATTAAGAAAAATAAGGGCTTAAGTGCTGTATGGCACCAACAGCAGGAGGGTGCTGCCAGTTCCTCACAGGCTTGTTGTGAACCCAACAGCCTCAAGTATTTTTTTCCTAGGAACCCACATATAATTTGCTCTGTAGTGCTTGTATAATGACTTTCATGTGAGGGTCTTGGAGCCTAGCTGACCTACATAAAACCTCCTAATGCCCCCAGCTGGTAGAGTAAGTGCTGTTTATTATTCCCATTTCTCAGCTGCTTAAGTGAAGCAAAGTGACTTGCTCAGGGTGTCAGACAGATGGAGCTGGAACCCAGAAGTCCCGACTCCTAGCTCCTTGCTCAGACTATTACACAGCACTACCTAACTTACATTAGGTAACTTCAGGTCAAGGTAGATAGATTTGTATATGCCCTGTGTTTCCTGGAGCATCCTCTTCAGAGCCAAACCAAGGTTTCTTCTTTCTTGTACTGGTCCTTCGCTTTATCTGCCGCGTAGGAGTTCTTCACCTAGTATCATGGGTTTGCTGGACATGTCTAAGCTCTATGGGAGATCTGAACATTTCTGTAATAGGGTAGAGGAGAGATGGGAAAGATGAGGGAACCCAAACTGGTTCCAAGTGAAGGATCGCTGTGGGTATTGCCATCCTGTGGGAGTGTGCAATAGGGCTGTGGTGGTGGCAGGACTGGGTGGCAGGGGGTTGTCGTGTGTTTAACACAACATCTGGGCCTTCTCTCTATTTGGCCTGTGGTCAATAAGCTAGCATTTCTCTCCTATTGCTTCGTAGGAAAGTTGTGGAGGACCAAAGAAATTTTAAACTAAAAATATTTTTTTCTCTGAAAGCACCACCACCATGTTTGTTACTCAGGTGAGAGTTGTGTGGATGCAATACACTTGAGATATTTCATGTCCTCAGACTGCTCGCACTGGTTCTGTAATTCACTTACATACCCAGGAAAGCATGTGCCATTGTAAGGCATGCAGGTCTCGGTTTCTGTCTGGAGAGGCCCAGGTACTTGGGGTCACATGGGTGCTTTTAGCACAGTCCAACACCTGTGAAGTCCTGGAATGAGACATGGGTCTGGTTATGATGGGCCCCTGAGGCAGAATATTGTTAAAATGGGAGGGAAAAGTAATATTTAGAGAGCTGGAAGCACACAAGTTATTTGAACAAAACATGTAGACATTGCCACAGAAAAGCTGAAGGGCCTGTTTTTACTCAGACCAGTTTTCCACCACTGAGTCTGCTAGCCCCAGTTGAGTTACTCCTGTCTTAAACCAGGCTAAGTCAGAAGGCCCAGTCACTTTCTATTTAAGTAACACAAATGTGGGGGGGGTTGTTTGTGCTATTTTCCAGCTTGCTTATCCCCTTCTCCCTCCTCCCCTTTCCCCCCCCTCCCAAAAAAAAGCAGTGACCCAGGCAGCAACAAACACCTTGTGGCTTTTACAGTCTGGGAAACTTTTTTAGCAAATCACTGACTTGAGGCAGGGGGCTGGGCAGGGGATCCCATGGGATTTGCGTTCTGAAAAGACTGGAGCTAGCTATGCCACTTAAGAGCTTGTCCATTCTTTTTCGTGCTTTTGATGAGAAGGCTGAGGTACATTAAGGAAAGCCTCTGGAAAGATGGTGCCTCTTAGCCTCCATTCTAAAATGACTGGGGAATGGGCACGCCATGGGGGCTTCAAAGGATGTTCCATTACAAATTTAGCTCTTCTCCAGGGGGCTCCTTGGGTCCAGTTAATCTCATTCCACCATCCCCACCTTCACCCTGGACTTGTGTTTGGAATGAAGTTTACACTGTAGCATGGCTCCACAAGGGAAGACCCATTTGCTTCTGAAGCAGAACTGTTGGAGAGCTCAGTCAGAAACCGTATCTGTGCAGACTATGCGAAAACCTGATTACAGGAAGCATTACTGGGCTTCACTTTAATTCTTCCTCTGTAACCCTAGCTTTGGCTGACAAGTATAATAGATCTCTGGGATACATCTTGTACTAAAAGAAAATGTCTAGTCAAAAGTGTTTAAAATCCCTCCACTCTGGAGTTTGCTAATAATGTCATTACTTCACCGGTTACACGTTATTTTTAGGACAGCTATTTCCTCCTACATTAAGCCTCATTAAGATTGTGCTGTAGTGTTTCTAAAGCAGAATAAGTGGAATGTAGCCTTTTTGGTATAGACAAAGAGCATATAAAAAAAATCCATGTGGCTGTTGCTCATCTTGTCCCCCCTTGGATCAACTGCTACAAACACCCATTAGGACATTTTAGGGGGCTTCTGAAAGTGATCCTTTATTCAGAGGGGAGGGAGGAAAAGCTAATGGCCAGCAACTTCTGACCTGGCAAATGCTGCATTTCATTCATTTATATTTAGTTCACTTACAGCCGTGTCTTCCTTTCGTTTGCTCTCATGCCTCATGTTTCTTCGACTAGCAATACCAAGGCTCTGAAAGAAGAGCTAATAAGTGGTGGGAGGGGGGGCATATTTCTTCAACTTCAGTGAGGTTATTTTAATTCAGGAGCCAGGGAAGGGGGATGTGTTGCCTTCGTGTGTGGATCCTGGAACCAGTGCCACGCAGCACGCCTTAGAAGAGGCACAGCAGGTACAGCTCTGGCCACAAAGATGTTGCATGTGACCGTGGAAGTGAAATCAAATGTGAAAGATGAAGAGTGTTGAAAATCACAGGTAGGAATTCATCCTCCAAAATGACTAATCACACGCTATTAAGGAAGAGAGAAGGCTAGGAGCCACGAAGGAGGCAGGCAGGCCATGTGGATTAACTTTAAAATATGCAGGGTGGCCAGAATCCCAGCCCAGCAAAGGAGATGAAGAGAACCTGAGTCACAAAAGAAAGCCAGGTCTCTGCCAAAGCTGCAGCTGTTCTTTATTTTCCTCTAGTAGATATGTATAGAGTGCTGTTGTACCTAGCAGTCTAGTCTCTGTGCTCCTTGGGGCTTTGGAATATAAAAAGATGGACAAAGTAGACTTTGTCGGCTTATGGCACTTGTATAAACTGCCACTTTATAGCATGACCTTGGGAGTTTTCACCTCCTTCCTTCCTTTTTGATTTATGGAATGATTGATCTTCTCTTGACAGTATCTGCAACTCCAATGCCACCACCAGTCAGTATAAACTGGATGCGTCCTGGAGTTCTCTGCAAATGGAAAAGGGAAGGGAAAACCAGCTGCAGCCTGCAGACTGCCGCAGCATTCCAGGCAGTCCACCAGCATGGTCTGGCTGTCTGTGATCCATGAGGTCACAAAGGCATTAATCAAAGTTTGAGCAGTGGTTGTGTCCAAAAAAAGGTGGTTTCATGTAGGATGTCAAGGCCAATGAAAGTGACTTGTTTTGTCTCCAGGAAAGAAGTCCTGGTAGCAGAGCAGAAATGAGCCACAAAATGAAGATGGGGAATGAGGTTGCTATGACCAGCTGTAAACAAGCAGTAGCTGTAGAACGATGACCATTAAAATAGGTCCGCTTTTGTTGACTGACACAGCTTTAGCAAAATTACTTTACTTCTTTGATAGAACAAGAAAAATTAAGGTTGAGTTCATAGCCTGCCAGGGGCAGTGGGCCCAAAAACTCAAGGGGACTTTACAGTCAGAAGCAGCAGCATGTTAAAGGCACCAGGGAAATTAGGATTGTGGCAATGTTTAGACATCCCAGAAAGAACATGAGGTCTGAACCCCAAAGAACAAGCAACTGAATCAATTGTGTACAATAATATTGTACTATAAAACTGTATTAAGGTATCCTATTAAGATAGGTGACATGCTGGTCATGAATATCATTGTCATGTACATATGGGTTGTATGTATAAAGAATTAGGTATGTGTGCTGGAAATAAGTCCTCAAAATGATTTATGCACTTGCCTCCAAAACACTAGTCTGCCCTAGACAAAGAATTTACATGTCTGACGGGCTTGATTACAGGTAGAGTAAGTTAAACAAAGCAATCAAGATAACCAGTGACAGAGGAAACCATTTAAGCACATGGAGGAGATACACTCTGCACCCCCAGGAAGTCTTCCTGACTCTTGATATAAAAGATAATGGACTTTTGTTTTTTTGCTCCCTCTGATCTTCTCCATCACTTGGGACATAGGGAACAGCACCCTTTGAGCCTGTGAATGGTGATCCTCTTGGTCTGAAGGGCAGGAGCTGCTGACCGCTTGCTGAGAGTGAGAAATTCTTTTAGGTAAAGATATAGTTTCTAGAATAAAGTTTTTAGTCACTAGAAAGTGAGTTTTACTTTGTAACCATTGTCCTGTTTCTGCAACCTCTGCTTAGTATCACTTTAAAACTGTTCTTGGTTTTAGTAAAACTAAGAATAAGTTTTTCACCATCTCTCAGTGTTTGTTTCCTCTTTGTCAATGTCACCTGTAAAGGTTGTTTTGGCCCACTCTTTCCTGAACATTCTACATGTACAAACACACAAACCTTTTCTTTTGCCTTCCCTTCTGTCTCTTCTGAAGCACCCTAGAAGAATTTTCTCGCATGATTTTCACACATCCCCCATTATTCGGACTTGTATCCTGATTTAGCTAACGGGATAATCTACACTCAAATACAACATCCACTTCACCTATGAATAGTCAAGTTATAATATAGGTATCAAGTAGGAAAGTCCTCCTGTCTTTTGTGATTCTAAGTGAGTTAGATTCCCAAATTCTCTAGGCAGATAACCAAGATAAGACCTTGACCTTAGAAGCCAATGGCAACTAACCAGTACAGCTTGAATAGCAAATACTGAATAATTGCAAAGAAATAGTCAAACCATTGGTTTTTTTAATCATGCGTAACTCCTTGAATGCTTCTCAATAATGAGGAAATTGCAACCTGCTCAGGTATTGCAGGAAATGACTAAACGTCAAATTATTTGTTGTGAAATATTAATTTAACTCTACACACAAGAATATAAGAACATCTTCCCCCACCCCCCATAAAGATCCAGGATTACAGACTCATTTGGGACCTGAAAACCACTCCCTGTGCAATGGAAGATTGGTTTTGGTGGGGCAGAATAGCCATGTATGTAAGATGAAGAACCAATAGCTTTATCTAAAGGGAATCAATGGATAATTGCTACATTTTTAATGTTGTTCAATTTCCATTTTTCTGCCCATGGATTAAGGTGAGAAAATTGTGATGGGGGGGGGGGTCTTCCTTAATGTAATGTTCAGACCCACTAGAAAGGGAATGAGGGGGTGTTAGTCATTCTCTGTCTATTCAGTATAAAGCATGATAATATCTTTGTGCTTGTCAGACCTGTTCCAGGTCTTCATTATATGTTCAAAGGTATAGCAGCATGGCTACTGGTGGTAGAGTTTTCAATCAGCCCTTACTGGGCTGAGCAGGGGGAAGGGAAAACGTTCTTGTGCTTACATAGGGAAGAGGAACTGCATGGGGAGCAGAAGTTCCCAATCAACATTCATACCTTTCAAGATTCATTTACCTTCATCTCGGAGAGTGCAAAATTCTGGCACATATAGCCATCTGTCCACTTCAGCATGGAGAACAGAATGGAAAGCACAACCTAATGGTACCTTAAAGTGTGGTCTCCTGATAAAGGCATCCTAGAAAGCTGTGGGTATTTGCACATTTCAGTTAGGGAAGGTGTTTGTAGCTGTATTTGTTTTTTATCTGCTGTCTGGGATGTCATAATGGAGGATACTGTTAAAGCACCATTAGGGTTGTGCTGACTCCTGCTTTGTTTTGAAAGAGCAAAGTACATCAGCGAAGAGATTTAAAGAAATAAAGCCTATTTGTCACCACTTTGCTATGAACTTTATAATAGATGCCCCCTTCGCTCATGCTGTCTGAGCTAAGGTCATGCAGCATGGTACATCTGAGTTCCCCTGCATTTGTACTTAGTGACACTTACAGGAGTGTCCCTAAATTGCTGGCTTTGTCCTTGTCAGCCGGCCACGTTCACGGACATTCTTAACCCTGCAAAGTCATCTTTTTTTTTTCCTTATACTTCCTGAGGTTGTGGCAAAAAGTTTTCAATCAATATTCACACTGCAAGTTTCTACTTGCATTCATCTTTGTGCAGGGCTACTTAGTTTAAATCTTAGTTTACCAAAAAATCCACAAAACCTCCTCGGGTTACTGCATGAATGCTAATCATGTGGTGATCCTTGTTCTCCCCTCCCCAGTCCTTCCTACTGTTATACCCATGGTTGCATCTTGTTTCAGATTTCAAGCCCTTCAGGGCAGGACTGTTTGTGCTCCTGGATCTACACAGCACTTAATGCAATGGAGCCCTGATCCCGAATGGGTCCTCAGAGTGCTCCCAGACTACAATTAGTAATTATTTCCAATTCTGAGTTCTAGTAGTTCCAAGCAGTCTCCTTTTCCCTACCCTAACCTGGATAGTCAAGATGTATAATAATATAACTGTCATTTTAATATAACTATTAACATCATTTATCATGTTCTAATTAATGATAGAACCAGGAGTGGCATTGGGCATGTGCTATACAATCAACAGCAGATGGTTTAAAACTTTCTGGCAGTTGACACAAATGGGCACACCTGTGTCTGAGCAGGTTACTGATAGGAAAGGGTCTTGGAATTCCCAGTTTCCTTGGTAGATAGGGTGGCCCACTTGGACTGTGGGTATATCAGATTATATTAGAAATTGCTCTAGATCTTGACATTCTTTTTGCTTTTAGTCTTCCAACAGGAATGCTGACATGGAGTGCTCATAGAAGAGTCCTAGCAGCAAATGCAGTCCCTTCCACACTGGCAAGAGGGGTGGGGGGTTCACTTTTTGGGGTTCCAAGTTGGGCTCAGGATGGGCGGGGTGTTCAGAGCATAAGGGAAAAGTTGCCACGGTTCAGCGCACATCGGATAGTGCTGGAAGCACGCTAGGGCAAACTCACATTCTGCATTTCAGAGCACTAAGTCACTGTGATCAATGCCAGACTCAACGGCAGGCATGGGGTGGATGATCTTGGGCTGTTTGTGGTGCCCTTGTGCTCACAACGGCCCTTTCGATGGAAACTGGAAACCTTTCATGTAATATAGATTGCGCAGAAGGAGTGCGGCGTATAATTTGCAATGACCCGTCTCTCTGGTTGGCATTTAAAGGTCACATTATGAACATGACACTGAGTTGGTCAATTTAGAAGAGCCCAAACTTTGTGTAGAACGGAAAAGCGGGGGAAGGGAAACTAAAATAAAACTGACAGCTGTCATTGTTTAAAGCTAACAAGGAGCCATTGAAAAGCTCCATTGTACTGCCAATAGCCAGATCAAGGGAGCCCTGTGGCAGAGCCATGGTCAATGCAAGTATCTGGCAGAGGAAGCGGCTGTTTAGCTAATGTAGCTGGAGGGAATTGGTGGGGGCAGAGGTGGGGGTTCTCAATGGCAAGATAGAGTAATAGAAGAAGAATGGGCTTCCTCTTTGAAGGGGGGATGCTCAAGCCTTTATTTAAGGGCATGGACTGGGGGAACAATGTGACTAGCTGATGGGACTGTAACAGGACAGAGCTTTGCATGTGCTCATTAGCCCACAAAAGCACCCTTTGCTGAATCATAATTGTCCTGCTGTATTAGGTCGTGTGACAGGGCTATAAATATAGATCTACATACATATAGATATGTACACATCAGAGCAGTCATCCTGCATTGTACCTCACCAGCGCTACAGGAAGCCAGGACGGCACTCCCAGTTGTGTATTATGAACACAAGTAATACATTGTTACCAGTAAGCATTCTCTAAAGCACTCTGGAGTCTAGCATAAGGATGGTGACTGAGATGGGGCCTTGGATGGGTGTAAGGCAGGAAAAAATGAAAGCTTCTGTATGGCTGTGAAGGCCGCGTCCCTTGAGGGATTTCAATAAATGTGCATCTTGCCATCGAATGATGGGAAGAAAATGGATTAAATGTTTACTGAATGTACATCACAAGGTTCAATATCAATAGCTTAGGTACTTTGAAGGCAGGAAAGTAAAGTTCCCACCAAATGCACTTCAGTCTGAAGGGGCATCTCCCCACAACTGGAATTGGATCATTACCAGGGGAAGATCCAAGGCTGAGAGAGAAATGATTTGCCTTAATGAGCTCAGCCAACCGTCAGCTGTTTTGCAAGCATTAGCAAATAATAAGGAGAAATAGCTGCATTTGCTCTGTGAATGCCGAGCTAATGCAGTTATCTGTCATGTAACAAGGGGAGTATTGGCATATTGTTATATTTCAAACACAGTTAATCAATGTTCCAAAGAACAAATGTACCCAGAGGCGCTCTACTAGCATCGCAACTCTCAAACCTTATGTTGTGAGGGGCAGCAGCGGAGTGAAGACAGCTGCTGTGTGCTTGCCAGTTAATGAATGGATTATAGAACAGATAGGAGGGACAGGCAGACTGGTTTTGGGGACAAACAAGAACCCACTCCTCTTCCTGAGCTCTCACCCCTCTACAGAATGTGTTTGAAAAGTCAGGCTTTGAGTTGTGGCTTGTTCCGCCCTCTTTTGTTTTCATTTGCATTCAGAACTGGAAGTGTCCAGTTACCCTGCAAGAGGCTGTTCTTGTGCTATGCTAAGAGGTGACCAGAAGTGGGTGGAAAGCTAATGAGAACATGTTCTGAGATTTGGACCAATTGTTGCAGTTTTAAGTGGTCTCTCTGAGCCCCCAGGCCCACCTGAGTTTTACCCATCACTAGCAAGTATCTTGAGTAATCTATTCCCTCAGCTTGTGGATTTGTAAATCCTAGTTAAAAAGCCGCAATCTTTCACTCCCGCTTCAGAATGTGAGTATGAGCAGAGAATATCTCCTTTTTCCCTTGGGCTTTGTAACTGGACGTCAAACAGTTAACAATGCTATATGGGTCAACAAACAGCTCTCCACCAGAGGTCATGGTCCCTATGCTTGAAACAAATTTTTGGCAAGAGGGGCTAGCATGGAGGAGGAGGAGGATGGTCCAGTGATTATAGCCCTAGCCTGTGACTCAACAGCCCAGCTTCAGTTCCTTGCTCTTCTGCAGACTTATTTGACCTTGGGCAAATTGCATAATCTCAATCTCAGTTCCCCATCCATAAAATGGGGATAATAGCCTTGCCCTGCCTCATAGGGGTGCTATGAGGACAAATACATTGAAGGCTGTGAAGTGCTCAGGCAGTACTGAAATGGGGACCAGATAAGTATCCTAGGTAGATAACACTGACTATTATATCAACCTGCTCATATAGGCTCTTCTATAGTTAAGTATTATGCTCAGTTCTGGGCACTTCAGTGGAAAGGAAACTGGAGGGAATTTGGACACACGATTAAAATTCAGGGGGCAGGAGGGATTCTGTTTTGAGGGCAGTAACTGAAATAAAAAAAATAGCTTTGCACAGTGAAGAGGAGAACAGCTGGGTTGCAGTATATCCATGTGCAGGTCTGTATTCAAAGGGGGGAGATGACCATTTTAGGGGCTAAGAGTAATGGAATGCAATAAGAAGAGAATACTTTTATATTGAATTGCAGGGGCAGGGGGAAACCTTCCTAATGGTAGGAAGTGGCAACACTCCTGTCAATTGAGACACACAACTAGACTGGCCCAATCACCAAGAAATATACAGTAAGGAACAATTCTGCATTGGCTCAGGGGCTGGACCAAATGACCTAATGGATCTCTTCTACCTCTAACATCTAGGATTTTGTTTGAGCACTACTGGGATTTGGGTGTGTACAACAAAAGCCGGGAAAGCTTAGATTATAGAAGTGATGGATCTAAAGAAAAATAAGAGGTTTGGCAGGTAAAAATTCACTGCAAAGTCTGGCCCAGAGGTCACCATGTTTCTCCTTCTTTTATCTTTTTTCTCCTCTTGTGCAGAGAAAAGCAGCTGGCCAGCTTGACAAGTGGAAACTGTAGTTTTGTCATTAATGTGCAACGCTGAAACAATGATGTATGGCTGGTGATAGATCATGTTGGGTTTCCGGAGAGCAGGGAAGACTAAAGCATGTGCCTAATCCATGATGCATGAACACATTGATCTTCCTGGCTCTGAAAATACAGGGTAATGAACCCCCGCTAACACATCATTTTTATGCCACTGCACCTCACTAATATCTAATTTCACCTTCCACAGAGATAAAATATAATTGTATGGGAGTTCCTGCTTTGTTCTTTGATACCAGAATAGCTGTTTTGCTCTGCAGCTATTGGTGTGTTGAGACTGAAACGTACAAAACCAATTATTAGGATCAGATGCATATTTAAAGTACTGCATATAAGTGTGTATATAGAGAGCTTGTATGTGAGGTACATAACTGTGATCTATGTGCACATATCATAACTGAAACAGCTGAAAGATGAAATAAAATTGTAAAGATGCTCAAAGCAGGTGTCCAGACTCTCTGGGATTTCTTCCATCCAATTGGCACTCAGAAAATAACAATTGGGGATGGAGATTACCCTGTAAATGTTGCTGTTTGCAGCATTCCATCTGGTGATTTGGAAAAAATAAGTCCACATCCCTTCCTAAAATCTGCCTGCCACAGCTTACACACAGCTAAGCAGACCATGCATCTCCGATGCAACCATTTCCCACAATGTTTGTTCTTAACATTATTTTTCATTTAAAAAAATTTAAGTACAAAGCACTTTCTGTGATGCTTTCTGCTCTATTGCTGTGAAGGAGCAGAGTATTTGCAAATGCTTATGGACGAATGTCTCACTTTGTATGTGGTTTTTCTGCTTTTTGTTGCCTCTGGGTCCACAACATCCCTCTGGGCATGTTTTGAATAGGAATAACTTCAAATATCACTTGTAAAAATCACGTGAAGATCTGAGTGCCTTATAGGGTGGATAAGAATTTTGTCTCATATGTAAAAATGGAGAGGCTGAGTGACTTGCTCTATATCGTACAGCAAGCCTGGAGCAGAGCCTAGATCTCCTGACACTCATTCCCACCAAGGAACCAGTAGACCCACTGCCACCCAATTCACTAGTGAAAGGTGAAATCACTGAACATTTGGGTTCTAGTCTAATAAGCTCCCAGAAGGTTGGATGCTTCTCCAAAATTTCCAAATACCTTGTATATAAAATTGGGCTGGAAATCTTTTTCCGAAACTGGCTTTGTTGGGATACTTTTGCAACTTCCATGTGCAGCTTTATGCTGAATGGGGCATGGACATGTGTCTGAGAGGTAGGATGGTAGTTGGGAAAAAGAGGAAGGTAACTAAATACTTCTGACTGATAAAAGATTAGTTTGGGTTAAAGGTTCTAGGTTTTTTGTAGAGCAAAGTATAAATAGGGCTAAGACAGAGGTGCATGTGTCATTAGACCAATCAGGTGGGTACCCAGAACCACTCCAGTCCAGAACCTCACTGAAAAATGACTAACTTGACAGTAGCGAGGCAGTTGATATGCTGAGTCCACTGCCTAGAGTGCTGACCAATATTGTCTCATGGTTTCCTTTTGTTGCCTTGCCTGTTACTGTTGCCTTTTGTTACCTTGCTACATATTGTCTCCTGTTTTTATACTTGGTTTGGGGGGGTGAGGTTGCAGGGACCACCTTTTCTATTCAGTATTTTACAGTGCCCAGCACAATGGAGTCCTGGCCCTGTACTGGGGCTCTTGGGTGCTACCACGACACACAATAATTAGCATCTGTCTGCTTTTAAACTTGCTCAGTCTTCAAAGGAAAACCCTATTACTTCAAAATGAGTCTTTGTAGCCTTTACTGAACGTTGGAGCTGAAGTTACATTAAACCTAATTTGAAATTCCATCAAGGCAAAGTATGATTTTTTTTTTCCCCTTTAATGTGTGGTGTTTGTATCCCTTTTGGGGCATCTTGCCTATGTACTCCAGTTGGCTGCATGTAGTGCTAAAGGAAAGCAAAGGCAGTGTCTCCTAAATCAGAGAAATAGCCAAATCTCTCACTGCACATGTGGGTATTGATCGGCATCACTTTGATCATCTGAACCAGATATGTTCTCATGAATGCAAATCCAAAAACCCAATGTGGAGAACAATCCTTTGACACAGATGTACATTGGTAGTCTAACTCGTCTTTTCTACCTCTGATTTCTGCAGTTCTTAGCTTAAAAACTTCATGTTGTGAGGTCAATAAACAAAATTTAGGAAATTCTCTGCAATATCTGCCCTGGAAATCATCTGTCCATGTGTCTCTCGAAAGTTTGTGGGGAAACAAGTTTAATATTGTTGCTGTAACATTCTAGGCCTCTGAAATGTCACTGTCGTGGTCTGTCATTCTTCCCTTTCAGAAGGTTCCCTGGTGTCCTTTCAGCAAACACAATGATATTCTGATTTGACAGACTCCATAGGATGTGAATTTACTTACTCAGGGCTTATTTTCCACTAGTATTAACGCAATCTTGTGTGTCTGGGATCTACAGCTTTCCTCCAGGAAACCTCCTGTCATAAATATAAAGGGAAGGGTAACCACCTTTCTGTATACAGAACTATAAAATCCCTCCTGGTCAGAGGCAAAACCCTTTCACTGTAAAGGGTTAAGCTAAGAGAACCTCGCTGGCACCTGACGAAAATGACCAATGAGGAGACAAGATACTTTAAAGCTGAAGGGGCTGGAGGAGGGAACAAAGGGTCGGTCTGTCTGTGTGATGCTTTTGCCAGGAACAGATCAGAATGCTCTTCATAACTCCTTAAGTTAGAAAGTAATCTAGTTAGAAATGAGTTAGATTTCCTTTTGTTTAAAGGCTGGTAAAATAGCTGTGCTGAATGGAATGTATATTCTGTTTTTGTCTTTTTGTAACTTAAGATTTTGCCTCGAGGGATTCTTTGTTTTGAATCTGATTACCCTGTAAGGTATTTACCATCCTGATTTTACAGAGGTGATTCTTTTTCTTTAATTAAAATTCTTCTTTTAAGAACCTGATTGCTTTTCATTGTTAAGATCCAAGGGTTTGAGTCGGTGTTCACCTATGCAAATTGGGGAGGATTTTTTCAAGCCTTCCCCAGGAAAGGGGGTGTAGGGCTTGGGGGAGATATTTTGGGGGGAAGACGTCTCCAAGTGGGCTCTTTCCCTGTTCTTTGTTTAACACGCGTGGTGGTGGCAGCATAGGGTTCAAGGACAAGGCAAAGTTTGTACCTTGGGGAAGTTTTTAACCTAAGCTGGTAAGAATAAGCTGAGGGGGTCTTTCGTGCGGGTCCCCACATCTGTATCCTAGAGTTCAGAGTGGGGAAGGAACCTTGACACCTCCCATGCAGAGGAGACACTTTTAAATGCAACCAGAGGGAAGAAGTACTTGACTGATTTTTGTTGTGTGTTAAGTGCTGATGAAAGGTGCCAGGCAGACAGTCCTGAGAAAGGAGTTTAGTCCCCAGGGCTAAGTGCAGGGATCCAGAGCACAGACTGAGCAGCAGGCTAGGTGCTGGTTGTTTGCCCAGAAATAATCTGTCCCACTCAGTTGCATAGATTCCACAAACATGACCCCTTCATGGCTCCCCTGAAACTGTGCCGCAAAACCACTTGCCTCTGTGTTAGGGTTGGCCCCTATGTGCACAGAATAGCTACCGCAGAGCCAGTGGCAGCACAAGCTTCTCCCCACTGCTTCCACCCACCTGCCTCGAACCTGACCAGACGACCACTTCCAGCTGGATACTGCTCCGTCTCCATGCAGGTCTTGCCGAGACATCCAGAGTAAGAGTTGCAGGGATCTGCCCACCAACAGCTGCAATGAAACCATAGTGGTGGGAGCAGCACTTGGTTGCTACCATCCTAGGTAAGCATTTGAACTAGTATTTAGTGTGGTTGTGCCTTCCCTGAGAAAAGGGATGGTTTGGAATCGGAGACTCTCGGTGGAGGCAGCTAGAAGGGAGGATGAGTCACAACAGTGGCTGAGAAGGTTCAGGGAAGGGACCCCCCCTCCTCTCTCTCTCTCTCACACACACACACACACTTTTTTAACATCAGACTTTAATGCAAAGCAGAGTATCTGTTGCCTGGGGAGGTATTCTTCTCAGGGGGAAGCAGCACTGTCTGGGGCAACTTCAAAAGGAACCAGTCTCTATTGCATCTGTTAAGGCTTGGGTAGCGTGTGGGGGAGGAAGATGAGGAGAGGCACTAGCATTCCATTAGCTTTGAAGCCTTCTCTTTGACAAGCCTGTGGTTTTCCTTAGCACTTATTGATAGCTTACTCTCCCTCCCTGTCCCCCCTCCAATCTTCATGACTTGACTTTTATAGGGACTTTTCTTCTATAAGAGTATTAAACATATTTAAAAACACTTAAATGCTAATGTGAAACCTGAAAAAAGGATGTCAGATGTAAGAGAGAGACACTGAAGATGTGATGTCTCTGCAAAAGGATTTGACCCCAGTAATCTAATTTGCTTTAAATTTAAAATGATACTCAATTCCCTTATTATAAGGCTCCGTGTCATTGGCTCATAAAGATCACAATTTCTTGTCTTCCAATTGTAATAAATCCAATTCAAGCACCCTCTTGATTTGAAATTCGTCACAACAACATGCAGAGGGCACAGCTTCTCCGATGAGCATAGAGCACCCTCTCCATAAAACTCCTCTGCAGGAGAGATGATGCAAGACTATAAAGTGATTTGCCTCCCCTCCCTTCTCAGTATGATCTGTGAAAAGAATACTATGTCTAAATTATAGTCTATTCCTCATTATCCAGCAGTAAAAAGGTTAGACCAGCAAGGGAGCCAGACTGGCTAGAGTTTCACATTTTATCTCTACGCTGGGGAATATTTCAGATTCTTTAAATCCATCTGAAAATATTCCATCTTGTTCCAACAAATCTGGTAGTTTAACCTTTCTAGTTATTTTTACTGTAAGTGATAACTGATCAGTGAGGAGTGTGTCTTACTAAGTACAGAGTAATATAGTCCTCTGAACTGATAACTTTTTATACTTGTGTATATATAAAATCAATCATAGATTCTGTAGAGTTGCCTGTCTTAAGAGAGGTGGAGCAAAAATGTATATATTATCTGCATTGTGATAGCACCCAGGATCTCCGGTCATAGTCCAGGACCTCCATGACAAATGCTGCAAAAACATGGTCTGGGCATGGGCCTTATCAGGCTGTCAACACAAGGTTTCCTAATTTGTATTTCAGTGTTAGCAATGTGCTCAGCTACTTCATAATGACTTTTTGGGTACCAGTTTCACTCTGTGGTGTGTGGGTGTGCATGTGTAGATGTAAATAAAGAATGGATCTGTGAATGTATCAATGGATAATTCTGGAGATACTGCAGATCAAGCCTCCATAGTTAGGACTGAATTCAATGTCTCCTAGTTGGCATAGGTTGTGCCAGACACTTGCATGATTAGGATACATTTCCAGATTGAAATCTTTCTTTCTTTCTCTCTGACCTATGCCCCCAGACCATTCTCTGGGCTTGTCTCATTTTTGTTCCTTCTCTAAACTCCCTGTGGATGGGATTAAGTCTCATGTGCTGCCCAAAGTCAGCTTCGCAATGCGTGAGACTGGCTGACCAGCAGAATGAAACGCTTCTAGCCTTACAAGTTCAGCTACCTTTCATTAGCACCTGGGCTATGCAAAAGTGGTGATAGCAGTATTTCTGTAAAGTGACTGAGAGAAATCAATGTCAGTTGGCTTCAGGCCACTGGACACACCCCAAATTCTGCTTTTCTGTGAAATTTGACGAAACTGCAATTTGTTTTTCACCAAGAATTTGCAGTGTGTTCCAGCATTAATTTTGAATTTCAAGGTCACTCTTCTCTCAGAACTGGAGATCCAGGAATGGAGTGCAAAAAGTTGTTTTCTACAGCCCCATGCTGACTGCCTAATTTCCTGCTTTATGCATCAGCTGATTGGGTAGTCTGAATTTGAAGGGAAATCCCTTGAATGAAAACCAGTGTACCTGCCAAAGTATCCTCTTTCCTTTTGTGTAAACCTTTTGTGTAAGCCTTTCTCATGTAGACCAATTTAAAAATAACAAAAATAGACTAGACTGAACTGGCCTTTGCGAACAGATTCGGTGAACCAGTTCTGTGACTATCATATTTCAAGATACCACTTCTGCTTCAGACTGGACAGGTTGGCATTTCACAAACCCAAATGTAATTCAGTTGATCCAGCCCTTGTGTGTGGGGATCTAGATTATATTGATATAGATATCTGGAGAGACCATGGCTATTGGTTAGCTGCAACCATTTGGGAGTACTTCCCTTTTTTGAATAGTCTTGAATCAATCCATGTAGGAGACTTGCATTCTCTGCTTGGAAGGGACATTTAAATTTCTAGTATTTGTGCAGTGTTCTTTAGGGTTTGTTTGGCTTTGTTAACAAAGGTCTTAGCCAAGCAAAAATCCCATCTGTATGGTGCTCTTTTATTAAAAGATAAAAAGCTGGAGTTCTTAGGAGTTAGCTTTAAGTCACAGTCCATAGCAATCTAAGGTATTCATTGGCTGGGGACTTCCTCTGTTTATTTCAAATACCCCTTTATCATTTTTGTTGAAAGAGCTGTGTTCTCTGTAAAGTGCTGCCAATTGGAAAAAGAATCAGATAATGAAGACTGATGCTGCACTGATGACAGCCCTTCAGTTCCTCAATAGGATTTCTCCAAAATCAAAAGACTGTTTTATGGTCACGTTTGGTGGGGTTTTTACAAGTAAACTAAAATCTCTTTCAGGTCACATAACAAATTAAATCTTACAAACATGCCAAGAAAAGGACCGAGCAAATGCAAATATCAAGTGGGGCATTGGAAGAGATTGAACTATAACTCAAATTGAAATTGTTTGATGGGTGCTGAGCATATGTGCTTTACAAAGATTACATTATTGCCCAAAATAAGTGTGCCAGTGTACATGTGTGCAGTGTTTCTACAGATTGCAAGAGAATTGAAGTCCAGTCTGTTACAGCATTGTATAAATGTTGCTTTTATGTTCTTAGTTACTTCTGCAACTAGTTGAAATCTAATCTCTTCCCAGTAGAAGTCTTGGTTCAGAAAAGTACTTAAGCATGTGCTTAAATGTCATAAAATCAATAGAATTTGGGCTTTTGCTTAAGTGCTTTGCCAAAAAGGAATGGCCTCTAGCATGTGCTTAAAGTTAAGCACATGGTTGCACTACTGAGTTGGAGCCATAGTTTACTTCACCATAAAGCGATCCAAAAGTGCTCTCTTAACTGATTACCACATTAGCCTCCACTGAAAAGCTGCCACCTCTGGAGTGAAAGGTAGTTGCTCTCAATGCACAGCAACAGGGAACGCTAGCTAATTTTTATTTTCAAAATTTAGAAGCAGTGTGATCTAGTGGACAGCACAGGTCTGAGACTCGGGAGGCTTGGAGTCTGTTCCTGCTCTGCCACTGGTCTGCTGGATCACCTTAGGCAAGTCACTGCAATTCTGTGCCTCAGTTTCCCCATCTGTAAATGGGAATAATGATATTTCCTTTGTAAAGCAGTTTGAGACCTATGGATGCAAAAATTCCAAACAAGAATGAGGTAGTATTACTATTTACATAAGCTAAGAATTTAATATAGACTTTATAGCACTGCAACTTTATTGGGAATTTTAGAGAGGCAAAAATCTATCTACTTAAGTTGAAAAGGGCTTGGACACTGGTGTTAGCGATGCTAGTCTTGAGAAAAGGCCTATGAGCTCTTGAATATCAGTAGTCAGAATCTCTGTAAATCCTCACATTGCTTTCCTGGCCTTAGTATCAGAGTCCCTAATTAAATTGTGGTCAACAAAATTAGCTGCTTATATTCAAAAGTGGCCTCTTCACTAACACAACATCCCCTTACACAACGCTGGGGTATTGAATCAGAACAGATTAAACTCTCTGGGCAGGGAGTTTCTGTATGTTTGTATCGCACCTAACACTATTGAGCCCAGATCATTACAGGTGTCTCCGGGTGCTACTGCAGTGTAAGTACCTATTTAATAATGGGAAAAGTATCCCCCTATTCAATCACCAATACCACTTCCTAGATCATCTTTCTTCTAACTGACCTTGTCTAGCTTGTGAAAGCTGATGGGATCAGAACACAAGATGCTCCATATCTTTTTTTTTTTTAATGGGGATAGAGAGCAGTATTCCTGCATTGTGTATTGGAGTCTCTTTGATACCTTTAGATTTTGAACAAATTTGTTATTCATCATAGTGAAAGCCAAATAAATAAAATATATTGAGAGAGATTTGTACTGGAACTAAAATACTACATTTATAGAGGAAGAGCATGGCAAATGACAACTTTGTGTCACAACATGAAAGAGGAAATTAAGCTTTTCATTTTTACCTGATCTTTAAACAGACTGAACTTCAGTTCCTCAGTCTAGGGATCAGTAAAAGGAGACATTCAGACTCCACCTGGGAGCCCTGTGTGTTGAATGAAACACATCCTTGAAGTCCTTGATTTCTGTCAGGAGAGCCACTGAGTCTGAAATGCTATAACTTGATTATTCCTTTTCTGGATTCTTTTCACAAATGCCTAAATTTTCAAAGAGTTACACAGGTTTTATCTACACACTGACTTTCATGTGAGTTGTGTGGCTAAGTCCCATGCAACTCTATGAAAATTTAAGGGCTGATGCATCTCCTGAGAAAGATGGCTGTTTTTATTCCACTTGACAGAGTATGTGAATGAACAAACATGATCATTTGTGGGGGAAAAAATAGAAATATTAGGAATCTATTGCTCTTTGCAGCACTTTTCATCTGAGACTTTTAGACCTGTATTAGGATGGAAGAAACCCCACAATACTGACACAAGTTACATAAATGTGTATTATCTCCATTTTTCTGAGGAACTGAGACACAAACTCAAGATGAGCTGCCAAGGTTCATACAGCAAGTGAATGGTAGAGCCAGTGAGAGAACACTGGAATCCAGACTCCCAGCAACATGCTCTAACCAGTTAGTCATGCACCCTGGACAGGGAACAGTTTAATACCTAGATATAATCCCTTGATAGAGTTCAGGTGACAACATAAACCACAAAAAATCTGAGCAAAATTCTCATGGCAAGAGAAGATCCTGCTTTACATCAATGATGTCATTAAAGATCCGTATTTCAGAAAATGATGTCACCATGAAAAATTCTTAATGTGTGAAAATGGAAAGAACTTGCACAGCATTTTAATGAAAATGATGCATGTGAATGACAAATGTGTATCTGAGTTATTTCCAGCTTCACCAAATGTACAATGAGCCATTTGGTGTGGTTAAAAATAAAGTGTAAGGTTTTTAAATAGTACAGAAAGACATTTTAATGTATTAACAATCTCTGATCAACCAAACTTCATTAAACACACATGATGGAGAGAAGGGGGGCCTTTGTACATAATTTTGAATTAAACTGTATTTCCTTAGTTAAAAAGAAATTGAGACTTATGGCATATGTATATAAATCCTGGTGATCTCTGAATTGTACAGTAGGCTATGCATACATGTTCCAGGATTCTGGTGGAGACCATCTTCAGCTGTGGTTTTGTTCCTACCTGGATAAGATAAATTCCATGAGGGCATGTCTGGCTTCATAGCAGTTACATCTGTAGTATTTCTGCTAAGTACACTAGTGCTCCCAGGCTCCAGTCCTACAAACCCTCATGCACTTAAATTTACCTAGGTGATTAGCCCAATTGACTTCAATCCAGCTATTCTTGGGAGCAAAGTTCAGCATGTGTGTTTGCAGGATTTAGGCCATGAATTGCTACTGTGTCTAGCTTTCTCTCCCTTTTGAACAATAGCTTGACCTACCCTGAATTTATCTATAGGAGAAATTCCTCTGGATTTAATACATTTTAGGTTGTGTAGTTTACCTATCAAGAAACTTAAGTGGTGACCACTATTTTTACAGAGCTTATAAAAACACAATTTCTTGCTATTTGCTCTTTAAAAGCAGTTAAATAAACAAAAATTCTCATTGTAGAGCCTTGCAAATATTCTTTTTAGAATGAGTAGACTCTATACAAAATTTGTGAAAGTATCTAAGGCATAGACATACCAACTGTGAACTTATTTTATATATATATATATATATATATATATATATATATATATATATATATATATAAAAATCTTGTACTATCAACTAGTGGTTAGATCTGAATGTCAAAAAGGCCCATTAAAGTAAATAGAAAGACAACTTCTCAAATAGGAGCTAGATTGGTCTGTAACTTGAGAGAGGTCACACAGTGCTCACTGTTCATCTAAATACCTGAATGTGAATCCTTCCCATGTCATTATATTTGCTCTAAGTGACATGTATTGTTTGTTAAATAGGGTTTACTCTTTAGTTTGCATGAGGGAGAGCAGTATAGACATTTGCCTTTCCACTTTGCGAGACTTGCATATACAGAAAAAAAAATACAGAACTTTATGATTTTGGCATTTTCTCCAGCTCACGTATATCAGATTGGAATTCTCATTTTTAAGTTTATTTCTGTTCTTGCTTTAAAAATGCATTAACAAACAATTGATTATCGGTTATAAACTGCAAAAACACCATCTGGTCCTTGAAATTAGCTAAACTGAAGTAGAAAAAAAAATCCTATTCTGAAGAATGTTTGCCAGCGGCATTAAAAAAAAAAACTGCTACTGTGAAGAAATTCCTCATGCTCATAACTTTTATTAAGTATCCATAGAAACTAGGCACATTTCAGATACTGCATATGTGATCTAGATCCTCTTCAAGTCTGGGAATTATCCTGTCACACTTGAGTGGATTTCCACTGATGTTCCCCAGTTATAAAGTGTTATGAAACTGCAGCCCATACACAGCCTTAAAATGTTCCCACCTACCAATACTTGGCAATAGGAGAGGTGAGCCATTACTAGATTCAGAGGATTTTGATTCTTGGTTACTCTGGGGCCCTTCTTTGCCACTCCAGCAGCGTCAAGGACCTTACAGTAACCAGAAGCAGCATGCTGTGAATCTCCAGCCAGTGGAGAGCTGACTGTGGGAGAGGGACTGTACACTAGTTGTGCTCCCAGCCCTCAGCATCGAGAACAGATTGGAAGCATGGTCAGAGTGCATTGCACTATGGCTATTTGCTGCTTCCCCAGGCTCATAGGTTGCTCCAATGTGCGCTGTGTGCTGAGCAGGATCCTGGATGGCTCAAGAAAACAGAACAAAAGTGGCTTAAGAATACCCTAACTCCCATCCTCCATTTCTCTGCTGGAGGAATTTAGAAACAGACCCAACATCTCCCAGGTCCCCGTGACCTCCCGACTGCATCTGTATTGGGGGTGGGGGAGAAGGGAGGGGAAGGTCATAACTAGACTGAGAAACCTGATGATCATTGAATGTCAATTTGAATGGGAGACATTGGGAGTGGCCTTGTAATGTTAAGAAATCTCTGTTGTAGATGTAGTGGTCAGGTCAATCTTTATCAGCCTGTTCTTCTCCCCTCCCACTTTTTAGCTAGCTTCTGTTGCTAGCTGCCCGTAACCTGAGCCCTCTCAAATATAATATAGCTTTTAATCACTGCCAATGGGGCTCATGCTTAAAGATCAAAACTGCTAACTCACTGTGACCAATAATCTGAGGTTAAACTTCCATGGCAGAGGAAATAGTTTTCCTCTTGAAACTAAAGTTAATCCCTAATGGGAATGCATTAGGATATTTCCAACAGGAACCTAGCCACTCTCCTTAGTACATCTTGACTCCCTTTTTGTGTTTTGCTGAAAGAAACACACAGTTAAGGAAGTCATTTCCTAAAGTTCAGGATTTGCAATTTGTATTCCATAATCTCTTGGTCACTTAGCAGCAGATAATTTGTCATGGTTTGTTTTAGCTGTTGTGATATTGATATTTATTATGCAAATTGCATTTCCTACATCTTATTGTTCTGCATCCCATGAATACTTAAATTATTATAAACCTTTACACTTAATATGGGTCATCCTTCAATTTGTTGCTTGAGCAGCAGTGGGTCATAATGTACAATATCTTATGGAAGGGAATAAAATAAGTAATTAAAAATAGACAAACAGGATAGTCTGGTACCTAATCATACTGAGGCAAATTGAGTATATATGCAGTGTCTTTCAGACCAGATTTGTTTACCAGCATGGAAGTCCTTCTGGAGATGAACAATATACTGTGTCCTAGACTAAAACAAGTGCCTCCCTCTTAATCTAAGAATAAATCTGGTTTAGCCACATAGTTGCAATGACCCTAGCAACCTTAACATTGTGTGCATCTTGTGAAACAGGGCAATTGTTGTGCAAGGAGCAACATGTTTTACTGTCAGTTTGTAATATCTGTTGGGGAAAAAGATGCTGCTCTTCCAACAGAAGTGAGAAGAGCACAGATCTAATGGAGGAGAAAGGGGGCTGGTTTGCTCCGAGGCTAGTTGTGGGTATGAATGTTCCCAGTTTGAAGGAGTTGGAATGTGGGAAGAGTCCTGTGTTTGCACAGATAATGCTTGTCTGAATCTACGCGAGAAGCAATTCAATCGGAACAGGTAGTTCTTTCTAAACCTACAGTGTGATGCAACATTTGCCCTGAGCAGTTGTAAGTTTAGACTCTGCAAAAGGTGACAGAATGGTAAAGCTAAAGTGACAACTCATTTGCTGTAGCATTGCTTCGAATAACCTAATTAAGAATGTTGGAAATATTTGGCATGCCCTTTCTGTTAAGGCATTCTTAGACCCATAATATTTAAGGAATAATGAGAGAAAGATATTAAGTTCCTCTTTCCAATGGAAGACACACCTACTAGTTGATAGCCAAGATGATGGATTGCATAAAATTTATTAAGGCACAGCTTAGCAGTCTGGAGGAGCAATTCTCTGGAGCTAGTCTGTTTTGAAGAGGGAGGAAGGGTGGCTCAATTCAATTGAGACAATTAAGACCTGTAAAAATTATTGCACAGATGGAAAATCAATAGAAAGGTAAGTTACCAGCTCTTCGACACCCATCTCCCATTGACTGTCAATCCAGAAAACAAGGAAATGGGGTGGGCAGATGGTGCCTGTCCAGAGATGACTGCACCCCACTTCATGGCTAAAAGAGCAGAAGAGAGAACTCTGTTCCATATAATAATGCACTGATGTCAAACTTGCAGAAATTGAAAAGAACTGTGGATTCATGGCACCCCCTTGGGAGACCCATCCTCATGCCCACGAACTGACTCCTATCTTCGGCTTATACCTTACATTGGCCAAAGTGAGTAGAAAGGTGGTAGAAGGTTACTTTAGCTTATGAGTCTCTTCAGGGAGCAGTTGGATGGAGGAGTGAGAGAAGTTTGAAAGAAAAAACACAACAGTCAAAGGAATGATGCAAATGAAGTTACCTGAACTAAACAGCTGTTGATTTATGGCTTTGAGGGCTCCTGGTGAGGATACTTCTTTTGATTGGTGTATTGCAGTGGGACTAAGTTGCCACCCATCTTCTGTGTTTCTTTAGTGGGGAAACATACACCTATTAACTTGTACCATTTACCAGCATTGGCCTCATGGTCTCAATTGCATCATCTTACTCCTGGGCTGCCTTTGTTTTGATCATAAAATACACTCGGGGGGAGAGAGTGAGACAGATGACAGTAATGGCTCCATAGCTGTGTTCTGAGCAACTCCTAAATTGTGAACCTAAGGTTGCTACTATTACCTCCTCCATAGTCAGTTTCCTACTCCACCTTTTTTTACTACCCCTTTCCTGTTTTTGCCTTCTTTCTAATAAGAGTCCAGATTAGCCAACCAGAACAAATCTACCTGTGTAACACTACTGTGACCAGAGGGTCCAGCTAAACCTGATGCCTGAGAAGCTTGATTTCAGTGGAAGCTCGCCAGGTCCCAGAGTGGCTAAATGGATGTTGACAGGTTTCAGAGCAGCAGCTGTGTTCGTCTGTATTCACAAAAAGAAAAGGAGGACTTGTGGCACCTTAGAGACTAACCAATTTATTTGAGCATGAGCTTTCGTGAGCTACAGCTCACTTCATCGGATGTTGTAATCTTTGACACTTCCTTCTGTTGCTTGTAGTCCCCAGGCTTTCCCTGTCTCAACTGACAGCAGGCAATATCGGGGTGACATTTCAGTGCGGTATTCCAGGGCAGGTCATGTCTTTTTTTTTCCCAGGCTGCCTCTCACCAGAGGCCAGCAGGTTTGTCTTACTACAGCTGCTTCACCTCCAAACAATCTGAGACTCCAAGACACCTGAGCTGAAAGACCAAATCAAAAGAGGGGAAAAGCATAGTAGGTATGTTGTGCAGATCTTTCTGGTTTATTCTGAAATTCACCAAGAGTTTAGCAGCTTGGGTTAGTTGTATCAAAACTGCCTTAAATGTCTAGAGGGTGTGTTCTCCAAGGACTCCTGGAAAGCCCTGCCAGTGAAGGATCGATCTTTGGCTTCATGTGTTGTGGTGGTCTCTTCCCTGCGGGGAGTCTAGGCTTCAACTTGACCAGCAAATATATTAAAACTACAATGGCCTCTGTCTCCATTCTGGGACTAACACATGCCAGTTCGTGTTTAAAAATACACCTTTCTTCTCCAGTGAAGACCAGGCCTCTTTTTTTCCTCCCCCATCAGATCCAAATCCTTTATAATCTGTGCCCCTTCATTGATGTCAAAGATATGTGGGAGAGCTCATGGTCACATTGGCCATCCTGGTGGTGGTTTCATGAGCAATGTAATGTGTAATCAGGTGCACCAGCCTGGTAAAGTGTGATAGCATTTGCCCACTGTTCAGTAGCTGGCCTCTATCAGCTAACATCTCCTGTCTGTCTTAAAAATCCAGCATTGCAAATTCTCTTTAGATCTTTCCTGCCCCTTAGTAAGCCGAAAGGTTCAATATGACTGGATCTTGGTTTGCATGTCAGTTGTCCTTGGCTAGAAATGTTATACAGAGTCCAGCTCAATCTGTCTTTAAAGCAGCAGAATTTACATTTTTGTACAGTTTCCCCTTAATATTATTTCTTAAATTCATTCTTAACATGAATTCTACTCTCTCAACTATGAATCATGGACAGATTAATCAGTCATAGCCATATGCTATGTCTGATTTTTCTTAGCAACTGGACTGCCGACATTAGAGACAGAAGGTGCATTTTCTTATCTTAGCTATGCGTTTTCCTCCTTTCTGTGTCACCCCCCCCCCCCGCCTTCCTTATTTTGCCTTAAACAATAGAATCCGATTTCAATAGTGGAACCAGAGAGCTTCTGCCTAAAATCACTTTTTTTACTCTAACAGCAGCATTTTGATACCATCTGAGACTGGTAACAAAGGGGTTTTTCCATTAAAAGACACTATACAAACAGGCACTAAGAAATTGTTTAAAAACATCCACTTTTGGGGGGGGGGTGGGAGAGGAGAGTTTTAAATGTTTTTCTTTTGTGTACTTAAAAAGGATTTGTTCGGCTCATAAAACAAAACAAATCTCTGGCAACCACACCTTGAATGTAAATGTTGTGACAGTAAATTGTAACATCTGAAAAGCCCTGTTGGATAATCCATGCAACTCACTGCTAAATTCTGCTTTCCCTAGTGAGCAGTAGTACACTGAACAAATTGGGCGTTTAGTCATAAAGGACTTAACCACTGCCACATACACCACTGTTGCTTGCTACTAATGCTATGGCAGCCTATTTGGTCTGTAGTCAGGAATGCCTGCTGCTGAATTCGAGAGGTAAAAGAATGGTGGGGCTTGTGGTTAGCACAGAATCCGTATCCTCCCTTCCCCTGTCCCATTTACCAATAGGCTTGTGCACACACAGTATTGAACCAGTTTAACTAAGGCTTTGCCTACATAGGAAAGTTTCTTCATTGTAACCTAAGGTGTGAATTTAAACCAATAAATTACCCTGGTATAATTAGAGCTGTGCAAATATCCGCTCTTTTGGTTCACTGGCAGTTTATAAACTGTTTTGGGTTGAACAAAACATTTTTGTTTTGACAGTCTAAATGGTCCATTTTGATCTTGATGACTTCTAATTTTTTTGATAAAAGGAAAGGGATTTTTAAAACATTTTGAATTAAAGTGTTACAGTACAACAGCAATCCGAATACACTATTTATGTAACATTTTTGGTGTAGCTAAATCTACATTTTTACCTGGAAAAAGTCTGAGCATTTTTGCCTTTAGGTATAATCCCCCATTTAGACACTCTTATTCCAGGTTAAGTATGGCTTTTTTTCAGTTTAGTTTAACCCCCTTCCCCTAATCAATGTAAACTAAACTGAAAAAAGCCCCCGGGGAAGTCAGACCATTATAATGGATATACTTTCCCATGTAGCCAAGGCCTAAAAGTGTGTGAGGTTTTTTTAAAACAGATTTAGGTAAATTGGCAAAACTTTCTGTGGATACTCTTACAGTGACTTCAAAAATGGCTTGTAGCTGGTTACCTTACACTGATATATTGCAAAAAGAAAAGGAGTACGTGGCGCACCTTAGAGACTAAGAAATTTAGTCTGATGACGTGAGCTGTAGCTCATGAAAGTTTACCCTCAAATAAATTTGTTAGTCTCTAAGGTGCCCCCGTGCTCCTTTTCTTCTTGAGAATACAGACTAACACGGCTGCTACTCTGAAAACTGATATATTGGTTTACTTTGCACCTGTAACTTTAACCCAGTTTTAAATCAATGTAAGTATGTCCCCTCTGGCTGTGACTTGAGTGATTCTAACTGAAGTGGGTTGCTCTGCTGAGGAAATGGGCTAAGGCTGACTTAGCAGAAGCGCAAAGCAGCATACAGCGGCGTGGACGGTGAAGGTGATTCGCACCAAGTCGCGGCCTGGCAGTGGCCTGCCTCAGATCCTGTCCACCTAGGCCTGAAGCCGGCGAAGCCGGCTTGCTTTCGGGAGTGACACCATCCTGATTTAAACTCTGCAGCTCTCCAGAGGGGTGCAGGGGGGTGTGTGTAGGTGGGGGGGGGCAGTTAAATGGCTTGTGAAGATTTGGGAGGGTGCCTTAGCGGGGTCCATGAGAGGAAGTAAGAGGGGGTGGGGCGCGCCCTGGGTGGGGGGGGGCGGAGGCATTCTGGGCGGGGAGGAGCTGGGGGAGGGGTGGGGGATGCAGGCAGCTCTGGGCTGCAGGTTTTATGGGGGGGGCGCTGGGGGTGTGCAGGCAGGGAGGGGTGTGGGCAGCAGGTACCTGTGGGGGATGCAGCAGGTGGATCGGGGGCCAGGGGCTGCAGCCGGTGCCGTGGGGGCGTTGGGGTATGGAGGGCGGATGCGGTGGTGGGGGCAGAGGGGTAGGGATGGGGTTGGGGGCAGGGGAGACGTGGGGTACCTGGTTCCCTCCCCTCCCCCCCCCCCCCCGGACACCTGGCTCAGGGGAGCAGTAACCTCACCCCTCCCACCGCCGATGCGCCCCTCGCCGGAGATGAGACTTTACCCTCGCTCCCTTATCGCGGGGCGGGGCCCCGGCTGGGCTCATTAGCATCCCACCAGCAGGCGGCGAGAGGGGCGGGGCTGCCCCGCCCCGCGGTGACGTCGGCGCATCTCATTAGCGGGCGCTGGATCGCCGGGCGCGGGCGGCGCGGGCAGAGCGAAGCAGGTGCCCGGACATGGCGAGTCGGACCGAGCCCAGCGGCTGCTCCGGGCGCGGCGGCGGCGGGGCCCCCGGCATCCTCCCGCTCCCGCTGCTGCTGCTGCTCGCCGCCGCCGCGCTCATCCCCAGAGGTAGGCAGGGGGGCTCCCCGCTGCCCCCCCATAACCTCCCCCTAACCCCCCATAGGGCCCCGCTGCCCCCCAACCCCACACTGCCCCCTATAGCGCCCCGCTGCACCCCCATAACCTCCCCTTAACCCCCCATAGCGCCCCGCTGCCCCAACCCCATACTGCCCCCCATAATCTCCCCCTAACCCCCATAGCGCCCCGCTGCACCCCCATAACTCCCCCTAACCCTCCATAGCGCCCGCTGCCCCAACCCCATACTGCACCCCCATAACTTCCCCCATAGCGCCCCGCTGCACCCCCATAACTCCCCCTAACCCCCCATAGCGCCCGCTGCCCCAACCCCATACTGCACCCCCATAACCTCCCCCTAACCCCCCATAGCGCCCTGCTGCACCCCATAGTGCTCCCATAGCTCCCCCTTACCTCCCCTATATTCCCGTGCCCGTATAGCTTCCCTTCTCCACCCCCTTATAGTTCTTCTGGACCCCTATAGCCCTCAGCACGGCTCTTCCCCCCTGCCCCCCTTGCAGGGCCACTCTCGGGGCTGGCCGCAGCCCCCTCTGCCTGGCTTTCCGAAGCAGAAGTTGCCCCCCGTGATTGGCTCCGGCTCCTGGTTTTCCCCCAGGTCCTGACTCATTGTGTTTCTCCCTTCAGCAGCCGGGCTGGCGCTGGGGCTGGGGCTGCGGCTTGGGGAGGGCAGGTTTCTTCTCCCCATTTCCTCTCCTTCGGCCAGGCAGGGAGGCAGGTAGCGATTGTGGTGAATTAAGACTCTTAGCCCTTATCAGTGTTTTGAATCCGGCCACTCTGCCGCCTCCTGGGCTTGCAGCCTCCCGTACAGCCCTCCTGCTTCTCTAAATCTTGCAGGGATGTGGAGATTGGAAGGACTCGTTCAGATCAAGTGTTGGGAGTCTCAGCTCCCCTTTCCCAGCCCTGTTGTTACAGGGGCTAGCTCCGTGTTGTAAATAGAAGGGGATTTTATTTCCTTCCCTCTATTGCAAACGTTTTTCTCTTCCAACAGCAGCGCCTGTGAGTGTTGGCAAGATTGGAAATGAAGAGGGCAGTATTTGCTTTCAATAACAAAAGGGAGAGAGACAAATCACTTCACCGTCAGATCACTCTTTGCAATGCTTCAGATAATGCTGTTTGCCGATTTCTTTTTACCCATACCTCCCTAAATAAACACATGTGTGGAACAGATCAGATTGAACCTCCCTTGTGCAGAGAACAGATGATCAGTTACAACAGCAGCAACAAGTAGCCAAAAAAATGAATAAAAGCCATATCGGAAAGAATGCTTAACTGTATTGTGGCCTGAAGGTTGTTCTTTGGCTACTATGAAAGTCTTCTAGCATTTCTCTAATGTTTGGTTTTTACCAGTTATTTTCACAATTATGTAAATAGCATACAGCTGAGTAAATCATAATACACTAGGTCAAGCCCTTGAGAGGATTATTCCATGCAAAGCATTTTTAAAAAGTGCTCTATTTTCTCCAAGCCATTTATTTTATAGACTAAATGTGTATCGGGTACATAAAAGGAGATTTTTTTTTGGTCTCATTTTTCTTGCACTGAAAGCTTTGTGTGAATCGCTAAGTCTTTAATTAATGGGTTGGTAGATAAATTGGTTTGGCAAGCCTGGATTTGTTCGAAGTTTCTTCTTTGTGATGTCCAAGTTTTGATCTTAATAAAATATTCCTGAAAGAGCATTTTTGGACTAGTGCATTATGAAAGACCCTGTGTCATTAAAACCTGGGTGCACATGAGGATCTGAAACTGGTGAATAATAGAGGCAACAATACATTGGCTGCTGAAGAGACTGTTGGGCACAGATATTTCCTTTAGACCAAAAACGATCAATCTTTAGGGTTGCTTATGGAGAGTAAAGTAATGGACTACATCTGAGTGCTAAGCCTGCTTGTTGAGTGAATGGTGAAAGTAGTAACTGCTTTGTTTATAAATATTTTGCTATCTGAAATTGCTGTTCTTAACAGGGGATATATATATATAGTGACTAGTAAAGAAGGAATTGTGGGCTTGACAGTGCATGGCGAAGCGACGTGAAAATTCTGTTACGGGTTACCATGGAAGCAGCTTCTTGCTCTTGTGTATGGCTATCAAGTAGTGTTCACATTGAAAAGTAATTGGTTTCTGTGTGTTTTCTATAATTCTTCGTTCATAGAATTGTTGTAATTGAAAGTGGCTAAGTAAGTCTGGGCCATATGCTGCAAAGGCAGGCTTCTGTCAGTGCAGCCTCAGAAAGGATACCCTGATGATGAATCAGGAAGCCAGAAAGTCTTTAGTGAAGAGTCGAAAACCTGTTGGTATAGAAGTAGAACTTACGTGCTTCCATTTTCTTTTCTGTTGTGGTTAATGGGAGCCTTGTTACACTAAAGAACTCATTTTAACATAATATGTCTTTCATTCAGACTAGATGCTTTTCCCATGGTGATTGTTTTGGATTAAATGGATGTTAATTTAACCCAGCTAAAATGGGTTTGCCCAAGCCTTTCTCTTTCTGGCTCTCTAAAATTTCTCCTGCTTTACAGGAAAGCTGTTTGATTTAACTTCAAGCTATCACTGGAATCTCAGCAGACAGTTTTGTGGGTGATTTGGAGCAACTTCTGCAGTACGATGCACAGTGTTTTTGCAGTGGCTTGACAAGATTGTATTCTGGGCTACGTATTCTACAAAGTGCTGCCTAGCTATTGTTGCGTTTCTTCTGCATTGAACTGAATAGCCACAGGAGGGACTGTCTGGCTTTGATAAAATATCCCTCATTAATGCCACTTTATATTTACAGTGTGTCACTGGAGACGCACAAGGCTTCATTCACTGACTTGTGTGACAAGAGGCGCTAGCGTTATTTGACTGGGACATTTTGGAGGAACAAGAGAGTCATTGAGGGATCTTTTGAATTTAACTAATACGAAAGGGGGAGGTAGAGAATAAGAGGCAGGCAGTTCTCTTGAACAAAGAGCTTTATTCATATGTATGTTTTACATGTTTTCCCCAGTGGCCTTCTTGGTCAGGCAGTGGGGGAAGAAAACTGGTGTCACTTTCAGTTCATTATTCTGACTTGACATACCTTCTTTTCATGAGGAATGCTCTCCAGAGCAAGGCCGCCATCCTTGGCCGCCTGCGTACCAATTAGGACAATGGCAGTTACTTTATGCATGTGCCATTTTAAAACACATTGTTTCGGAGGAAGTGCTAACTTGTGTTCCTATCCCTCCTCTTAGCTCAGCTGTTCCATAGACGTAAGTGCCTGCTTGGTGGGAGAGGGGGGTGGGAAAGGAAGGGAATATGCCTTTGGCTGACAGTGGAGTGGTTTTTTTTGTTTTTGTTTTTGTTCTTGTCCTTTTTTATAAAAGGATAGGGAAACAGAGATGTCACTTTGGCATGATTCTCATCCGTGCAAAGGCCAACGCTCCGTATGTTCAAACGCTCAGGTATTTATGCAATAACTGCACCATGTTCATGGTTTTTAAGACGTTTTGCTGCCAGATGAATTTTTGTCCTTTTCAAAAAATGACATTGTAAAATGGGCTCTGGTTTTATGTGATCATGGAGTTTGCTTGGGCTCCTGTGCATACCTGTTAGGTTTTAGCTTCACGCATAGTGAATTGCTCAGTCGTTGGAGCTGGAGAATTGGATCACTAAACAATACTTGAGCTAAAATAAAAATGCTTTCCTAACATGGCTATGAATACACAGTATCTCATTCCCTCTTTCTGCATCTCAAAATCTCAATGCCTCATCTCCTGCTTAGAATCACCATTTAAAAAAAAAAACACCACATTTTTATTAAACGAAAGGCTCGTACCATGCTACTACACGGCAAGCCTGGTAAATGGAGCCCAGCTAATAGACATAACAATCTGAATTAAAATATAGCAGCGTTAGGAGCAATTGAAAAGAAATGAAAATGAGGGATCTGAACTCTGCAGTTCTTCAGTTGAAAGGGATGTGACTGACCTGTACATTGGGCATTCTTCACTGACAGACTGGAGAGCACCACGCAGTGGTAACTGTTGCAGAATGGATACTTTGCTACTTGGAGCCTGGCAGTCATTAATCTCCACTAAAAGTTTGATTATCTGAGGCAAAGGGTAAAGCACTAGACGCTCTCTCTGCATTGGCTGAATTTATGTCAAATTTCCTTAAAATTCCTGAAATGTTTTGCTCGCTTCTCCTTCCCCCTGCCCCCAGCACTTTTAAAAGCGATTAATATGCAATAATAAGTTTCCTGGAAGTACTGAAAGAAAATCTATGCCATGGCAGTAAATACTTGTTTGGTGGTAATTTCATAGCTTTGTGTGCCCTTCTGTCTCCAACTCTTGAGTTAAAATAGCTCCTTTCTGCAGTGCTGGGCAAGGGTACACTATGGTGGTATTGCCATATCTCACTGTCTTGGTGGAATCCTGTAATTGGGGTGTGCTTTGGAGCATGTTGTAATGGCTGTGCTGAATGAGTCAAGCTTGGTAATTGGTATAGGGCTAGGCAGTGTTAAGACTTGGTATAAAATAGTCTAATGCAATGATGAATCTGTATTTCTTTAGCACCTTTCATCTGATGGTCTCAGTGCTTTACCCACCTGTAAGTTTCGCTCACTCTGTGTGTGTGTGTGTGAAATAGGAAAAGAATACAGGAATGACTTCAGTTAGTACTGAACTGTAGTCAGTCCTGGGGTGGAACGAGCACCTGTGTAACACTGCACAGCGATATACTACATGGTAGTTTTAGACAGAATAACATTCCAATTCAAACCCGAGGGGGAATTTAGAGAGGCAGAGTATAACCGCCCAAACTGGAATCTTGTCTGACATCCAGAGTTAACAGACACAAGGTGGGTGAGGTAATATTGTTTATTGGTGAAAGAGAGAAGCTTTCACTAGCTGAAGTTGGTCCAATTAAAGATATTACCTCACCCACCTTGTGTCTCTAATAGTTTTTGACTGATACAGCTACAACAACCCTGCAAACCAAGGTTAACAGTTATACTTGTAAGAGAATACAGTGGGATATCTAATGACAAGAAGGGTCAGGACTTAAGTTTTACATCTTAGCCAGAATGGATAAGCCCTGTAAGCAACGGACCAGCAAAAAGATCTGCTCAGATTTCGGTGATTTAACGTGACTGGTCAACAATCCTACTGAGAATATGAGTTAAGCAGGCTCTTGTAAATATGGAGCAAGGTTGTAAGGAGCCTTTGTCTGCAAGCAGGAGAAAAAAATCTTACTATCCACTGTGTTTCACTGGGACTGAGCTGAGCATTTGGCATGAAAAAATATACTAAGTTTCTGGCTCTGGTGAGTGTTCTGCATGATATGCAAACACTTGAGTGAAATTGCAAAGGAGAGGCTGGCAAAGAAAATCCAACTATCCATTTTGGTTGTGATATGGGCTTATTCAAGGCGATTGAGCTGAGCACTGGTTGTAAGCATGATATTAGGTTTAGGAACCTAATCACCCATGAGGATTACTATGACCCCTTCTGAAGGACAGGAAGAGTAATACCAATCATCTAGGCTTCACGTACACAAGCTGTGGTGAGATGGGGGGTTAGTCACTACCACCTTCATCTCACTAATTTATTTCAGTTTTAAATTAACCAGTGACAATATTGGATACAACTAGACAACTCGAGAAGAGTTGCTGCTGCTCGTTTTGTTTTGGGGAGGCCATTGTACCCCTAAGACAGAGCATAGATATGTTCCTTCTTCAAGCAGCAGTCTTCATCAGTTTCTGGTGTTGATCTTTTGCTGTTTTTGTCTGTGTTTGGCTTTCTTTTTTGGTTGTGTAATTAAAAAAACACTTTACATCAAACAACTGACTCAGTAAATAAAAATAGCTCAATGCTGTTTCCTTTGGGCCGAGTCAGACTTGTGAACGTGGTACATGGGGGCAGCAGTATGCAGACAGTCTCTGCCCTGTTGCTTGATTAGTGCTAGATCTAAAAATGGATCAGACCTTGTGTCTGAGGCCATGCCCAACAGAATCCATTTTTGTTTTAGACCAGGCATGCTGCCTCCTCAAACTGTTTTTTTTTTAAGTGCTCTTATCAGCCTGTTTTGTTGATTAAAAATAAAAATAACTTTTCCTAGTAACTTTCCGGTAGTATTAAGTGTGTGCAGGTTGTTCTGGTTAGGGTGTTTGACACTGACTCTTGCAGATATTGGTAATTTACCTTTTTTAAAGTGTCTTTACAATTCTTTGGATATGTCTTTCATTTTGAGCAAAATATGGTAGGAATGTTTCAGGGTGTCCCAGAATTCCCTTTCTCTGACTGTATACAAAAGTTAGGCAATTCCTTTTGTTTCTGGGAATGTGATTTTTACCAGACTTCTAAAATGTCCTATGTGCAAGTGGACTGTAAATTCAAAGCATTCAGTTTTGAATTTACAGTCCACTTGCACATAGGACATTTTAGATTCAGATTCCAGCCACATAAGTAAACATTTATGCAGTGGTTTAGGGATACAAGCAAAGCTGGACATGTAATCTGTATCTTTTCTGGGTAACTGGACATTACACAGAAAACTCTGTAGTCATTTCCTTGTGGAGCACTTATACAGTTCTTCAGTGTTGCAGAACCACCAGCACTGAATAAACAGTCTTTGTTCAGAAACCCTCAATAAAAGGGAGAGAATTTAGCTGGAATGTTGCAATTACAAGTGGTACCTACTTGTTTAAATCTCGTAAAGCTCTGAAAAAGTAACTAGTTTAATTGCATGTTGCAGCCAACAGCTGCTGTTGTGGTTAATGGGAGGTTCCATTGCAGAACTTCCTTTGAAGGTCTTCTAGGGCTGGCTCAGCGGCTTTGGTGCAGCTGGCTTCAGACTTGTGTTGGGAGAGGTGGGGAGAACAAGGGGGTGTGGGAGGGATGCAGCAGGTTTTCCTTGAAACAAAGTATTATGAGGTTTTGGTCACGAGTTTACAATTGAAACAGTAGGGCCATGTTTCTAAGAGGCGCAGATGGGTGTTGGCCACCTTGGTGAATCCTAGTCAGTCTGAGTTAATCTAGTAAATTGAACTGGGTGTGTATATGGGTGCTGTACCTGAATTTGATATTCCATTTGGGGTTTGTCAGATACAGTAGTCAAGCCTGGGCATTCTGGGGGAACTCCAATGGGAGCTAGTTGATATTTCTCTGATTGTTAGGAGTGGGTAGGTAGGCCACATGGCAGGGCATGTGGGGTTTCTCCAGTGAATAAGGCGACTCAGGTTATTCTCTTCCTGTCTTAGACATCTGCTGTGGACACAACCAGCTCTCATGGCTGGGTCCAAACTCCACCCTTCACTCAGCTGCTGATGTATGTGGATTTTGCCTGCCCTGGGGGACCACAGCATACTGGGAAAGTCTGGTAATATATAGCCAGAACTTGTTAGTCAATGGGACTGCTCAAGCAAGTAGTGGCACATAAGCCAGAATGTCTGCTGGACCTGCTCTTATTGTACATGTACAGTACAATTTTTTTTAACAATCATGTAATTTGACTAGAACTTTAGTGAAGGAAATTCCCTGAGAATGTTGAATTCTGAAGATAAACTCATAAACAGCAAAACCAGTCTTATTAAGAGCTCAATACTGAGATACATAAATGCCATCTTTACACTCCTGTACAATGGGAATGAAGAAATGGCTTATTGTCTAGGTACTGGAGGCTTAATTGGAAGAGCTTATTGACTGACTTCTGTAGAAACTCTTGCTTCTACGTCACTGAAACATAGCTGCTGAAATACCTGTTTTCTGGACTGAAGACATCCAGATTAGTTTAGCCCAAGTGCCATATTCTGATACGCTGTTAGTTCTGTGTTTAAAGCACTTGGACGTTTGTCGTAATTCTAGCATGCGCCTTTTCTCTATTGCAGTAATGCTAACAGTAGCCTGTTAAGCAACTTTCTCGGGCTTTTGGTTCAGGATAGGTGGAAATGGCATTTGTGAGCGCAGTTGGACTTGTTTTACCATTCTAACATCTTACCTATAATTTTCTGGATGTTTTTCTGGACAATAAGATGTCCACCCTCCATGTCTTCTGTTAGTGCCAGTGGAAATTGAGTGGACATACTGAGGGGAAAACAGACCCTTAGCTGTACATGATTGAAACCACTTGTCTTTAGATGTTCTGTTTGGTAGCAGGGAAACTAATTGAGTTGAGAACCTGCAGTTCTAGATTACCAACCTGATTTTTCTTTTGGGTGGAGAGAGCACATAGCTTCTATTTCAGAAATCTTTGACTAAACAATGGAAACTTTAAAGCCAGAAAAAGCAATTAATTTAACATTATATTACTTGCCCACATGGTTTTATCTCGAAGGTTCAGGTACAGGTTATCTGATAGTGAATTCCCCTTCTTTGTTCCTACCATGTGAAGGTACAACATCTTGAAGATGAGAGGAACCTCTTTGACACCTCCATTTGGCAATTGCATTAATACCCGCAGCTGCCATGTGCCAAATTCATCTGCTTTAGTAGAATGGGAAACACCTCACCAATTATCAGTGGAGAGGGCTTTGCACTGTCTTGTTTTGTTTTTTCAGTTCGATACAGCATGATCTTCACTCAGTATTATAGGCTGGCTGTGAGCTGACCTTTTAAGTCTCATTTTTTCTTACCCACTTTCAGAGGTCAGCAGCTACCACTGCTGATACCAGAAAAGACAAGGCTCTAGTCTAGGTCTGTTCATAGAATGAACCTGTAGTTCATTAGTTTTAATTCTGAATGTTATGGGAGATTGTAGAATAAGATTGGCCTGTATCACCGGCAAGTCAAGATTTTTTGCTTTGAAGTAACGCTTTGCGTCCAATAGGATTATAACATTCCTCCTTATGTAATGAGTGGGTTGACCTCCCCGCTCCTAGGAATGCCATCTGGATGTACTTCAAGGGGCTCCTAAAATGTTTCTGATTAGTGCTAACCATGCCCCTGGCCAAAGGCTCCCTGTGTAAGAATTTCTGAAAATGTGCAGATTGGCGTGCCCAAACACAAGTTACTGGTGTAAACTGATTTCTCTTGCCTTCCATATTGTCTGGTCTCTCCACAGCTTGGCTTTGAGGGACAGGTGAGCATTGCTAGTCCTTAACTCTGGAGGGTAATTCTTGGTAATTCAACACGCTCCTGATTGTAAAATAACTTCTGTTTCGCAGCTGTTTTTATTGGATGTCTGGAACAGTGAGTCACATGTTGTGCTTCCATCCCTAAACCACTGCATAAATGTTTTGGTCTACACTTCTTCACCTTCTGTTCTCTGTGGCATGACAAGGTAGCTAGACTCGTCACGGGTAAATCGTGTTTCCGGGCTAGATATTGGGGCAGGGACAGCTATCGCACTTACAGTACCGAAGCATGGTCTGCTTGTCTCAAAGTGGGAGTAGGGAGTTACCAGGATGGTGGGTTCTTCTAAAAGTGCATTCCATGATTTTTAAAAAAAGAAACACAACCATCTTCTCAAGCTTTCTGATCTTCCTCATAGAGAGGATATTCACAGCTGCAAAGTTAGGGTCACAAGGCGTTGCTGCTACATCAGTGTTACTGGTGGGAATTGCCTCCAGGTGCTGGCAGGCCATGCCGAAACCCCTCAGCATTGTAACTGATTTGTATTAAACTTCCTTAAACATCCACTGTTTTCAGCCCACTCTTCGACAAACCTGAGTGCGCCCATATGAATGGGGCACGGGAGAAAAACTGAAGGAAAAAATCACCTGAGATCATCTTGGATCTCCTTGACTCTTTCAGATGGAGAATAAGTGCACGTCCTGCCTCAAGACTCCAGAGTCATAGTCATATATATCTGCATAATGCTGTGGAGAATTACACAGGTTCCTTCCGAAGAGCTAGAATACCAGTCTGGTCATCGCATCTCTCTTAACTATCACTGATTCTGGCCATGCAGGGAAATGGTGATGGAAGGTGTATTTCTGCACTTTCTTTTAGAGAAACACAAGTAATAGGTGGTAATCTTCAAGGGTGGAGAGTCCTGTGTCAGTGAGTTACAGGGGATTGGATTTCCTTGAAGGGCATTCTTAATACCTCTGCTGGGGTGGATGTGAGCACTCTGTGCTCCGAATTCAGTCACTAGTATTGGTGGACATAAGTACACTCGAGGTTTGGACTGTAGCTCTGCCAATGCGTTAAAACGTGACCAGACATCTCAGATCTCTTTGTAGCGCCAAGCATCTGAGATAAGGGCTCATCCAGAATGGAACTTAAATTGTGTCCTCCGAGCCATTACTAGGTGTTTGAAAGTTTTGCTTCTGTGGGTTTGTTTGTTTGTTCTGTGCATTAAAACAAAACTTCCAAAACCCTAATGCAAAACATAAACCTTGAGATGAGCGAAGACCTGGGCAGAGCTCTCCAGATTTCATTTGAGAACAGCACGTTTACCTGGCCAAGAAGTATAGTCACTTTATAATTCCAGTCACTTGGTGGACAACATGCTCCATTTGAGACATCTGCTCAGAAGCTGGCACGCTTTTCCCAAATCACCATTAATTTGAATAGCGATTGGCTGAGGACTGTTGCTCCTCAGCAGTTTGGGTTAAATTTCTACCCATGAGCTAGAGGACACAAGCGTCCTCTTCCATTGCCTGTCTTCTGAGCCCTCGAAGTGTTGTTTATACCAGGTATCTACGGTATATGTGTTCTCAGAAGAAGCATGATTGAAATGAGGAAATGTTAAGCATCAGGTTACCGTTCGCTACCCCTATTCGGTAAATAGAAATAAGTCTGTCTACAGCATCAACACATCAGAATAATAAGATGGAGCAAGAGAAGTGGCTTGTTGCTGCCTTTTTGGTTTTTAAATGAGGCTGCCAAGCAGCCTCCCTCCTAGGAAAATGTGTCCTTAAGGTATCTGTGGTGTTAATCTCTAGAACTGGAATTCTTGCTAAATAAGATTTTGCTACAATTAGGCCAGAAAGTAAATTGCCTTCAAACAATCTCCTGTTAAGTAGAACAGATTTGCTTCACGTTAGCTCGGAGGTGAATAAATTAAAATAAAGGTGAAACGAATGACTTTTTTCTGCTTTAATCCATATCCTGGGTGTAGATTGGGGTTTGTACCTAACTCTCTAAATGTAGAGGTAGAACCTGCACTAGACACCTTTTATTGCTGTAATCCGTTTCTTAAATGCGTTTAGTGACACTGATATATCTGTGACCTTGAAAAGGCATATGGCTTTAAAAAAAGCTATTTTTTCCCTCAGCTGCCATAATATATCATGGGATAACTTTTGGGCAACAGTCTCTCTTCATCCATAAACAGTAGCTGAAACTATATGACTGAGTTGAATTGGGGAGGAAAAGGCTAGTGGCTCTTGTTATTTATAGCTTATTCACAAAGATTGTCTTTTATATGAACTTCCATTTGTTTGACCTTCTATTATGTCTGCTGAGGGCACGTATGCTGTCAGCACTGTTTTTTATTCTTTGTAGTGCTCCATAGCATCAAAACATTCAACGTTTTGTCAGTGTTTTCCATGCAGCTGTAAAACTGTGTCTTCGGTTACACTGTTGTATTTGCTGAATCATTATATATGCATTAGCTCAATTGGTTGAAGTTTTTAGAAGAAAGACCAGTGCTTTGTTTTCCTGAAGCGTAAGGTGATGTCAAATGGTATTTCTTGGTGGACATTGCGGATTGGACTCTCTTGCTTTTGGGAGTGCTGCTTTACAAGAGGGGAATTTAAGCAGGCTTGTTGTGGTGTCAGTTAAGCATTTCTTTCATAGGATGACACCAATAAGCCAGTGAAGACATGAAGCTGATGTTAGACAAATCTCATTTCTTGAGTAAAGTCATGGTATATTAATGTACAGGATATAACATTTTGTGTATTGAGTCAATGAAAAGGCCAGTCAGCCAATTCTAACTGGATTCATTACAGTTAAGCTCTAAAATATCCCTGCTTAGAGAATTGCTGCTGTGGCTTGTCTTTTGTGTATCTCTCTCATTATTGTGAGATTTCAGATGAAAAGAAGCTCCGATTCTTAAATTCATCTGCTTCTGCAATCCTTCCCCCCACCCCGTTCTAACCTTCTGACATGTAATTGGTAATATGAACATGGTTGTGATGTCAAAAGGCTTCAGTGGATGACCAACTCTTGGAGTGTTTAAAAGCGCCCCCAAGAACTGTGTGGGTTTAAAAATATATATATATATATATATATATATATATATATATATATATATATAATCTGTAACTGAGATGAAGGGAGAAGAGATTCCTTGTACTATGCAAGCTGTTTCTAAATGGAATGTATGGCAGTTTTTGAGGTGTCAGCAGTTCTTTAAAACATTCATGCCCACATCTATCTTCCTGTCTTAATGGAGAAGGGAAAAAAACTTCAGAATAATTTCATAATGCTGCTTAATACTGAGCAGTGCCATTAGGCATTATTATTGCTTTCTGAGTACTGTCTAATTAGGATTTTTGGGGTAACAGAGTTAAGTAGAAAGCTGATCCACAAGCATCAGAACTGTTAATACTTTTCATTGACTGTCTGCTTTATTGAACTTTAGTGTTCTTGTGGAGCATTTGGACTAGAATTGTTTGGAGTAAGCACAGTTGGGGGGAACAAAATGAAAAAAACCTGATTAGTATGGGAAATGCTTCTGTAATAACATTAAGAATAACAGTAGGCTGACCTAGATTCCCACTAGCAACTCCAGTTCTTTAGGCAGATGAATTTTTGTCACCCTAGTTTTTAGCATGATATGCACAGTCCAGAGAAACTGTGTCTGGTTCCTTAGAGCATATTAGCCAGCAGGGGGTCTGGAATTAAATTTGCAAATTTCATTTGCAGTTGAGCACTGAGAGTTTAGCTCAGACATAATACGGCATCATGCTGAGATGTCACTGGCATTTCTTGAACTCTCCAACATCTACACAAAACTTCACGTGAGGTGACTCTACACTTCTTGAATGTGGGGAATGTAGGAGAAGAGAATGCGTGGACCCCAAGTCTGGCTAATATGTGAAGGATGGACAGATGGCCCTGTCTTGCACATAGCATGACTTGGGACAAGTAGCACACAGCTTTCCTTCTATGCGTTGGGTGATACAACTCCTTTCTGGCCAGTATTAATGCCAAAATTTGCCCCAGATTAGGTAGAAATATGGCAGAGTTCATCCAACTCCTCTTTTTTTTTTTTTTTTTTTTAAATCTTTTGTTGAGGCTGGTGCATTATCTTACTGCTTACTCACTGCTATTTTATTACTTACAAAACTTCAGAAATCTCTTAAGGAGGAAATTAGCTTCATTTGAAGAATTATCCTTTTTGACCTCAGTGTTCTAATAGCTCATCCAGTGCTCAGATTAATGACTTTTGCTTAGTTCTTAAGAAGCTATATCTCTAAGGTTGTGATTACGATTGCCATCTCATGCCAATTCACGTGATCTTTCCTCGCCCTCTTCTCCTTCTGATGCTGAAAGTGAGTGAAATGTGAAAGAAACATTACTCATTTTAAATAGTTTTTTTCTGCCAGGTTAATGTGACTCTTAAAATGAGCCTCATGAGCTCTGTCCACCGTAACTGCTTTTAAGTTGATTTAAAGTTCTTAAATACTCTGAATTGCTTTACATAATCTTTTAAACAGGATGTACAAATTTCATGCATTTTTTTTTTAAAATCCATAATTGCCAGTTGCTGTGTCCGCTGACAGTAAAGAGCAGGTAGATGATTGATTGTAAGTTCTGGAGTGGGGAATAAAGTTGGCAATGGACAGAAAAAGCAGAGTATCACCTACATTGAGATATTGAGGGGCAAGGGTAAAACCGAGTGTGGGTGAGAAATAGAGCACCCACTTTCTGCCAGTTCATTTATTGCTAAACAAAAATATAATTTGAGCCTAATACAAAGGAGGGTTTATAGTAGAATCAATGATGTAGTTTTTAAATTGCCCCAGGAGGATTCTGAGTGCACAGTTGCGTAATGAATCTTTCGGCTGTGCCCTCTTTTCTGCAAATGGAATCTTATTAAGTATGTTAACACAACCAGATAAATATTGCTGTCTTCCTCTTGGCTTTACAACTGGATAGCATTTCATGTGTAGATGCTGGATAGGTCTATTGGAGATATTCCTGTGTGAGGAGAAGGGGCTTCCTTAGATTTATTTCCCCTTGATATTCTTACGTTTGTTGCACAGGGAATTTTAAAATTTTGTTCTCTCCTCTCCCAAAGATGAAAACGACTTAATGGTGTGTAGGTGTCATATCACTTTAAAATAAGTCCAAAATAAACTTTGAAACGCACTGAGATTTAAGTGTGCGTGCTGTGGTGCAAAGGGAAGGAAAGAAGAAAGAATAGGTTTCTGTGGATTCACGTTAACTCTAATGTGTTGAGGATCTGGGCTGAAATTTATCTTGGGCCTCAAATGAAGACTAATTCCTTCAGTTAGTCATTCGGGTATGTATGTCAACTGCACAAGAGGACTGGAAGAGCAGGAGTGTTGCAGATGTGGAGTATGAGACGCATTGGGGAGAGTTTGCCTAGTGATTGTCTGTAGTGCAGATTTAAAGACTGCTGCTGTTTTTACGTATAATCTTTAGTGGATTAAAAGGTAACCTGACTTCTATTAATAGTTACAGCAGTGCTGCCATAGTGAAGGTTGCATTCTGGAACAGACTTAAAATAAGACATAAATTTCTGGGTTTTTTTCTATATGTGGGTGGTCTTGCAGACTGAAGTTTCACAGTTTTTATGCCCTTGGAATTTTATATGTAGGTTTTTTTGTTTTTGATTCTTTTCATAAACATTGAATAGGAAGTGTTTTGAAATTGTTCTCTGCTCAAAATACGTTGGGGGTTTTTACTATTTTCTTGTTGACTGTATTTTTAAAATAACGCTTTGCACCTGTTACCAATTGGCAGATGTTAATTGTTGCTTAGCTGTGGTACAATGGGTAAATCTTACTCCCTGCCAGAATAATTCCAGTGGAGCTGTGCTTACTGTAGTGGTCTGTAATCACTCAGTGCTTAAGGTGCTTGGGAGAATTCTGCTTTGTTACCTGTTCGGTTCCCATGGGCTGCATGTAACATGGCGCCCTACTCAGACTCTGTCTGGGAAGCTCAGCCCTTAAAGTCCTAATCCTCAATATCATATTTACGAGTGCTTTCCCACAATCCCCCTCTGGGTGAAGCAGGGTGGAGAATGTACTTCGTTTGGGTGGAGGGGCTTTGTCTGAACCTGAAGCTATGAACATTGGCCTGGCCCCAGCATCAGTGGGAATACGACGACCTTCAGGGAGGAAAGTCATTGGACATCTTCCTACCCAGCCAGGCGGAGACTTGGAACCAGGGAGCCGCCTTGATAGCAGTTGATCCCGATTCCTTTGGTTTACCCGTAATCTTTTTTGGGGGTAGGGTAAACCAAAGGAATACAGCTGAGGGCTGTATTGGTTCCTGATGACTTAATTTAAGGTAAGGGGCCTGGCCTTTTACAGGAAGAGGGTCTCAACTCAGCTTGTGTTAGAAGTCTGGTTGGACAGTGCTGTAGGCCTGGCTTTGGCATAGCCTGTTAAGTTGATGGTGTTGCTGGGCTACTTCATTTGATATGGGGGATTTGGATGGTATGTTTTAAGGGTATTTTTAAGATAGTCAAGGCTGCCCTAAGCATTGGATGGCAGCACTTTTTTATTATAGTTAGTAAAAGTGCAAATAACCAAAATGAATTAAATTTAGGCTCCTGAGTCTTCAACATTAACAAGTATAAACCCTGTAATCAAATAAGGAGTAGCTTCAGTTTGTCCGACTGACCTTTTCTTATGACAGGATATTTAAACATGTCATGTGACTTTCTTCGAAGAGGATCACGGAAAACTGCCCTGGTGTATAAGGGTCACATACTGAAATTTAAGAGAGACATTTTTCAATGTGCAGAGCTTAAGAGAAGTGGTGTAGATTTTTTTTTCCTTTTTTTTTTTTTAACCACTGCCTCTGGACTTGGGTGCTGAAGGCTGTCCAGTCTTGCACCTTTCACCATCACTAAATTCACTGATAGGGGGAAAATCTTTAGGACATTTTCAAACACAACTGTTATTTTTAAACACATTTCTTCACTCACATCCAAGGCACTGGTCTTTGTTGAAGATGTAAGTCCAATACACTTGTGAGATTTTAATAATCGTCTTGATATTATTTTTTTTTGGCGTGTGCAAATAAATCTGGTGAATAGAGAGTTAAACAGCACTAGCTAGATATTGAAGCAAAATATATGGGTATTCTGGAATGGAAGCTGCAGCTATTACAAACTGCAGCACGTAAGGAAGGTGCTGCTTGCACAGCTTAGAATAGTGATAAAAGTAGACCTTACTGTTTGATCTTGCAGGTCAGTGAACATTTCAAGAGTTGTTCTGTTGACTTCCCTCTGTGCTCTTTGTATCGATTTTAACCATTTCACATCAGCGTGCAATTGGTTTTATTTATTCACCACACACTATGTTGTAGGCTTAGTCTTCTGTGTATCTAGCATTCATTTGTCCAGATTAACAGCATGCAAAGGAAAACTGGCTTGCATTTACATGATTTAGTTGTAAATATGGTGAGTGTCTTGATGGATATTGTTGTCACAAGTGCTTACAGCTTGTGGGCTGATTACTGAATTTCTTATGCTTTAAATCTGTACAGGCTATGCATGCTGGTAGGTTCCCAAGGGAACTAGAGCACTGAGCTTGTGGCTTGCATATAGAAATGAAATCTGAGGTGTGGTTGTATTGCATTGATGCATTTATCAGGAAAATCTTAACTTCAGGGCCACTGGATTTGTGGCAGCAGCAGGGATTTTGAGACAAGACTTGGAGCAAATTCTTCCGTTTCTTTGCTGAATAGGGTAATGATTTGGCAACAAAATGTACGAAGGGCATCTGTGAGCTCATATGGAGAGAGCAGTAGATGGGAGACACATTAATAGATACCAGCAGGGTTAAAGGGACAAATGTGTGATTTTTGCTAGTATCTTCTTAATTGACTAATAAGCAGTAGTAATTGTATTACGTCTTTTTGGTATTCATTCCAGAATGCCTTTGACGTCTGTTTAGGCATCTGATGTTGCCGCACAAACATTCCTAGGAAATATCCCTCTGCATGCAAGGCATGGTCTTGGCAAAGGGTTCTTTGGGTGTTTTGTTGGCCCAGAAGATAGGCAGCGTTTTGCAAAGATGTACGAGACCTTGCGTGGTGGTAAACTTTGGATTCTTTTGTTCTAGGCCAGTAAAAAATGAAAGTATACAGCATTGGCTTTCTGAGTATCTTTCTGTGTGGAGAGTGAAAACGAATTGACTGTATTGATGGTGGTTATCCAGTTAGTTCTGCACTGCCTTAGTGCTGTTCATGAAGCCTGTTCACTCTGAGGGCAGTATTGCACTCGTTCACAGATGGGCACATCAAAATACTGAAGATGAAGTAGTTTCCTAGTGATTCTCATGAACACTTGGCTAGTGGTAGACCTGGAAACTGGACCCATGAGCTTTGACTTCATAGGATTTGGGAGGTACTTGGCTGTCTTGAGCTGAACATTTGCAAATCACATTGTAGAACTACAGTGCTTCTCAGAGTGGTATGACAAAATGAGATTTGGACACAAGTGATTTATAATACAGTTGGCTGACTTGACTGTATTGGTAAAAGAGATTGCGTGCTTGCTTTTTCTCTCCCAGACACACTGGCACGCCCTGTTGGTGCTATTAAATTACATGAACAATCCCCAGTTCTTCGGTGTCATAACCACATTGCTTAGATTAAATGAACAAAACTGAGGTTTGATCAACCTTGATTCCCCCCCCCCCCCAATCAATGTGGCTAACTTCTGAAACAGTGATACACTTGAAATAGAAGCAGTGCTTGCAGACCGTACACACACTTTCTTTGATGGAAACGAGGGCTCCATCCAGTATTGATAAATTACTTGTAAGTCTCGGTGTGATGAGATACATGCTCAGCATGGCTGAAAGGTGGGGTAAAGGTGAGCAAGGAACCTATCAATTCTTGGTATAAGATGACTTGATCTTCTGAATTTACAGCATCATGCTACAGTTCAATTGCAAAGGGCATCAGAAAGTTGCGCCTTACCTGTCCCGTATGGATGCTGCTGGTATGAACTAAAAGGTAACTAGTTTGTGTTAACGTAGTCCTCTTCAAATGGGGCTACGTTAATGTGAGCTAGGTTCCTTTTAGTTTGCGCCAGCAACGGCCACGTGAGACGACGGGTGCAATATTTTGTTGTGCTCTACAGTTCACACCCCCGGTAGTCTGCATTGCAGTGCGTTGTAGACAAGTCCTTAGAAAATGTTCATTCACCACTGGGGGAAGGGAAGAGGAAGAGATGATACTTGAGGATTTTAGGCATATGGACAGAATAGGCCTTAGAGTCGTACATCCAGACGGATTACATAGGGAAGTTGACATCTTGTTTAAAAACAAATCATTCATTATGTAGCAATGAATAATCAAGCATTACAATTTCATCTCTGGAGATTGCTTTTTTTTGGTTGGGATTTTGATAGTTCAGTAATTAAAAGCTGAAAGCTGTTACACTGTCTACATGTTGATCAATTGATAATTAAAAAGTTGATGATGGAATGGTATTTCATGCGACTACTTGGTTTATGATCAAATTTCCTTAGTCTGTTTGAAATTTGTCATTTAACTTGGCATTTGATTTTTTTTTTTCAGTATTCATGAACTATTGTATTTGATTTTTATAAATAACACTATCACAGTTTGCATACTGCGTAATGGATCATGTGATTTTTAACGTGCTCTGAAAGGCTGTGTTTTATCTTTCTGCCAGAATGCATTTCCAGAATATTAAAAAGTTCTTTCTCTGGGCACCATATAATTTTTGACTGCTGTATCATTAATTTGCTGATGGATGTGTGGCTGGCTTAATCAGAATGAATGTAAGACAAAATGCTGAAAACTACTTTGAGGCATGATGCTTGATTCGCGGTTCAATCCCTGGAGGAGTCACTCAACTTTCATATTGGGTTTTTAATCTATAACTGGTATAAAATCCTAATTGGGACAAATGATACGAGTGGTCAGGCCAGTATGTTGGCTAAATATTTGCAAAATGGACACACACTGTTTTCTACACAATGACAGTCCCTTGGTTGGGAATTGTCTCGAGGGCTCTACATCTCAAGCATAACTTCTAATCACATACAGTAGGACCTCAGAGTTATCAGTACCAGAGTTATGAACTGACCATTCAACCACACACCTCATTTGGAACTGGAAGTATGCAATCAGGTAGCAGCTGAGACAGGGGAAAAAAGCAAATACAGTACAATACTGTGTTAAACAGTATTAAACAGTTTTATTAAAAACAAAACAAAAGGAAAGTGTTTTTCTTCTGCATAGTAAAGTTTCAAAGCTGTATTAAGTCAATGTTCAGTTGTAAACTTTTGAAACAACCACCATAACGTTTACGAACAACTCCAGAGTTACCAACACCTTGGGAATGAAGTTCTACTGTATCCCATTTATAGCAGTCGGTTTAAATACAGTGCACGGGGGAGTCCAGTGTTGCAGTACCATATCAAGTTCTCTTAACCAACCTTGACCTACTGAAATGCAGATGTGTAGTCAACGGATGTGGCCAGTGATGCAAGAAGTATATTTGCTGTGCTTTAAGGTATGAATTTGATATTGTAAAAGAAATGGTAATAAATAGAATCCTTTTGACCTGTTTTTGAACCCATAGATAATATAAATAAACTTGACAGACTTTAAATCATAATTCTCCATTTAGAATTTGAGTACACCAAACTGTAAACCCTTTGCTCTGGAACCCTGCCCGAAGGAGCTTATAATCTTGTTTAATGAGAGGATGCAGCAGGTGGAGTGAAGAGGAAAGGAAGTGCTGAGAACAATGTAATAGTGATCCAATTATATTTTTGTAGACTGCCTGTGTACACAGTGTAGTTTACCTCTTGTCTAACTTATTAACTAGCAGGCAATAGATCATGAGCCAGTTTAAAGGAGGATAAAAGTAGCTTTTTGAGTAGTTTGTACAATGAAGAAAGGGTAGCATGAAAGCACCAGAGTGCTGCTGGGAGAAGCAGACTAAAAGTTAAGGTTGGTAGTGGTGGTCCCTGGGATGGGGACCCTCGATTAGAACATAACGAGCTGAGACCATCGTGAACTGTATCTCCATCGGTTTTCAGGGGCAACGGGGGTGCGTGTTCAATCACATTAAGGTAACTCTATAGATAAAGCATTTTTTTTTTTTTTTAAACCATGTAGACCTACCATAACTGGGGATAAATGCTAGCAACGCTGGCAGAGCCAAAAGATAGGGTAGTTGGAGCTGGGCTAAATTTTAAAGGGCCTGTAAAGGTAAGGACAACAAGCTTGCATTGATTCTTCGGTTCTGATCATGTTTGCATAGGATAGCTAGAGGCTCAGGTGGCTGCCATATAAAAACAAATGATTGAGGCTAGAAGAAGGATGATAGTTTTCAATTAAAGTGTCTTGGACTGGAGGCCAGGGTAGCTTCCGTCGGCAAGAATGGATATGCACTAAAACCTGTTGCAGTAACTCCACGAATTCCATTCTGCTGGGTGGCAATGAAGGGGAATTTTAGTGAGTCTCCACTGGGAATGTGAATTCTTTCCTTCCTCTGAACAACAAAGCATGCTGCTGGAGGGAGCTAGCATCTTCCCTGTTGGAGCCAAGGGACTCTGTGTGAATTCCAAATTCTCTTCGGTGAATCATGGATTTAGTGGCTTCAGCTGAAGAGGAATAATTAATTAGCATGAGCTTTTTAAAGACACATTCTACTTCAGCACAAAAGGGAAAGTGAGTTGCACCTTTTACCCCATATCATGATTACTGCCCCCTGATTTTTTAAACAACTGGCTGGTGAATTTTGAAAATATTGTTTTAGTGAAGGAAGACTCCTTATGTGATCTGTGGCAGCATTGGCATGGACCAAAGGGGAAGCTTTCAGTTCACATGTTGGATTTTTGTCCTCTCCTAACAATAGAAAGAGGGTTGAATTTTAGCTACTCAGTAGCTGGAAGTACTTGTGTACCTTGGGAGCAATGTGTGGGGGATTCAGTTTAATTGCAAAGTGTTTGGGTCCTTTATTACTGTATATTGAGTTGGTAGTTGCACCACTTCTGTTCATGTATTTTTAGAGGAGAAGTGATGTATGAATTTGTATCCATAGACCTATGATATATGAATGTATGTAAGCCTTAGCCTTGGTCTCATAATTTGAAGTCTCACAGTGAAAGGAAACATTATCCGTGATTGAAGCTTAGTTTGGGAATTTCTGCTAAAGAATGTAACACTCTCCAGCTAGTAGGTCTTTCTGCATATCATGAAGGTGTTCATCAGAAAACAGACTTTCAACCTACTTACTCATAATATGAAAGCACTTATTTTTCCCTTGAACAGAGTCTGCTGTAGCTTATTTATAAGCAATACATTAAAATGAAAAATACTGAAAGGGTCTTAAGTGGAAGACTGTTGAAATATTGCGTTATTTAAACGGGAATTTTGTCACACTGATTTGCGGAAGGGACAAGTAACCTAGGTAGTTGATGTACTTAGAAGTACAGTATAGGTGTATAGGATGCAAATTATGCACTCCATAGAAAAACTGAGGAAAGGACAGTATCCCCTTTTTTAGCAGCTTTTGTATTTATATTCAGTCAATATTTGTGCTTTTTGAACTTTCTACTTGCCGTGCGTTACAAAAAACTTCAAAGGTCTATTGGCCTACTGTGCTTTTTACAGCAGAGGGAAAGTTGAAGTTATGCTGAAGGTATTACAAAGCTTTGTGTAAAAAAACAAAAAAAACAAAAAACAAACAAACAAACAAAAAAACAAAAAAATACAAAAACACCACTTTAAAGCCCCAGGGGAAAACTCTTGGGTGTAGGGAGTATAGAGTATTTTTGGTGGAAAGTTCTCTGCTCTGGGATCTCTAACTTGAGATCAGAATGAGGCCCAAGCCTGATGCTTTTCAGACCATGATGTAAGACTCAGTGCAGCCTCCTTAAAAGATAGGTGGGTAGGTAGGTAAATAAAATAAAAGATTTCTACCTATAATTAGAGATAAAGAACTTTGGGGTCTTGGTCCACTATGGGGACTCCTGTGTGCTATTGCAGTGCAAATAAATAAAATCAAGGTGATTTGACTTTGCTTCTACATACCTTACTAGTGGGCACAATAAAAGTGCTGAGGGCTACGTAAGCCTCGTTTGCTTATATTGAGGCAATATTTGGTTTGCGAAGAGGCAGGTGTCAAGGTTGAGTAACTTGACAAGGTTGAGGTTGAGTAACTTGACAAGAACGCATCAGGTACCTCAGGACTGGGGTGTTTCAATTGATCTAGTGGTTTTAAAACCCCTTGCAATTGCTTCATCCACTCCTTCAAAATATATGAACGACACTGAAGTGGAACAGCAGATACAATGTCTAGTGCAAAATATTAATACATTGAGCTGCATTCTGATGCCGACAAATATTCTAAAAGTCATTGGTTTAAAATGCATGGTACCCTTAGATTATTGTTGCTGTGACAGCTGGTTCCAGTAATTTGTTTTTATAGGGCAGTTTATAGTAAATGAATGACATGTTGAATATTTTACTGAGATTTTAGGTAATCTAAAGAATAGTTTCTGGTTTACTAATTGGTAGATAATTGTGAGTACATTGATGTTGACATGTGCAAATGGATTTAAAATGATTTTGAAGTGAGCTTCATTAAAAGATGCTCTAATTCAGAGTCAATAGGAAATGTCAACTAATATGTCCATAGTCGGTTTCACAGATCAGATCGAGGCAGCACTGGAATTTTTACAGCTCTGTATTGTAGACATATACAGATTCTGTGTATCCTGGTGATATGTCATGCTAACAGGTGGGTGAAACTCTGTGGAGTCCAGTCATCAGTGTGTGTTTAGTGAGACTGATTGCCTTGGTAGTTTTGATATTTTCTGTGAGCCTTTCTGAAGGGTGTGGGGAGGAAATACTTAAAAAAAAAAAAAAAAAACAGGCAACCCCCCCCCCATACCCATACAAACTTATTCTGAACTATTCTAAGGTGCCATTTTCCACCTTAAAAATGTAGTTACCTCCAAGATAGGACGATTTAGTCGGGGATTGGCCCTGCTTTGAGCAGGGGGTTGGACTAGATGACCTGCTGAGGTCCCTTCCAACCATGATATTCTATGAAGCATTGATTCTGTAGCTGCTTTTTTGTGGGCAAATTAGTACCCTTCAGGGGTTTCAAAGTGCTTTGCAAAGATGGCTTTCTGTTTTTCTAATTTTACAGATGGGGAAATTGAAACACAAAAAGGCTACTTGCCCAAGGTAGACCTGAAAAAAGAGCTGTGTGTGTAAGCTCTAAAGCTTGTCTTTCACCAGCGGATGGTTGGTGCAGTCGAAGATACTGTCTCACCCATGTTGTCTCATACCAAAACAGGTAAAACAACATGGCAGAGTTGAGTAAAACCGAAGACCCCTGTTTCAGTCTGTTTCAGCAGCCACTAGACCTATATCCTCAAACACATCCAATTAGAATTGCAAAAGAAATTCATATAAACGGAGAAAGAATTCTTGAGTAAAATTTTTGCTCAAGACACCAAGGCCCACAAATATTGGTAAGTTTCATGGTATTTTCAATCAATTAGGTGTTTGGGTCTTCGGGCTTGACTCAGCTGAAAAATGACTCCACAGCAGCATATCCTCTTAGTACCACATGAGGACATAGTCCCCACAGTCATGTTATCTCTGACACAGACTGAAGGAGGACAGTAAGGCATCAATTATCCCACATACAGAAAATACTGATATAGTAGGAGACATGGAGTGCTCCCCTTTGGTACCAAGACAACTTATAGAAGCACTTAAGTTGTCCCAGAAAGTCTCCTATCCCAGTAGTTTCAAACCCTTCATCTCTATGTTGTGGGGATGGGTAAGATCAGACCCTACTAATATAGTGTAGTTTTTCCTGTGAAATACAGAGGTTCTAAATATCAGTTTTGCATTAAACTAGTTCGTACATTGCTTTGGAAGTAGACCACATGCCTTGTATTGATAAACACAACCTATTAAAAATGATGCCTTCAAGTGTCCTGATCTGAATGCTATCACAGCACCATGAGGGTACAGATTTTTTTTTTTTCTGCAAATGGCTTTAGAAGTTTTGTGTCTAAAATTAGCCGTGGGAACAATTTCCCAAGGATTGTGGTGGATTCTCCATCACTGACCATGTTTAACTCAAGATGGGATGTTTTTCTAAAAGCTCTGCTCAAGGAATTATTTTGGGAAAGTTCTCTGGCCTGTTATACTTGAGGTCAGACTAGGTGATCACAGTGGACTTGGGCTCTAAACATTGGATGCAGTAAAACCTTTGTTCAGTTTTTGGTCACCTCCCCTCTGTCCCTCCCCCCACTCCCCAAATGTAAATTGCAGTGTACATATGGCATTTGGCCTGTTAACCCCCTATCTTGTTTGGGAAATGGAGCTTGCATGAAGTTTTGAAAATGAAGGAAAAATGCTTTATGGAATGACTGTCTCAAATATGCATTATATTGCATAAGCCCATTATGTGGGTTAATTGAATGAATGTTTTCTCTAAAGGTTCACGACCTGTCAGAGAGTGAAGAGAAACAAGCAATCCTTTGCCAGAGAATTGTGAACTGGTTTATGTGTCTATTTAAATATACATTCACCTTACATTAAATATTTTATTTTCCTTTCTTTATTCAGTGTTGCTATGCTTCTGGTCCACTTCCTATCTTACATTACCACGATCTTGCCTGCTTGGGATTTGTTTTGTTCAATGAAATAAGACTTAATGTGTTAAATATTTAACACTGCTAATTGATTCATTGTAAAGGAAAAGCAAACAGCCACAGATTGCCTGAAGCTTTGGCCAGCATAGAGACAGCAGGAGCAACCTACTGCAGATGATTCATCAGAAGTCAGAGGAGTGGGGACACAGGCCTGGTTTTAGGCTGTGTCCACACTACAACTTATGTCGCCATAGGGTGACCATATTTCCCAAAGGGGAAACACAGGACGCTGCGCAGGGCTGGGCTGGCCTGACCACTTGGCCGAGGACAGCCCACCCCCGGTGCACGGGGCTGGCCCGTGCTGCTCACCCAAGCACTGCCCCCCGCACTCAGGCAGGGCTGGGATTGCTGCTCGCTTGAGCCCTGTCTGCCCCCCATGCAAGGCTGGGGCTGGCGTCACTGCTCACTCAAGCCCTGCCTGCCTGTCGCCCTTCCTCCCCCTCTGATCAAGTTGGCAAGAGTAAATGGGACAAATGCCCACTTTTGCCAAAAAAGTCAGGACAGCTGGGACAGGTCTTAAAAACGGGACCGTCCTGGCCAAAACGGGGTGTATCGTCCCCCTATTTCGGCATAACTTATGTCGCTCAGGGGTGTGAATAACCACCCTCCCACGAGCGACCTAAGTTACATCAGCATAAGTGCTGACATAGCTTCTGCTGTTTGTGGAAGTGGTTTTAGTATGCCCGTGGGTGAGCTCTTCCGTCGGCACAGAATGGCTTCACCGGGTGCTCTGCATCAATGCAGCTGCGCTGCTGCAATGCTGTATGTGTCTGCATGGCCTCAGTCTCTTCCTTGGGAAGAGGAGAGGGCGATATGGTGAAGCTGGAGTCCGTGAAGGTATACGTACAAGGAAGTGAGACTTGTATAATGTCAGGTCTGGAGAAGCAAGCTTTTGAGAAGGGAGATGAGGCTCCCGTGCTCCAAAGTTGCAGTAAAAATAACTTGTGCATAAAGCATTGCTTTTTGGAAATGCTGTACAAACACTCATCCTACAACAATCCTGTGAAATAGGTAAACGGTCACCATTTACTGATGGTGAAATTGAGACAGAGCTGGAGTTTGTTGAAGGCCATAACCAAGACAATGTGGCTTAGTAGATAGGGTGCTAGATCTGGTTCTACCATTTGTCAGCTTGATGATCTTGAAAAACCATGCTATTCTGTTCTGTTTCATCTTGTCGAAATAAATTGTAAGCCCTTTGAGGCTTACAATCAGTGCCTGATTCAATGGAGCACTGATCTTGGTTGGGCCTTCTAGGCGCTGCTGTAGTAAAAACAAAGGTAATAAGTCTGGTGTGTCATGGCAGGGATTAGAATTTGAGTTCCTGTCTCCTAGTCCTGAGTTCAGACAACTAGGCCCCTTATGTTGGGGTTTGGAAATAAGGTGGTAATTTAGTCCTAAAATCTTGTTTTTAACTCTTTTGCCTAATATTTTAGATCACTGAACTAAAAACTTGTTTTCTCTATAGTCCAGTGAAATGTTTCATATTTCAAGTTACAGAATCCAAATTTAGGTTTTGTTTTTTCCACACAATACAACTGGTATAAAATTACTAACTTTTTGAGAAAGGGACCATTCTCTGTCAGAAAATGGAAAGCAGTCTGTTAATATTCTAAAGACTTTTTCAATAAAGAACACACATTCCATATTTCATTTAAAGCTGTCCTATGAGAAGTGTTATAGAAGATTAAATGTGTCTTAAATAGTCTGGGGATGGGTGTCTGCTGTGAATTGCCTTTCTATAGCATCTTGGAAACCTGTCCATGTCTCATGAAAACATTTTCAGGTCATCAAAGTAATTTAAAAAGAATCTGTGGACCAGGGCGTTAAAGTTAATCTGTGCCTCGTCTGTCTGTGTGCGTGGGGGGAAATTGGAGAATAGGACTGAATAAGAGATTGTAATTGTGCAGGGTCTACATAGCTATAGGAGGTAAGTGTACTGCTGAGATGAGAGTTGAATAGACAGAGGTATCCCCAATGCTTTCTTTGCTCCACAAGTTACTGTTCTCTGAGGTCAGCAGGAGATTTCTATGTACTGTTAATTCTTACCTCCAACCCCTACCAGCAAGTCCATGCTGTCGTTTTTCTAAAATATACTCATCGATACAGGAAGCCACAAACATGAGGATTATCGATTGACACACAAACTGGGAGAAATCATTCCCCAGCATTCCTTGTCTAAAAAGTGACCACAATATGTTGTCCCTTCTCCTCTTCCTCTGGCAGTGTAATTAGGTCTTGAAATGATTATAACTGCTACCGTGTTGGCATTCAGATCCTTTTTCATCGTAAGATCTGTTTTCTCTCCCTATCCCATAAAAATAGATTACTTTTAGATTTAATAGTTTATGGTGGAATGCTTTACTATTACATTTTTTTCTTTAGATTGGTGCTAGACCGAATGCTGGGCTTGTCTACCAGCATGGCTGGAGAGGCTGCCATCAGAGTGCTAGGTGAGCACAGGGCATGGTGCCCTTTAACCCCTAAAATTAGCATCTCTGTGGATATTAAGCTGTTCTGTGGGGAGGACCCATGTTTAAAGATAACCTCAGACTGTCAGTTGAGTGAATAGCTGCCTGGGGAATTCTGCAGTGTGTGCCATGCTTGTTACGTGTACCGTTCAGTGATGGGTATAGAGTAGCACTTAAATGTGTGGATACTCTTGGCTGGACTCTTAGGAGCCGTGGCATTTACACGATGGAAAGGGCGGTATGTGGGGTGTGGAGGAATGCCAGCCTAAAATGAAGCAGGTGATGGATTGAGGGGTAGGCAGACTGCCTTTGACTTGGCCATGGTGTAAGCATTAAGAAGAGCCTGCTTGGTTCATGGCAATGATGAGAGGAAAGCAAAGAGGGGTGGGGGAAAAAGTAATAGTTCACTTTCTGGATATTTAAGTGAGGCTTCCACCCATAAAGAAACTTTCCTGTTCATCTGCCCGTTGGAACCACTGAGGCTGTTGGTGCAGCATTGGGAAAACTTGAAAGCACGCTTATTCCGAATATTAAATCTTCTTTGTGAGGAAAACTCTAGAGGTGTTCATAAAAGCTGGAAACTATACAGGAACATTCAAGCCTTCCTCTGGAGAGTTCTGGAAGCCTGCAATATTCTGGTGAAGTACCAGCAGGTAATTTATTTTCAAAATTTACTGAATCCAATGAAGCATAAACATGAGGATAACAAAAACCTTATGCACATGTGGCAAAAAATAAAATCCTTTGGATTTTGGATTCCTGTAACTGCACTAAGTAGCCTTGAATTCACTTTTTTTTTTTTTTTTTTGTGGCTCTTCCAATTTAATTTCTTCAGGTTGACCAGTTGTGGAGAAACAGCTGGTCAAAGCTACTGTTGGACTGCTAAGAGAGAAATGAGGGCCAACACTTCCTCACTGAAATTCACCTCCCTGCCAAGGGGAATTGTGAATTTCTTTTCTTGAAAGAAAGCAGCAGACCAGCATTTAACTTAATCTATAGTTTCAACCTTTCCAAGGTATATAAATAGCAATTTGAGCCACTCTGCATTTTCACTAATGCCTAAAATTAATTGAATATATTTTAAACACTCTGCTTTCACTGAGAAATTCTTCAGTAGACTCCATGTAGGCATAATTAAAGGATACTTACCATATTACATTACCTGGATTGGGGATATTTTTATTATACTATGAAAGCCGTCTGCAGTGAAATCTGATATGAAGAGACACACAAGGTTAGTTGAAAGCAGACAAGAACTGAATCATTGAATTGACTACAAAACGACATTGTGCAAGCAATAATGTTCCTTTCCATTCATTATTGCAATTATAATTATGGAACCCAAAGTATTTAATTGGCATAGCATACTCTTCACGTTGAATAGATTGCATTGTTTCCATTAAAAAAAATCCCTCTTACGCATTGCAAATGCATGTACATGTTGCTCTCTGGCTCTCAAGAGGCTTCTTTGTTTACGTGATGAGTGATTAACCGAATTATGGATCCTTGCTACGTAGCATTATAAACGAAAATCAAGGGAGAGAGGATCTCTTCCACGCCTCAGCGTCTGGAGTTCTCTGGCAATCTTATCCACTTTTTCTGTCTCCCAAGTGGAGAATCGAGTATTTGAGAATTGGGAAAGGCCCATTGAGTCATCTCACTCATTTCTTCTCTCCCTGTGCCCCCCCCCCCCACACCAGATCTGGATTGTTTGCACTAATGTATTTTGTCGAATTAAAGACCAAGTCTAGAAACTTCTGTCATATAGCAATGACTGTTAAGTGTGCATTACCTTTTATGGCATTATTTCTATACCAGCGAAAGGTCTAATATAGATTTGGTTATGCTGGCACAACAGTGTTTTTGTTGGTACAACTCACTTCAGTTTAGGAACTGGGTTAAACTGTGCTGTCTTAAACTGTGTCTACATTAGGAGGGTTGCTGCATTTAACTATACCAGCAAAGCTTTGCTAGTGTCGACCAGTATCTCTCAACCTTTCCAGATTACTGTACCCCTTTCAGGAGTCTGATTTTGTCTTGCATACTAAAAAGTGCATGTAAGGCATATAGACCTCTTACTCAGTGAGTGGTATAGGAAAGTGTTCAATGATAACACTCGGCTCTTTGTTACCAATGGTTTAGAAAATTGTACAGCTGATGGTATAAAGCCATCGGATATAGTGCACATATAAATTCCTATAGTCAAAGTTGAAATTGAAGAGTGAATAGCTGGCTGCTTGAAAGAATGGCTGTGTCCTGATTCTTCTTCCTAGTCTCATGTTGATTTAGAAGTTAAGTATGGCTGGACTTGGTCACTACTTGGATCAGACACCTCAGAGGCACATCATGCACACTCAGGCTTTCAGCTACTGTCCAAAAAAATCTCCCTCCCCTCCCCACCCTTAGCTTTTAGCAGTAGATAGCTTTACCACTTTTGGCTTCAGGAAGTTTCTGGTTCAATTTCTTGCCGAAATGAATTCCTCACAAATAAGGATAATCCTTCATTTGATGTTTACTCACTTGGCTACCTTTCTATATTGTGCACTGTCCACACCAGCCTTTGCAATTTTTTATGCATTCTTGTTGGGTTACACTTATTCATTAGCTCTTTTTATTCGAGTTATGGCTCAGGTGGCACTTTCATTCTGAGCCTCCATTTTCAGTGGCCTATAACTTTGCAAAACGATTGTACTTCAGGCTGAAATCTCTTCTTTTTGCTCTGTTTGGAGGTGAATATATTTTGCAAAGTTACAAGAAAATCCATTGATCTTCAGGAACGCTTTAAAATAAAATTGAGATACGTTTTTCTATTTTTTTCCTTTAAAAGGAAAACTGATGCATTAAATTACATTAATTTGACATTGCATCTGAATTGGCTGACTTCTTTGCAATTAAAATCCCATAGCAACTATAACTCTCCCCTCTGCCTTTATGGGGTCTTTCAATATGAGATGAGTGACTTTATATTATCCAAGACTATCTGCTAATATATTAGAAAGGGACTGGTCTCTTTTTTTTTTTTTTTTCCCTTCCCTGTGCTGGGTAAATAAGGCGGATGCAGTTTTAAGTGTATAACCACATCTTTGTCTTTATTCTAAGATGCCCAAAGATGGTCTCTTGGCCTTATGTATGTGCTATGGCCATGCAATTAAAGATGCAGTTGTATTGCATTCACACAAAGAGGTGGAATTAAGGTTGCTGTGGAAATCTGAGAATTTACTGACTTGTGCAATTAAAAATTTCAACCCTATTAGCATTTTTTTTCCCCAAAGGGTGGCCTGGGAGTTGTAGTAATTCCAACAGCACTGTAATTTTACTATGAAATGTGTGCTTGTCCTAAAAGAGGCAAAATCATAGCTGTATTTACTCTTCGATTATTTTTGCTTTGCTTTATAACCTTCTCCCCCCCCATTCTGGGGGTGTATGCCTTGTGGGGGAGAGAGACAATGACTTTGTGTTATAGTAAGCTAAACCTGAAGAAGCAAAAGTATGGCAATACATATGCAGTAGCTGCTTGAATTGCCTTTGGACGTTGCCAGTTGGTCGTATTTCAGAATGAAAATGTAGAGCGTGCCTATACTGTTGGCTTGATCTTGCAATACAGCACAGGAGATTCTATAAAATACTTCTCCAGAGTGTGCATAGACAAAATGAACAGGTTTTTTTTTGTTTTTGCCTTACATTTGATTTTCACGTGGGCTTCTGTTAGATATACTCACGTTTCCTCAAATTCCATTTTGCCAGTTAGCTTTAATAACTTTAAAAGTGACCACCTCGGCCATCATCTAGTGAAGTAAACCTGCTGGTGTATCAGTCGTTATTGCACACTGAACTTTGCAGGTAGTTGATAGTTTTCAGTATTCTGCCTGTTTCCTCCTCCTCCCTGCCCCCCAGGCATGGATTTTATTAACTTTCACCCCCCCTCCCCCCCTTTGGGAGGGAGTTCTACTGCTACAAAATCCTTTGCAGGAAAGTCTCTGACTACAATTTGAATATAGTAAAATCTATCCTTTCGTATGCGTTTCAGTATCCCCTACAGTACTGCGCCAACCTTAATTCAGTTTTCCGACGGCAGGGTTTCTCAGACTTCATCGCACGGTAACCCCCTTCTGACAACAAAATCTACTTTATGACCCCAGGAAGGGTGACTGAAGCCTGAGCCCACCCCACCCAAGCCCCACTGCCCTGTGGGGGGAAGAAGCCTCAGGCTTCGGCATCAGCCCTGGGCCGTGGGACTCAGGCTTTATCCCCAGATGGTGGGGTTTGGGCTTCAGCCCCGGGCCTCAGCAAGTGTAATGCCAGCCCAGGCGACCCCATTAAAACAGGTTCACAACCCACAGTTTGAGAACCTCTGCCCTATGGGATAGGTCCGGTAGGTAAGTAATCTCATCCCCATTTAATAAATGGTGGAAATGTGGCAGAGAAGCATAGTGACTTGTTCCAAGAGATGAGGTTAAAAATGAGGAGTTTTTTGATCTCGTCCTCTAGATCATGCTGTCCTATGTAGTACGTATCCTTTATCACATGACTATATATTGCAGTGACCTGTGGGTGCACCGACTAATCTAAAAGGCCTCTTCTGCCTTGAATCTGCAACTGCTGTTTGGCTATCAGTGAGATCTGAGCAATGCGTTTTATTATGGTTATCTTTAGAATAGATTGAAAAAGGGAAACAGGAGTCTGGTATTTGGCATTTCTCGTGAAACTGCTTTTAAAGTAGTTGTACAATTTAGGAGTCCATTACACAGCTGCTGCTCACTTCTTGAGTTAATTTTGTTATCCGCCTTCTTTGTGCCTCCAGATTGTATCAGTCACTTGTGAGAAGCTAGGGATACTGTGGCACCTGTGACCCAGTACTTTGGATGCTGATTTAAACTAAAAAGCTTTAGTTCCCTGTGCTGCAGGGACTTAGTGTGCTGTCTGTCATCTTCTCGTTCTTAAGAGGTACATCTCTGGCTGATTCTAGGTTCTTCCTACAGCTGCTGGAAGAATCTTAAGTCTGTTACATATGCTACTTGGACACTGGGGTATCCTGATATCTCACCAGGTGTCCTCTATAACTGCATGCCTGCTCATATTGCTTTTTACTCTTGAAGTTTTGCACTCAAGTTAGAATGGATTTGGGTTTTTCTCTCCTAAAACAGTTAAGCACTGTTCCAGCAGGCTTGATTTCTTTCCCCGCCCGTCCTTGCATTATCCACTAATCCTAGAACCAGGGGAGTTTCTGTCTGTGCTGGGTGCCCCAGAAGCTGCCTGGCAGGGGACTGCCAATCTGCAAACATTTTGGTTTTCAGGAGTTCCTGCCAGAAGTTCTCCCTCTACACAGAGTGAAGTGGATAGTCAGGTACACTTTTACATAATCCGATTTATTGCTTTTAGCCTTTGAGGCTGCAGGGAGTGTGTTTCCTCAAAGAAAATTAAGAAATCTTTCTTAGCTTCGCTGTTCATGTTTGAAAGAATTTCAGGAGACTGTCACGTACCTCCAGTGAGCTTTATCTTTAGCCTTTCACTAAGATGGTTTTCTCAGTCCTCTGCATTATATATTGCGGTGTGCTAAATGTTTTGCACTCAGACACAGTGATAGGTTTCAGAGTAGCAGCCGTGTTCATCTGTATCCGCAAAAAGAACAGCAGTACTTGTGGCGTCTTAGAGACTAGTTGGTTAGTCTCTAAGGTGCCACAAGTACTCCTGTTTTTTTTGCAGAAACAGTGATGTTGCAATAGCTGGCAGCCAGCTGTATCCACAGGTGAGCCTGAGGTCTGTGGAGCAGGCACCCCCAGGACCTTGCTAATTATGCAAGCCAACCAAGAAGCAGTGGAATGACCAGAGTACAATTGTCTCTAGAATTGCCAAGGGATTTTTTGACCAAGGAAATGACGTTGCTGCAATTCCTTTGGGAACAGAAGTCCTACGAAAAGAAGCAAGGGTAATCTTGATTGCAGTGCAGGCTGGCTTTGAGTGTAGCAATTGAATAGCACCCAGGAAGCATTCCTGCTGTCTACTTCTCTGTCCATCGCCTTCCTCTGAGGCCAATATCTTTTTAAAAAAAAAAAAAAAAAAAGCTTCTAAAAAAATTCAGGAAGGCAAATGCTTTCTTTTTGGTCCTTCCTGCTTAGTAAGGAAGATGAGCCTGTGTTTAAAAAGACAACTGGTCTTGACAGTCTTGGATATGAAGAATCCACGATTTGCCCTTGGAGTCTTGTTACAGTGGTAACAAATTCTCTGCATTCAGAAGCAGCAGCACAAATGTTTTCCAAGTACATATAAAATACAGGGATTCCTGAATTTCATTGGTGGAGAATGTAATATGCTTTGAGGTGCCCCAAGAAGAGAGGCCTGGCCAGTTTTAGGAATGATACAGGGCATCCTCCTGCTACCAGAAACAATCACCTCAGACAGAAGCAGCGGCATCTGCATTATCCAGTGACACCGTGGAAGGGAACTGCCCCCTTTCTTTATCTCAAAGAATCCTTTTGAGGATGCCTCCCTTGCCCATATAAAGAATTTCAGCAGCCTCTGCAAACCTCTCCACCTGCCACCTGCTTGTCCTGAGTAATGTTGGCAGCCCGATACTGGAGGGGAGTTTCTTATGCGAATGTTAAAGAATATGGAGGACTGTTGTCAAGGGTTTAATTCCTTTTGGAAGGTTTTTTAGATTCTTAGGGTTGCCAACTTTGTAATGTATAAAAACCGGGCACTCCAGCAGGCGTTCTGGAGCCGCTCCGGCCCCACCCCCTGTTTGCTCCTCTTCCTCCCTCCCACCTCCCCCCCCCCAATCGCTCGCTGCTCTGCCCCTCTCCCTATGTGGGTTGGGAGGAACTTGCCTCTGGGGCTGGGAGCTGCAGCCCCCCAATGTAGGTAGGAGACAGCTCTGGCTGAGTAGGGACTGGCACAGGTGGTGATTCTGCACCTCCCCACCTCCCCTGCCTGTAGTAACCGGACTTTGGGTGTCTGGTCAGTAGATCTCACTGGACACGGGGAAGTCTCCTTTTTGACCAGACTTTCCAGTCAAAAACAGGTCGCCTGGCCACCCGGTCTGTGGATCTGGGCTGGGAGGTTTGTTTGTAGATGCAGTGTAGACATTTCTTATGTGGCTGAAAGCCAGGATCTGCAGCTCTTCCAGCTGACCAAATATGATTGTGGACCGAGGTGCTTTCTCAATCTTGAGTAAAATTAGTGGTCAAAACTCCAGGAAAACCACCATGTTTTGTTTTACTTCCAAGCTTCAGAGAAGTAGAGTGTTTAAACAGCTATATAGAGAGAGTGCTTTCATCCCTATTCCCAATGAAAATTACAGAGGAGAGAGTCTGGTAACCATAGACATACTTTGAATAAAAATCCCTGAAGAGGAACCTAAACTCTGAGACTTAAAAAGCAATCCATTTGGGAATCATTACCAATATGTGGAAGATGTCTCAGATGTTTATAGCTGAAGTTTTCAATGCAAATTGTGAGGGAAAAGAATAGGAAAGCCATTCTGAAAAGACTATGGCCCACATTGCCAGGCTAGTTTCTTACCAAATGTAAGTTGGACCAGCAAGTATTTTCATCTACCATTTGAGAGAACAGGTCTCCTGCAATGAGTCTAGTTAGTTATCAACAGTGTTTCCCTCCCTTAATTCTTTCTTCAAGATTAGTGGGTCTTAAAAGGAAAAAAGCATATGTTTTTGCATAAACCAGTTTGTTCCACCATACGAAGCAAGCAATATATCCTCCTGAGTTCTTGTTGTAAGCTTTTGTCTTCACTGCACACAAAAGACATGGTGGAACTCGAGATAAAGGCCAATTCATGTCAAGGCCCCATCTTTTTTGTGTAGTGAGGACACTACCATATATTAGCAAGAAGATAACAAAGAGAAATGATCAAATAATTGCATTAAGTGATTCCATCTCTGCCGCTTGGAATATCCTCGGGCAGTAACTCAGGGATTGGACTTTTCAGCCAATACGTGTCTGCTTCTGAGTGCCCCTATTCTTTGTTTATTACACTCTCGCTGAAGACATTGGCCTTGATTTTGTTATGCTAAGGCCCCTTTATGCTGCTATAGCCGGAACATGGTGCTTGAAAATGGCCAAGAATGCATCCCTGAGATTACCCTCCTGGCACAGGGATGTGTCACTTGTGTGGCTAGATGAGAACACTGCACTGTGACCATACTCCGTTCCCCAGAGTGCTATGGGCTATAGGAAGCAGAGAATAAGCTTAGAGCAGCCCTGAGAGTTCTTTAATGTAAACCAGGAATTATGCAAACCTTTGGGTGGCCTTACAATGAAGGACATGTAAAGGTTACTAAAGGCCATTATTCTAACTTGTTACAGGAAAAGTGTCTGAGAATCAAACCCATAGATAGGTTCATAACTAATGTGCTGCATTCCCACCCCACTTCTCTTCTACATCTCCCCCCTCTGCTTATTGGTACCTCGGCATTTTAAAAGCCTTGCTATTCACTGGTTTGCTTTTTTACTCAGATTTGTAGTCATTGGAGGTGCTCATTCTATGAAGTTGGATTTATGTAATTTTGACACTTGTGTTACACACACACACCCACACCCACACCCACCCACACCCTCCCCCCCCCCCCCCCAAAACAAGCAACTTTAGTTGTAGGACAACAATGCGCTCAGTGAAGTTCCTTGGAACTCTTAAAATACGTGAAATCCTCTTTTTTTTCCATTACGAACAGAAACCGTACACTTGGCCCTTCCATATTCATATTTCTGCTGATTGCTAGTGATAGTAGTTAGTTGTCCTTCCCTAATCTCTTAACGTCTCCACAGACTGAAAGAGAGTAGTTTGTAATAGACTTATCTAAAAACCCCTGTAAATATGAGCTGTTTTTGAAGCTGCTTGTTCTTCTGTTGGCTGATCTTCGTTGGGGAGTGAGGAGAAGTCACACACAGCATTTCAGCACAACACTTGAGTGAAAGAGTTGAAATTGGATTTACAAGATACTATTCGAGCAACTAAATGTCCATGGTGTTTATATAGCTTATCTCTATTTGTCTCTGTTTGCAGGGCTCTGCTCACAGAGTGTTAATGTAAACACTCTATTTTGAGAGACTGGTCCATTTGCCTTCTGGAAATCCATCCTTTATAACATGGTAGTAAACCTTTGTACATAAAAACAAAACATCCCTGTAGTTGGAATGGTTTTACATAACTGCACACAAACACATGCTGCTAACAGTAAATGACTGACTGAGAACACTCACCACCTGTATCAACAGTTCTGTGTGTTCAACCTGTCCTGTTTAATTAAAATACTCTTGCTCTTGGGGGGAAGTAGCTTGGCATAATGGATAAAGTACTTGACTGTCACCTCTAGTTTGAGTTCAAGTCCTGCTTCAGGCCCTAATTGGGAGATGAGGGAGGGAATTGCTCTCTGCTCCATCCCCAGTGGTCCAAAGTCTACTTATCTTTGACATTCTCCATGCAAGGGACACTCGAGACTGCTGGTTTGAAGGCTGAGCATCCATTAAACACAAGCTACCAGAAAGTGGGTTAGCCTGGCTAGGGTTGAAATCATTGATGGGACAGTTTTTGAGAACCCAAGTTGCTGCTGTATGACAGTACATAGCCACCAGATACATAGGGTTTCTTTCACAGGAAGATGAGTGCTATGAACTTAGGTGTAGCCTTAACATATGCTGGAGATGATTAGAGGGATGCCTATTTAAAATATAGCAAGGGTTGTTTTGTTTTTTTTTAAAGTGACAGAATAGCTTCACCTCCTCCTTGGTTCCACTCAGTATTTTACAGTCTTTGTTACCTTTTAAAAATGTCTTTCTCTTCCCTTTTGTAATGTGAAAGGCCACACAAACAGCAGGAATGCTAAGTACTGAGAGGAAAGTGACTATACACAGAGTACTCTGAATTATATATTTATTGCTTTTAAATTAGTATTTTTCTTTAATCTGCACCTCTTTTAAAATTTTTTTTTTCAGATGATCAGTAGGTAAGGGGAAAAGTCAATAGCCACTGTAGCAGGGAACCTTTTAGGGTGTTAAGAAAATTGCCAAAACACTTTCACCTCTGAAGCAAACATAAAATGTGCTGCTTTTTTGGTTTTGCAGAGGCTGTGTGTGCAACGACACTGCTAGAATCAGTAGAATGTTTGGAACTATAAAGTTTAAGGCTGTCTGGGACGTTATTGTTTCACATTTGGCTTAAAGGCATGCATGCTGTGAGCATTAACTGATGGCACTGCTAGGAGGAAGTGTGTAATTTTCAGTTGCAGAGATCAGTTTTAAGAATTCAAATATGAGACATTGAGAATGGAAAATTACAGGAACTTGTGTATTGTATTCTCTTCCCCCCTCCCCCCCATATCTGCATCTGCTGTGGGCTCAGACAAATTGGTGTTCAAAGAGGTCACTTCTGATTATGACTCTGCTAGAAAAACAGTTTTACAGGGCTGACCTTAAGTACAAAATGGGCAGAAATTCAGACTCCTATGGGGGCTTAGGGAATGAATGCAGATGATTGGTTTTGGCAGTGAAAAAGTTGGTGAGTATCCTCACTTAGACCTTGGACTGAAAATGCAGAGAAGCTGAGCAAAAGCCGTGTGTGCTCCACCAAGCAATTCATTATTTTCATTGGCACAGTATATTGCCCACTGTTTTAGAAATTATCTGAAATGTAGGATAGGCTGGAAAAGCTCTGTTGCTTTAAATATTACTGTGGCAGACTCTTCACTTGCGTAGTTTGAGTACCCCAGATGTACAATTAAGGATTTTTGTTGGGAGTCCAGAAATCCTGATTTTTTTTTTTAAAGAGTATTTGTAGAAGATGGACAGACTAAACTATAAGATTTTTTTTAACGTCTTTTTGTCATCATACACGTGTGTGATTTGGGAAGAGGAGAGGATGGATGAATGAATCTCTCACTGGAGAATGGACGAGGGGTGCATATTGTGTGGAAGTGAAATCTCTATATATCCTTGGAGTGCAGACAATTTCCAGGAAATGAAACAAACTTGATTATGAAAAGTAGGCCATCTGTTACCTATCCCTGCTCTCCAGTTGCTCCTTGTACATAAGTTTATCAAAATGGGTAGTCTATTGTTGAAAAATCAAAAATTGAAATAAAGTTTCTGCTGATTTTTATTAAGGTGGCCTCAAATGGTGGGGAAGAAAGGGTTATTTGACTTCTTAACAAGTGAAGTTTCATCTGTTAATGAGGCTGGCTTAGTCAAAGGCTCTGGGAATACACTTGGCAGGGAAAAGAATAGAATGTTCATATTTTCAGGCATTGTCTTTGGGTCAATTAAGGAAGCTGCAGAATGAATTTTCTAAACTGAATGTTAAATAAGAGGACAGTTAAGCAATGTACCATTCCACTAATGAGTGCTTGGCAAAACATGCTGAGATGAGCCACTGGAGTTGTTACTGATGTTTATGCACTTTCACAATATGGTGCCCTTAGGTCACTTCTTTATGTTTAAGAGTAGGAGAAGACGGTTTATTTTAAAGACAGAAAGGTGGGACGGGCAAAAGAAGAGTGAAAAATGTTCAGAAGCTGCAGAGATGCTCTGCTTATCTTCTCCATGTGGGTTATTGGTGTTCAGGCAAGATCTTGGGATTGAAGTGTGTGGGAAGCATGTAGAAATGATGTAGTGCAAAATCCGAGGTAGGGTGCCAAAGTCTCAACTCGCTTTGTATAATAATAATAATAATAATTAAAAAAAAAGTGTTTGCTGAAGTTGCACTCATTTTAGGCAGGTCGGAAAAACTGCAGCTTTTATTCATCCTCTCCTTGGACAGGTAAACGTCCATAACTCTGCAGAGTGCAGTCGATATATGAAAAGCAGAAGTGATCAGCTTTCGTTGTGACAAATGGAAACTGTCATTTAATTTTCATCCCCAATTATACAGCTCTGGGACCAATTTTTCAGGTGGAATGTTGGAGCCATTAGAAAGAAATAAGTAAACTATACTGCATTCCATCATTTTTCTGGCAGCTACCCAGGCTATGGCCTTATTACGTGTACTATTTTATAGAGATATTTTTCTCCGGGCTTCTAAAAGGTTCTTATTTAACTCTCTACTGACTCTCTGGAGAGTAGGAGCATTAGATAAATTTTACAGCCAGATTCTTGAGTGGAAGCAGAAAACGCAAAATGTTGGCTGTATTTCTGTATCCATGCTTATTCTCAGATTTCTTAGTAAATTGGTGGCTGGTATGTTAAGATTTTTCACCCACATGGTTTCTAGAATGAGAATCTCTTAGGTTTGCTAGTGTATATTGAAGGCCTGCTAACATTTAGGCTGTTTCTTTATAAGAAAAGAATGATTTACGTATCTCTGAGTGTAGTCAACTGAAAAACCCGAAAATATTTTATGGAATATATATTAAAATAGGCAGTCAGACATCTCTCCCTCTTATCAAATTGGGGTTACAACATAGTAAAGCTGTTTCCTGCTGTATAAGCGTTTAGTGTAACTGATTCTGCAACATGGTTACAATTTTGTGGATGCTAAAACCGTATTTTTATTTGAAGTGTTAGCATCTAGAGGCTTATGTGTGGCAAATCCTATGCAAGTGTCTCTTGCTCTTGGTGAAGTTGTTCAATAGACAGTCTGTCTAGATAAGGCCTTGCCATTTGGATACTTTCTAGAGTTCAACGAAGTCTTCGTTTTTTCTTTGTGTAGTCTTTCCTGTTGCCAAGAAGCAGTAGCCTTAAATGGTAGCTTGAGTCTCAAAAAAGTAGACTATCAAAACATTAAGCATGATTTCTAGTAAGAGAAGTTTAGTAGTATATTGAAAGAAACTAAATGACAAGTTTTCGTTAAATATTTTGAGGGAAGTTGAGTTACCTTGACAGAAGCTGAAGGGGATGGAAAGCCATATACTTTTTATATGCATGCCAAACTTTCAGCTGATAGTTACTGTTCTAAATTTAGGCCAAAGGGCGTTCTTTTAACACACAAAGTTTTCTAGTAAAACCTATCGTATTACCGATCTAGTCCACTTTCTTTTCAGGGACTAATAGTTGCAGACATTCTCTGCATACTATTCTGAAGGCATGAAGCTTCTGAATACTGCAGTCAAATTCAGAATACTGCAGCCCTTTAAGTCTGTTGCCTTTGTTTCTTTTGCAGTTTTTAAACACCATTCCTGACAGCCATTTTAAGATGGGAATTCAGAGGTGTGTGTGTGTGTGTTTTTTATGAATGATTTAGACTGCATGCTGATATGTGGCAAAGGTTTCTACAGTTGACACTGCTACAGCTGATATGTTTGCTTAATTAACTAATTTACAAGAACTGCATACAAGTTGTTTGTTTCTTTGACTAACAGGAATATAAATAAAACAAAACACCCAAATAGCTGCAGTTCCAGACATACCCTACACTTGTTGAACACGCAATCCTTTGTTGCTTGTGTTGACATAATAAAATAGCTCCATTTGTTTAACACAGTTCCTGCAGAGGAAATGCCTGACATTAACATGTATTAAATTTTGTTTCCAGAGGGAATTTCTTTGACAAACTTGCTATCTCCTTTAAATCAAAGTGATGATTAATTCTTGGTATAAAAACTTGGTGGTAAAATGAATGTCCTTTTGCATGTGTCTGTCTTGGCCAGTGAATTGATTTCTCCTTGTCAGCCTATGGAGACAGAAGAAATATGATATTTGAGGTCATTTGCCCACATAAGCAGAAGGGCAACTCAGACCTGACAGATATTCTTACGATGCCTTCAGATGGGTGCTGTGGCCTCCTCTGAGATCAGGCCCCTGGTTCTTTGGAGTCAGTCGTCTGAGTCCCAGTTTTTTAAAGGGAGAAATCTGGTCGAAGAGCTGTACGGAATAGGGGCTGCTCCCTTCCTGAAAAGGGGGAGTGCACTTCGGGATCTTTCCCCAGCTTCCTGTGGGCCTTACAAAACCAGAGATGCTGTTCTGGCTTTTGTGCATCCTTGAAGGCTCTGGGTACCTGTAAGAAATGCTGATTGACTAATGTCAGCCTTTCTACCCTCCTCTCCCCTCCAGAATGGCAGAACCATCTCCAAGAGCATCTTCCAGTTCCTCTCATTCTTTGTGATCTTTCCCATATTCCTATTTGATGTGGCTTTTCCCCAGACCTCAAGGGAAATCTGGTAACCCCTGCCCTACAGTGATAGCTGATATCTTCCTGAATGTACATAGCTGCTCAGGTACACTAATATTGTACCAATCCCTTCCTCCTTTCCCACCCCAGCTGCTGCCTTCAAGCCTTCTTTTAAATCACAAAATAGACCTGAGAGAAACCCACACCCTTTATGAAGATTATTTCTGTATTAGAAATCTGAATCATGCCCGTTATCTGGAACGAACTAGAAAACTGATTTCATTGCTCTGGATATTAGGATGTATCACATTGCTTGAATTCATTTGAAATAGAACAGAGTTCACACCTGATTTCATTTTGTTCCCCAGTGTTATGGATGAAAGAAGTCCCAATATCAAAAGAGAATTCAAAGCTTGTCAAGCTGCCAGTGTGACTGTTTAAGGTAGCTAGTCCTATTCCACAAGAGTAACATCTGCTTTTGGCCACCAAAGGGAGGCTGCCACGTTAAAGTCGGTCAGTGAAGTAATGTGTCTGTCATTTTGTAAATGCTACAAATTATAAGGACGTTTTTGGCCCCCTCAAACACATCAGTTGGGACAGATGGGCTTTCCAAGCCGTGGTTTGGAACATTCCCATTTACAGTAATGGGCAGGCACCTCCATGTGTGGTGAACTGTTATGTGGCTTGTAAGGTAATGATAGTGTGTCCTTCCTGCAGTGTAGTTCTATGATAACTCTTTTCTGTGAAAAGAACAGGAGGACTTGTGGCACCTTAGAGACTAACACATTTGTTTGAGCATGAGCTTTCGTGAGCTACAGCTCACTTCATCGGATAAGTGAGCTGTAGCTCACGAAAGCTTATGCTCAAATAAATGTGTTAGTCTCCTAAGGTGCCACAAGTCCTCCTTTTTTTTTTGCAAATACAGACTAACACAGCTGCTACTCTGAAACCTGTTTACTGTGAGTAACCTTCCTTTGCAATTATCATTCTGCTTCATGGCAGCTAGATGGCTTTCTCTTATTTCTTGCTTGCAGGTTCTTGGGTTAGAATAACATTATTGCATAAAAGAACCTCTTTTCCCCCCTCCATCCCCCAGAATTTCTGGAGAATCAAAACAGCCAATAGTTTATTCAGAGGGCCAGGATATGTGCATGACTCTGGTGTGAGGGAGGCAGGAGTGCTAATAGTGATCTGAAAGTCAACTGGGTGCTGCGGGGTTGACCTTCAGTCAGATTGTACCAGCCTTGTGAAACTGTTCTACTTTGTACACATTTAGGCTCCGGTCCTATTTGGGATCTCAGAAGAATGGTGTCTTGTTGAGGTCAGTATGACTGGGTGGGCATAGAGATCTAGCCTTCATCCATTGTAGAGTAACAGAATTATGTTCGTCTGCACTATGACAAATATTACAGAATGCTGACTGTGAAGTTGTAACAGATTTACTAAAATATATGCACTTGCCAATAAGGGTATAGCAGAGACTTTTAAAAATGTATCAGATTTTGCTTAATGCTACTTGTTACTCTTTAAGGAGAACATTGACTAAGTGCTCATTTAATATGTAAGATGACTTCTTCGGGGGTACAAAACCTGTCTGTACTTACGTAAAAAAAATTTATGAAGGGGTAACTGTAATCTGACTTTTTTTTTAAAAGGAGGTCTAAAATTGGCCGTTTTACAGAACAATTAACCCCTTAAAATATTCAGAATGTTCGGTGACAAAGGCTAACGTTTTTTCGGGACCTGCCTTTTTATACTTGATAAGCGTAGAGGTGTAATTTTTAAGATGTGTGTGCGCCAGTTTAAATTTCCGGTGTGCTAACAAGCTGCCGTGTGGGTAGATGGACCACTTCAGCTATAAAATTTCGGGGCAGGATTTAATCATGTGTGTCTCAGATTGCTGAGGGCTGGAGCACAGGTGCACTTGATCTATATTATTTCCCTTTCATTGACATGAGTGAGAGAGGCAAATATCCTCCTGGTTAATACTCACTCACTGAAAAGAAAATGGATATATTTTTAGGATGTTTGCTGCAGAGGCAAAAATTATGTGGATAGTTTGCCAACCTTGGCAAGAGAAAGTATCTTCTGTTGAAGTGAGCAAGTAAAACAGTGCTGCAGTTACCTGCAAACCAAGACTGTGTTCAGGACTCTGTGGAAAATGTTTTAATAGACTTTTTTAAAAAAAAAAAAAAAAAAAAGAGTTTTAATGAAATTTGCTTTATTGGAAATGATACTCTCTCCTGGAATCCTGAGAATAAGTCTTACACTCAGCTGGTGTATTTTCCCTTGAATATTGTCACAACTATTCACCATCTGACTAGTGTAGTCATTTTCTTCCAACAGTGCATCAGCTGTTGAAAATAATTGTTGTACTGTCCGTTTCCAGTAAACGGAAGTATGCTTTCAAGTTCAAGACTAGTGAGTGAAACTGTATTGATGATGTACTCCCTAAACATTAATACAGTTAAAAGCCTTTCTCCTCAAAATCCTTCTCCTGCCTTCCTGCTGTAAATATAATAATGAAGCTTGTAGCCTGAATAACTGTTACATTAATAAGATTATGTATAGGTGTGCAACTTATCACAGAAAACCGGTTCCTTTTCCAGGTGGCTACTTAAAGTTAATTGAGAGGGTGGAATTGGTGAAACACACAGAAACTTTAATACAGACAACTATAATTGAATCATAGGAAAGGATCAATATACATAACAATTAGAATAAGATAAGCACAAGAAAGTGGTTTCCTGCATTGTTGATACTTGCAATCTTGCATTGTGCATGCATATGGAGACTGTTGGAAACAGAGATGGAAGGGAAAGTAAGTGGAGCCCATCAGAAGGAAGGTCCCAATTCAGTTTACACCATGTTGGGGACCTGAGGAACCCAAAGAAATAGGATCTGGGTATGATATTTTATACCCTTTATGGTAATATATGCCAGATTTGACCCTTTTCCCTGATTATAATGTCCATTCCTACCCCATCCGTTTGTGGTATCCATAATTAAGCATTAATATCCATGAGTTACATCACTTATTTCTTAGACCACTTCTTCATATAAAAACTATAACTGCTTATATATTGCATAGCAACATCTTTGCTAAAAGCCCCCCAAATTCTCTTCTTGCAGAATTTTGTGGTGTACTATACCTGTTTGTCAGTACTTGATTGTGTCTCTGAATGAGAGTGCAAAAGGTCTGACCTGGGGTTATCTCCTTAGGTCTCTCTCATTTCAACTACACTCCAGCCTTTAATAAACTACTCCCACAAAGCCTTAACATAATATGACAGGCCCTTAACTATAGCAAGCTTAATAACCCATTTACTTATGTTCACCTATGTGCCCCCTTGCATATTCCAAGTTAATAAGCAATATATCCAGTCAGTCTGATACTCCTATGCCATTTTACCTCGGCCAAACATAAAATCACCCTCAACATGAGACAGTGTCATCGGTTATAAGATCATGTCCGGGATGAACAAGCTGCATAATTACAAAAATGTTTTGCTCTGTTAACCCTACAATTAGATATAGCAGTTGATCAGTCTGTTGTTTCAATGGATGAGTCTGGCTGTTCTGAGGATAGAGGCTATACTGTTTTGTTGGAGGCTCACAATAGATCAATAGTAATTTTGTTATGGGAATGGGCCAGATGTCAAAGAACAGAAATATGCTTTCAGATACCACTGACTTGCTATGACAATTAGTATGGTGAAAGATGTTGCTTGGCAATCGAGGCATTAATAGCGAGATTTGTTGTCCACCTGTTCAAGGGGAGGCTTTTAATTACCTTTTTGGTTGCTGGCCAGTGTGATAGTACCTCTACGTGCTTCTTTTCTTTCCTTCCCTCAGTCCCCTTGTTTGAACACAAAGGAAACATTAAATGTCTCTTTCCAGAAGAGATGAGGCATTTGGAAAGTGTGTCTATGTTACAGCAGATCCCAGGTGTGTCTTCAAATTTTAGTATACTGAGGGATGCACCGAAGGTGACAAAGGAATAGCCTTTTGGAGTAGTTGCAGTCGCAAAACATAAGTCATGCAAAAACTATTACGTACATACACCATCACAGTGCAGGGCACCTCAAAGTTCCATTGCCCTCTATATAACTTAAGATTCTGTGTGTATCAGAGAGAGAGACTGGGAGCCTTAATTATGGCATTTCCTAATTTTTGAGTGTGTTTGATTTTGCACCTTAACTTTTTAAGGTAGTTTTGGATGCAATTCCTAACTTATTTAAAAAGCTACAACCCACCTTCCCCCATCCCTAAAATCCCTCAAATGGAATCCTACTGACCCACAGCTTGGGTCATGGGCACTGTGTGGACCTTGAGATTCACAGCACCTTCTGTACTGCTTGAGCTGGTGGGGTAACTGGTAGAGGGTAATGGGCCACTACTGCTACGTGGCCCAGGTACTAGAAGGTGGGGGGATGAGACGGACTTTTGTTGGTGGGTTTCATAGATATTTGCTGACAGCAGCGGAATGTAGAAACTGAGGATTCCTGGATTCAGTTCCAGGTTCTACTAGTTACAGATCCATATGCCCCAAGGCTGCCTCTGTCTCCCTCCTTTCTGTTCGCCTTCTGTGTCTCCTGCAGCTATGCCTGTATAACCCTTTCCTCTTGGAAGAACTTGGGGAAACAGTCACAGGAATTGCAAAAGGCACATCCATGACACCAGGGCCATCACCCCCTGCCAAATGTCAAGCCCTTATTCCAAAGTATGAAGCACTAGATCAGGGGTCGTCATCTTTTTTGTCAAGCTCCATATTTCTTGGTGAAGGTATAATCAAGATCCAGACTCCAGAGAAACATTTTTCACACTCCAGTAACAACAATAAGTAAATAAAAAGATTTTGCTGTTCGTTCAAAAGCATCTGGCGGCCTGGATTGGGCCCAGGGCCCACCTCCACGGACTATCCCGAGCATCTCCGTGAAACCATTGCAGGGATTTTTTTTCAATGTGGGCAAAACACATTGACCCTTTTTTTTTAGGCTCTGGCAGACACCCAACATAGTGACTTTCAGCCTGAACTGTTAGTTTGGCAAATTTTGTAAGCCCCTGAAAAAGGGTCTTACAGATGTGAGTCGGGCAAACTTAACTATAGGAGAAGCACACAGTGACTTCTGTTTTAAGGGGGGCAGAGGGGATTTTGTTTTAAAGAGAGTAGTGTTAGTTCTATCATCTTAACAGGGTAAACAGAGCAAAAGAATGCTAAATATAATTTGTTAGGGATGCATCACTGCGTGGATCGCTTAAGAGGAGTTGAAAATAGCCACAATTGAGCCACTGTTAAAGTAATTGTTAAACATTTGTTTCTGCATGAAGAGGGATTATAACCCTGCCCTGCCTCCAAGTGTTCTAAGGGTTGATGTTTACACCCTTCTTTGACTACATCAAGCACTGTAAAAATGCTACATATGACTTTTTATTGAGAAAAAACACACACACAAGTAAATAACACTTTGCATGTGTGACATCCCAGAGGAGTGGACATCCATCTCCAGGTAAGTAGTGACAGCAGCAGGTAGAGTTGTTTGGAACGCTGCAGTACACAAACCCTGGGTTTTCCAATGAAACGGACTGATTTTATAGACGTATGCAGTGTTTTTGTAGCCATGTCAGTCCCAGGATATTAAGAGAGATGAGGTGGGTGAGGCAATGTGTTTTATGGGACTCGGTAGCTTGAAAGTTTTTCTCTCACCAACAGAAGTTGGTCCAATAAAATATATTACCTCTCCCACCTTGTATCTTTGATTTTACAGATATCACTCTGCAAAATTAGGCAAGTTGTAATAAATAGTCCTGGTTTTCCCCATCACTGCACAAATATTCTAATTCAGTTTAGGAAATATACTTGCCTGTTAATTTGTTGAAACTGCTTTTGTAATAGGTCTAGTTTTTACCTGTTTGTTTTTTATTCCTAGACGGAGTATTTAGTTAGGTCACTGTCAGTTGTCTTAGCCTTCCGCTTGTTTGAAAACCTGTGCATACAAGTGAATTCTCTGCAGGCAAACAATTGGCCTAGTAATGTAGCCACTTGAAAGCCAGACATTCAAGTGAATGGGCCATAACCCTTCAGGGCAGCCCTGCCAGTTACACAGTTGTCATCAAGCCAGCTTCTATTGTGATGCTAAGAAAATTAATCCATTCTCATGATTACATGTCAATTTTATGTTTAAAAATTATGCTTCATCATGCTGTCCCAATGTACTGTCTTTGAGCAGCTATATTACTGCATTAATTTTAGTAAAATTAATGAGCATCTTATGTAAATTCATACCTTAGCTTGCTCTTAATTTACATTGGACTCTTAAACAAGAGGTGTCTTATCATTGGCCATTGGCTCTGCTGCTCTCTAGTTTTTCATAGATCCAAACAATTGGTTTAAGAAACCCTTACGTGCAAAAGGTAGAAAAGGTTAGATGTTAGGGCTTTATCTTTCAGTTCACAAACTCCCGTTTGACACTTACTGTCATCTCTCTAAGAAAGCCCGGGGCGGGGGAGGAATTGACTTATTGCCAGTCCCTCACTTAAAAGTAAGTAATTTTAATGCAAAGATCTTTTATCTGGAGTGCTGGCAGCCTAATAAATTCAAGGGACTGTATTAAACCTGGTCAATCTAAAAAGTAATCCTATTAAAATAATTGAGTATTTTCAGAGTAAAGAATCCCCTCCTCCTCCTGTCCACAACACGTGAGAGAACACAAAAGGTAGAGTGTCCTCTGAAGAACCTTGAACCAATCCATGTTTGTGCGCAGTTCTAATCTCCCTTCAGCACAAACTCAGTATGTTGCACCCTTTTGAGGAAGCATAAAGCTTGTAATGAGTGACTAATTTACAGATTAAATAATTACAATTAAAATGAGGTTAAGTCTCCTGAACCTCTCCCCCATGCCCTGAACACTACACAAAATTAATAACTGTGTTAATGGTCACTTGGCAGCCCTGCTTTGGTTAAAGTTGTAGAAGAGTTTTCGTAATAATCCTATGTTTCACATCTTGGTAACTTTCCAAAGTATTTGTCCAGTGGGTTGAAATTCTCCATATATGGTCTTTGCTTGAAGACATTGGTTTTTTTAAAATTTGGGGTGGGGCCCCTTTTTGCTTTTCGTGTTTACATTAGAGGAATGCCAAGTCTAACCTTACCCTTTTTTTTAAACTGGTGGGCTGGGAGTTTCAGAAAGATGTATTGCAGCCTCCTTTAATGGGAGGGGCAGGATATTGAATCTTTAACCAATATATCCTTTCTTCCAATTGTTCACCTGGCATTGGCTTTTTAATAGGTTTTAACAAAAACAGCAGCCAATGCTTGAGCATCTGGCTGCAACGCTCAATTTTTCAGCTTTCAGTCTCCAGTGATGTCTGAATTCCACTAGATCTCCAGTTGCTGTAGTCTTCCAGTGCATGCAAGACCTGAATTTCTAATATGAAAAAAAAAAAACCAAACCACCAAATAAACACAACAAAAAAAATGTACGTCAGATTGTCTTTGTACACTGTTAATTTAAGAGGTACTTAGGATTACCAGTTTTGGTTGGACGTATTCCTGGAGGTTTAGTCACATGACACAATCTTTAATTCCTGGAGACTCCAGGACAGTCCTGGAGCGTTAGCAACCGTACCACTTTAAGGGGAACGAAATGTGAGTTTTGCTTACATAAGCTGAGTTTGTTACAAAAGAATGCAGGAAGTCCTTTTTTTAAAAAAAAAATCAAATTGCATTTTATTTAGAGGGTTGTAGCACAAAGAGCTTACATGTAAACTTGCCAGAGCACAAGGGCTTAGTGAGGGGTGACTTCTCTTGACTGGGGGGAGGAAGTAAAGCAAATCGGGGGGAGAGAATCACTTCTGAGCATGCTCAGTTGGTTATTGATGCTTTTACCTGTGTAATGAATCCTGCTTGCCTTGCAGCATTGCTGCATATTCTCCTTACTTGGCCTGGCCATGGCCCAAGCTCAGAGGGCTGTTCCATTCCAGGCGGAAAGTGTTGGGGTGTATAGGTACTCTGAGAGTACCGGTACTCTGGCACCTATATTGCAGTGTGATTTTTCCGTTTCTCCTCCTCTGTAGAATAGTGTCTGCAATCTGAAATGTCTGTCCTCTTGTTCTGAGGCTTTTTGTTCCATTTCTTCCATAAGCTTGGGTTAACTTGAATTAAATTGGTTTATGGCTTGCCATTTTTGGTAAAACGGCAAAAAGAAATGGTCACAGTATTCAGAAAGGTTTTCCCTTGGAGTGATTTAGTCATGCTGGATGATAGCTGAGGAGCCTTATTGACTTTGAGCTCCCTTTGGAACTGAATTCAGAAAGCTGTACAATTCTGCAGCACCTGAGAGAACACTCACTTGAATAGAGCGACTGAGAGAAGCATTTCAGTTATTGGCATTCTTCCTAATGCATTTTGTATGTGCCTATACCACAGGGAGAAATATGTGGTTATTGTTGAAATATTATCTACATGGCTTTTCAGAAGATGAAAGAGAGCCACTCTGCAGCAATGAGTGTTGTGGACGTAGTATTGTGGTAATGGTTTGGGGTTTTCACGCAGATGTGGCTCAATATGTTTTATCCCTACTATGCACATGTTTAAAAGCATTAAACTGGATACAGAATTTGTCAAATAATGCTTGGCGGGCTACTTTCTGGTGGCTGGTAATTATGGGCTGAAATGTTCTTTAAATCACTACTTCAGTATCGAGTATAGCCTGCTAGAAACTTGCTAGTGATACACATTACCTATTTTAGTAGCCATGCTGTATATTAAACATCAACTGTAGAGGTCATTGGAATAGGAAGGAGTAAATGAATCTCCCTGGTTCACTTTGAATTGATAGACTATATACATTTATTTGAATTGTAAACAGACTTCACTTCGTCATGGTGTTTCGTGCACGTTGTGGTCTGTTGGAAACAGTTCAAAGTGTGTGTCTTGTAGCCCTAGGGTGCAGTAGCTGCTTGTTTCATCTTAGAAAATCCATTTTTGTGTGTTTTTGCTAACATTGCTGGAGGACTTCGTAATTATTGTCCAGAACGGTACAACTCCTGTGGCTCTTGCTCAAACTTAAAATTCAAAACATAATCTCAAAAGTATGGCTTGGTTTTTATTTGTTACATGAAAGGAGTTATTTATTATTCATTACTAGGCAAACGACATCCAATCATTGAAAAAACCCCATAGCAAAATAGCAAACCTGTGTTGCATCTCCAAATTTCTGTATCTTGTTTACTCAGCTTTTCTGGTCTTTTATCCTTAGGAGAATAGGGCTTCCTTTCTACTAGCCTGGAGTTGTGGGTAGAATAAGTTCTCGAGTCCAGAATGATTTCTGGAAGTGCCAGGACAAGGTGGAATTGAGCCAAAAGACTGAATCAAAGTAGAAACATGGTCACTTGCCTAAGTTACCGGTGACCTAACCACAAAATAAGGATGTAGTCTCATCACCTCTACTTTAAGATTCTGTTTCAAGAAAAAGCAAATATTGTGTTTCATTGTTCTTCCTCCATTCATAATGTGTAAGTGGAATGCCAGACTCCTTTTAAAAATAGCAATTTACTTGATCTTGGGAATATTAAATGTAGCTGACAGCCACAATACACAGGTGAATGGTGACTTCTGAATGAAATTAAGAAATCACTGTTCCTGAGGCATTTTTATTCTCTTGTCCAAGATAAAAATAAACAAATCATTTTTCTAGATAACAGTAATACAATTGTAAGAAAGTGCCTTAGCATGCATTGTTTTCTTATATTAATTACAATAATGTGATAACCCTTCTGTTTTCATCTTAATGTGACTGACTACAACAGGCAGAGCTATTAAATCTGGCTGGAAGAGTAGTTCCAAGTAAATCCAGCATGCTGGTTCTGTAGGTTAATGGGCTAATTTCTTAAGTGATTCAGCTGGATGCCCTGTTAACTAACCTGGATTTAGTTTATAAACTGTGTGTAAAAGAAAACCATTACAACACTTTAAAATTGAGGCTTTGAAATAAATCCAGAAAAGCAAAGGAATTCTGAATTAAGACTTACTGTTCATTTCCTAGAATCCTAGAACATCAGGGTTGGAAGGGCCATTGTGTTATCTGAGTATTGCAGTCTATGCAGGGTTATTACTGAATTAGCTGTAGTAGTTAAGCATAGTGAAATGAACGAAGGACAGAATGACAAAATACATGAAACTGGGAGTTCAGGTTGTTTGCATCTTAATGTTTTAATGGGCTTGTTTGTAACATTATAGGCAGTAACGAACTAGTGTTGCTATACTGGCATTGATAAGATACATTGCAAGTGAGCGTCATCTTGGTATATAATTGTATGCTGTTTATATATCCTTCAGAGCTGTTTGATCATACTAATGCTTGTTGTGGTTCTATCTTAAGTGGGTCTGTGACAAACTCCTGCAGAAGTAGGGTTTGTATGAGTCAGAGGGAAAATGTGCTCTACTTTTTTTTAAAAAATTGAATTCTCAACTTTGCATATAGAATTTAATGCTAACAATGAACTATACCGGCAGCCCTTTTCATACAGCTTGTTCATAGGAGAGAGCACAGTCGAATGGTGGTCATACTTCATGGAATTACTGTTTGAAAATCAAGGTCCCAGCGTGTCTTTACTCAAGCAACTCAAGTGATACCTCTCTAATGGATGGGTCATTCATTAGCTTCCTTGTGTTTCAGCTTTTAAATAGTTTGTTCCACTTACTTCATGGTGCTGGCCAATGTAATCCAATAGGTTTTCTCTGTCTTGGCGCGGTTTGTAATTTGAGGTTTGTTACATGATAGAATGCATCTTCTTAGTTGTTAAGGCTCTAGGCCTTGCCAGGCCATGTTCCACAGTGAAGGGACTGTTGCCCAGCTGCAGAGGGACCTTTAAAACATCATTTCTGATGATCTCTCTTTCAAGCCTTGCATACACTAGCCCAGTGTTTCTCAAATGTGGCTACCAGGGGCTTTTCATGTGACCACAGCTTCCTGGGTGGTGGTTGGGGGGAAGAGGAAAGGGGGGGAAGCAGTGTTAACAAACATACAAATATCACTTTTCACAGAAACAGACTTACTAGCTATCAAGTCTTTAAACAAAACAAAACAACCAAAAAAGCAAAAGAAACAACAACAAAAAATGACAAGATCATGCAGAGCACCTTATTTGTTTCTGTTCTGTTTAGGTCCAGTAAAGAACAGAGACAGCTGTATATTTTTATTATTGAGTCTGCAATAAAAACCTACATACATAAATTACAAGTGTATATGTGCATATTTATTTGTTTTTTTCCTAAAGTTAATTAAATATTTAATGAAAAATTGTCAGAGCAGCCACCAGCAAGAGTTGGTGGCCATACTCTGAGGCCACCAAAAAAATTCTTGAGGTCCCCTCCTCCCCCCGCACTAGCATTTCCCCTAAAATTGCCCACCATTGCTAACATGGGTACAGTTCCATCTGATGGCAACATCAAGAGCGTTCGTACACGGAAATCTTGATGGTACAGTCTGGACATGTATGTAAGCTTGATCTGTCTTTCGGGATTTTTCTCAAGAGCTATGAATAAGTATGAAAAGATGACACCTGGCTCTAATGGTGATGTGGCATACCGTAGATGTTTGACTTATTAAACTTTACTGTATTGTGCCACTATTTTTGTGTAGCAAACTTGATCTGGGTTAAAAAAAAAAAAAAAGTTAATTGGAATGTAATTTGACGTGAAGAGCGAGCTTTAAGATGAGCTATCTGGGTCAAGCACAATACGCGTTTCTCCACACGTTGTGACTGTACCCTTTTCACCATTTTCTTTTGCGGTGGTGGCGTTGCCTCAAGGTTTTCATTTGAACTACGATGTATTCATCTAATTATAAGGGTGCATAAATGTTACAAAACATACTACTTCTATGACTTTCACTAGCAGCTTACGGAGCTGCAATATTATCCTACCTTCCCTGAAAAGGAGAGAAAAATCATAGTAGTAAGTAAGGCCAAAATAAACCTGTTGGAATACAGGGGTAATAACGGTTTCCAATATGCAGTATAAACCGGAAACCCTTCCGTTGTTTATAGGTGGCTGCGTTCAGTCCTAACACCATCTAGTTACATAATAAATGCCATCAATCTGGGGCCTTGTCTGCACTGAGGCTTCTCAGTAGTTGGTCTCTCACCAGTGAAGCACTTCTACTAGTTGCATCTATGGAAGCACTGATGTTGTCAGGACACAAGATTTTTGTAACCAACGTATTGTCTCCTAATCACATCAGAACTGGTCTTTCCACAGTGCCTGCACGGGGCTTGCCCTAGCAGTTCTACCATCGCTAACATCGCTGGGGTGGCATCCACGGTGCTGTCACTTGTAATGGTTTTTATGGTCTCTCAGTAGTTGGTGCTTTGTCTTCAAGCTTCAGGAGTCGATTGATTGTACGAGACTCTCTCCACTTTCGTTTACAAAAGAGGTTTCTAGCTTTTGTGTTTGGAGAAAAGCATGCCAATGTGAATAGTGTACCTGTAGTTGCTCAGAAACCAGAAGGCAAAGATGAAGAAACCAGTATTACTTTAAATCATGAGGTTTTTGAGCCTAACCAGTGATTTTTGGAGTGCCTGAGGTTGGCAATACTGTGGCCCTGTTAGATTAACAGTGGACATATTGCTGAAAAATCTCATTTAGGCGTGTCCTGGTGCCGGTCAGTATTGATGCTAATTAATGGCATAACATATTTGACTTCTGTAGCATAACTTCTAAACCTTAGCTGAATTCCACCAAGGCTTGCCTTTGAACCATTAACTTTTCATTGTTCTCCCACTTTAGTCTTAGGGTTCAGTCTCTCACTTCTTGTGCACCAAATCACCACCCTGCCCTCCCTCCATTCCTCTCTCTAGACCTTTCAGCACTGCACTGAAAGGGGGCAGGGAAGGCAAAGAGTTAAGTAAAGTTGTGCTGTTCTGAAACTGAGCCATCCAACTCGTGGTCATTCATTGCAATGTATTATTTGTCCACTGTAGAGTGTAAGTCCTTTGACAGGTTTCAGAGTAACAGCCGTGTTAGTCTGTATTCGCAAAAAGAAAAGGAGTACTTGTGGCACCTTAGAGACTAACCAATTTATTTGAGCATGAGCTTTCGTGAGCTACAGCTCACTTCATCAGATGCATACCGTGGAAACTGCAGCAGACTTTATATATACACAGAGAATATGAAACAATACCTCCTCCCACCCCACTGTCCTGCTGGTAATAGCTTATCTAAAGTAATCGTCAGGTTAGGCCATTTCCAGCACAAATCCAGGTTTTCTCACCCTCCACCCCCCCACACAAATTCACTCTCCTGCTGGTGATAGCCCATCCAAAGTGACAACTCTTTACACAATGTGCATGATAATGAAGTTAGGCCATTTCCTGCACAAATCCAGGTTCTCTCACTCCCTCACCCCCCTCCAAAAACCCACCCCCATACACACACAGACTCACTCTCCTGCTGGTAATAGCTCGTCCAAACTGACCACTCTCCAAGTTTAAATCCAAGTTAAACCAGAACATCTGGGGGGGGGGGGGTAGGAAAAAACAAGAGGAAATAGGCTACCTTGCATACCTTTGAGTGGCCTCCTGTATAACACAGGCCATAGAACTTCCCCAGAATAATTCCGAAAGCTGATCTTTTAAAAATGGACAGTGATGGAGGAATCCACTATGAGCTTTGGTATAAATTGTTCCACTGGCTAATTACTCTACCGTTAAACATTTTACACCTTATTTCCAGTCTGAATTTTCCTAGTTTCAGTTTCCAGCCATCGGATCATGTTCTTCCTTTGTTAGATTGAAGAGCCCATTATTGAATATGTTCCCCATGTAGCTACTTAGATTGTAATCAAGTTATTTCTAAACTCTCTGTTAAACTAAATAGATGGACTCAAAGAGTTCAATCACTATAAGGCATGTTTTCTAATCCTTTAATTATTGTTGTGGTTCTTCTCTGAACCCTTTACTTTCTACCTTTTTATAAGCCTTCACAGGGATAGTGACTGATACAGTGGCCATTCTTTGTGGTTAATTTGCTTTAAATATTGCTTGTTCATTCAGGGTGAGGAATATTCATATAGGACCTCTGCTTTGTTGTAGAAAAGAGCAAGAATTCACAAGCATGCTGGAACTTTTCTAACCCCCCTCCCCTGGGACCAGTTAATTCTTGTGTCTTGTGTAGTTGGTTAGGTTTCTTCCCCACAATGCTGGTGGAACTTGCTCTTGATAGACTTACAGGAGAATTTTATGCTGTGGTGGTATAGCTGTAATGGTCATAGGATCAGAATATCAGGGTTGGAAGGGACCTCAGGAGGTCATCTAGTGCAACCCCCTGCTCAAAGCAGGACCGATCCCCGACTGTCCTGGTCCCAGGATAATAGAGACACAAGACAAATGTGATAATCTTTTACTAGCCCAAACTTCTGTTGGTGAGAGAGACAAGCTTTCGAGTTTACACAAAACCTAAAGAAAATCTCTGTGTAAGCGTGAAAGCTTGTCTCTCTCACCAATAGAAGTTTGGGCCAGTAAAAGATATAACCTCATCCACCTTGTCTTATAAGACAATTAGTAGTCAAGAAGGCAAGGCTATAATTCTGTTAGATAAATATTCGAGAATGGTTTCCTCTTTTGATGCAATGAAGTAAACTTTGGAGCATAGAACTGTTCTTCGCTGACTTGCTCTGATTAGGTCAAAGCGTCCCTCTCTGAATTTGTGTGTGTGGGCGGGAGGGAGGTGGTGGTTCATTCTGATTACTTATGTCTGTGTTCTGTGGAGCCTTTTTGATTTATCTAGTAGAGCAGTGGTTTTCAACCTTCCTCCCCCCCACCCCCATTTGTAGACCCCTAAAAGTTTTTGAATGGAGGTGCGGACCCCATGGAAGTCTCAGAAATAGAGTACAAAATGACCAATACTTGCATTATTTAAAATTGGAGGTCTAATTTTGTTTGTACTCCATCATCAACCACTTCGCTAAACTGGATGCTTTCCAAACACATTTCTTTTGAGACCGGAAACTAGATGTCAGTCAAAAAAACAAACATTCTTTTTTGTGGCATGTTCCGCTGAACGCTTGGACAAGCATTATTGCTCATTTTATTTTATTTTTTTAAGCTCTTGCTTAACTAGTACTATAGTCTGTTTCTTTTCAAGTATTAAGTGCGATGGAATGCTTGCATAAAACATACGCTATTTTGGTTAGGAGTTAATCTCTTCCTGTTGCTTACTCTGCACCTAAATACAATGTTTGAATGTTGAAAGCATTTCAAACTATCAGTGGACTCTTTCTGGATAATTAAGTGCTTTTCAGGAGGCTATGATCTGTGAATGAAGCTGTTCTTCAGAGCTGGTAACCTACTTTATCTTCATAGTATTTCTAAAATGTTATGCAGCCCCTGTGTTGAAGATGCTCAGGCCAATTTCATCCATGATCCTTGATTTTTTTTTTGTTTCATCTCTGCTAGCAGTTTACCCAAAATGTACTTCCCAACCTTTCCGTAACAATATCCTGCAATTGTAGCAGAGAGGAAAGACAAGCTAGCTAAAATTCCCACCAAACCAAATGGAATTGACCCTTTTTCTCCTCCTAAGGAGTTGGTGTGAGTAGCTCGTGTGCACACCAGCTGCTGCAGGCTTTTTCCCTGTCTAGACCAGCCCTTAGAGGTGGTGATGTTTCCATGCACCCCCAAACCAGTCTGGTGAGTGTAGTGTTCTTGGACGTAGATAAGCTCGCTAAACTGGCAGTGCCTCCTGCTTGCACACAATCACCTAGCATAGAAGATGTTACTGCATCCAAATTCTTGCAACACAGTGCTTCTGGCTGCCCGTCTTTTTTTTTTTTTAAACTGTCTGGTCACAAGGTTGGGATCCCTTTCTTTTTGGATGTGGGGCTAGCAGCTGCTAACCGTGCATTAGTTATGTCAAAATTAGACTGTTGCAATATCCTCTATGGGACTGCAACTGAAAACTTTTCAGAGATTCAAGCTGGTGCAGAATGCAGCGGCTCACTTACTAAGCGGGATGTTGTGCTGGGAGTATGACGCCGGCACTCCAGAATCTGCCATGGATGGAGTTGGTTGTATCCTATAAAGCCCTAAATGGCCGGGGAGCGGTCTACCTGGTACCTTCACATGTCCTACTGCCACAGCTACAGGTCCATCTTGTTATAAATGAGGGGGGGCTTGCACGCAGGATGTTCTGTGAAGATTTTGGTGCCCTGGAACTCCCTCCCCCCAGCACTGAAATAAGCTGAATTTGGTGACTTTCCAGGCACGCTGCAACTGAAGCTCTTTTTGATAGCAGTTTTTGGAGAGTATGGTATTGGTAAGTTGCCAGAATGAAGGGGTGGAATTCATTTTTTGTAGGTGGCTGGCTGGCAGAAATTTATTTTTCTAGGGCTGTGTTGTATTATTAATGGCCTAGAGCCTTTGTTTAGGCATCTATATTGCAGCTTTTACCAAATTACCACAGTAATATCTACGCAGGGTTTCCAGATGCTTAAAGTAAGTGTCTGTCATGGATACTGTTGGCAAATGTAGACTTGGGAAGGGTGTCTCTTGTAAAAGTACCGACGTAACCCACTTAAACCTTAAACTGCACATACCCCTCAAGAACTCGACCTCTCGCAAGAGGGAATTCATCTAGTTGTAAGTATATTGAATTGCTTAACTTTCTAAAGGTAATATTTTTTACCAGACAAGAAAAAGCCCTTAAATTATGAGCTGTGGGTATTGTAAAAATCTGGTGTTTTAATGCCCAGAGCGCATCAAACTCGGGGGGAAAAAAGCTATATTCTGCATAACAGCCAGCGCAGTGTAAGATATAGCTGTTACCTAGCAACAGGTGGAAACATGATGAGAATGAAAGGTGCTTGTCTGTTGCTGAGGCGAGTGTAATGCAAAATGTTCACTAGGCTGTATTGCTCTGTGTTCTTAAAATCATGGGGTAAACTGAAGAGGAGCTGATCTGCCTTTGTTGATGTCTAGTATTAAATTCCATGTGAAATAGTAGTACTTCTGGGTGGACAAGGCAAAGAGGGGAAGAGTCCTGTGCTTCTGAACTACTTCAGACTCATGAGGTTTTGACTTAGCATCGTTCTCCTCCACTGATTGAGGTGTCTGGGAATGTAATATGGAAACGCCAGCTTCTCAGGAGCAGGTGGTTACTTTGGCTTGTTCTACAGCATGTGCCATTTATAGCCACTCTAAGAATAGCCTGGTGCAGCTATACTTCCCGCAGCAAAATGTTGTTTAGGATGGTTACTGCTTGGTTTGTTGTAATGTCTTTTGGAAGTTTAATTCCATATTCTAGTACCTTGCTAAGGTTCAATCCTTGGTTTGATCTAAGTGACTGGAATAATCCCATGAATCATTAGGGGAGGATGCTGCTATAAAATCACTCAAAAACCATGAAATTCATCATACAAAATAAAACAATCCCTTTTCTTATTTTAACTTTTTTGTCTACTCCCTAGTCTTCGCTTACTGACTGAAAATGTACTACAGGGATGGAGATGGGTAGATTCCCCCTCTCCCCAGGCACATAGTACAGTTAGGTGCCCAAAACACAAGTTCCTTAGGCTACTATGAACATCCTAGCAACAGCTGTCAGGTAATTTTGTTTTCCCACAAAAATGTGACTTGTACTGTAAGACTCAGTTTTGATAGACAAAATAAATGATCAAATCTGACTCGCTATTGCAGCTCCTGCCCCATCAATAAACCTGGTCCAAACCCTTTGATTCCTAACACAGTATTGAGGGAAAGTATAGAGTACTTTCCATACATATGTGGCAACTTGTGACAAACAATTTAAAATTTGGCAGATGCGACAAAACCGTTAGCTGTGTCCTGACACTACTTCTGGGGTTTAGGAATGTGTTTGTGTAGCAGATGGAGCTATTAGTTAGCTGTGCTATCTTGAAGAATTGCTTTCCGAGGTAATCAGCTCTGCTCATTTAGGATGTCGTTTCCCCACCTTGAAATGTCAACTGAGGAAGCAGGAATGATTAATCGCTGCAGTTTGGACACTGCTCTAGAATAACTGCATAGGGGGAGTCTTTCCATAGAGCACCAACACCACAGGGAGTTTAAAGTGTTCTGATGCAAAGCAAACAAGATGGAAAAGATGACCCTGATGCTTCCTGACGGTTGTGTGTTAGTGCATAGAGTTTCTGTGGCAACCTGAAGATTTGCAATTCATAGGAGGAGTGGAGCGAGACAAAACTAAGTCCTGGCTGTCATTCCACTGGAATGACTGCCACCAACACCTGGCAATCTTTCCTTCAACTGCTTTCCTTTCACGCTTGGGGGGATAAATCACATAAGAGTAATATGCATAGTAAACCCTCTTTGTAAAATATGTATGCCTTATATATTTTGAATGAGTTGGAACTTGAAAAAGTTAAAAAGAAAGTCAATATTTGTGATTTTTTTTCTTGGATGCCTTATTTTTGGTGGACAATGATGCAAGGAAAACTAGAGCCAGTATTAACTTCCCCTCCCACCGCCAAAAAAACAAAAAAAACTCAGGTTTTTCACCTACTTAATTAGAGAGCATGAGAATAAAATATCTTGCATTTTCAGTTACTGATCCTGTTAATATGTCACTGATGACCAGGGTTTGCACTTCTTTCTCTCTAGCAGATTGAAAAATTGTAAGACTTTCAGTAGTAGAAACTTTGACTTCAAGTTTCACTCAAGCTCTGTAGCAATAGTAGTTTGAATATCGCAAGATAGAATTTTTTCATGTATAATATAGACATGAGGTGCAAAATAGGGCAATCTAGGATTTGCGGTTTGAAAGGGTGCCAGCTACAGCTCCTAAGTATGACCAAGTAATTGAAGAGTATTAGGCAGTTTGGTCTCTTCATGAATATGCAGGATTTCCTGTATCTGTCTGTCCTTTGTGCTTGCTTCCCCCTATGTTTTTTCTGACCTCCTAGCTCTTGATTTACGCAACAGATAACATATGCTAACTGATTTACAAAAGTAACTCACTGATTTTATTTTCATGTCAAGTGAAAACAGAAATACTTTAAAAGGGTGTTCAAAACACTAAGCGTAAACTAAACTTCTGTAAAATGAAAAACTTGTCTTTTTTTTCCCCTTGTCAAAACTTTAAAGTGTGGAGCACTGGAAACTCATTAACAAGAATTTCCTTTTAAGCACTAGTTTCTAGCAGGGCTTAACCTTAAACAGCTATATATCCCCAACTGAAGTTAAAGGTTTCCTTTGAACATGATAAAAATGTATCACTGCGGTAAACCTGGTGTAGTCCGTTTCAGAAGAATTTGTGGTGTTGCCTGTCCAGCTTTTCCCAGGATTGTTCTCTTCCCCCCCCCCCCCACCCCTTTTGTTTTGAAGCAGCTGTCCTAAGAAATCTGCAAGGGTGCTCATAGACATTGCCAGCTGTCCAGTTCTAGGGACTCAGGATCATCCCAGCTGTCCCTTGAGAGATGGCAACTCTAATGACAGATGAATGGTTGAAAATCTAAAGGCGTATATTGTGGAAATGACTGACCAATGTCAACATGCTTAGTTTTCAGGGTAGCAGCCATGTTAGTCTGTATCCGCAAAAAGAAAAGGAGTACTTGTGGCACCTTAGAGACTAACAAATTTAACATGCTTAGTGTTTGTATGCAAAATGAAGATGACAGTTTAGTTGCCTGAAGGAGCTTACAATCAGCCAACACATCAAATGATTATTTATATAGTGCTGTAGGTTTGTATGGTGTTTTACAGACCAATATATTAGATTCCTCACTGTACACTCTCCCCCCCCACCCCGGCAGCCTTTCTAAAGTTTAAAGTTACTGCAGCTGAGTGAGCTATCCTGAGAGATGCTTTCAGAAATCTGATTTGTGATTAGCCTCCCTGGGTGACTACTAGGGTTCAGAAACAAAACTTCAGGTTCAGATTCATGTAGTGGTTGCTGCATCAGACTGCAGCGTGCTCTGCTTTCGATTCAGCCTTTTCTGTTGCACATGTTCATTTACTTCAACATTTGTTCATCTATATATCACCTGTTTTATCAAAGTACTTCTATGGGGCTCATCACAATACGATGTAGGCACTTCTAAATGTGACTTATCCAAGGCCATACGCTCAGGCAGGGATAGAATCCAGGGGCCTGACTTTCATAAGTGCTGAGCACGCACAATGCTCCTTGCAGTCATTGGAGGCTTTGGGTGCTCAGTGTTTCTGGGGCCTCATTTTACAGTTTTTTCTCCTGGGTGCACTGTGGTGTTCATGCATCTTGTGGCTTATCTTAGTGCCATATTGTCGCTTGATATTGGTTTGTCTTGTTTTCTTGATTGGCATGTTACTGCTATGTGCTGTTAGTTGAATAACTTTAAACCAATAAGATAAAGAAATTTGACAATCTCCTGAACCTGCAGTTCTGTGCTTTGCAACCTGCCAGTGGAGAAATTATGCCAGTTTTTTTATTAAATAGATGATCACACTGTTGTCATAAACCTGACTTTATCCTGTTTTTCAGTAACTTGAGAATACATGGTTGATTGAGAAGCCATACAGTAGGTAAGGTACTGCTCAGAGCTGATGATTTTCCAGGATTTGTGATGTGATGGCTCCATCAAGGAATTCAGTTCTATAATTTCTAGCATAGCAACTTATTTACCTCAATCAGACGTGTTTGTGAACTTGTATAAATGTTATCGTTATCCAGTCTAGCTGTGTCTCTCTCCAAAAACCACGTTCATTTGTTTTTGATGTAACTAATGCCTGTAGCAAGATTTTGAAGTTAATTGCCCAGATGTATATTGCAAATAAGATGAAGCGTTACAACAAGATAGCAGTAGATGAATGGATTGAGAGAACAACCCTGGGGCATGTGCCTATGAATAGACGTGTAAAAATGCATTAATTTTGAACTTCTGACTTGAAATATTTTGTGTAGAAATGTTTAAGTAGTTTTCTATCAAGTTTGATCTTTTGAATTGCCAGACGTTTTTGTGGTTGGCGGGAATCAAACGTATTTTCTTAAATGATCTGAAGCTGTCAAGCAAGTTTGAGTGAATAGATCTAGATGGAAATCTGTACAATTTGTGCAGACAATAGCATAGAACTGTTTTTTTCCCAATAGTTTTAAAAAGCCAATTTAGTTCCTATCTGTTTACGTTGAGACGGTTTAGTGTGCAAACATTTGTGCAAATGGAAGCACGTTGCGTTACTTTGTATTTTTATATTGAAATGTTCATAACTTTTGAGACGAATGATTTGAGCATTGTTTGAAATTTAAGTGTATTTTGGGTCAGCTAGATTTGTTTCATGAAGCTGTGTATATATTTCCTAAAGTGTACAATAAACTAATACAGGAATATGGGTCTTGTATTTTCCAGATGCTTAGAAGTCAGTCTCCCGTTTAAAAGATATTTTTTCACTCTATTCTTCCCCAAAATGGCATTAGGAAAGAGATGGTTTGTTTTTTTAATTGTTTTGGGCTAGTAGTCCCATGTTCAGATCTCACTTGGAATGGATAGAAACTTCCTGGCAGATGAAACCACAGCAGGCTTGATCAGGTGGAAGTATTTGGCACAAAATGAATGGTTAAGCTGGCAGAGCTATCAGTCTGAGGCTGTCCGAAGCATCCACCAATAGGTTTCGCCAGTGGGATTTACATTCTCAAGGTTAACATAAATCATATAAAGCATATATTAATCAAAGCTTTTTTTTGTATGAAGGATAGAATACTCTTATCGTGCTAGTGTAGCAATGAAATAGTCCCTTCCAGTTGACCTAGTGTGAAGATCTGAAGACTAGGACTTGTGTTTTCCAAATATAGGAGATTACTTTGTGGATCACTTTTTCTTTGACTCTGAGCCTAGCGCAGTGTTGACGTGCAGGTAGCTGAAAACTGCCTTGACATAGCTGGGCATCAGTAAGCCAAAATGAACACAGCATGGTTCATTAAGATTTACAACTCAAACATAAATAATTCAGAATCAACAAACATAACATTAAAAAACCCTAAAACACTCCTGGCATAGCACATAGATCAAAAGGATCAGACTACTAGATAGAAATGATTTGGTTAGAGACATAGTCCCAGGGGCACAGTAACTTACACTGTAAGGTTTTTCTGATCCTATTAAGTCCATTGTTGGACCTTACTAAAGCGAATGGACCAGAAAAGAGAAAACAGCAGGGATATGTCAGGTGAGGAATTAAATGTTCTGAAATAGATTTACTCTGTAGAAATGTACAGGCTTCTTTGTAGTCACAATCTGTTTTGTTTAGTTTCTATCAATTAACATTTTCTTTTGCAGCAAAGGTCACAATTAGTAAGCATCTCAAGTGCAAAACATGCTTTCCAAGTGAACCTTGTTGCAGAGTGAAGATTATTGTGCAATCTGAAGTCTTCTCTGGGAGTTTTGCCCCAATCATCTGTGTAAGTTTGACCCATCATGGCAAAGCTACTCTTGGCAACAAGGCTGCTTATTTGAAAGTGGTAAATGGTGGCTTTGCAGGTTCACACTAAACATTGCACTCATGCTATTATGCTGGTGCCTGCATTGGGTTCAAATCTCCTAGACAAGGCCTTAAGTTCATGGTTCAACTGTTGTATTTTATAAATGAATTCTGTTTGAGAGCAACGTGTTAATATTGTGGGAGTCTCTACCCATTTGGATGTGTGGGCAAAAAATACATGGTAGACCTCCCGTCATGCTGAAGGGCTTTGGGGGAAGCTGCCATTGCCAGAGGGGCCTTGAGTACTGTAAGTAAATGTATAGGCATTTCTGGTGTCTACAATTAGAGGGATGTTGCTAAATCGGAAAGGGCTCAGATTGGAAAACATGCTTTATAGTCATAGACTCCAGGAGCTCAACCCAAGCATTAACCAAGGGATGGTTAAGGGGTAAACTTGATCAGTCTACTAGGGAGTCTACGCAGGGAACAGAAATTTGGTGAGAGGGCTCTTCAGTGTAGCAGGCACAGGTATAACAAGATCCAATGGTTGGAAGTTGAAGCTAGACAAATGCAGGCAAGAAATCAGGTGCGCATCTTTAACTGGGTTCTTCGCCATTGGCACAGTTGTGACGGATTCAGCTGGGCTCAGTTTTTTCTAAAAGAGATTCTCTAGTTCAAACAGGAACTAATTTGGGGAATTAAACCAGAATTACACCAGGGTTCAGATGAGATTCTCTCTCAGATTTTTATCTATCAATTCTGCTCCTGCTCATTTGACAGTCTTTACCATTGGACTTTCCACTACTATCCCCAGCTCCGGCTACTTCTGAAACCTATAAAAGGGTGTTTTGAATGATGTTCGAACATCTCACGCCAGGCAGATTTACCCTTAGAGTTCCTTAGGGTTTGGTAGTACCCTTCCACGGCACAGTTCTACTCTTGGGACATCTGAGGGAAATGAGTGTGTTGATAGTAGGCTCCCATCCTCTTAAACACTTAATTTGGGCTCGATTAGCCTGAACTCGGTGCTTTCATCCTGTAGTCCCGCTGTCGTGTGGTAAATAGGTTCCTCCTTGCCCATTTTGAGACTGTGCTGCTATTCCTCTAGTATGGACTCCCTCTTCTAAAATGGTACTTTTTTTAATGGTTACTTTGGCCAGACGAGCTGCAGAGAGACAACTCCCTTCTCCTGCAAAGAACCATTTCAGCACTTTCTACAAGGATAGAAGTTTGAGTAGCAGCCGTGTTAGTCTGTATTCGCAAAAAGAAAAGGAGGACTTGTGGAACCTTAGAGACTAACAAATTTATTTGAGCATAGATAGAAGGATAGAAGTGTCAACTTTTCTCTCAAGTTTCCACTTGACACCAGAATTGCCTATTCTGGTGTCTTATAGTACCACCAATCACCATAATGATGGAGTGCCTTCCATGTAAAATTATCAGCAATAGCCAAGGCCCTAGGGTTTCATGGGTATTTTACTGACTCACCAGAAAATATAGCTTTGTTGATGGCCATTGCATACTTCTAGAAAACCAAGTACTGAACTTACTTTTTCCTTTAAAAGAATCAATCTTGGGATTTTTGCTGTCCTGGAATTGTACTTTATCTCACTCATGGTTTCTCTCTTAATCTGAGTTCTTTTTTAAAGGGCTCATTTAGGAACATCATCTTCCTTTCTCTACTGCTTCATATATTCCTTCTCTAAACTGTGATTTAACAAGTCCCTGAGTCTTATCTTTGTAGATTATAACACTCTCTATCTCATAAATATTGTGTTTAAAATACTGGCTCCTGAAAAATATCGCATTGGAATAATTCTTTTGCAGTCTTTGTTTTTGCTAAAACCTAATCTCCAATACTACTGTTAGTCTCTCTGGGGTTGCATTTAAGGGAAGTAGTGTTGAATTGGATGCATAATTGTGGAGTGCCTAATTAATTTTTCTTTTGGTAGCTGATAAACTTTGGCTTTTGGTCTCTGCAGTCTTTGACATTAATCTTAGTAAACTGAAATGAAAGTGTGAGCAACTTAAACTGACCCAGTAAATTCAATTTACAGCAGGATATTTTAGAGCATAATGTAGAGAATATTCTGGTGCAGATTTATCATTAAATAACTGGAGACAGTTACTGGCTACTCCTTTCCTGGAGTCTAATAGAATTTTCTGTGAATCTGGATTTCAGCCCTCGGTTCTTGCCCTGCTGTAGTAACCATCCTGACTGTAAGTAGATTGCGTGAAATAAAGGACCCGTGGCTTAACTGTTCTTGTTGTGTATAATATAAGCTGCTTGAGTGCTCCACTCTCTTTAAGTCCTGGGGCTAAGCATTAAAGGGAAGTTCTTTTTCCAGCCAAACTGTACAGTGTACAACTACTGAGCCATGAGTTAACAGGAATAATTTTCAGTGCCTGATTTGAGATCCAGTTTATATAAATACATTCTCTTTCTCTCTTCTCCCCCCCCCCCCCCAAAGAAACAAAACAAAACACCAATACTCAAAATATTGAAAGAGAAAATTCACTACATAGGTATGCAATGTTCTTGTTTCTTTGTTTACCATTTGTACTGTAGGTACTGTATGTATTGGTTTGGTTGAAATTATACCGTAACATTTAGTGCAAAAGCAAAATATTTTCAATGCATTATATAACTGTTTTCCTATTCAGGCTACACACATGTAAACCAATGGACTTAGTAGTACCAATAACCAATAACTTCACTAATTGTGTAAATAAAAATCCTGGTGTTGTCCTCCCATTCTTCCAAGCTTTAATTCTAGACTCCTTTTAGAATCTGATTCAGCATAGCACTTAAGTACATGGTTAAAGTTAAGAATGTGTTTAAGTGCTTTGATATGGTCCTTAGTGAGGTGGCCTATCATAAAGCCTTTGGTACATTCAGAGAATACAATACAGAATGTTTGCACATGGTTAGGGGCCTACCAAATTCACAGCCATGAAAAACGCATCATGGACCGTGAAATCTGGTGTTTTGTGTGTTTTTTACGCTACACTATACAGATTTTAGGGAGGAGACCAGTGTTTCTCAAATTGGGGGTCCTGACCCAAAAGGGAGTTGCTGGGGGGCATGGATTTGTCACCCTTACTTCTACGCTGCCTTAGGAACTGGGCATCCGGAGAGCGGCGGCTGCTGACTGAGGGCCCAGCTCTGCAGGCAGCATTGCAACAGCAAGGGTGGCCGTGCCCGACCGTGCCATCCTCGTTTCTGTGCTGCTCGGGGCGGTGGCTCTGCCGTCGGAGCTGGGCGCTTGGCCAGCAGCCGCCGCTCTCCAGCCGCCCAGCTCTGAAGGCAGCGCTGCTGCCAGCAGCAGTACAGAAGTAAGGGTAGCAGCACTGCGATCCCCCCTTCCCCCCCAAAAAACCACCCACTCCTTTTGGGGGCAGGACCCCTACAATTACAACACTGTGAAATTTCAGATTTAAATGGCTGAAATTATGAAATCCACAATTTTTAAAGTCCGGTGACCGTGAAATTTACCAAAATGGAGTGTGAATTTGGTAGGGCTCTACACATGGTGAAGTATATGGTTAATATGAAATGGCGTGTATCAGAATAAAGGGACATGTTTTCGTTTACTCTCAAAATTCGCCAATCTGCGGTGTCTCTTGGTCATCCAGTGTGAATTAGCCCGGTTCTAATATAGTTTAATTACCTGTGTGTGTTAGGTTCTGCCCTCATGGGCAAATGAATGGTTGGTTTATCTGAACCATTTCTAACTATATAACATACAAAATGTAAGGTGAGTATACGTAGAGTGTTGAATCTTCAGAAGATTGGAACATAATTGCCATATCAGATGATAAAACAGCGTGTTTATTCCAGCATCCACTCTGACAGCAGCTGTTATCTGATGCTTTAGGCAGAAGTTCAAGAAAACCCACTGTGAACAACGTCAACTCACCCTAGAGGAGACTTCTTCCTGGTGCCCCCCGCCCCCAATCAATCTTAGGTTGACTCATTTTCCAGTTGTGTGCAAACCTGTTTTAAATTTTGACCTCACTGTCTTGTGGCAATGAGTTCCATAGGTTAATTATGTTACAGTGGGTGTTGGGGGTGGGGTGGAGGGAATAGTTTGTTTTCTCAGTTCGAAGTGTTTTCAATTAACTGAACATCCCCTTGCTCTTGTATTATTAGAGGATGAATAGAACCGGACATTTAACCTTCTATATTATTCGTTGTTTTATATACCTCTATCATAACTCATCGCTGAACTTAAACAGCCATACTCTATTTTGTGAGCTTCTTCATGCCTTTAATGTTCACTGCTTGGTCTCTGAACCCCTTCTATTTCTGCTCTATCATTTCTGAGATGGGGAGACCAGAACTGCACACAGTATTCCAGGTTGGTCCCAGTTATCTCTTTGCCTAAGCTCTAAGATGACTGACCTATTCAAAATATCAGAGTAGCTGTGCTCTGTGTTTACTGTTACTCTACAGATGTATTCATTCCACATTTACAGCCTCAACAGTTTTCACATAAGAGTTTAATGATTCTGATGGGCAGAAATAGGAGTGCTAGGTATTGTTTCTCTTGGCACATTCCAAAGGATTAATGAGAAACCAGCAGAGAACTGGCCAAAGAAGCAGAACTTTGAGCAGGAGCCTCTCCTGTCACAGAATAGTACTTTAGGTTTTTTAATAATTGACAACCTGGAGTCTTCTCTCAGCCTGTGGCAAAGTGGTGCGTTAATTGTTTGACTTGGTTTTATAAGGACGAGGACTGAGCTATAACATTTAAACAATGCCAGAAATGGCATGTTGACCAATGGATAACATTAAACTGAAATTCTTAGTGAGTACTACACTATATCCCTGGGGACGGTTTAAATTGCCTGCTGTGGGTTCCTTTCCCTCAATAACCAAACACAGTAAAGCTAATGATGAAGCAAACCCTGTGGATGAAATTTGGTCTCCTCTTAAAGTGCAACATTACCGAGATTTTATAGGTAGCTCCTGACCCATCCATCTGTTGGTAGTAATTGTATATCCCTTTTCAAGACCTCTTACCCAACACTAAATTCATAATTACAGTTCAGTTATCAGGTTTCTTAGTACTACCTGTTGTCAAGGAGACAAATAAGGCCTGTTGAACTAATAGAAATTGTACTTTAGAAGGAACTGGCACATGCTTGTACTTCTAGATGTGAGTGATCTGATTCATTTAGGTTCTTCAGATGTTAGCTGCAACAATTATATTTATTTTTATAGATTAACTTTTTTGTACTCTCATGTGGATGTTTAAAGTACATTGTTCACGCATGTTTGTGTTTACTGATGGGGAATGCTTCATGGAACTTGGTAATACCGATTCGATGGTAGACACACACGGTGGTGATTGCATTGGTACAGTAGTGGGTGTGCAAAGAGGTTATATTTGCAAACCAAATAACATTCTAAGAGGTTAAAAAAAAATGAAGATACAGTCCCAGGTGGGTAGTGCACAGTCTGTATTGCCATGTAGTAGTAATCAACTCTTGTGGGATTCTTACTTGTGGGTGGCATAGTAGGAGTGGGCACTGCTGAGGTGGGGGAGGTTTCTCATCCCTTATAGAGGTAGCAGAAGAGTGAGTGTGTGCATTCCCATGTATGTTTGCGTAACCTGAGAAGTGGAAAAGCTTATAATTTTATATTGACGTGCACTTCAGTGATGTCTCTTACACACATTATTCTTAATGCTTTTCACATACAACATCCCCAGGAAGTAAGGTATCCATCTCCATTTTACAAATGGGCATACTGAGATACAGTGAGGGGAAGGGACTGGTCCAAAGTATGTCAGCAAGTCCAGTTGTAGAACTGGGAACAGAATATTGGTGTTCTGGCTCTGTCATCTGTGGCAAACACTAATGTACCATGTTTTTCCCCCTCTTGAATCTGATGGATTAATGTTGGTTTCTTCATTTTATGTCACTATTAAGGGGATGTGTTCAATCTTTTGTAAGGAACACAGCTCCAAGAGCAGCATTTCTGCTGCTTGTACCCCAAGCAGGAGAAGATTATGATGAGTCTACTTAAATTAGAGGTGACAAATTTATTGATAATTAGCATTGCCTTTTGTTTTACTAGGGCAAAATGTGAATTTATAAAAGCTGATTTGCTTTATCTTTGGCCTCAGGAATTCTGAAGCAGTTGTACTTATTCTTAATTGCTCATTTTATGGGTGAAAATTAGGTTGTAATGTAGGCTGTATTGTGGGGAGAATATAGTAGAACTGTTGTGGTTGTTGAACATCAAGTGAAAAATTGGTACTGAGGATTGCCTAATACTTTGCAAATTCCAATTTTTATTAAGTTTAACAATGCAAGCATTTCATACTATTCTACAACTAAATATAGTAATGAAAATTTTATCTGAAGTCAGGAACATTATCCAGATATGACTTGATGTGTGTAGGATGCTGCACATCAACTTAGTGGTACAGATTGTGTTAAATGGGCCTGAAATAATCTTCAGGAAAGAAAATCGCTTTCTATTCTTCTTGGCACAAAGTGTTTGTCACAGATATGCATTCTTATCCACATCTTGTTAGTGAAATCATTGTACTTTTTCATTACGAGTTTTATGCAAATATGCTGGCTTTCCTTGATTAGGTTTACATGAATAAGCTGTAACTATATACTGAGGTGATATTAATGTGTGATAATTAAATGTGTAATTAATATGTGTAATTACGATCTGAAAGGTGCATTGTAGTCCCTGTGCATTGTGTTGATTTATGGCAGAGGTATTGTGCACGCAGGGAGATAGAATTCTAGTTTTATGCTTAACACTTCTTCCTATAAATCTTCAGCCACTTGTAGGGAGAGAACACATTCTTTTATTTAAGTACAGGGAGTCTTTATAGCCATGGGAGATGCAGAATTGCATTTATACCTTCTCTTGGTGTTTCCTGGTTAAGCATTTGTTTCATAAGCAGCCGCAGATATTGGGAGGAGGAAAGGAATACAGTTAGAGTGTTTTGAGGAGGCCACAGAGTTAGAACTCTGCTTTTCAGACAGAAAGCAAGCTTGTAAGATGGATGTCAGAGTCATTCTGCAGTGAGTCAGAAACATTCTTGTTTAGCATCACTTTGGATAGATTTTGCATTCGTTCCATGGGCGATCCTAGTCACTCTTCCTCTTCAATCCCTCCTGCTTCATGTAGTGGGGATTTGGCTATGAATAGAGTTTCATTCCTTATCCATCCCTTTGTCCAAAAAGCCAGCTGCAAAGGGCAAACTTAAGATCTCGTGCCCCCACCTGATTTGCCATAAAGCTGCCTCAGTTTGCATCTGGACTCATGTGCAAAGTGTTGGAGCATTTTTGTGGTCTGGATTACGTTGTAATCATAAACTGACATGTAGGCACCATCAGTACCAATATGCCTACTGTTGGCTTATGAGGCACCATGTTTGACAGCTCTGTGTTGTAGCCTTTGGTGGTATCTACGTTCATGTTTCAGCCCTGTTTGGTTCCATGTGAAGCTGTGACTTGCGGTCAGTGAACTTAATAGAGCCAAATCATTGGCAAAGGCCAGTGTAACATCAGTTAAATGTCTGATACATTCTCTGTTGAGGACTATATCTTTTCCTGGTGGGAGGACACTCTCAGTGACTGAATAGGTTATTTTAATCTTTAATTCCTGATTTATGTTTAATTTATTAGAGTTCTCTTATCAGACTTTCAAGATGGTTTCATTATGTACAACTTTATATAGATAAGGGCAAAGGACATGGAATTTAGAAGGGTTTTTCATGTACTTCATTTTGTATAGGTAGATACTGGGTTGTAATCAGGGCATTTCATGATGGTAGAAGTTTTCAAATTCCATCACTAGATGGGTCACCTAGAACTTTCTTACTCTTGTTCTATCAATTGAAAGCTGCTGTTGTGCCTATTCTTCCTCCATCACTTTCTCAAAATGTGTCATAACTACCTGATTTGCCCACTCATAAGAACAGGGGTGTGTCATTCTTGTGGATGTATGTAGACTGGATCCATTTCTCTCAATGCTGTTCCTCCCTGTCACGACAGGGGTGACTTCTCTTTCAAGTACAATAGAACCTCAGAGTTACGAGCACCTCGGGCATGGAAGTTCTTTGTAACTCTGAACAAAACGTTATGGTGGTTCTTTCAAAGGTTTACAACTAACCGTTGATTTAATACAGCTTTGAAACTTGACTATGCAGAACACAAATGCTGCTTTTAACCATCTTAATTTAAACAAAATAAGCATGGAAACCATTTTCTTACCGGGTCAAATCTTTTTAAGTTTCCTTTTTTTTTTTTTTTTAGTTGTTTACATTTAACACAGTACCGAAACTGCATTAGCTTTTTTTCAGTCTCTGTTGCATACTTCCAGTTCCAAATGAGGTATGTGGTTGACTGGTCAGTTTGTAAGGCTGGTGTTTGTAACTCTGAGGTACTATTGTAGCTTATTTTCATTGCAGTTGTTGGGGCGATAATGTTAGCATGCCAGTAAGAACACTCTTTAAGCGCACTTGGTGAAGGATTTCCACGTCAGGCGGCATTGTTAAGGGAATTAAAGAAGCTCCTCAACTCCTCTGACTTCTCTGTACTTGAAAGTGACTGAGGAAAGATGCAGCTCTAGTGAGGTCATAATACACTTGAGATCCTTACTGTGAGCCTGGGATGCAGACGACTAATGCCATGGGTAATTGCAATATAAGAAGAAGCCAGGTTGGAGATTATTTAAATCTGTTTAGACTATCCTACTGCTGCATAGTCAGTGTTTCTTGTCACGTTTTGGGGAGAGCCCAAGGGCCTAATAACTATCAGCATATAATTTTGATACACGTGCATATGTATGTATGTTTTTTTGAATAACTCGTGGAGGGTTTACTTAAATTGTAATGCAACACGTTTCCAAGGGGGACTCTCAGAACAGATGTCTTCTCTGCTATGAATGTATTGGGATCAATCCATTTTGTGCTTACAGACCCCCCTTCTGTCTGGTGCACTCTGCCCTCTAAAAGCTTCCTGAATTGCTTTTTAAACAAGGCAGCTACGACAGCTGCAACCGTTGGATTGGGCCATCTGCCAGCATGAAATGTATCCTTTCCTACTGAGAGTCTAGGAGCAGACGAAAAGGGAGTGATATTTCACACACATGGAGACACTGAAAGTGTGTGTGTGGGGGAATATTAAACTGGTTTAATTTAGGACTATTTCAGTTGGGATTATGGTGTTGGTCATCTTTAGTCCTCAAAGAAAGGGTATTTATTTATCCTTGCACACTCCTTGCCCCTCTCTGTCTGATTTATTGAGCAAGCTTGATGCAGTAAGTTGTTGCTTCTCCCTTATCTTTGCAGTGTTCATGTTAGTCAAAGATACACAACTTGCATTCTTGAGGAAGTGTACACAAGGCTTAAAATGACTTTCGGATTTTTCTTCATGTTATTTAGCTAACAGAGGCATCAAAGTGGATCTTTTCTCCAAAACATTAATAATTTCTGTATTCCCTTCACTTTCAGTGCTAAAGCACCATGTATAAATATGTATTTAACCGTATTACTGGAAGAGTAAAAATACCTTTCCGTAGCTTAATTCATGTTGGGTGTATAACTTTTTGAATGATTATTTTTGTTTGCAAATGCTGAAGCTACAATGTCCTATGTTTAGCCTTGGTTTGAGATCCAGTTGGATTCATTTAAAGACTTCCTAAATACATTATTCCTTCTCCGTTTCTTCTGCCTGCTCAAGCGTATATGACCTTTGAAATATTATTCTTAAAGAAGAAACTTTTGTTTCATAGATCAGGACTTCGGAAATTGCTCTAGTGACTCTTCCAGGGACCTATATATCTCCTTTAATTTCTTTTAATGCCTTTTTTACATGTGATTTATAATATTTAGCATTGGAAATTTTTCTGGTCACAGAATTGGTCATGTTCTCCAGTTTGTAGGAGCAGAAAGTAACCCCCCCCCACCAACCCCAAACAAGCCAAAAATAAACCCAACTTCTGAGGAGCCTGCCAAATTCTCCTTTGGAAAAAAGTCAAAGCAGCAGATGAAGTATTGAGACACTCAGTTTTCAGATATAGGGAACGCCCGCTTCTTGTCTTGGGAGGGTTTTGAAATTTGTGGTGTTGGTTTTTTGCCTGACTCTTTGTCGGGAGAGAAGGGGATCAGTTAGGAGGCACGGCTTGCTTAATTAACTTGCTAAAGGTAGTGAAGAATTGTAGGGAGTGGTCTATGGCATCAGTGATGTGGTAAGGCATATTGCTTGATTTTGGTTTTTCACTGTGTCATTTATTTACAGAAGTGTTTCATTTGTTGCAATCTTAAGTCAATGGCTGGTGCAGCTAAGAACTAGGCTCTTGCTTGTTCTGGTTGCTTTAGTGCATGGTTTGCAGGAAATGCAGGCATTCGCTCACTTTCCTTAGTTTGAGTCCCAGAACGTAAACTCTGCTGGGATTCCAAATGTTAGAAGCACAACATGTTATCTGTATCTTAGAGAAATGAATAATCTTTGCCAGTTGAATCATCTGGATTAAAATTGACCCACTTTCTTCAGGCACTGTGAAGTTAATATGGGGGGCTGGGGGATGTTACCTTGTAGCAGTGATTTGAGGGGTGTTTATTCCTCAAATCCCCGTGCTAAGGTGTGTGTAGGGATGAATAACATGCCTCTGTTGAAGCTGCTTCAGTATTTATTAACCTCTCTCATTCTTTTTAAGGACTTACAACTTTGCAGAAAACAAACATTTGAGTCTGTAACTAGTTACAGTCCATGTACCATTCTTAACTTACTTGTATGGAGAAGCACCTGTTAAAAAGGACATTGAGGTCTATGTTCCTAAAATGTGCTTTTGTTCCCCATACCACGTCCCACCAGTCACACAATTCTTCCATGAGGCTTTTCCTAGATGACTCAATGAGCATGTATATTTTTCTCTAGGTATGGATCCTGCACTGTTTGACAATTGGACCTTTCAGTCTTTCTGTATCTTTGAACTACGTTTTCTGTTGAATCTAGTTCTATGGGACCAGGGATCTCTGTACAAGGCCAAGAACACTGTTAGTACTCAATAAATAAACTTAGTCTCTCTCTCCGCACACCCCTTCCTCCAGTACTCACATGTGTGACTTGGTATTGGAGTCTGGTGTGTAAAAAGAGATGTATCTTTGTTAGACCTTTGGGTGCACTGGATTGACTTAATCGTAAAATTTAAAATGGAGTTGGGGCTAAGGTGTCTCTTTAACTGGGTTGTTTGGGGCCTTAAGCGTAGAAATGAGTCTTGGCTTATATTTATACCTGTAGGTTGAAATATATATTTCTGCGGACATAGCTCACTTTGCTGTTCCTCTGAAATCGGGACAGCAGAGAACTGGTTAAGTTTGTGTGCCGGTGAGTGTTAAGTGAGTGTTCAAGAGAAAATATAACGTGGTGCCTTAAATGATAGGAACAGAATGCCTGGGCGGGGGAGAACAGGTGCAAGTGACACGGGCTGGAACTGGGGCTTCTAACACTGCATGGTTATGTGGAGTTGAAAATAAACTTTAAATCCTCCCATACAAGCTTTTACACCTAACATATGCTTGTAGTAATGTTTTTCCCCCCAACTTTCTCTTTTTTAGGTAAGTGAACATAATGCTTGGATATACCAATTGTATGGTTGTGTTTCGCATCCAGCAGCTGTGAATTCAGAAGGAAATTGTAAGTAGAGCTGACCAGAGGATGATAGCTCTGTTTAGAGGCAACTTCTGAGATTTTTCTGACTTTGACACAGACATACTCAGTAGCTGCGTGGCTAGGGTATTGGCCTGGGATGTGGGAGACTCAGTTTCAAATGCATGATTCAGAGCAGTCTTGCATACCATATCACCCCAAAGCAGGCAGAGCAGGGACTTGAACTTGGATTTTCCACATCCCAGGTTCATACCCTAACCAGCCAGATACAGAGTCAGTCTCTCTGCCTCAGACCTGAAACCTTCCCAGTAAGTTTTGTGGAGGCCAGTGTCTCTTCATGGAACACTTGGGCGAAAATGTTCTGACCAGCTCTGAGATACTTGCCAACTGACATGCTGTAGTAGCATATCTAGCAATAGACTGCGTGAGGTGCTATGTACCTGTAAAAACAATTACAATGTGGTCAGTCTGGCGCTAGTCTAAGGCTCTGAGTCTGTTTCTCAGACCTGTGTGGGTTAAGTGACCTCTTCAGCTGTGCAATGACCCTTCCTGCCACCTGAGATATGGCATTGAATGGCTTGGGAAGGAGCTGGCTAGTCACAATCAGAAAAATACAAGAAAGCAGTAGAAAGCAGCTTCTGAGTTCTGTGGTGTTCTCTGGGCTGAGTGGGAAATGAAGAACAAACTTGATTCTTTATCTTAAAGTCCATATGCGATTTGCAGTCAGGGGTTTAGTTTTTCTCCAGGTATGTTTGAGATCCTTGTCATCTCGTCAACACTTTTATTTGATCCCTCATGGCAGGAATGTGCTTCTGTTTAATTTTGAATGAGGAGGTAGGAGGAGGAAATGTTCTTTTATGCTTAATTTTAAAATTAAATTCAGAAGTGTTCGGAGAAAATAAACAAGATCCCTCTCGGATCAAATTCTCTGAATACTTTTCATCATCTGTTTCGTTTTCTCCAGTGAGCAAGTAGGTCTAGTAGACTGAGTTACACACTGGAAGGGCAATTTTAGTGGCAGCAGATATGCAGGGGAGCGATCTCAGACTGAATAAGGAGAACATCAAGCATTGATGGCTGATTTTTTTTTTTTTTTTCCCACTGGAGAATGCTGCTTTTTGCAGTGAAGATGTGACCTGGCCTGTTCTCACTGAAGTCAAGTCAGTGGAGAAACTCCCATTATGTGGACGTGGAGTCTTAAGTTCATTGTCCTAAAATATTTGGCTGACTGTCACGCACGAAAAATAAAACCAGGTTACGGGAAGAGATGGCAACTGAATGCACATCACGTGATTAGCATCCCTCGCTGGTTGGTGGTTTCAGTGCGTCACTTGAAATTATTTAAAAGCTCTCTACTTTTTAATTGGTGCCTATTTATGACCAGCTGTCTAGTGAAGGAGAGGAATTTGACATCTAAATTAATGTTATAAGAAAATTGCATGAGAATGCTGAAACCTTGTGATGGGTTGATCGGCGAAAAAGCTTTGGTGAGTTTGGCTATGAATTCAATTCAATAACATACTTCCTGATAATTCAAGGAAGTCTTACTCTTGTGGCTTGTTTACAGACAGCCCTCCTGGGCAAATATAATCTGCCTTCCTCATGGCAGATGTCTCCATTACAAAGAATGGTGGAGTGGGGTTCTTACAGGGCCCAATCCTGTGAAGTCTGAGCATCTCCTGTAAGGTGCTGACTTCACTGGAAGTTGAGGAGTCTCAATACTGTTCAGCTCTAGCCCTTACACGCACATTGGGATTGTCTGCGCAGCCCCACAGTGTGGCCTACGGTGGCGAGAATGGTAGCCCGCACTGAAGTGTCGAGCTTAACCACCCCCATGTAGACCCAACCAGTGTGAATGAAAAGGCACCTGCTTCGCATTAACATAGGCCTGTTTGATGCAGGACTGCTTTAACACAAACTTGGTACCTTTTTTGATTGAGAGAGTGAGTAGGGTATATATGGGCCATTACAGCACAAGGCCCAAGTGTGTGCTACAACTCACAGCCCTATAGTCTGCACCGCGGGGCTGCGTAGACAAGCCCATTGATTCATTCCATCGTTAGCAGGGAGCAGTCCTGCAAAAATGCAAGCTTTTTATTTTCTGCTACTGTTCTTTGTGATTCTATGTTAATGATCTGAGCTGGGCAGGCTAGTCCAAACATGCGTCCCTTCACACGAAGGGGGCAATGAAACCTCTGGGACGAATGAAGGATTTTATAGGGTGATTGTGAAGGACGGAAACAACCATCTGACTAATACTAAGCTGTGTTCTTAGCTGAATGGTTGTTGGCACCAGGCTATGGACAGAAGCTCTGTGACCTGAAGTCTCTGCATTCCTCAGTCCTGTGGAATTGTGGCCTGCTGAAGCACAGACTGCCTTTCTCCGCATGTTGTCCAGAGAAATACAGATGCTTTTTGCTTTACCAGGGGTTACACGCTTGGTGTGCTTGCAAGAAGCCAGTTATACAGAGTGGATGGTTAATGAGTAGAGGTTAAAAATGGGAATAGGAACAAGATAAATGATAGTTTCAAGTAGGATTATTTAGTCAAAAATACTCATGTAATGTGTTAGAATCCCATTTTACAGCAATAACACACTCAATGTTGTATTCAAACACTGAGATAAATGCATCAATCTAAATTCATGATTTTGGTGTTCATATTGCTGCTAATTATTGAACACAACGAGCTTATTCATAATTCCTTTTCTCCTTCTGCCTGATAGCTATAACCCTGTACTTGTGCTGCTGTCATTCCCATGGTAACAGACTGTCTGAAGCAGTAGATTATTAAATATAGAATAGTACATTAAAATAGTGTTTAGGTTCTGACTTCCACATAGGGGCAAACTTTAAGAAAAAATGTATACAAAAAGCAGTTTACTTTGTCAGTCATGTTCTGTATTGCCACAGCTATTACTGAAGAGGTTTGTGTGAATAAACGGCCTTTTTCTCGCAAGCCATTTTTTCCTTCTGCTTTGCAGAGAAATCCTAATCTTGTGTTTGTCGTCAGTCTGTTGCCGTGGAAACTTTTCCACAAATGTATCATGACCTCATGGCAGCGTGGAGAAGGGAGAAAAACATGGATTCAAAGAAGACTTAAAAAAAAAAAACTAACCAAAAACCGAACAAAGCAAACCCCCAAATATTAGCAAATGTAGCAAGGCAAAGTACGTAAAGGTTAAATAAATTTTGGTTATTTTATATAAATCGATGTGTTAAACAAAAATTCCTTTTAGTTGTTCCCTTTCTGTTGTGAAAGCATTTGCAAATCAACAAAAATGGCAAAATTCAGAGTTAAAACTGTGATGTCACTCTGACACACTGTAGGATCCCTGATGTGATTTGATACTCTGTGTTGCAGTAATGAGGCATAATAGGGTTTGTTCAAAAGGAATGTCAGAACAGTTTCCTCAACTTCCATGATTTTAATGGCTTGAGGCTGAATTATCATCTTAACAGTTTAGAAAGTGTCAAACATTCTTTATTAACCCCCCCCACACACACACAATCTTTCTTTTCATTTCAGTGAAGTGCACAAGTATTCAACCATTACTCATCAGTGAAGCAAAATTGCATGATCCTCTTATACATGGGTAGCATGTGTGAAATCCTGATATAGCAAAATCAAAGATATATTTTTTTATACCTGAAAAATCTAATGGAACCAAAACAAGGAAACTGAAACGTATGCAGGATTTCGCTCCCAGAAGACAATGGAGATGTTTGAGTGTGTGCCCCAAAAGGACTAGCAAAATCCATATTTCTTGGATTGGCAGGCTAGGGAAAAAGATACCTCAGATAGTTCTGTGTAAATGGATTGCTTATCCTGTGGTGGCTTTTGCTCATTCACAAGCTAAAACTAATCACCAGTCTTGAGTTAGGAGGGAATTTCCATCCACAACATATTGGCCGGAAGATTGGCTTTTTTGCCTTCCTCTGGATGAGAGACCAGTGAGAAGGTTGCTCTCCCTTTGTGAGAATGGCATGAGATTGGTGGTGGGTTAAGATCTTCTTGGGAGATGCAGGCAGATCTTGATCTTCCTTTCTGCACCTGGCAGCTGAGCTGCTTTCTGCTTTCTCCAAGGCACTTGAAGGTTCTGAGTTTGTCTCTGGCAAACAGCTTATTCAGATGTAGTCATTGTGGCTGATTAAGTATGACAGGTTTATAGGTAGGTTTTTTAAAACATCTCCTAAATGCTGCCATTTTGGAACCAACACGGTATAATTTTGTCTGCTGCTGGTTCTGGATTCCTTCCTCCCTGCAACTTTCTTGACTAGAGTATCTCTGTTAAATGTCAGTAATATGGAAATGGTCCGCTGCCAAATGTGACACAGTTTTTAATGACTCCTTTTGCTGTGGGTTGTCAGTTAAGCCATGATGGTAGGAATGTGGTATTTACCAAATCAGTAGGCATGGCTAATATCTTTTCGGATGAGGCTTCGAGCAAAAGTTGTCAGCCTCATCCAAGGACTCTTGTGTTTAAGGAAACTTAAGTCCAAAATAGCAAAGAGAAGACATACATAAAAAAATAAAATGTACAGAAAGTGCTGCATCTAAGAGGTTACTCCCTTCGCAAATGTCTTTGTTCGCAAATTTTTATAAGCAGTCAGCCCACATCATAGTATCATTGCCCTTTATTGCATTACCAAAAAGTCTCCAAACAATTGAACTATATCGTAGGTAGTGACCACTTTAGCAATGCCACATTGAGAAAGCAGTGGAGAGAGAGCTTCCTGTTAGTTACCACCAGATTAGTGGCAGAAATCAAACCCTGGCTTTTAACTTTGGTTTGTACAGTACATGCTGACACACTCTAGCGTTCGGCCAGCATACAGTTTTTTTCCCTTTAAGGTCTTTATAAATGAGATGATATAAAATGGATAGTTTTCCTCTTGCAATAGGTAATGCTAGAGGAGATGAGTAAGTGGCGATTTCTTCGTCCCATAAAACAAAGTGCCACTTCAATAAAGTCCTGCCTAAAACTTAACCCTGCATTTTTTATTTACCTTGGTTATTGCTTTTCACTGTCTGTTTTAGTGAACAGAGATTTCCCTCTGGAGCCAGACTTTAAAAACAGAGGTTAAAAGGAATAAGAGCATCTTGTTTCATGCTTAGCCTTAAGAAATATATTTGACTTAAAATAATAAAATAATAATAAAATCTGCTTGTTTTTTCTGTTATGTTCTACTTTGCAGTGTGGATGATCTTAATCTTAGTTTTAGATTACAGCTGACAGTAAGTTTATACGGTAGCGTTGTAAAATCATTGTGCTATAGCATTTTTTGCAAAGGATTTTGATGATGATCCTCTACTGACACATTAACTTGATTGCTAACGTGTGTTCTAGTTGCTTTAAAATTTTAACTAACATGTGGATGTGCTCACACATTTAAACTACCTTAATTGGTTTATTTTAGAATAGTGAAATGACAAAGCTAGTAGAAAAATATCCTTTGAAAGTAGGGCATCTCTTCTAGTATTTCACCAAGGCTGTGCTATTTTATATGGGTAATTTATGACTGAGTTCACCTAAATTCTATATTTGGCTGATATATTGAAAAGTCCATTTACTATCAGTGACTTTGTTTTATATTAAAAGAAGCAGATTTATGGGGAGGAGAGTGCTAGCATCACACATGCTCTTTATCTTTACACCTGTGGCAGGTGTGCTCTTAACATGTGTCTGTTTGAACAGGTGCCTGGTTGGTTTTCTGAGAGATTAGGATTTGAAACTATAATTCAGCTCTAATTATCACCTCAAGGGAAATAGCCCAAGGGCATGGGGTTGCTGTTAAATTAAAACATTGAGGTATATTTCTTTGTTTAGTCCTTTCCCATTGTTAATCTTTGTTAAACTGTTATAGCTGAAACAAGAGAAATTAAATGTGATCAGGAAAGCAGTGGTTTCCCCTTGTGACAAAGCTCTGTCCTTGCCTCCGTAGGTCCCACGTTTCCTGGCGGATTTTGCTAGCCTCAGAGGCTCACTGTGACCCTCCACGTAACCCTTCTCTCTCTAGAGACAAGGGTCACAGTCTACTGAGCCATTTTCATCATAAGCCAGCGAGGGAGGTGAGGAGAAGTTATCCTTCCTTGCACAGTCTCTGTTGTCTCCCAGTCTCAGTGATTTAATCGGTGGCAAAGGTCGGGTGGGAGGGAGCCCAGGCCCACCCTCTACTCCGGGCTCCAGCCCAGGGACCCTAATAGTATCAGCTATGGTAGCTGACCTTTTAGAAACATGACATGTACAATTCCCTGGGCTACTTCCCCCACAGCAGCCCTCACTTCCTCAAGCTCCACTTCACCCTTACCTCAGGGCCTCCTTCCTTGTGCCTGATATGGTGTGTACTACTCAGCCTCTCCAACAGCGCAACTTCCTCCCAAGCTCCTGACATGCATGCCCACCTGACTGACTGGGAGGCTTTTAACTCGTTTCAGCCAGCCCCTGATTGGCTTCAGGTGTCCCAATTAACCTAGCCTTCTCCCTGCCTTCTGGAAAGTTCTTAATTGGCCCCAGGTGTCTTAATTGACCCGGAGCAGCTGCCATTTCACTTATCCTGGCACCAGGGATTTGTTTAGCCTGGAGAGAATATATCTGTCTCCCAGTATTTTTCTATAGCCATCTGGCCTTGCCCCATCACACCCTGTACTTTCTTTTTATTTTTCACTTGTCTAAGAATGTGCAAAGATGATGGTTGCTTTAAAACAATAATGCAATCACTTCTTTGGTAAAGCTAAAATCATAAGATGATGCAGTTCATATAGTGGTTTTAGAAGGGGAAGTGTTTTTACGGTCTGATTTAAACTGAATTAAATTCTTGAGGTGTATTGATTGATAGCCAAATGAGCTCTTTGACATAGATAAAATAAAGATGAACCACTGAGAAGATCTGCTGGCCATACTACTTAAAATCTCATTTGGATGATGATGATGATTGTTGAAGTATCTGCCGTTTCCACAAACTGACCCCCCCACCAATAAAATAGTGGTCATTCTCCCCCAGTGAAATTATCGAGGTTGTAACAAGTTAATTTCTTAGCACCAGGAGGTGGATTGGAGCTGTGCACTTTGGAGACGAAAAATACGTCGGTGCTGGGATTATTAGGTTGAAGGCAGAGCAGATGACAGTGGGTAAATCAGTGCATGTTGTGTTCCTTGGGAGAAAATCTGAGTCTGGAGGACAAATGAATTTCAGGTAAGTCTCCTTGGAACAAAGGATTGAAAGAGGCATTGTGACTTGCAAGGGAGGTAATCAAAGTCTGACATTGACCCTTGGGATTATTTTGACAATAGATCACCTTCCATGTATTATCCCTTTTTAGATGCACTTGTTTAAAAAAACACTTCTGTACTAGGAACACGGAGGTGAGGTAATTCCTTTGTATGGGAGGAGAGGGAGGGTGTGTGTATGAACGGAAGCTTTGTTCTTGGCATACCATCTAGAACCCTAAAGTAGCTCTATTAAGGAGGACACTAGGAAACTGCGTAAGCAGTCATGGAGAATTTGTGACAGGCTGTGGGTGGAGGTGGACAAAGACAAGTTGGATTTATTTGCAATTTTGTATATGAGAGAGAGCAAGAATCTGATCTGACCTACTACACCGAGCGGTTATACTGCGATAAAACAGGATAAACAAAACCTGACAGCTTTATGTATAAAACAGGCTTTTTAAAGTTTAAATTCATCCAGATTTGTTTTCAGTCTGGATTCTTAAACACAAATGCCAGTGGATAGTTGATATTAAATAACTGCAGCTATGAATCATACTATTCTACTGCAAGTATAGTTTTAAATATGGATCTAAATGATACTTGCATGTATGGGTCCAAACGATTCTTGACTTCTGACTTCAGAGGCTATATTTTACCATTTGATGTAGTGGAATAATTCTGTCTTCATCTTGAGTGCTTCATTCATCTTTCAGGACTGATGTTGAAACTGTTGGTGTTTCTGAATGAGAGAGATATTTCAGCATGCACCACTTAACTCTGAGAGTCCTTTGTAATCATTTGCTGATAAAGAATATGAATGCAATAAAGAAATGGTGAAAAATAGCTCGCAGTAAAAGTGGTGTCCTCTTGAAAAGGAACAAGAACTAAATGGAAAATTTCTTTATTTTTGTTCATTCATTTTGTTGAACCCTCTAAATTGGATGTCTAATTGGGCTCAATTGTTACAGTCTGGTGCAGATAGGTTAATAGTTTCTAGACAGTGACGTACATTGATTTCTTTTCACAGGCTTTGAGACAATTGTCAATTCATAAAGCATGGCTGTAACTTCGGGTGATTATCAGTTGCGTTTGTTTTTTGCATTCCTGCTTCTGTACTATGGGCAGCCCTTAAATTGATTCAATTTGAAATCTGAATGAGAAATTAATGTGTTCCTATGTGAACATGTCTCAGCTAAATTATTAAATGAAGTGTTTGACTTTTCCATCTGAATTAAACTGGCAGAAGAATTTTAATTAACTATTTCATTGGCTGAGGAGGAGTTGAAAGATACAACCAAAGGTGTTAAAAATTGACTAGATAAAAGTTTTTTGTCTGCAATACTGGGGGAGGAGTATGAAGACGGGCTTTTTAATACCTAGCTATTTGGTACAGGCCACTGGTAGCTTCTAATACTTGACAACATTTGTGCTGCAGAATGAACTGTATATGTACCCAGTGTCACTTTGTATTAACAAAAAAAATCAGTCAGGTCACCCACATCTAGAGATGTCTCTTGACAACACTCTTTAAGGCTAAGCTTTCTGAGAGAGCTTTCACCACGACGAGGCGACAAAATGGGCAGCCTGACGTTTTGCTCTGTTTGGTTTGTCCTTTCCCCAGCCAGGTACATGTGTTACAGATCTCTAAAGCTATGAGCCATACCACTAGATGCCAGGTATATTTTTAAATATGGGCCGACTTCCCATTTAAGAGGCTTAATTTTTTTCATTCGAGAGAGAGATGGAGTCAAATGACACACATTCAGGAATTCATAAACTTCATTGTGTGTGTACGTGCATATTTATGCAGTGTAACAAGTCTTTAGTTGTGTGGAGGGAAAGTAAAAACAGTCAAACGTGTCCCAACTTGAATTGTGTGCCCAATGTAATCCTGTATAATGGAAATAAGAACTGGTTAGGAAATACAAGGAGTCGGTACTGTGTACCTTTGTAATGACGATGCTTCACTTGTGTAGTGTTAAATATGTTCAAATCACTTTCTAGACACAAAGTAAAATTATTTCCGTCCCCCCTTCCCAGCCTCCCCCCCCCCATTCCTCAGACGTTCTTGTCAACTGCTGGAAATGGCCCACCTTGATTATCACTACAAAAGGTCCCCACCCCCCCCGCCCCGCTCTCCTGCTGGTAATAGCTCACCTTACCTGATCACTCTCGTCACAGTGTGTATGGGAATACCCATTGTTTCATGTTCTGTGTATATAAATCTACCCACTGTATTTTCCACTGAATGCATCTGATGAAGTGATCTGTAGCTCACGAAAGCTTATGCTCAAATAATTTTGTTAGTCTCCAAGGTGCCACAAGTCCTCCTTTTCTTTTTGCGGATACAGACTAACACGGCTGCTACTCTGGAAACCTTTCTAGACATTAGCTACTCTTGGCAGCATCCTTTTGAGGGTCGATGCCCTATTTTTTACAAATCAGCACAGGTATTGAAACTGAGGCACAATGGGGTGGTGGGATTTGCCCATCGCTGTGCATTGAGCCAGTGGGAGACCTGGAATTAGAATTCAGGAATCTGTCTCCCAACTTTTCCCTTCGTTCCTTCAGACCATGGTGCTGCTCATTGGCTCTCTTGTTCAGGATCTCTGATTAATGGGTGTAATCGTCATCATCTGCTTTCCCCCACAAAATACTGCTGTGCTCTGTGCTAACTGTTAGGTTTGATACAGTTCTATTAAACTGTAGTTAAGTGATGCCCAGCTGTCCATCCGTGTTGAATTTTGCTCATAAACCGTGCCTTCACAGAACTGGCTCTAAGTATTTAATTTTAAAAATATACATATGTGCTGTCGGTCACATAATCAACCCTCACTGTTATGTTTCCAGTGAGACTATAGGATGCTAGCAATTGTCCTGTCACCTGAGTTAGGTCAAGGTTCAACAGCTGCTAAGGTGACCAGACGGCAAGTGTGAAAAATCAGGACAGAGAGTGGGGGGTAATATAGGAGCCTGTATAAGATAAAGCCCCAAATATCAGGACTGTCCCTGTAAAATCAGGACATCTGGTCACCCTAACAGCTGCACTGCTGCTGTGTATGTGGTAATGGTCCGACAAAACCGTTTTTCAGTACTCCTTGCACGTACTTGGTGAGACGTTGGCTAACTAATCATACTTCATCTTCTCTGCACGTTGAGATAAAATGCCAGCGACAAAATTGTTTGAGACTTCAGAATAAATGCATCCCTATTTGTAAAGATGGGGAGATTGAGGCATAGGTAAGTGACTTGCTTAAGGTTACAGAGGAAGTCCTGTAGCAGAGCTGGAAATAGGATGTAAGGCTATGTCAAGACACACTAGAAACACTATATCCAGCACAGCAAATGTGGAGATGGCACTTTCTCTTGACTGTAATTGTGTATGTAATGTTAATATGCACTTTACAGGTACCTGGTTAGTATTATCCAATGATAATCCCAAAATGTAAAGTACCAGAGGACATTAATTACAAAAGAAAATGCTTCACACTTATCCTCTGAGGACCAGACAAAATGGATCATAAGTTTTGTTTGCAAAATATTATGTAGTCTCACTGAGCTTGGAGAGTTGTACATATAACTAATTTATTTTTTTTATATATATAATAATTTTTTTTTTTTTGGAAGTTGAAGTTTGGGTTTACAAAGCAAAGTTTGCTTAATTTAACCTTGGCTGCTTTTATTTAGAAGGAGTTTGATGTTTACCAAGCAGATCTGAGTTGATTCACTTAATTTCCTAGTGCAGTATTGTTCCCTCATTGAGGAAAAGTGTGTGCCTTCTAGCACTGGCTGCTAATAAGAGCTACAGTTTTGGTGTTGCACTGGATTATCTTGCCTTGTCTTCATATCAAAAGCTTGCTACTGAATTCTCGCAGCAAAGATTTATACTTACTAAATTCTGCATTCCAAAACATTCCTTGGGAGTTGCTGGAAACTTTTGGTTCTGGAAATATTGACTTTCAGAGAACTCTTTTGGTAGGTACTTATGTGCAACATAAAGAAACTGCACAGTGTGTATTAACTTTTTTAATTGGATAAGCCACTTCAGAATCTGTTAATGCTCCTCTGCTGAGGAATCTTCATTATACCAAAAACTGCTGCTGTGTTGGACTGACTGACTTGAGGTGGGAGGGAGGGGAGAGGGTGTGTGTGTGTGTGTTCTATAACTTGAAATGCCTGAAAACCCTATCTGAAACTGTGTGTGGCAGGGGTGGGGAGTCTGTTAAGCATGTTCACATATCCCTGCCTAACACGTGGCAGCTCATTTCACCCGAACAACTTTTAATCGTACTGTACTGTAATAGTATGTATAATAGCTAGCTTGGTAAGAGAAGCTAAAATGAGTATGAATGTGGGTTTTCTGTAAGGTTCCAGAGTGCAATAATAGAATTTAAGCTCTTCTGTTCCAAGAAGGTGAGCTATCCATCAAAAGCACAATCTTGGATTTGGGTCTTCTATTTAGATTAGGCATGTTAAGAAAGATGGATGGTAAATGTCTTTCAACCACACTGTCCCCAAAATGAAATCTAAAGACTCTCAAAGAAGGTTTCAATTACGTTAGCAAATAGCTTGAACAAGAATTGGTTAAAAGAAGGTCATGGGGCAGTGGAGTGCCAGTTGAGGATTTATATAGCTTAAAATGAAAACATTATTTTCATTAACCCTCCCCTACACATGTAACATTCCATGCAAGTTATTTTTCGGACCAGAGGTTTGCAGAGATTCATCATACTGGATGTAGAAAGACCTTTGGGCTAATATGAATTGCATGGTATTTCAGTATGCATATATATACATATATATATAAAAATATATGTATGTATTATTCATCACTGCATGATGCCTAGATCTTTTCCGTTAATACTCATGAGCTCTGCCTGGAGAGTCTCTTTGTTTGTTGTACTGACTTGCTCAGAAAATGAAGCAGCAAGCAGACTGGATTGCAAGAAGATGTTTTGCAATGCTGCTGCTTAAAATCCCTCCATGCAATGGGTGAGCTTTTTTATTTTAATTGTTTTGTTCTGATTGCATTCATTCTATACCACAGAGACGCCGATCACTGAAAAATAGGAGCTACTGGAAATTAGAAATGAGGCTACTTAATACTTACCATAATTGATAGAGGCTTAGGGAAATTTTGGTGTCCAATAACTTCAACACATTGGAGAAAAACATGGTTGGTAACAGCTGCCTTGCTCTTGAAGAATTGAAATTTACTATACGCTCAAGGGCCAGGCGTTTCCAAGCAGCACTGTTAATTGGAATAAAATGGGAGAGGTGGGTACGCCACATTCAGAAAGCACCAAAGAAGATGAGCCTAATTGTATTTTCAATATTTAATAGTTTTCAGGCTTAAAGTTTTAAAGGCATTTCAGACTGCTTTGTTTCTTTATGTATTTGCTTGACTATTCAGTTGCGTGTGCGTGTATAGCCATATTAATAACCAGAAGGATATGGCTAAGGGATTTGGAATCCAGATAGCACTGCCACTGTCTTTTCTGACCGGAATTTTGCATCCTTGAGGCAACACATTTGGTTACTTGGACCAAAGAGAGATGAATTTGTGATTCTTCAGGCATCCCCACATGATTGACCTCGGTGGAAGACGGAGAGCATATTCTGAGTAAATACCTCTTGGTGAAAGATCCTGTCTTGGCTTGTGGACCCTGGCCTTACACATTGAAAGGAGAACGTCCTGTGTATGGGAAATTCTTGCTTGAAGTCCCCTTCTGCCTGAATGTCATAATTTACCTTCATACACTTTTATTCCATAAAGAAAAGCACTGGTTATCAAATGGGGGGGGACAATCACTTCTTGTTAATATCTAACAATAGCCAGTCTCTTCATTACAAAATGTACATATTTCCAGCTAATGCAAGTGTAGGTAGTCTGTGCTTTGAAATGTGATACTAGTATTCTAGCATCCCAAGGCTAGGCTTGCTTTCATAAGGCTTCTAAGAAAATCAGTGATCTACTGACAGCCGGAATTAATGTCAATACGACAGTGATTCTACAGTATGTTGAAGCTTTTTTTCATTTTGCCTTTCAGTTAATACAGGAGCCTAATTAGCCATTAACATGTGCTCACCTTGCACGGTCCTAACCACAGAAGCATGTCGTATTGTATTCTAGAGAATGTCACTGCTAGTTATCTTTTCGCTTAATCTATTTTATGTATTTTACACTAAAGTTTGCCCTTTTGAAAATCCCTGCTTCTGATCTGTATTTTCCCTTAGTTATACGATCCATTTCAAAATATATTTTAACTACTGTTACCTTATCCAGTACTGTGCTAAGATGAATTATGTTATAATGCAGGTCCACTAATAAATCAGGAATTGAAATAATTAATTAGAAAATATCACACTGTGCTGCATGGCTGTGGCAAGATTAAAAAAGGGCAAAAATTACAGAAGATGGTCTTAAGCCCTTGCTGTTGCATTTACTCTGTTACCTTACAAAGATGGTGAAGTTGGTTTCATAATAAAATGTGGATGGGGAGAGGTATTAAATGCTTACCCTCTGTAAAACTGGTACTTAACACTTCTATGGCAAGAATGCTGTGAACACTGGTAAAATGCTTTGAGAGCATCAGACGAAAGTTTAGTAAAGAAGTGCAAATTAGTACTGAGTTCCTAAAGCAGAATGTCTCCCATGAAGTTTATTTAAATGGGTAACGTCTCTTCACTGTTCTCTATCTACTTTTTGAAAAGACTAACCAGAAGAGCAGGAAAGCATCAATGAAAAGCGTTTGCAGTGTTCAAGGTTTGGAACAAGAAGCTTAAGAGTTCATACTTTCTGCTACGTTTGCCTTATGCTAGTATGAACTCAGTACTGTTTTTTGCACTTCTCTACTACCCTTATTCAGGTGCTCTCAAATCATTTTAATGTTCACACCATTCTTGTGATGGAGGTAAGTTTTTAAGTACCAGTTTTACAGAGACTACAAATGGCTTTTACACACAGCATTTTGAGTATTAAAAGATGGCTCTAAAATTACTCGTGTTTCACAAGCCAAGATGATGAATCTACAAAGGTGAAGAGTGGCATTCTGGTCCATGATCTTTCCAGAGGTCAAAGCATCTTGCTGCAGTGCCAGATTCTCCACATTCTTCTTTGCATTCCTGCTAAAGACCTGAAGGGTTCACCTACCCATTCATGTCCACACACATCACTACATTAATGTGCACTAGGGAACTTATAGTTCACGCCAGCGGAGTCTATACAGGCCAGTTAGTGCACAGAACATGGGAATGCTTTAGAAATCACATCCCTCTAATGAGCATTGCTGTGCCTTGTAGACCAGCCCTAAAGTCCCACTGGATGTCTGTGGCAAAGTAGAAATTGTCTCTAGATCGCCATAATCCTAGTCCAGCTCCCTGTCCACAAGACCGTCCTTAAAACTTGTTTTCTGTGTCTGTTGCCAGGATTGTAAATTATCTGGCATAGGGTCTAGTTGAATGGTTTTGTACAATATGCAAATTATCAATAACAAGCAAGGGTCTAAAACATTTAAGCATCTATTCTACTCATAATCTTTATCACTGAGAGACAAGATTTTGAAGATCACAATATTGTAGCAATAAAAACCCATTACGATGATAAATTTTCATGTCAGTACAATATTTTAGTTTTATACTTTGACATTTGATTTATTATTTTAGTTGTCATTTGTTGTTGTCAGTTCAGTTTGTTTGAAGTACTGATTCCTAATGCTGACTTGGTAGGCTCTGTAATCTTGAATATAAGGAAAATGTTAAGGTTTCGGGGACCTGCAAGCTACCCTAATTGTAAATCTTTGGCTTATTATTCCAAAAGTCCATTGAATGAGTAGTGTGTTACTGTTAGCCAGCACATATGTGGTAGGCGCAGGGCATAGCATATTAATATTGTGTTATACCCAGCATGTGGGCAGTTTTGTTAACTAAATTATATTGGGAATGTAGCTTCAAAGTACACATTCTTGGTACGTTGAACTGTATGGTTTGAGAAATAAGCTTCCTAGAAGGATTTGTATGGTATTAACTCTTCACTTTCTATATTGTACTTTAGACAATAAATTGGCTGTTTTGGTTACTTGAGGTAAATCGGTTATACTTTTAGCAACATTGTTCAATGTCAGTTGAGCTTCAAATAGGAGTTCCGGAGGCTTTTGATTTAAAACCCCATGCTAGAATTACACCAGCACTTCATAACTGAATGGTAAGTTATATAAGAAATTGTGTACTAGAAATTGCCTACCTTCTTAATCTTGCATTATGCATTTGACTTCCAGCAGGAAAGTTCACATATTTCTAGGAAGCCCTTCCTCATTCTGAAAAAATTGTTGGAGTTTTTAATTTTGCCCACAAACTGGACTTACACATAGGATCACTTAGACCTAAGGATGGTTTACGTTATGTTTAGGGTAGCACACTTTTAGCATTTTTAAGGATATAATGTTTTGCATGGCATGACAACAGAAGGATAGATGGGATTTTGGTCAGCTGTGCTGTCAAACAGTATTTAAAAAGAAAACAATCTTTAATGTCTAAGCAGAACACAAAGTCTGGCTATAAAATCTCATTTGTAAGCCCCATTTCTCAACCTTGGAAGTGTTCGAATGCTGAGTTTCCAATGTGGAGTTCCAATAACTCTTAACTGTCCTTTGCTATCCGTTCTAGCCTTGGGCCAAAATGAATTGTGCGATTGACATGCAGTTGTCGTCATAGCTGGTAACAGTTAATTTTTTAAAATTCTATTGTGGCTTCCAGAGAGACCAGTTGAAAACCATTTTAGCACCATATTTGTTGTCCAGCACATAAGTTGACTGTTTGCTATGTTGATGTTATTGTTGTTCTTTGCCTTAGGCAAAGTTGTGAGGCAGTGCTGTTGTAAATGATGCACCATGAACTAGGCCTAGGCATCATGGGATGGTAAGCAGAGGCACATCCAACTCTGCCTGGTTAGGGAAAAGTCCATCTTTTGTGATTGTGAGGAGCATGTCCTACTTGAGCCACTGTCTGCAGGACAGGACCCAAGAACTCTGCCATCACCCCATTGATCCAGCCCACATACCTAGATTGTATTTATTCTGCAAGTGCTGTAGAGGGAGGAAGGAGCAGCTGTATTTTATTGCTACCTAATAACGTTAATTGGTGCCTAAAATTAATATTAAAAAAAGATACTGTATGATCTGCCACACCATAAAGACTGAGGTAGTTCCCGCACAGAGCGTGTTGACATTGGTACCATAAACTCGTTGGCGTGTTAGGTTGGCACGGCGTCCTGGTACAGATCCTAAACTTCCACATGATGCTTTTTACTTGGAATTGGCAGGTAGCCACGCTTGATGATACTCTCCGCCCCAATGTTACTCCAGCTTGCTACCCCTCCATGTGTAAGGCAGGTAAAGAATGTACTATTTCATCTCTCAATCGCTTTACTAATTTATAGGATGCTGACTGCTTCTGCATGTGTGTTGGTGGTTTGGAAGGAAAAAAGAATAATCGTCATGGAAGTCAGTGGTCAATATGGCGCTCTGTCAGCAAGATAATATTTTGGATTGTGTTTTGCATGCTCTGACTCATGCTTTAAGAAAACAATTTTTTCATGTATCCTCTGAAATGTGACTGTTTTTCATGACACTTAATTTCTGTGCTAATGTGCATCTCAAAGGGGATTGTGGTGTGGTGAGGGGGTTAATATGTTTATCTTCTCTATTGAGCAATTTTAACTGAAGATAAATGAGCTTTATTTTTAAATGTCTTGAGCTATTATAGATCTTCAGTTATTTTGTCCTAATTTCAGGAGATCTGAAAAGCCAGATAACTTTTAACAGCCCTAATCTGATTCAACCTTCATTATTGCAGCTAAATCAAATAAGAACCAGGCTAATGGAAACGTGGCTGGTGCAGTCATTCTTCAATTTAATTGGAATATTTGTACATTGTATTGTACTTAGATCTTTATATCAAAGACCGAACTTGTATCGATTCAAGAACTGTATTAGAGCAGAGCCTGCTAATGCCATTAGAGAGACTTGCAAATACAGTATATCTCCCCGTTTCTGGGGCTTCCTACCTTGACAATAGGAAACTTTGCTCTAAGCTAAAACTTTCTTTGAATCATCTGTGATCTAGCAGCTACCAGAGCATTTGAACAGTCTCTCCGGTCTGTCACAAGTACAGGTGGCAACTAGCTGTAGAGGTTAGTTAAGTCCCCTTTTCCCCAGTGGGTCGGATCAGCCGACTTGTCCTCATTTGGGTTAGAATTCTACATTCGAGGAAGGACTAATCCTGGAAGATGCTTCTGATTTTTTTTCAGTGGTACTAGGACAATTAGTAGAATGGCAGGACTTGTGTATGGTAGGAGACTGCACAAAGGAAACCACTTCAGTGCTGTTTGTAGACCAGTTGGGGAGCTTGTTGCCGCAGTAGGTCAGTTTAATACTGTGACTGGAGTTTTAAAACTGGCATAATTTCATGACCTAACAGCTGTATGCAAAACCAAGAGAAGGGAAATTGAATCTCAAGCTTCACAATGTAAACCAGTTTTCCTGCAGGACTGGGAAGATTTTTGCAGTGGGGGGGTGGGACATGGACAGCACAGCCCAGCTGACCAGGTATTTATGTTGCCTCTGAAGCATCAGATATTGGACAGAGCCAAGATGCTGGACTAGGTGGATTGGTGGTCAGATACTATATGATAAATCCTTTGCTCATGAAACTCCTCTTTAAAAGAAATGAAGTTTATAGCTTGCACACACTATTTCCTGTTCCTTCGGTGCTATAATACAGTCGCTTCCCTTATTTATACTGCACTAATGACTGTGATGTCTGGGAGTATGTATAAATAAAACTGCTGGTGACTGGTACAAGCCACACCCAACCCTACTGGCCCCTTTTTTGATGAGCTAAGTCTCCTTTGTAGAATACCCCTGCAGAACTAAACCAGATTCCCTAGTTTAGCAGCTGATTGCCTTGTGTCTCTATGCCTTCCCGCCCACTGCCTAAAGTGGATTTAAAGTGAGCAAAGGATAATTGTAGATTATTTTCAGTTGCAGTTACCTTGTGTTATCAGATGCTTTTAGCTCTGAATTATCGAGGAACCAATAATACCACTGAGTTGATTTGTCTGATCTTCTCATTTCAAGAGAAACTCCTTTTTCTTTCTGGGATTTCTAAGTGTAAGTAACATGTGCATAATCGGCCTTTAAACCAACAATCCTAATCAAAATAAAATGCTGTAAATTGACTGTAGATTTTCAGTGTTGGTTTTCAACCGTGATTTTTCTTGTTGAGCTAGTTGGCAGTTGCTCTTAATATAAACAAATAACACAAGATTACCTTTATAAGTAAAGTTTGTCAGTCTCATAATCTTGTTCCTACATCTGTATAGATAGTACTGGAACACGGCAGAGGCATGCTGCTTCCATAAAGTCTTGATAGACTTAATGAAAAGCACTTTAAAGCTCTCCATTCCACCTTCACCAGGCAATGAATAAAAAAGGTACCCGATCAGTCAACTGCTTGGAAGCTGCTTTTGAGCAGTGATCAAGAATAGGTGGGTTAAAGCTCTAAGTTAATGCATAAGGGAGTGAACTTGGGAGCTGTGTTCCCTCACTGAAAGTTCAACTGGATGATAAATCTGCTAGCACTTTGTCATCTGACATTATGAATTGTCTTGCCTTATAAATATAGAATTGCTCATTTAAGCTTGCCCCCGGCATCACTCTCAGAACTGGACAGCTTGGCAACCCTTTCTCCTTTCACTGTCTGTCTTTTAGGCCTGTTTGAGCAGGACATGCCATGCTATGGGAATTTAAACCCTTCTTTTGTGATGGTAGACTTCTGGAACAGCAAAAGATGGAGAGCCATAGATGTTGTCCACCCTGAGTTGCTAGCCATTTCTCAAGTTCATGTCGCCACTCATCTTCAGAGCAGGTTAGAGAGGCAGGCACGTGCCAGCTTGGTGTGGAGAGGTTACAGTGGAATAGGCTCTCTGCGGGGATTCCTATATCCCGATCCAGAAGGAAGGTTAGAACATTCTGCACCAACAGGGGAGTGTGGTACCTACTACAGTTTAAGAGCAGGAGAATCACCATTGTCTCCTTTTGTATCCGGCTGCAGCATGTCAGCAATTGAATGATTTAAGCTCTCTCAACTTCCAGTAAAGGTATTTGATCGCTTTTCCCCAAGGAGCTGAATTCAATTTCAGTCCTATTTCTCCCCATAACTTAAACATATTGGAAAGTATGCACCATTTCTTCCTTGTGTAAGTACAGTCGTCCTAGTGCAAAGTGGTTCCTGAACCTTGCCTGGCGGTCCTTTAGGTAGTACTCAAAGTTCTGTAGGTCAGTTTGGAATCATAATGCTTGCAAGCGGGGGGGAAAAATTGACTTCAAAGGACAACTCTGACATGGTCAATTAATAATTAAAACCGTTTTTTAATGAGCTGTGCAATTACCTGTGTGTCCCTGGAGATGATAGTTTATAGTATTATTGCAGTGTGCCCTTTCTTTAGTCATGGCACATGACATCTGTAATTTAAAGCAGGCTAGACATTAAAGTGACAGGACTTTCATTAACCTTGTCTAAAGTTTGCTAATGACAAATGTCTTGTTAAAAAATGCTGTTGTCAAAACACCAAGCTAAAGTGAAGAGAGAAGCCTCTACAATCCTGAGGCTTGTTTCATCGGTTAATAAGCATGCACAGCTCCTATTGATGTGGATAAATGTAATTGGAAGGCAGAGTTTTTTCCCTTCTCCCTGTACCCACAATCTCTGTGTATGATGTCTCTGTATTCAAGACATGATGGTGGTGCTGCATGAGTTTTTCCTGTATAAATTCTATTTTGAACACATCCAGAGAAAACTAAATTTGTTTAAAGCTGAACTCTAAGTGGGGAGGGGAATGTTGTCTAGTGGATAGAGTAGGGGGCTGGGAATTAAGACACCTAGAATCTGTGTTTGGCCCTGCCATTGATGACGCTGCTCAAGTCACTTATCTCTGTATATCTCCCCATCCGTGAAAAGTGTAGAACATCGAGTGAAGGATTTGTGCTTTTAGAATGCTTTGAAATCTCTTGAAGAGGTAATAAACATTTTTTTTTCTTTCAAAATGTTTAGTACCTGAAGAGAAATGAAAACTCAAACTGTTAGTGATATAAATGCAACTGAGTGTCTTTGATATATCCCCAGTAAAGTCACTGGAATATTAACATAGGCCGATATTTTCAAAGGAGCCTAAGGGAGTTTGGTATCTGGCTTTAAAAATCCCTGTCACTGTTGGAAATTGTAGCTGCTGATATATGGGGTGGAGTAGAAAGTAGCATGACCTGAATTACCCATAACTCTTGGACACCTGAAAACTTCAGAGAATGGGGTAGAGCTGTCCCGGCCAAGCTCTACTAATGGATCTCTGTTTGGCCTTCTGACCGGACTTGGCTTTGCTCTTACAGAGTTTAAGAGCTTTTGTAACGCCTTTCAGATTTCCTGATGAGTGTTACTGTGAAGTGAACTCGGCCAAGTCAACCCTGGACGATGGATATATTGCAGACCTTGCTTAGCTACCCTACAGTAAATACTCCAAGTGTTTTGTCTCCACTTATGATTTTACAGTGAGATAACTAATGCATGAAACTTATACTATTGTTTAAAGAAACAATGGAACAAAAATACTTATGAAGCCTAAGTGAGATGATCAAACGCTTACAGCTCCATCGTTTGCAATGCTGTCTGTGTGAACTTCTTACTTTACTGACAAAGATGACGTGGAAGCCACCATTGGAGAAATAAGAGTATCATTTTTATTCACTATACTGGCCACACCAAACAGGAGGCTCTTGAGTTTGTTTTTAAGTATATCTTAACAGTGCTGCTGTCTCCACCACTCTTTCCCCCATTCTATTGTGTTTTTAATAGGGTAGATATTTTATTGTGGGCTAGGTGTTAGAACCATTACAATTTGTGTATTTACCCATCCAGCATCCCATTTGGGACTAGTTGAATGCTTCATTAAATGCTTGCAGTAATATGTCGGTAAATGAGCCAACCTTAACTCCTCACCTCAAACATATGAGTTGTCTCTGCTGCAGTGATTTTCTGTTTGAGGCACGGAGAAGTTAATTTAGTTTTCACTGGAGGCTGGATTAGAGAGCAAAATTATCTGTTTGAATCATGAGCAACTTTGTAGGAAGGGGCTCAGCAGCGGAGAAGTCTGTTGAGGAGAGCTGAATTTGCAAGGAGATGGTGTTAAATGGAAAAGTCAAATCTTAACATCTTAGTATTAAATGTCACGCTGTTTGGAAATGGAATCCGTTCTAGTATTTTTTCAGCAGCTTCACTAGAGAATAATGTAGTAAGTAAATATACTTTCCTTATGCCTTGGTCACTGCAGTGGGGCCTCAAACTCAGAACAGGTAGCAGGATTTACTATTTTACCCCCAATGTTGGTGGATCTGGAATGAAAAGAGTAGCTCATTAGTGAAGTCTGAAATTATAAGAATCAGAACTGAATTAACTTCACGTCCATCCCTGTGAAATTGAAAGTCATGTCAATCCCACAATGTTTGCTGTTAATATAGACTGTAGGATTTACGAAGCGTATTTCATACATAATGCTGCTACCTTTTTAGTCTGTCCATATGGCCATGAGAGATGACCCATATTTCATGTGAGAACATTATATACACACATGCACTTCAACAAAATGTGTGCGTGGATTGACAGTAGTTACCTTCTCTTTAATTGTGGCATCAGCGGTATTCTACTTTTTGATTCTGTTGAGTAATTGTTAATGGCCTTACACGTTTTTCTCCTGTGCTTTATTGAATAAATGGTTGGTGCAGAAAAGCATGCCATTTGCTGGATGTTGTTTGCACTTCTCTCATCAGTTGACTTTCACTGGGTAGGAGAGAGGCCTGTGTTTCTCCTAAATCTGTTAGCTCATTTGATCCAATTGCAGTGTGTGGGCTTCACAGTTCACTTTCTTTATGGGTAAAATCTCCCTTTTTGTTTAAGGAAGTCATTTGGGGTTTTAGCAGAGGACTTTTATGCAGGTTTAAAGGAACCACTGAAGTTATGAATGCCCGACACTTGCTTTTTTGTATTTTTAATGAAGGTGGGATTTACAAATTGGCACAGGGAAGGTTGGACACAAACCTTTTATCCATTATTAGGCTATATAGGGGCTTCTCTAATCCCAATGCCTCCTAAAATCCCATCCTTCCTACTAGCCTCCTCCCTTAATTGTACACTCCAGTCCTTTTTGTTATGAAGGGAAACAACTTGGGAAACAACCGACCAACCCTTGCAACTAAGAAAACACTAGCCTGTCCCAACTGTCAGTACTTAAATTACCTTCTTTCTTTGCATGCATGAATGTCTAATTCAGAATGTAATCTCTTTAAACCAAGGACTGCACATGTGTTGCCAGACTATTTTTTTCTGGATCTGCTCTGGACTAAGTGCTCACAAAACCTATGCAGTCCATTAAAACATGAGAACAAAGAATAAACAGACTGCCCCTAAAAACTTGTAAGCATAAAATAATTCACTTACTAATAAACACAAGAGATCCTACAAAACTGCTCCCATTGCCAAAATCCTGGGGGGAGGAGGCCGGATGGTGGGGAATAGCTTTAGCAGCATGCCCTGAAGGTAACTAGTCCAGGTTATTTACAACATATGTATGTAATGATCCCAGGCCTTCACAGAAAACACCCTGTTAAAAGCCTCTTAAGGTACGTGTTCACTGAAGAGGTAGCCATAGTGTAACCCTTAACCCTCATCCATCCACACAGAAAAGCTTCTCTCCCAGACTTGAGGGTGTGTTAAGATCAGGCTCAGCTGAGGGGATAAGCCTGAGCTTGGGTTTTGAATCAGCCTGGCCTGACAACCTGTCTACTGTGCAGTGAGAATGGAGGCGAATTGAGTCCAGGTGCTGTTAGTCCTCCAGTCCTGTCCCTCCATTCCACCTGGGCTGACTTGTCTAACTCTTGCATTCTGCATTGGATTTTAGCCACATGTTTGCCATCTCCATTTCTGCTCCACTTCCACACCATTTGAACAGAGATGCTGCCCAAGAACTGCTTTGCTGGGACAGCTACCCCAGCTGTGAATAGGTGCAGCACCATGATGCTGCTGGCTGTGAGCCCATGACTGCACCATGAGAGAGCGAGACAGAAATGCAGGGGGAGCAGCAAAATCTACTTAGGCAGATGGACTTGCTGCTTAGCATGATAGCCAGTGCGCAGCAGGAAATGCCAGCCCTGATGCCAGCACCTGCCCTGCTCCTGCCTGTTATCAGGGGCTCTCCTCCACCCTACCATGTCATGCAGTCAGAAAACAAGTCTTGGTGGGGATTGAACAACTCAATGTAGCCCACAGAAGGTGGTGTTCATACTGTACATAGTGCACATGGCCAGATGCACCCCTTTCACTCGAGCCAAGTGCAGCAAAGGAGGAAGAACAAGTTGAATCTAGAGGAACCAATTCCAACATTTTTTTATATTAATTTTTTCTCTCTGACCTTTTTTTTGAGGGGCTGTTCTTTGGCTTTTATTTCCTTTTTATTGTGTGCATTGCTGAAGTGATTGTTTACTTTCTATTTGTGCTGCTCTTATTTTTTTGCTGCTCAGTGGATACTTTGTGGTATTGTTTTGCAAGCAATGGAAACAGGAATTTGAAAAGTAAAGCTTTATTAAAGTCTCATATTAAACATGCATCTAATTGACTACTGAATTAAAAAAATGTCATATATTGAATCACACAGTCCATCGATACAGCGCACCAATGCTGTGGCCATGTTATCCATTATAATCTCTCCCCTCCCACCCACCCTCCCCAGCATTTTACAAAACTTAATATCATGATAATTCCCTCCACCAACTAAGGATGTTAGCCCAAAGACATACCACGTACTTCCTTAGCTCTTAGATTTGGATTCAGTTTGCTCAGGGCTATCTTCTGGAAACCTGGTCCCTGCCTTTAATTCAGCACTGGCATCTCCCCATTCCTGGGAAAAGTTCTCCTCTCAAATGTGGTGCAATGAACAGCTTGATCCAGTACTATAGACAGGATTGCAAGCAATGGCATCCAAACAGTTTTATAGGCAGTGCCATCAAAAAAGAAATCCCACAAAAAGTTGAAATATGGACAAATTGCGGAGGAGGAGTTGCAACAGAAGAGCACAAGCATGTAGGGAAAAATTCAGAAAGGCTAAGGCACAAAATGAGTCTCACCTAGCCAGGGACATAAGAGGCAATAAGAGGAGGTTGTTTACATACATGAGGAATGAGAGAGAGACAAAAGTGTAAGCCCTCTACACAGCGGGAAGGGAGAGTTAAAGACACCAAGCTAAAATAGGGAAAAAACAGGTTAAAGAATATTTAGATGTTAGATCTATTGAAGTTGGCAGGGCCAGATAAAATTCATACTAGGATACTGATGGAACTAGCTGAAGCAATCTTGGAACAGTTAGCAATTATCTTTGAGAACTCAGGGAGGATGGGAGAGGTCCCAGATGAGTGGAGAAGGGCAAACATGGTACATATCTTTAAAAAGGGGAACAAAGAAAATCAAGGGTATTTTACACCAGTCAGCCAAGCTTTGATACCTGCAAAGATACTGGATGGAATGATTAAACAATCCGTTTCCAATCACCTAGAGCATAATAGGATTATAAGGAATAGCCATCATGGATTTGTCAAAAATCATGAAAGACCAGCCCAATTTCTTTGTTTGTCCGTTTTACTGGCCTAGTGGATAAAGCCGTGGTGAGGAAGAAGCAGATGATGTGGTATATCTTGATATATTTATATTTTTTAGTAAGGCTTTTGAGTAGGGCTTTTGATACACTCCCACATGACATCCTCATCAGCAAAGTAGGGAAATGTTGTCTAGATTAAGTTACTGTAAGGTTGCAAGACATACTCTGAGTAGTTATCAATGATTCATTGTCAAACTGGGAGTATGTGTCTAGTGGGGTTGCTCGGGAGTCAGTCCTGGGTCTGGTACTATTCAGTATACTTGTCAGTGAGTTGGATGATGGAGTGGAAACTACGCTTATAAAATGTATAAATGACACCAAACTGGAGGGGGTTGCAGGCACTTCTGGAGCAGTGGATTAGAACTCAAAATGACCTTGACAAATTGAAGAATTTGGTCTGAAATCAATAAGATAAAATTCAGTGAAAAAATCAAGTGTGCAAGATGGGGAATAACTGGGTAGGCGGTGGTACTGCTGAAAAGGATTGGGGAGCTATAGTGGATCACAAACTGAATCTGAGTCAATGTGATATAGTTGTGAAAAAGGCTAATACCATTCTGGGGCATATAAACAGGAAAGTTTTATGTAAGACATGGGAGGTAATTGTCTCGCTCAGCTTGGTGCTGGTGAGGCTTCAGCTGGAGCACTGCACTGAATTCTGGGTACCACACGTTAGGAAAGATGTGGACAAATTGCAGAGAGACCAGAGGAGAGCAACTAATGATAAAAGGTTTTAGAAAACCTGATGTATGAGAACAGGTTAAAACAACTGGGCATGTTTAGTCTTCAGCATAGAAGACTGACAGGGGACCATATAAGCCTTCACATAAGTCAAGGGCAGTTATTAAAAAAAAAAAAAAAAGATAGGGATCAATTGTTCTGACTTCTGAAGATAGGACAAGAAGTAATGGGCTTAATGTGAAGCAAGGGAGATTTAGGTTAGATATTCGAAAAAACTTGTTAACTTTAAGGGTAGCTAAGCTCTGGAATAGGCTTTCAAGCGGGTTGTGGCGCCATTGGAGGTTCTTAGGAATAGGTTAGACAAACACCTGTCAGGAATGGTCTAAGTTTTTATTTGGTCCTGCCTCAGGACGTGTCTCAGGGAGTGGAAGAAGGGAGGGATCAGCAAGGAAAGCTACCTTATTGAGGTCAGAACATGTAGGGATAAAGTGAGACAGGCTAAAAGTCAAGTAGAGTTTGACCTTGCAAAGGGAATTAAAACCAATAGTAAAAGGTTCTATAGTCATATAAATAAGAAGAAAACAAAGAAAGAAGAAGTGGGACCGTTAAACACTGAGGATGGAGTGGAGGTCAAGGATAATCTAGGCATGGCCCAATATCTAAACAAATACTTTGCCTCAGTCTTTAATAAGACTAAAGAGGATCTTAGGGATAATGGTAGAATGACAAATGGGAATGATGTTATGGAGGTAGACATTACCATATTTGAGGTAGAAGCGAAACTCAAACAGCTTAATGGGACTAAATCGGGGGGCCCAAATAATCTTCATCCCAGAATGTTAAAGGAATTGGCACAAACAATTGCAAGCCCATTAGCAAGAATTTTTAATGAATCTGTAAACTCAGGGTTGTACCGTATGATTGGAGAATTGCTAACATAGTTCCTATTTTTAAGAAATGGAAAAAAAAGTGATCCAGGTAATTATAGGCCTGTTAGTTTGACATCTGCAGTATGCAAGGTCTTGGAAAAAATTTTGAAGGAGAAGGTAGTTAAGGACATTGAAGTCAATGGTCAATGGGACAAAATACAACATGGTTTTACAAAAGGTAGATCGTGCCAAACCAACCCGATCTCCTTCTTTGAGAAAGTAACAGATTTTTTTAGACAAAGGAAACGCAGTGGATCTAATTTACCTAGATTTTAGTAAGGCATTTGATATTGTGCCACATGGGGAATTATTAGTTAAATTGGATAAGATGGGGATCAATAGGAAAATTGAAAGGTGGATAAGGAATTGGTTAAAGGGGAGACTACAACGGGTCCTACTGAAAGGTGAATTGTCAGGCTGCGGGGGAGGTTACCAGTGGAGTTCCTCAAGGATAGGTTTTGGGACCAATCTTATTTAATCTTTTTATTACTGACCTTGGCACAAAAAGTGGGAGTGTGCTAATAAAGTTTGTGGATGATACAAAACTGGGAGGTATTGCCAATTTAGAGGAGGACAGGCATACCCTACAGGAGGATCTGGATGACCTTGTAAACTGGAGTAATAGTAATAGGATGAAATTTAATAGTGAGAAGTGTAAGGTCATGCATTTAGGGATTAATAACAAGAATTTTAGTTATAAGCTGGGGACGCATCAATTAGAAGTAACGGAGGAGGAAAAGGACCTTGGAGTATTGGTTGATCATAGGATGACTATGAGCCGCCAATGTGATATGGCTGTGAAAAAAGCTAATGCGGTCTTGGGATGCATCAGGCCAGGTATTTCCAGTCAAGATAAGGAGGTGTTAGTACCGTTATACAAGGCACTGGTGAGACCTCACCTGGAATACTGTGTGCAGTTCTGGTCTCCCATGTTTAAGAAGGATGAATTCAAACTGGAACAGGTACAGAGAAGGGCTACTAGGATGATCCGAGGAAGGAAAACTTGTCTTATGAAAGGAGACTCAGGGAGCTTGGCTTGTTTAGCCTAACGAAAAGAAGGTTGAGGGGAGATAGGATTGCTCTCTCTAAATATATCAGAGGGATAAATACCGGAGAGGGAGAGGAATTATTTAAGCTCAGTACCAATGTGGACACAAGAACAAATGAATAGAAACTGGCCACTAGGAAATTTAGACTAGAAATTAGACGAAGGTTTTTAACCATCAGAGGAGTGACGTTTTGGAATAGCCTTCCAAGGGAAGCAGTGGGGGCAAAAGATCTATCTGGCTTTAAGATTAAACTCGATAAGTTTATGGAGGAGATGGTATGATGGGATAACATCGTTTTGGTAATTAAATATTCATGGTAAATAGGCCTAATGGGCTGTGATGGGCTATTAGATGGGGTGAGATCCGAGTTACCCAGGAAAGAATTTTCTGTAGTATCTGGCTGGTGAATCTTGCCCATATGCTCAGGGTTTAGCTGATTGCCATATTTGGGGTTGGGAAGGAATTTTCCTCCAGGGCAGATTGGAAGAGGCCCTGGAGGTTTTTCGCCTTCCCCTGTAGCATGGGGCACGGGTCACTTGCTGGAGGATTCTCTGCTCCTTGAAGTCTAGTTTAAAGACTACGATTTGAGGACTTCAATAGCACAGATATAGGTGTGAGGTTTTTTTTGTTGTAGGAGCGGGTGGGTGAAATTCTGTGGCCTGCGTTGTGCAGGAGGTCAGACTAGATGATCATAATGGTCCCTTCTGACCTAAATATCTATGAATCTACCCAAACAAGGGGAAACTGGGGTGTAAATGGTACCCTTCTGTGTGCAAACAGTCCATGTGGACTGTGCTGCCACACCCTAAGTTTCCCTAGGGCACTTAGATGTACCCCGTTTGGAAAAGGGAGTAGATCAAAGCACACTCTGGAACTAATAGTATGCAGCAGCAGGATCCACAGAGACACTTAGTCCCTGGGGTGGGGAATGTACCCTGCAGTACCCTGCTACACACTAAGTGTTCGTGTAGACAAAGCCTAAGCAAAAAAGCAATACGTGGATTAAAAATTGTATCCTTCTCTGCCAGCCTCACACTGAAAGTGGGGAAAGGCAACTGCATCTTTGTGTGGACTTAATTCAATAAATATTACGTAGTTTTGTACCCAAAATCTCAGTGCTGTTTGTGCGACCCTATTACAGATCATGTGACTCTAGTGACTGCGTTCGTACTCGAACCCATTATTTTGAATTAAAATACCAGACGTTTTCAAATGAGCAGATTTATTTGAATAGTTGACACTAGTATTTGTAAATGAAAGTTGCTCTGATGTAACAAATACCAAATTCAGTAGATGTCTGCGCTGATGTTAGGGTTTGCATATTATAGGACAGCTGAATGAAATCTCAGCTTATAGTAACACGGTAAATGTACAAAATGCTGTTCTCCTAGAATACACAGGTGTGATTAAGCTCTTAATTAAGAAAAACACTTCTAATATCTGTTGTAGGTTTTTTATTGCTGAAATGTTAAAATGTGAGAGTATTGGGGAAAGTGTGTAGTTTGGGAGCTTGAATTACTCTGACTGCTTGCTTAAAATAACAAAAAAGTTACTGCATTACAAGTATAATAGAATTAGAAAATATTTTTGTGAAGTTAGCTGATCCATAGGCATTCCCTGATCATTTTCTGAATCATTTAGCTTATAATGCAAATGACAGAGGTTAGTCATTGACCAATTTGGATTTAGCAAGTGTGTAAACTAACAGAATATTAAGTCTGGCTACTCAAGATAAGTTAAAACTGACCAGTAATAGTTGGCAGAGCTACTGTGCAGATGTCAATCTTCTAGATAATAAAGTAGCTAAAAAGAGCATGAAGATAGTTGTGCTAGTGGCAAATACGACATTGAGTTGTTTTTATTACAGGATGCTTGCCTTTGATTCTTTTTTAAAATTATTTTTTTCCAGACTTAAAGTTGGAACCCACGTTCAGTGATGGTAAAACAGCTTGGGCATATGCAATGTCTGAATAATGGTCAGCCTGGGGTGGGCAGAGCAGGGAAATGTGCACCTCACTAGAGCATACAGGATGGGCGGGCAGTGTTCAAGTTCAAGTGTAGATAATGTGAAGTCACTTTAAAATGTATAAATTAATAAAAGGAATGATATGAAAGTAATGTTACACTCAAGTACATCATAAATAACAAAAGGGCTGTCTGTCAGCTATTGGCAGGGATTTGTCACTTTGCGTCATAATTATTGCTGCAGGACGTGAGCAATAACATTATATATCATATTGAAATAGGGTCTCTCCAAATCCTACATAAATATCCAGTGTTAATGGAAACCCAGAGGTGACAGTGTGTAGGTAACTCCTGAATGTTCCTCCAACTATACTGAAAACGTTTTTTAGAAAGCTACAGCATTCTAAGATGCTTGATTGTTCCCTTCCTGAGGAACTTTAATTTAAAATGGGCACCAGGATGAAGAAGCACCCTGCTTTGTGTCTTCATCTCCTATTTAAAGTCTTTTTGTTTTCTATTTTCTGTAAATTGCAGGGTGCTAAATTGGCCGCCTTTTCTCATCTTGCTTTGTGGAATACAGTAGTTCCTCACCTGCCCCAGGCCAAGCTTGACACTTACTGCATTAGTCCTATAAATTAAATTCCCTCAAACTTCCAAGGTCATCAGTCGGTTGAGCTACTTTCTTTTGGTAAAATTATTTATTCTTACTAGTATTTGTATTCTATATCTACAGTGCTGGTGATTATACCCTTCCTATTGGAAACGGAATCCATGCCAATACTTGTGGCAAGATGACTTGATGCTAATGAGTAGCAGCAATTCGATATGGAGGCTGACGGGCTAAGATATTCTGCACATTAAATAAACAACCCTTTATTGAATTAAGTGATGATTGAGGAGACTGTATTTCATCAATTGCAGGCATAAGCTGTTGCTGTCTAGTTGGCTCAAGTGAGCTAGTCTCCAACAAAGTATATGGTGTGTGTTAACTGATATATGCTAAATCTGCCTCTTTCTACCAAATGACTGCTATAAGATACGTGCTGAAAGACAGAAATTGCATAAGTAGGTTCATGCTGCTCTTGGAACTTTTGCTTTCAAGTTTGACAGATTGGTCACCTGTATCGCTCATCAGTTGCAGCTGGATATTGCCTCATGTTCCTATCACAAACCGTTCAGCACACCAATATTGAAGGAGGTGAAAAAAGGAACAAATCTGATTTTAAAGATAGTGAGCTAACCAGTGCAGAGCTAACTTGCAATTATTGCTTCTCTTTCTTTTATAGAAGGACAAAAATATCAAATGCTGCACAGTTCAAGACCTACGGTGTTGGGGAAAAGCAAGGTTAAATAGCATCTCACCTTTCACTTCTGATTTCATTATTCATTGCTAATAGAAGCTTGGACCATCTGTCTCTGCAAAGAATATTTGTGTGTGACAGGCATAGTAGATATGGCAAAACTTTCTCTTTGGTAAAAATGTTGGTTTATAGCTTGCTCTGTTGATGCCCTGGAGTCTTCTGCAGCTCCCCAGTTCTTACATGAACAGTAAACTACAAGCTTTGCTGCTATTGAGCTTAACTAGCTGAGCTTCTGTGGCTTTGCAAGGCACTCTGTAGGTTAACAGGAACAATGAGTATTGTCTCTTTTCCTCTTCGATTTCCTGTAAGCCAATTGAATCTTTCTTAACAAAGAAACCAAAACTATGAGGGGTTTTTGACACCGCTATAACTTAAGAGAAATGTATGTTGGGAAATGAATGGCTTATGTATTCTTAGTGGTATTTGGGCAAAGTGGTTTCTCTACATAGGGATACTTAATTCCTTTTGCGCTGGATGCCTGGACAGGATCTAGCAGAGAATGAAATAGCCCTATCAAGATTCCACTGGTGTAGAGATCATTAACCTTCATGAAGAACTTACTGCAGTCCATTTTTAGTTCTTACTCGTGAATAAGTCTCTTACTCCCATTATTCCAGGCTATGCATTTTAATCCATCAATACTGTGATTTTCAGATGTCTTTTCAATTGAACTGTTGGGGTAGCTAAGAAATGAATTTTGAAGGATTGGGTGGGGGGCGTGTCCAACATTTAAAGGTGAATTGCAAAGGGGAAAAAGGAACCATTTTCCTCTTTAGTACTAGTGATTTTCTAGTGTACACAACTCTTCAGAACCTGTGTTTTTCAGCATATTTTACCTTAAAAATACTAGGGGGGTGTGTGTGTGTGTATATTAAAATAAATAAATAAATGTTCTTCCCTGGAGGATAAGAGAACTGCGGTGAGACGTTCTCCCCCCCTATTCCCCGCCTTTGTGTGTTTCTTACCATGCTCATCACTATGGTATCTGGCTGCTTATCTCCCTCAAGCAGGATGTTGCATCTTCCCCAGGTGTCTTGTTCTCAAATGTTTGAGGCCTGTGAATTAGGTGTTAGCCAAAAAAGGAGTCACACTGACTAAAAATCTCTTCCCCTCTGTTGCTCAGATTTGACTTCCTTGGCAATTGTGGAGCCAATCTGCAAGTTTTTCAATTGTTCAGAGTCTTCTAAGAGAAACTAAGTAGGCAACAAGAAAAGGAGTACTTGTGGCACCTTAGAGACTAACGAATTTATTTGAGCATGAGCTTTCGTGAGCTACAGCTCACTTCATCAGATGCATACCGTGGAAACTGCAGCAGACTCTATATATACACAGAGAATATGAAACAATACCTCCTCCCACCCCACTGTCCTGCTGGTAATAGCTTATCTAAAAGCCATTTCCAGCACAAATCCAGGTTTTCTCACCCTCCACCCCCCCACACAAATTCACTCTCCTGCTGGTGATAGCCCATCCAAAGTGACAACTCTTTACACAATGTGCATGATAATGAAGTTAGGCCATTTCCTGCACAAATCCAGGTTCTCTCACTCCCTCACCCCCCTCCAAAAACCCACCCCCATACACACACAAACTCACTCTCCTGCTGGTAATAGCTCATCCAAACTGGCCACTCTCCAAGTTTAAATCCAAGTTAAACCAGAACATCGGGGGGGGGGGTAGGAAAAAACAAGAGGAAATAGGCTACCTTGCATAATGACTTAGCCACTCCCAGTCTCTATTTAAGCCTAAATTAATAGTATCCAATTTGCAAATGAATTCCAATTCAGCAGTTTCTCGCTGGAGTCTGGATTTGAAGTTTTTTTGTTTTAAGATAGCGACCTTCATGTCTGTGATTGCGTGACCAGAGAGATTGAAGTGTTCTCCGACTGGTTTATGAATGTTATAATTCTTGACATCTGATTTGTGTCCATTTATTCTTTTACGTAGAGACTGTCCAGTTTGACCAATGTACATGGCAGAGGGGCATTGCTGGCACATGATGGCATAAATCACATTGGTGGATGTGCAGGTGAACGAGCCTCTGATAGTGTGGCTGATGTTATTAGGCCCTGTGATGGTGTCCCCTGAATAGATATGTGGGCACAATTGGCAACGGGCTTTGTTGCAAGGATAAGTTCCTGGGTTAGTGGTTCTGTTGTGTGGTATGTGGTTGTTGGTGAGTATTTGCTTCAGGTTGCGGGGCTGTCTGTAGGCAAGGACTGGCCTGTCTCCCAAGATTTGTGAGAGTGTTGGGTCATCCTTTAGGATAGGTTGTAGATCCTTAATAATGCGTTGGAGGGGTTTTAGTTGGGGGCTGAAGGTGACGGCTAGTGGCGTTCTGTTATTTTCTTTGTTAGGCCTGTCCTGTAGTAGGTAACTTCTGGGAACTCTTCTGGCTCTATCAATCTGTTTCTTTACTTCCGCAGGTGGGTATTGTAGTTGTAAGAAAGCTTGACAGAGATCTTGTAGGTGTTTGTCTCTGTCTGAGGGGTTGGAGCAAATGCGGTTGTATCGCAGAGCTTGGCTGTAGACGATGGATCGTGTGGTGTGGTCAGGGTGAAAGCTGGAGGCATGCAGGTAGGAATAGCGGTCAGTAGGTTTCCGGTATAGGGTGGTGTTTATGTGACCATTGTTTATTAGCACTGTAGTGTCCAGGAAGTGTATCTCTTGTGTGGACTGGACCAGGCTGAGGTTGGTGGTGGGATGGAAATTGTTGAAATCATGGTGGAATTCCTCAAGGGCTTCTTTTCCATGGGTCCAGATGATGAAGATGTCATCAATATAGCGCAAGTAGAGTAGGGGCTTTAGGGGACGAGAGCTGAGGAAGCGTTGTTCTAAATCAGCCATAAAAATGTTGGCATACTGTGGGGCCATGCGGGTACCCATAGCAGTGCCGCTGATCTGAAGGTATACATTGTCCCCAAATGTGAAATAGTTATGGGTAAGGACAAAGTCACAAAGTTCAGCCACCAGGTTAGCCGTGACATTATCGGGGATAGTGTTCCTGACGGCTTGTAGTCCATCTTTGTGTGGAATGTTGGTGTAGAGGGCTTCTTCCTATAATAAAAATCTGGGCAAAGTATTTTACACTTTTTGGTGGGTGTAAAACCTTTGAGGCTGCCTTATAAGTCTTAACGGAGCAAAAAAGGGCATAGAAATTGAAATCTGCTTACATAAGCGCTTAAACTTTCCTAGTAAAAGTTTTTAATTGAGCTGTGAAAGTGTACAGATTATATTAATTGTCCTACTGCCTAACTCTTGAGAGGAGAGTGTGTGCATGTGTGGGGAGTGTCTACTGCAATGGAAGTAACTATTTTGGGAAAGATGGATCAGTTGGATTGCTGAATATTTAAGTCACAAGTACAGCAAGATAACCATTAAGCCTGGCTGCTTAAGTAAAAGATTATTTTGATGCCTAGGGAATCCCTCCCCCCCCCAATTCCCCTTAAAAGGCATTTTTAGGAGGACAGTCTTGCTGAAGGGATTGAGGTCATCACTCTTTTCTCTTAAAACTGGGTGAATTGCCTCTTGGGTACTTAATCTTATGAACGAGATGGTGTTCATTGAAGGGGTTCTGCTGACAGCATAAACCACACACGTACAGTTCAGTTTGTGAAAATCAGCAGAATCGCAGATTGAAATACTACTGTGGCATTTATGATTTAGTCATGGAATGTAAGGAATTTTCAACAGGAAATGTACGAGGTTCTGAAGTATTTTCATCCCCTTCAGACTTTTAACCTAGATGCTATTGGGATATCAGCATTCGTTTATAGAATTTTGTCTGGAAGGTGTTTTTCCTATTTCTTCCCAGGTCTAATGCTGATCTGTTTTTTGCCATCAGTCACACAAACTGTTACCTGCAGGTTTTGGCAGAAACTACTCTGTCTTTACTTGGATGCGTAACACTTATTGGCTGGCTCTATAATAACAGGGGTACAAACGATAATGAAGTTAAGATACAAATACAAAAGAAGATATCCCCAAGACATAAAATGTGCAGTTGTTTTTTCATGTCTGATCATTCGTGTCAGAACTGCACTTTATGCTAGTCAACAGATTCTAGGGTTACACATCTGGAAGTTAAAGGAAAGTATATGCAAAACCCTAATTTGGGTGTGGCTTTTATTTTTATTTTTTTTAAGAGTAACTCAGATGTGCAGTGACAAAGCAGTACTGTTGTTCCTTTGTGTATGTCTTTGCTGCAGAGCTAACCTGGATGACAGGCATCTTGGCCTAGCCTGGGAGTGAGAAGTCATAGAGCAAAGCCTTACTATAGTTAGTATCTTTGTGGGTGCTGCATTTCCCAGGTGTGCCACTAGTACTTCTGGGGGTATATCCCATGGTTCTTCATGCTGTAATCAGCTGAGCTGCTCTGATCATTTTGCGAGTGAACTGTGGGAGAATTAGTCCTTCTGGGCACACAGTGGGATGTGGGGGAAGGCATTGGAGGACTGTCAGCACTCGAGTGATTTAACCTCACTGCTAAGTGGGTGGGTTACCAGTCCCAGTGAAAGCAGCATTCGAGGTGCGACTGACCCCCCTGCAGGCATTCCAGCTAGGTCCGGATTGAAAGCCCCACTAAACTCAAGATATTTTTGTGTGGATGGGAGAAGGGTTAGGATCAGCAGCTGAGTAAGTCTAGGCTAACTTTGCAGTGAAGACATACCCCTTACATCTTCATGGGAGTAGTCGGTACGGTCACTGATTGTCTTTCGTCTCTGTCCAGGTTCCTTCCCCACTCTGAACTCTAGGATACAGATGTGGGGACCTGCATGAAAAACCCCCTAAGCTTATTTTTACCAGCTTAGGTTAAAACTTCCCCAAGGTACAAACTATTTTACCTTTTGCCCCTGGACTTTATTGCTGCCACACCAAGCGTCTACCAAATACAGAACAGGGAAAGAGCCCGCTTGGAAACGTCTTTCCCCCCAAAATCCTCCCAAGCCCTACACCCCCTTTCCTGGGGAAGGCTTGATAAAAATCCTCACCAATTTGCATGGGTGAACACAGACCCAAACCCTTAGATCTTAAGAACAATGAAAAAGCAATCAGGTTCTTAAAAGAAGAATTTTAATGGAAGAAAAAGTAAAAGAATCACCTCTGTAAAATCAGGATGGTAAATACCTTACAGGGTAATCAGATTCAAAACATAGAGAATCCCTCTAGGCAAAACCTTAAATTACAAAAAGACACAAAAGCAGGAATATACATTCCGTTCAGCACAACTTATTTTATCAGCCATTTAAACAAAACAGAATCTAACGCATATCTAACTAGATTGCTTATTAGCCCTTTACAGGCGTTCTGACCTGCATTCCTGCTCTGGTCCTGGCCAAAAAAAAAAAAAACAAACAAAAAACCCAAAACCAGACAGAGAGAACCTTTGTTTGTCCCCCCGCCCCCTCCAGCTTTGAAAGTATCTTGACTCCTCATTGGTCATTGTGGTCAGATGCCAGTGAGGTTATCCTAGCTTCTTAACCCTTTACAGGTGAAAGGGTTTTTCCTCTGGCCAGGAGGGATTTAAAGGTGTTTACCCTTCCCTTTATATTTATGACAGTGTCTGAAGACATACTTTGGCTACAAGGGCTGGATTTTATTCCAAGCTCTCTAATTTGTTTCCATATTGCAGAATCATCCTGCAGTTAGTTATGTGCTGAGTAGCCCCTGGGAACTGAAGTAGCCGGGATATGAAAAGTAGGATTCAGGTGCATTGGCTAAAGTTCCCTTTATTGCATGGTTCTTTCGAGTGCTATTTTAATCCATGATTACCAAGTAAGCCTGTTGGAATTATGCAGTGTTGATGTGTTCTCAGCTAAGTGTTTTTAATAAACCAATTTGAATCTTTCTGTTAGACTTATATTGTGTTAATCTGGAGGATGATGGATTCATAATCTATCTTCTGAGATTGTTATCCATGAAGTTGCCTTATCAATAGATGAAAGTGTATTCATATGAGTAGCACAGGAATGGCCTATCTCTTTGCAAAGGTATCTCTCCTAACCAGGATATTAAAAGTAGATTTTGATCAGATGAAGATCTAGAACAGATTTTTTTGTTGTTTTGTTGTTGGATTTGAAATGCTGGAATGGTTTCTTTTCATAACACTCATTTACAAAATATGACGGTAGTGGAGAGAAGTTTTAATGGGAGAAGAAAGGAATAGCTAACCTTACCATCTGCAGTGAATCTCTATTGGCAGTACATGCCTTTGAGCAGTATATTTGGCCACTGAGTTGGAAAATTGTCGTCCTTATGTGGAAAGGATATTTTTAGTCAGTGGAACATCTGTAGAACACCATTTGTTCAAACTTCCACCATCTTTTGACAAGTCAGACAGATGTGACTCATGTCAGTTTTGTACTTTGTGGGGGAAGGGAGGAATGCAGTGCATATACCAGAAATGTGGGGGTGGAAAATATTTTCACTCTAAATAGGTCATTCTCCTTGGTTTGTAAAAAATATGGAAAAAAACTTTGGTCTCCATATTAAAGATGCCTGCATTTAAATGTTTATATAAAATCTGTGTTGTAGAAATCATACTATGTTGTTTTTTATTAAACTTCCTACTGATTTCCAAGTTGAGGAGGAAATGGCCTACTTCTGTACTTGAATGCACCTAGCATGTGCCCTCTTGTCTGAGTTCTCCTGAAATGGGGATGTTTTGAAGTGTGCTGCTGCTCTAAGAACAGTCTGCAAACGTGTCGGGGAGGGGGGCGCGACGTGTGGTTCCACGTCTATTGTGTCAAAGATTCCCAAATTTGTTGACTTAGCTATTAAAAAAAAAAAAAATCTTCCCTCCCTCCCTCCACCTCTCAGTTCACTTCTGAATTGGAGAGTCAAGCTGTGATGTATCTTGAGTTACAGGTGGGGCTGGCACTGCTGCCTGTTAGGGCTGCCTGACACTTCAAATTATAAGACCATGTTTTCAGTTGCTTGTAACTTTGCCCAACTTTAAATGGTTGGATTGAGATTTTGCATGCCCGTGTGTCTGTCTCAGGGTGTTTGTGGGTTTTTGTAACTTTGACCAAAGTGGATCAATTGTTTCTGAGAATGGGGCTCAGGGAAAAATACATTTTGCCCATGTTTAAATTCTGGCAGTCTTTTCTTTGAAAAGCTCTCGCACCCCCCTGGCTTTGGAGCAAGCACTTAAAATTTGGGGGTGTGTGCATAGTGTCTTCTGCCATCCCTGTGAAAATCTACCCATGTTTCGGCAAGTTAGAAGTCTTCGGAAAATTTTGGTTTGCGCGGGTTTAGTGGAGACTTGCTAGAGCTTAGCTAAAATCTCAAGATTCTGTCCTCACTGAGCATGGTGGAGCCTCTCCCAGCTCCTGTTGCTAGTCAGATGCTCAGGCTCCTGCCCAGGGCACTGGGAGCTCAGAAGTCCTTTCCCTCTGATTGCTACGCTGCACTGGGCTGGGTGCTGGAACAAAGAGCTGGGATGGGGAAGGGAGGCTGGAACTGTTTAGGCATGAAGCATGGGAGCCAGTTTTTAGGCCCCTTTTACACCCAGAGGGCAGCAATATTTGACTTAAATATGGTTCTCTAAACGGGGTGTGGCTTATATATAGGTTTTGTACACTATTTCCTGGGCCTTAGGTACAGTAGACTTGATTTTTCCTAAAATTTTTCCCTGATGGAGCTCTACTATGTGGTAGCAATGCTGGCAATGTTATGGCAAAAAAAGTGCATGCAGGTGAAGAAGCGTTGGGCCTGCAATGTTGGTGAAACAAGTAGAACTCGGGTCAGCGAAAACAAATTTGAACCATGCTTTAACACCGTGTTTTTGAAACAGATTGGTTTTATTTGGCCTTAAAGCAGGATTTTTAGTAAGATTTAACGTTGTTGCCTGTTCAAAGGCACAGGACAGGAAAAGGAAAACAAGGACATAGCTTGACTTTCTCCTGGAATTGGTTGATTATATCAGGATGAAGGTGTGCGGTTTTCTTTGCACGGGTGGAGCATAACTTAAATACTGATGTTTTTGTATTCACAAGACAGGACTAGTATAGATCTTTTTTTCTTCTTTTTAATGAATAAGTTGCAGCTTTTGTTGACCTAGGTGGCAGCTTTTGTTGACCTAGGTGGTTGTCTTTGGTTTAAAGGTTGTTCACAGTTTCAAACTTGTATTATCATTATTTACTCAAAAATGTGGCATTTGGGTTCAGGAGCTGCCAGTCTTACAGCTCCGAGTACTTGTGATACATAGCAGAATTTTGTTCAGCAGTGCAACACTTCTGAATACCCTGCTGTCACATACTTGTGTGGGAGTCAAGTTTTTTTATTGAAGTGACTTGCAGTTATGATGATCTTGAGTAGGAGTTGGACCTTGACATGAGGTCTCAAAAACATTTTTGGCTTAAAGTCAGTCTCTTGCTGTTGAAAGCATAAGCAGATATGTCTTGGCATATTTAGAGTTGTTTTAAATAGCTTTTAAAATATTTTATAGCATATTGTAATATATTAACATTATATTAATGACTTGTCTGTCACCTGTTAGTTGTAATACTTATCATGCCATTACTTCTGATGGAACTAGACAGTAATTTCTCATCAATATACACACACAATTTGTATTACAGTGAGTGAGAGAGGGGGCTGGTGGGTGGAGAGTTGTTCCCACTGTTATTACACACAAATAGGGAAAAATGGATCCCCAGGCTCATGAAGATCGAATTGTGTGTTACTGTTCCAATATCAAATGCTAGAATTTGTTGTGTTTTGAGACTTTTAAAATAATTGTTTGAATAAAGTTTTGATAACTGGCTTTCCAAGTATTCACAAGTGGTTTCACAGCAACATGTTTTTATTGGGGGACCAAACCAAATCCAAACCTTGATTCTTTCTCTTCCACCACTCTCTTGAAAAAGATGCTAGGAAAGAGGAAGTTGCAGATCCCTACTACATGGTTCAGGTGCATGTCTATTCAGAGACCAGAACTATGTTAATGGTAAAGATTGGGAGTACATATTAATAATTTAGGGCAAAACATGTTTTAGGGATGTTGTGTTGATCCCCAAACCAAGTTTTCTAAACCCAAGAAATTAAGAGTTAAGACTGAATCTAAACGAAATCCAAATGTGGTAAAGTATAAAAATACAAGTTTCAGAGTAGCAGCCGTGTTAGTCTGTATCCGCAAAAAGAAAAGGAGCACTTGTGGCACCGTGTGGATACAGACTAACACAGCTGCTACTCTGAAACCCTGTCATTATGCAAGACACTGAATTTAGCTGTATGGAGTGGAAATCTATCAACTTCATGGAAAAAACTCGTACCGATACAGATGTTAGTCTCTAAGGTGGCACAAGTCCTCCTTTTCTGTTTATAAAAATACAGTGTGTTCTCACAGCCTTAACTCTGCCCTATCTTAACACCATGCAATAACTGTATAATGGATTGAGGCATTTTTGTGTTTGTACTCCCAGATTAAGTTAAATTGATTTTTAAAGACAAATTAGATTTTTTTCTCTTCAGTGTGACCATAATGTATTTTACTCTATATTACTGACATGTTCTCAACTTCAACAGTATCTTTGACAAAAACTATCATGAGAACTTATTTTTGGTTACTCTTGTTTGAAATTACTGAAACAAGAAACTCACAGGTAATGTGATATTTATCTGTTATGGGATATTTTATGTAATTAAGTATCCAATTTTAATTTTAAAACTTCTATTTTTGGCCATTTTTACCAATATGATCTGACTACTTTATGCTACTCTGAAGCAGCACCAAGTATCCAGAGTATGCTGGTCAGTTAACCTGAATTAGAGCGTTTTACATCTGCAGAGGAGTTCAGAATAGCTTGAGTACAACCCCAGAAGTTAAAAAAGATTATGGGTCAGATCTCCAATAATAATGAGAGAGTGAGTTCTGTCTCTCATATATTTTTGAACTCCCCCTGCCCATTCCCAGTGTGACAAATATATTTTCTTGTGCACATCCACACACTGCCTGTTTTTTCCCCCTCTCCCTCTTGCAGTGCCTCACATTATTTCATGGTATGCGTGCACACAAACAAGCCAGTCCCCCCCTTCTCTTCCAGAGATATCTGCTGTAAGAAGTAGCTCCTGAAAATAAATATTTAGTACTAATAGTCATTTTTGCCATTAATTTTCATAACTGAAAGTTCCCATCAACAGAGGCTGCTGCATAAATCATGTTTTCCTTGAGAGAAACGCATGGAAAACTGCCCTCTTTCAAAATAGCTGCTATTATTCATAGCGAGATGGAAGCCCAGCTCTCAAGAAAGGTGTTCTTCAAAATGGCCACCCCATTATTTCTACTCTGAGTGAAACCAGCAGTCATTTTGGAGCAGCCTGTGTTCTCAATCCTGTTGAGAATAGGAGATGAACACCCTTCTCAAAATAGCAACCCAACTGTAGGTAAATTCATGACCTCATTTCTACTTAGAACAATGGAAGATGTTAGCCATATTGGAAGAAGAAGCTTCTACATGGAATTATCTGGAGGTGAATATTATTTATCGTCTCTTGCGGAAGAAGAAACTTCACGAAGAATAATGGGGGAAAATAAACATTAACTCTTCTAAACTAAACCAAAAGAAAAACCTTTACAACAACCTTTAAATATATCCTGTGTAGAGGATATCGGTGAGTTTTGTCTGTCAGGGAAGTTTGAAGCACCTGTGTTATTTCAGTATGATCATCCTGGTGAGAGAAATGGTCTGATACTGGATGCTAATTATTTTTAATGACCATTTTTAAAGTAGTTTTAACCCATGACCAGTTAACTATTTTACTTGTCAATTCTCAGAAAATTTATTCTGTGCTCAGAGTAAATGGTGTAGTTTTTCAGAAGGATGCACTGTATTCTTCAACCATTGTTATGGGTGAGGCCCTGACTTAAGTCCAAAGCTCAAGGTGACTTTAAACTATGGAATCGTGAGTGGTGCTGTATTACTAAATCATATTATCTTTTGCAGTTTCTCACAAGAGATTATTTTAAGGCTGATAGTAGGGGTAACTCTGGCTTCTGCTGTACCCTTAGGCAACAAGCTACCTAGAAATGAGGAAAACATTTAATTCTTTGTGATGAGCTAGTTTCTTTGCTTGAAGTCGCTAATTGGAAAGCAGCAATTAAGATTGACGTGAGTGTCTTGAAAATAGCAACCTGAATGATCTATTCTAATGTTTGTTGGCTTCAGATTTGTGTGTTAGTTTCTTTAGCTAGCGGATCACTAGATATTGGGACCGGAAAGCACGTTTCCTATGGGACAGAGAAAATATTAGGAGAAAATCTTCTTGGAAGCCGCAAATATGATGGAATTAGCAATGCCTTTAATTTTTTAAGTCATGGATAATTTAAAAAAAAAAAAAAGTACTACTTATATTTGTTTGTTTCTTTGCTTGAAACCATGTCTATCTGCCAACCTTTCCGAAATGTCATCATGTAATTATTTTAACAGGCAGTGTATTCTCCTTTATTTGGGGGATATTAACCTTTCTAAACAAAAAGAATGTTAATATACACTGGAGACACAACTAATAGGATTTCATTTTTCTCATTAGGCAAGAGATTTATTTGAATGCTTTTTAAATAATTGTGAAAGAATGCCTCAAGTAAAATAATTGCCTTAAACTAATCCATGATAACAATTTTAAACGTGAATATCCAGATCATTTTGTATGGATTGGAAAGAGTGATGTTATTTTCTTGTTTGCTTTGGTCAAACAGTGTTAAAGGAGGATATAAATTCATTGAATTCAGAACAAAGGAAATGCTAATTATTAATGCACTAAATTCTTTTATGCCATGAAATGTAGTGTTCAATTCACAAAGCTTGTTGTGGCCTATTGAGGTTTCAGCTAATGTTTTGTGTGTTGGTTTGGGGTTTGTATTATGTATTAGGTTCAGCACAGCATGTTTTTATGTTTTCTTTCCAAAATATTTAATTGAAATTTTGTTTGCCCGAATTATCTGCACTTCACTTTTTCCTGCAAACACTGTTTGCTGGGAGAGGCTGAACAGATGAGGATAAACACCTTAAACTGCAAATATCGCTTCTGAGCTCTTTCCATTGATGTTTTTGGGCCTTAAGGAAGATGGTTCGACTGGTCTTGGGTTAGTGGGAGCGTGTGAAACATTTTTTGCTTCCCTCCTAGGCAAAAATACCAGCAGAGTCCGTCTTTGGAATGCAAGGGCTGATATCTAGTGATGCCCCAGTTTTGAAATGCATGTTCCAATAAGAACTATGCATTAGTCTGCTTAGTCATTGTGGGCATATTTTTATATATTTGGATACTGCTTTGTGGAATTGGTAAAGTTTGTGTGTGGGTGTGGTCTGAAACCTGTCTTTATTTACATTGAAATTCATGTGTATTGCAAGAGTATAACTGCTTCAGCACTTTTGGTGAACAAGGAGCAACACACAGAGTTGTGAACAAAATACATACGAGAATTTAATAGTCCTTTTGATGCGTAAAGGAGGATGAATAGTACGCTAAGTTGAGTGCATATCTAGAAGAATATTTGTGCCTGATTTATGCTCTAATTTTAGCACTGAGTTTCCTTTGTAATAGAAAAATGTCACATTAGCATGTCCCTTTTGATATCATTTAGTTCCAGTGAAAACAAATGCATGTGCTGAGGGATTCTCAAACTTAGTAGTCCACTCTGTAGTAGACTTTGTTGCAATACAAATATAGTTAGTGACTCTTTTTGTCCCATATTTTGAGACCAAAATGTTTTTTTTCTTTCCATCATATTCTTTCATTTGCCTTTTGAGTACTGATGAAACAAAATTTAGAAGACAAAAGTGTCAGTAAATAACCATTTGGTTCATTTTCAGCAGCTAAGGGAAATCAGCTCACGAAGGCTAATGGCTCTAAGAAAATGAGTGGCTCAAAAGTTCTACATATGTAAATAATGATAATTCACTAGAGGATCAATTTAAAAAGAGAAAGTACCTTTATTCTGGAGAGCATCATGTTCAAACAGTCAAGCTTAGTTACTTCTTCATCATTTAGTAAAAATCCAACACTTGTAAAATTGCATACAATTAAAAAAAAATGTTGCTGATTCTCAAGGGTTGTGACCCACAATTTGAAATCCCAAACTTGGCCGAAGGTTCACCTGCAACTACCCTAATGTGTCTGAGTGCTACTAATTTAAAACTGTACAGATCTAATCTTTAGTTGAAGTGAAAGCTGCCTCTGAACTAATTATGATTTACAGAAATTGATAATTTGTCTTCTGTGTGTGTCTGCAGGAAGAAAATGAATATTAAATATGATTTCGCAAATGACAGGTTTCAGCCCACTAATTTACAGTCTTCATTAACAAACTTCCAAAATGTATCAATAACACTGGAAGTCACTTCATTTATACAACTTTATTGCAGCTGGTATCATTTTTGTAGAAAGGGAAAAGTGGACATTCTGTTTAGTGTGCTGTTACTTTACCCAGCCCTTGTATGAGCCCTGAAGTCCACTTAAATCCTCTAAACCAGTGGTTCTTAACCTTTACTGCAGCCTGCAGCCCTTTGGTTCTCAAAATACGTTCTTGCACCCCTTATCAAAAATTGTTGAGGTAGGTCAGTTCTTTAAACCTAGGTATATTTTTGTTTGTATATTACAGTAACCGTTAAAATGTATAATGTTAATAAATACATAGGTTTGATGAAACAAAGTAGTTTTACTTCCGTGCCTGTGCTTAATTTGTGTTTTCGATGATTTACCTTCTAAAAAAAATCTGGCATGTCTCACACCCCCCAGAAAGGGCATCTCGCATCCCAAGGGGGATGCATGCTCCCCAGGTGAAGAACCACTGCTCTAAACCTTCCTTTAGTTATATATTATAGGACAGCCACCAGTGCATTTTCATAGAATGATTGGACTGGAAGGGACTTGAAGAGGTCTTCTAGTCCAGTCCTCTGCACTCAAGGCAGGACTAAGTATTATTTAGACCATCCCTGACAGGTGTTTCTCTAACCTGCTCTGAAAAATCTCCAGTGATGGAGATTCCCAGCCTCCCTAGGTAATTTATTCCAGTGCTTAACCATCTGAAAGGAGGGTTTTCCTAATATCTAGCCTAAACTGCCCTTGCTGCAATTTAAGCCCATTGCTTCTTGTCCTGTCCTCAGAGGTTAAATAGAACAATTTTTCTCTCTTCTCCTGGTAACAACCTTTTATGGACTTGAAAAACATTTTCATGCATCGCGCCCCTCCCCAACCCAATTTTTTCCAAACTTCCCTCATAGGTCATGGTTTCTGGAGCATTAATCATTTTTGTTGCTCTTCTCTGGACTTTCTACAATTTGTCCACAGCTTTCTTGAAATGTGGTGCACAGAACTGGACACAATACTTCAGTTGAGGCCTAATCAGCACGGAGTAGAGCGGAATAATTACTTGGTTATAACACTCCTGCTAATATATCCCAGAACGATTGCTATTTTTTTTTAAACAACATTACAATGTTGACTCATACTTCACTTGTGATCCACTATGATCCTCAGATCCTTTTCCATAGTACTCCTTCCTAGGCAGTCATTTCCAGTTTTGTATGTGTGCAACTGATTGCTCCCTTTAAGTGGAGTACTTTGCATTTGTCCTTATTGAATTTCATCCTATTTACTTCAGACCATTTCTCCAGTTTGTCCAGATCATTTTGAGTTTTAATCCTATAGTCCAAAGCACTTGCAACCCCCTCCCTGCTTGGTATTGTCCACAAGCTTTATAAGTGTACTTTCTATGCCAAATTCTTAATCATGGATGAAGACATTGAACAGAACCAGACCCAGAACTGATCCCTGTGGGACGCCACTTGATATGCCCTTACAGCTTGACTGTGAACCACTGATGACTACTCTCAGGGAATGGGTTTTCCAGCCAGTTGTGCATCCACCTTATGCATCTAAGTTGTATTTCCCTAATTTGTTTGAGAAGGTCATGTGAGACAGAATCAAAAGCCTTACTAAAGTCAAGCTATTATCACATCTACCATTTCCCCTCCATTCACAGGGCTTGATTCGTAATAGCTTTCACTTGCAGCACAAAATCTCCAAGTCAAAGTTTTCTTTTGTGAAGTGACTTAAGCCCCATTTAATATAATTATGCATCACATGCTGTATTATCAAACATGATATAATGAAAGATTGTAGCAATCTAATGTGTACGCTGTTGTAGAGAGCTGAGGAATGGTATACTGCGAGTAATATTGGAACTGACTTTGTAGGCACATTACTGAGATGTAAAACTCTTGTAGTATAACAGTTAAGTTCATTAAATTGTTTCTCTACTTACTTAGCTTTTAAAATAGTTCACTTTATTGTAGGCACAATGTCCAAACAGTGTGTTCACTATGGCTTAACATGTGCATTGCATTTGTGGATCTGCCGTCTCCCAGAGAAACATGAGATGCTAGTCTCTGTGGATGCTGAGGTCAAGGCTAATTATAAAAAGCATGGAATCCATCTGCTCTTGTCTTGGTAGAGTAGGGCAGAAAACTGTGAAACAGCTTTGTACCCAGAGGGTGAAGGCCTGTGTGACGCTAATTCTAAAATGGGCTTGATAGCAAATGATCTGATGGTCTAATTAAAACCCCAGATATAATATAATCAATCTCTCTCTCACAGTTTTTGGGCAAGTGGAAGGAAATGGCTGGAATGTACCAGTACAGTAATCAGGTGTAATACTTCTGTAGTAGTAACGTGGTTTTGGTCTTTGACCAGGAGGCCTTTTAGAGCATAAAATCATGTCCTGTCACAATTTCTGAAGTGAATTTTAGTGCTTCTAAGAATGCCAGTGTGATTCCCTTAAGGCGAGGGTAAACTAGACAGTGAAATTTACATTTCCTTAAATTAAGAGAAGGGGAAAAATTACTACTCTGCCTTAGTCATGATGTAAAACCTCCCTGCCCTCGCTTCCAGGTCTTCTGAGCAGTGACCGTCAATCATGCTGGCTTTATGTTGTGGACAAAAAGAGGTTAGGATGAGTCTTTTGGATACTTGATTGTTGCAAGTGGTATATAGGTACCTAGAGAGCTCACATGCATTTAGGTCTGTGTTTGATTCTAGCTCTTCAGAAGTGGAAGTCTAGTGGATTTGTGACACCACGCTCCTGTTCTTGCCAGCAGAGCTTCAGTCTGGTACAAGGGCTTGTGCGAGTTTTCCAAGTATTTTGGATACAGGCTTTTGAAAATAATAAAACACAATGCACATCACATGGGGAAATAGTGGAGAAGGAGATATTTTTTAAAAACTTACTTCAGCCCCATTTTAAAACTGGTGACTGTGCCTTAGGGCCATCTTTCCCTATAATAAACGTGTACTGATGAATATCGCTGCTCAGTATTTTGCGTTTATTACTTGCTATGCTAACATGTGCATGTTGCCATGAAATCTTCATACAGAACTGTTTTTTTTTAAGTAGTATGTACTCCGGGTGGAACAAACATACAACATGCTTGCTGTCCTGGCTAAGCGACAGTGTTAAAGGGGAAAGAATCAAACAGCTACTGACTGAGAACTTAGAGGAGCTTGCAGTACAAAAATGTTTCCATAAGACCTTCAGGGTTCATTTACTCTTAAGCTGAAAATGTTAGAAATAATGATTGTGCCCCATCATCAGTAAAAATGAGAAGTCTTGAGGGGTGGGATGGGGGGTTGAGATTTGAATGATGAGAACACTTGCAAGTGATGTTGGGTGAGTAGCGGTTAAATTATGGGCTGTTAAACTCTCGCAAATCAAATGGAGCTTGCTGCTACCTGGACAGTCTCTGGCTTGAGCTGCGGCATAAGGAGAGCATGTTGCTCCCTGTGTAAATGTGCAGCAAGTTGCGTCATGCTCAGTTGGGATGATGCCATTAAGGGCTGCGCTGCTATTGTAGATAAACTACAAGACATCAGCTTTCAACTTCTCATTCTTTAGCCTTGTTTTATTCCTTGCTGAGTACTCTCAGATGAAAAATGTACTAAATTTAGGGATGAGAGAAGCGTCTCTCCCCACACTCCCACTCAATTTTTAGTGCCTGAATTCTTTTGATTAGTTTTACTTTTGATTTCTGTCTGACTTGAGACATTTTCTAACAGCAAGAAGTCTAATTTTATGTTATGTGAGTACTTGGTTAGCATGCTGGCAATATAGCTCACTGCTAACGGAGTACGTCTGAACAACCTGTGCTTACAGGCATCAGATCAGTGGAAATCCTCTACCATGTCATACTTCCTGTATGTGCAAGGCCGGGTGAGTCCATGGTGGAGCTTGACAGTCTCTAACCGAAGGAGGGGGAGGCAGGTGAAAGCCGCCTTCACAGAGAGCAAGGTCTGGGGAGGTGAACTTTGAAGTGGAGTTCTAGAAGTTGAAGCCCCATGGGTGGGCTAACTTTGTCAAATGTAGTTCAGTGAGAAGGATATCTATCTTTGCCCAACCTCTCTATTGAGGAATTCAAGTATGTCAGCTTAATGCTATGGAATTACTGTTTGATCATAGGCTGATAGTTGAGAGTCAGTTAGGGTGGCACAGTTATATGATGCTGGGGATAAAACCAGCATTCTTTAGACAGATCTGACGTCAGTGTTTGGTGCGCAATGTACTTATGTCATGACTTATGCTTGCTTTAATGACTGTGTGTGTATTCATCACTGTGATATTTGGCCACGTGAGCAGTAGCATGATAAGGCACCAGGTTGGGAGTCGGAGAACCTGGGTTCTGGTCTTTGCTCTACCACTGATCAGCTGGGTGACCTTGGGCAAGTCACTTCCACTCTGTTTCATTCGTCTCCCTATTTGTCTCTCAAGTCTTTTTTGGGGGAAAGGACACTCTCTCACTATGTTTGTACAGTGGTTGGCATAATGGAACACTGATCTCAGGGTCTCCAGAAGCTATTGCAGTACAAGTGAGTACTAATAGTAACATGAGGGGTGTAAATAGCAAGTACCACGTTAAACTAATCACAGTAGACTGCACAAAAAGTTGCTCTCATTGCGCCATCAGCAGCCCACTATAAGCAGGCCCTGAACAGTTACTCGTGCTCATAGTTGCTTGGCAAAAAGATGTACCTTTTACTGAGCTCTGAATGTTACAAGAGTGTTTTGACCAGAGATCTGAGGTTAATGGAGAACGTTCCTGTAGTCCTTAGTTGGACACGCAGGGACTGTATCAAAAGACTTGAGCTAAACTCCAGCCTTTGCAGTTACAAAGAAGGAAGGTGATCTCTACAGTAGCCAGTCCTCAGACCAAATAACACTTGAAAAAATGCTTATGCTGTATCAGGAATCTGTAGGAGAAAACAAGCAACTGCCTGGAATATGCGTCTAACATGCCCAAACCCATTTATTCCACTAAAAAATGGAGCTTAAAACATCTTTAAGACCACAGACTTAAAATTTGGTATTCATATTTATTGGAGTGTATATTATGAATCAACTTGTTCAGTTGGTTCTGCTTATCTAAAGAAATCTTGACTGTTTTCCACAACTGACCAATGAATTTTGTCTAGTTGTGAATAGCCAGTAACACAGCTCATGTGCCCTCCCAATATGGCTGCTGCATCTTGATTGTTGCATTGTTTTGCATTTGCTTTCATTGTAGCATTCAGTCAGTTCGAATTTTTAATAAGGAAGGAATTCAGTGACATCTAATGATTAAATAACGCCCATCATTTGTAAAATTGGGTTTGTCTGGATGTTAGAATGCTGCTCAGATAGCAGACGTGGACTTCTAATAGTCTGATCAGATTTATAGTGAAAGATGAGATGTACCGTAACATTCCCTCGTTTTGTATCTCCTTGTCTCTCTCTCTCTCCTGGAGCAACATGGACTGTGTGTAAAAGTTGCTGCAGTTGTACGCCATAAAAAGCAAAATCCAAATAGTTGTCAAAATTGGAAATAATTGGCACCATTGTCTTGGGGAGTTAAGGACTGAATAGACACTCAGAATGAGCTCCTTTCTCAGGTACTCGACAGTTCTGCAGTCCATGCTGAACAGACAGTAGTAGAATATTATGAAGAAACTTGTGCTGATACAGCCCATACTGTACTGGTTCTTGGAAAAAGAGGGTTTTAGTTCCTAGATCTGCTATTATGGAACTTTAAGCTAGCGCCGAATACTAAGCAAAAACATTATTTTAAAAATATATAGTGTCCTTGTATATTAGTTTCTCTCTGAAAGACAGGGGACATATTACTTACCCCTGGCTTTATAGAAGTGGCGCTACTTAGTGGACCTCAGCTTTTTGTTTTCTGTCACAAAATTGCCTCCATAGAATTGCACTCTTTGCTTCCAGTTTATAAGAAGACAGGTGGGCTTTTCCCAATCCAGATGTCTTTTTGTCTGCCCCTGATCCAATGTCACTTACTTTGGAACTCATACCGTCTCGATACTTGGCCTTTGATCACTGTGTCACGTAAGACTCCTTCAGAGCAGAATATAGATGTACTGTAGCTCTTCTGTTGTGATGTATTGGGACTGTTTACAGGTTCTCTATTAACTTTGATTCTAAGGAATCAGATTAAAGTAATCTTCTATTATAGTATGATAGAAGCTGCACATGTAGAGATACTTTACTGTAGTCACAGTTCTTAAGGTAAGTTCAAGTTATTTCAGTTGTTACTTATCTTTGGGATGACAGTCATGACACATGGCTGGTACAATTTCTTTCCTTTAGCAGATGGATATAAAATGGAGGTATCATATAGATCTTTTATAAATTTGTATTTGTGAACGTTGAATAGATACGGACGCGTTTAACTTGACAAGCAAGAAGTAAATTGTATTCTGATCTAGTTCGTACAATAAAGTGAAATCCAATTCTTGAGATTTTGTGCTGGTAACTTTGCATTGTTGTAACAGTTAAGTCACAAGGAAGAGACAAAAGTCATTGGTCTCTCTACGAGATGAAGTTTACTGCAGTTGATTTTAAAATGAGCACCTTGTTGAAGAGGGATCCCTCCACACTGTTAGTGGACGGGCATGTAACTGTCGTCTTTGCTACATAAATCAGTTTAGCAGGCACTGGGCTATGGGAAAGAGGGCATCTGTCATGGAACTGGAAATGCAGTGAATAGCTCTACCAATCTAACTGACCCGGGAAATGGAGTATGGACCCTATAGTGAGAAGCCACCCATGTGGTATAATCGATAGAATGCTTGAAAAGGAGATGGGAGATTCTGTTCCTAGTTCAGCCACTGATTTGCTGAGTGATGTTGGCCATGTCACTTCATCCTTCTGTGCTTCTGCCTCCCCATCTTCAAATTAAAATGATACTTGACCACCCTTGTAAAGATTTTGGAGACGATATTTGTTAGTGTTAAGTATTGCTCATGCATTTGGGCCTTGTAGGATTGGTTGTCTTGTATTTAAAAATGGGTGAACATAGTAAAAGAATATTTGACTATTTTTGTCAAGCAATAACTGCTTATTTCAGCTACTTGTTTGCAAGCTCAAGATGATGGGTGATTTGTATTAAAGTGGCACTTAGACAACCGTTGTGTGAGGCAAATAGTGACACTCCCCAATCTGAAAGTGTTTAGAATCTAAATAGGCAAGACAAAGATTTGAAGAGGAAACAGGCACGGAGAGGACAAGTAACTTGGGAGGTCAGTGGCAGGTCTCCTGTGACTTAATCCAGCTCCCTATCCACTGGATTAGCTCGCTCGCTTGTTAGCCAGATCAGCAGTGGAGACTCTCACTTGATTTAGCCTGACACTGAGAAACAACATGTCCTTTCCCTGGTATTGCTGCTTATTGTGTAAGGTTTGAGTCTGAGCCAGGCAGCACTGAAGTAAGGTCCATTAGATTTGCTGATGTGCACACTTTCCTTTCTGAATCAAATAACGTTCTTTTTAGGGTGATGGTAATTGTGTACTGCTTTTCAAAATGCAGCATGGGATCATTAATTTGCACCAAAGATGGGAGGCAGTTGGGTGAGATTCAATTGGAATGCTTCACTGATACTTGGGAGCTCCCAGATGGCATCTACAGAATCTGAACTTTCCTTTCAAAAAGGGGAAGAAAAAAGTTTCTCGAATTTCTGATTGCAAATAAAATCTATAAAATAATAAAGTTTCTCTGTTGGCAGGTATAGTATGTGACCGGGATGAAGATTTAAAAAAAATTTTTTTTAACCCACAGCCCCAAACATATCCTGTTGCTGAGCTTGGGATCTGCTTGAGAAAATGTTTTCTCCCCAGTCTTAAGGCATGAATGATGTTTTTATGTCGGTGAAAAACCATGGTTTTATACATTCTTTCTTACAACAAGTCACTGGATAGACTGAGAATCCTTGGAATTGGACAAGTTTAGCACCAAAGGACATATATTTGAACGACACCGAATGATTTGCTTACCTTTTGGCCACTTATTTTACTTTAAAATTAAGTGAGCAGCATTATGAGAGAGGGTTTCCTTGAGGGTTGACAAGATGGAAAAGTGACAGAGAAGGTTTGACTAGTGATTGTATTTCTCTGTACCCTGTTTTTTTAAAAAGGGCAGCAAATGTAGATGATGCCAGTGAGCTGTTTTGAGACTCTGAAGTGACCAATTGCTGCTGAGAAGCCTCTGTCTGTCTGTCTGTTTTCATTGTCTAGTTTACTTTGTGTAATCAACACTGAAGCCTTTGTGGCTACTTAAAATTGGGTAGCAATATTCTGTACCAACGCAGGCTCAGTATAGTTGTATGCAGGATACGGTAATATTCTCTTGTGTGCGCACAAGTAAATGGTGGCATATACCATCACCAAATTTCAAGTGGTCGGAAAAAGTCTTGCAGGTCTGTGCTACAGAGTAGATGCATCTCTGGACATTTGATAGTCTCTCATATAATATTTTACTTGAGACTTCAAATTGACTTGAATTTGAGTGTTGTCACATGGATCATAAACTGGTTGGAAAAAATTATAAATAAAGTGTAATATTAAATGGCAATTTATTGAATCCACAGGAGATGCCCCATGAGGTGTTGCAGGGATTGTTGTTAAACCATCTCATTAATAAAAGTCTTTAAACAAAACTAAAAGGGGGCACAGGGACAAACAGCGTGCTAATTAATCTCAGGTGAGACTAAATGGTGCTGAATGTGCTATGGAGGGTAGTGGAATAATACAAAGAGGGATTATTTAGAAATAAGAGGAGGAAATAGAACTTGGAAGCATTCAAGTGAATCCTCCTGAAGAACATTAATCAAATATACGTATTGAGAAAAATTAGGCAAGAGCAATACTGACGGTCAGCAAGGGGGTGATAGTGATCAGCAAATTAGACATGAGCATGCAAAAGCTGACAATAAAATAGCCAGTGCATCTTTCAGCTGTATATGCAGAGGTATCATGTATTGAGCAAAGAGGTGGTGATCTGTGTCGTACTAGAGACCTAGCGCTACATTCCCTCTGTCTGGGAGTTTAGATCTGGTGTTTTGGTGTGGGCCCATCTCTCTGCTAGAAAGAGTGGCAAATGGGAGGGAATTCAGAAGAGAGTAATTAAAAAAAAAAAAAAATTGAAGTGGAGGGGAGAGCAAGTTACGAGGGGGAAAACCCCAGGCTGCAGTCCAGCCATCTGCTCCACACTGCTGGCCCCTTGTCTGTGTGATGCTTCATTGGGTTGGACAGGACCCACTGCAGGAGTTGACTGTTCGTCGGCTTGGATACAGTTGCAGGACTGGGACCTGTACGTGTGTAGAGGGACCGAACAGCTAAAGGCAGTGCTGTCTTACATTTATTTTAAGGTTGTAAACATCAGTGAGAGGGAGAATTGTTCAGGGCTGTGCAGAGGGTAGAATTAAAAGTAACAGGGCATTGTGAAATGCTATTTATTAGACTGGAATTGTCTCCCAGGGGAAGTGATGGAAGCCTGATTACTTGTCATTTTAAGACTAGGCTACTGGCAAAGCACAAGTGTGTACTGTAGGGAACAATACTGTATAGGCAGGTGGATGGACTAGGTGACCTAATAAGTTTCAACCACCTGTAATTCCTGAAACACCTGTTTTTAAACTATATAAATTTCTGGTGATCTTTCAGCTGTTGGCTGGTTGGTTCAGAAATGAAAATACATTTTTGTTCATGCTTCTGGATGAAGGGCTAATGTCATGAAAACAAGATGTGTATCTCATGAGGCTACTGCAGCTCTACAGAAATAAAAAATACATGTAAAACTGACACAGTTCAATACTGGAGGGGAAAAGCATGCACAGACTGCGGGATGGAACTGGATTACTACATTTCTTTTATTGACTGTGGCCCTTAAAGATTGCATTTAAAATGGCACATACAGAAAAGCAAAAGCATGCCACACAATCGATCTTCTCTTGCCTCGTGAATTTTAAATGTTAATTTGTAACCGTACCTGTGTGCTTCTGCAGTATGGCAAAGTGGGGAATGAACAGAATGCTTTGGTCTTTTAGAGACTGTTTGTTCAGTGCAGTCATGGCCTTTGACAAATTCAGCGGTCACAAAGCTATAATATATTAGCAGGCAGGAGCAGGTTTTTAATATTCATCATCTCTAAGTGCTACGAACTGACATCTAGTAGTAAATGTGCAGATATGGGCTCTAGGAAAAACAGAGCAGGGAAGCATACTTGCTAATTTGTATTCTAGATGGAAATCTTAAATTAGTTTGAGATTTTAAAATTAATTTTTAAATGCCGGGCACATAGGAGATGGAGTTGATATTAATATTAATAAGGTTTTAAAAGATATTTAGTGAAATATTTGTATAATTTAATTTTTGTTCATAGTCAAGTTGGAAACCACACCAAGAGTGACTGTGGAGTCCAGAAATTTGCGAGTAGGAGTATTCTTTAGTCTGTTTCGTTGTGGTGTGTATATATACAGAGCATTTTGCCTTAACATGGGTAACTTAATCCTCACTTGATCGTGCCTTTACTGCTATGATGTATACTCAATGCATCAAATCTTATTTTTGCATCATGAATTTCATTTTTTATGAGGAGCATTAAAATGACCTCTATCAAGACAGGCATGTTATATTCATTACTCTTGATCACCTGCTGGTGACTTCTAGATCACTACTCATGGAACAGTGTTTTATTCTACAATATTAATAATTTATTTAATATCAGTCTATAGTGCAGTAGGTTTGCCTAGTGCTTGACAGAAAAGAGGTTGGAGTGGGGAAGGAAAGACATTCCCTCCCTGGGGAACCTAAAACACTACAAATAACAAAGTTCAGCTATAGAGAGTTCTGCTAATGATTCAATGGGTTTGGTGTGTAAAACACATTGTATGTGTTCATTGCACTCAATCTTGCTCTAAAGAGAGGGCGTGTGTAATATAATTACTTTCCTCTTAATTTTTACTTATCTCTTGCAAATGGGTGGTAGGATTTCTCAGCACACATCAGGTGCTAAGAGTTTAAACTACTATTAAAATAGCATGCATGTAATATGAATGGGCAGGCAAGAGCAAGCCTTGTGTTAGATTACTATGTAGCGAATGCCTTTTGGGATCATAAGACACAATTAAAAAGCATTGTACCCCAGATAAATGGTGACTTGTTATTTCTCTTGGAAGAGTTTAGTCTCACAAGATAATGTATTTTGCCGCCTTGTTGTTGGGGAGACAAGCGAGAATGGCGTCCTGCAGATAACCGTTAGAGGGCAGTTAGAGGAAGACAAAGATGGAGAGACTAAAATATTAATGGATATCTTTAAAACACTGTACCTACATTGAGAGCAATGTGATGTTCTTGCTTATGTATTCATGTTGAGTTAGCTGGGGTTTAAATTTTTAAAGCAGAGTAAGAAAAGAAAAGTTTTGCTTCTTGTTACATGATCTCATGTTTTGTTTCTGCTGTTTAGGTACAAATAGAGGAAACTGATTTGAGCCTGTGTCCAAATATCTCTTGACTACCTTATCAGTGTGCTCTCGTCCATGAGCGCACATAACTACTTAATGACTCTTGACAGACACCTTTTACACGCTTAGTGACTTTTCCTTGATTTTGGGGGCCTTGATCAAAAATTCTGTTCCTTTGGTAGCCAAAGATGTAGTTCAAACCAGGAGTATTATAAGATAAGTGCATCTAAGCTGCCTTGTGTGTGTGGTCTGTTCACTCCACACTGTTCTACTGCTTTAACAATACTGATATCATTACAGAAAACCCTACTGTGGACACAGGTATAGCTTATTCCCCTTCTCATGAGGAGAAATAAGCTATACCGCATAAGGCACCTTTATCTAGTATAGCCGCATACAACAGAGACTGTACATAGCTGTTCTGGACGGACACACACACACTCACTCTCTCTCTCTCTCTCTCTCTCTCTCTCTCCCTCTCCCTACCCCCCCCCCCCAACTGGTTTACTTGTATCAGGACAAAAGCTGCATATAGCTCATGCCTACCAATAATAATTCATCTGGAGTTCGATAGCTGCTGCTTTTCCCGAGGTTTTCATAACCAGAGAGTACTACAAACACCTGCAGATTTGCACTGTATTTTTTTCTTAGGAGACTCAGAATGGGATAATATGCTTCCAACTATGGGCTATGGTATGTGGGTTTCATTTAGGTGTTAAAAATCAGGTTTGTAAACTGCCTCTGTACAGACTTACGTGAGGGAGGGTAGTGACTTTGCAAGGTAAAATGGCATTTTAAAGTCCTCTGTAATGTATACTGAAAAATTAATCTGCTGTTCACGTGGCTGATAAAGTAACAGCATCTTGGCAACTATTATGGACTATCCTATTGGGGACTTGTCTATAGGTGAATTGCTTCTACATCAACACTAGTAACAAGCTGTTCTGAATTGAGGGACTGTTGATGCTATAGCAACTTTGATTAGCACTTCATTCACAGCTACTACAGTACACTTTAGCTTTCATGTTGATGTTTGTGCTTGCTTCAACAAGGAGTTTGCCTCCACCTACAGGAAGCAGCAGGCAAAAAAAAATCCCAACACCTCCGATCAGCCAAGCTCTTCTGAATAAGCCCAGTAATGTTTCTCTTCAATCTTTCTGCTTTTTTGGAACAAGTCAAACTCCCACAAGCATTATGGTGGTCCCAAGACCTCATGCCCCTTGGGCTATTTCTGCATTTGGCCTTTCTCATGCCCCCATGCTCATATCGTGTAAAAACAGGCAAGGTGGTAATTGGGCTCCACTTGTCGTTAGTGAGGCTTCTGTTGCAGTTCTGGGTTGAATAAAACATGCAATTTAAAAGACAAAATGCATGGTTCAGAGGAGAGCAACAAAAACATTGGGAGGTTTGGAAAAATAATAGCTTTTGATTCTGGGAGAATGGAGCATGTCCGGCTGGAATAGCCTGAAGGTGAATGATACAGTAAACCTCTAACTTCCCTTTATGTATCTGAAAGGAGAACAACTATCTGTTACTCTCATCTGTCACCCCAACAGACTGGGCTGTGGTGAGCTTAAGCTTCAGCAGGGAAAATTCAGAGAAGTAAACACAGTGATACAGGCCTTTTCTCACACTAATGATTCCTCAGGGGAAGCCTGTGATGGCTCCTGCCTCTATTTCACTTTGACTCAAATGCTTCCTAAGCCATGGAACCATAATGGTGTCCATGGATTGATGGTCTCTTAAATGCTTCTTGGTCTGCCTCGGTGGAGCCCAATGGGGAGGTTAAATGAAAGAGCAGTTGTGGTCGCTAATGTAGCTCATAGACTATTAGCCATGTTACTGCTTCCTTGGTGCCTAAAATTACCTCCCGTACTGAAACCCCTATAGCCCAACTGTTGGCACCTCCTTCAAAGTCTTCAGGCCCTCTCTACCCCAGGCCTATTTTGTTACCATTTCATACGGATGTACTTTTTCATTTTGCTTCTCTTTGTCCTCCTTTTCTGCAGGAGCATGACAGCACAGGCAGCCTGACCGTCCTTGACTAATTGGAGCTGGGTCCTGTGGCTCATGGTGTATAATCAGCTGAACATGAGCTTTCGGTGCAACTCTGTGGCCTAAAGTGCTCATGTGTTCCTTGGATGCATAAAGGGGGCAATCTTGAGTGGGGCTAGAGAGGGTATTTTACCTCTGTATTTGGCATATTGTGTCCAGTTCTGCTGCCCACAATTCAAGGAGGATGTTAAGTGGGTGAGGGCTCAGAGAAGAGCCATGAGAAGGATTAACAGGGGTGCTGAGTGACGCGCTAACTCAATACCTGGTCACGCAAATCCCTGCCAATATTGGGTTAATTGGAGGATCAGTTTTTAAGTGGAGCTACAGCTGAAAGACTAATTAGTGGGGGAGACAACCCCAGCAGGTGGGAGTAGATAAATGGAGAAGAAGGAAGCCCTGGAAGTGGAGAGCTGAGAGCCTGAAAGAAGGCAGAGATGGCTGTGTAGAGCATTGCTCCTTTGCTAGTGGGGAGCTGGCTGGGACTTATAAATGGCACTCCAGGTGGTGGCCCCCTGGAACAGAATAGTAACTTTCAGCGGTGTGAAGGAGACATGGAGTGGGTGTGATCTATACATAAAGCAAGAAAGGACTTACTGGGGATCACCCCTTGACACCTGCCTTGTAGTGATAGACTCAAAGAACACAATCTATTTAGCTTAATGAAGAGAAGGTTGGGAGTGACTTGATTAGTCTACAAGTACCTACATGGGGAACAAATATTTAATAATGGGATTTTCAATCTAGCAGAGAAAGATAGAACATGATTTGATGGCTGGAAGTTGAAGCTAGACCAATTCAGACCGGAAATAAGACACGACATTTTTAACAGTGGGAGTAATTAACCATTGGAACAATTTACCAAGGGTTGTGGTGGATTCTCCATCACTGGCAACTTCTAAATCAAGATTGGATGTTTTACTGAAAGTTCTGCTTTAGGAATTACTTTGGGGAACTTCTGTGCCCTGCGTTATACAGAAGGTCAGACTAGATGATCACAATGGTCCCTTCTGGCCTTGGAATCTGTATTATCATTACATTCTCATGCTTTTATTTCTCTTTATTTGTTATATTTATTTTGGAAGGCTGGACATCTGTAGGCTGTCACTTCCGGGCTGTTCGTGAACTGTTCACCAACAAGCCCTCATACCAGTTAGTGTATCTGGACAGTCACCCTTTGTGCAATGTCCAGTAAGTTGTACCTGAGGTGAGTGATTTGGGGGTAGTTCTTCACTTCACTTCTCAGCATACCAAGTTTCTAGTTTGATGCTGCTGTAAGAATGGCTTTTCCCTTCCAGTAAGTAATTCCTGAAATGATCACCAAGTCCTAAGCTTTGGTATTCTGTCTGTATGAGGAGGTCCATAGCAATTTAGAAAATAGTACTGTATGTACTAGGTCCAGCCTCTACACACACTGCTTCAAATTATCCAGTATGGTGCCAGTGGCTCTTTGAGATACAGGGTTTTCTAAAAGTTCATGGTAAAACAAAAAGTTATCTAAGATACACAAGGTCATTGACAGCTAAAATCAACTTGGTCAACTGTTACCCTGGCTTGCCTGTGCCACTGAGCTTCTGTTGTGATGTGGAGAAGGTAAACAAACAATGTCTTAAACTTAACATGCTCTTCACTCCAGCTGTCAGTCCAAAAGTCATGCCATCGATCTGATGCCAGATAGACAGAATTATGTTTTTGTATGTCAGATGAGATGAATTGTATACTATTTTTGAGTGATGGCTTGACAAGAGAGTCTAGCCTCCCTATATTATGTAGCGGAGACCTGGTGGTAAAGCTCTATGATATTTATCTTTATGAACTATGAGAATTAAGAAGTTCCTGATTTTAGTTTGTTTAAGCAATAAAGCACAACAGATGATGCATTCCTGGGTTATTACTGAATAGCTCTTGTTCACTAGGGAAGTTCAGTAACACTGTAGAAATGCATTGTCTGGAGTGTTTCATTGCTAATATGAACTGATATTAAAAAATAAGGACCATAGGTATGTACTGGGATTGGTCTGATAGCAAGTTACTTATGCCTGGAGTTCTAAAGCAGTTTTAGAATAAGTGTCAAGGCTGCAAGTGAAACATTACTAGCTGCAGAATCCACTCCTTGTGACAAAACATGCACCAGGACCTCAGCTTTTTTATAAAAAGCTTGTGGCTTTTGTGTGCATATAAAATTTTAAGAGAACAAAATACAAATGAGCATTGTCTCTTGTCTTCCTGATTCTACAGGCAGTCTGAAGAAACTGGTTTGAAAAGTGCAAGTTGCTTCTTATTGAGCTCAAGGAGAGGTATTAACCGGTAGATAATGATGTGCGTCAGTATTAACTATTTAGTTAATGCATTTAGTCCTCAAAAACAAACTGCTTCCCATTTTTCTCTAGTTGCCAAAAGCCTTATTTTCACCTGGCAACTGTGACGTAACTTTGTGATACCAGCACACAGATCCTTGGTACTTTAGAAACTAAAGGTGTGGGCATCAACAAATTATATTGACTATCAAAATACACAGGCTATTTTACTGATTGTATGATGATTTTTTTTGTATTTAATGAACAAGTTAATGTTTTGTCATTTAAACTAATGATTATATTTGTGTTGGAATTAGGTTCTGGACATCTGGGTTCTATTCTAGTTTCTGCCATAGATTGTGACATTAGAAAACTCGCTTCGGCCATGTCTCTACTACAGAGTCTATGCCAGCATAGCCTGCTAGTGTAAATAAAGCCGACATTGACTGTTTTTCTGTCAGTGTAAGTACACAGTTTCTCTGACGTTAGCTATATGGATGGAAGCCTTCTTCAACTGGCAAAATTGTGTCTACACTGGGGGTTTTGTTGGCATAACTCGATTGGTCAGGGATGTGGTTTTTCATACTCCTGACCTACTTAGCTGTTGTGATATCACTTAAGTGTAGGCAAAGCCTTAGTCTTACTTGTGCCTCAGCTCTCCATCTGCAAAATTGGAATAATACTCCCTTTCTCCCATCTTTTGTTTGTCTTGTCTATGTAGATGGTAAACTCTTCAGGGTAGGCACTGCTTCAGCTAGGAGTTGTACATACACGTATTCACAGAGGGATCCCAATCTCAGTTGGGGCCTCCAAACACTATTGTAATGGAAATAAAAATACTAGCATAATTTCTAATAGGATGCAGAATCCAGGAAATTAGCTTCAGAATTTAGGTCCCGCTTCCTGCGAAGTATATGGAACCTTCACAATGTAAAGGAAGACTGCTGCACTAGCTGTTCAGTGAGGGAGAAGGTCAGGAGTGCAACTGCCAGGAAATCCCCAGAATGTAGCTGTCATAACCTCTCTGTATACACTTGATTTGCAAACACTATGTACCCTGGTATTCTTTTGTGTAATCTGGGTCAGACATTAAGGATGCTTTGGAATATGATTTGCATGTTTAAATGCTCAAAGGAGATTGCGTAAATGGAGAAGAGCTGAATTTATGGCAGCTTGTTTTATTGTGTTTGCTTTTACTGACTACAGAGAACATTGGGAGTTTTCTGCAATATGAGTTTCTCTAAGTACTGTATGCTTACAGCTAACGTATTTACTCCAGAGGATGTTTAAAAATATACAGGGGCAGAAAGAATATGGAATTAATCAAATAAACCTCCCCAATCTCTGGCTCACTGGACTGTTAACTTGAGTCACAGTTACACTCCCATGGCATAACTGTTTGCGTCGCCTGTTATATTTTTTGCCCCTTAACGTTTCTGGAGTTGTGACTGACTTGAAACGTGGCATAAAGCTTGCAATTGCACAGTATTTTAGATCACTGGCTAATATGCCTCAATTTTTCTCATTAATGCAGTATTTGAAAGCATCAAAATGAAATACATTCACTTGCTGGCTGCAGTGTTGTTGAAAGTATGATCTGTGGGGAGTTTTTAATATAGCTGTAGTTCTTTCAGATAAAATAGCCCATTTATCTCAACCTGGTGCTGTGATGATGAGATTTGGGATTGTATTTTAAATCATGAACTTCAAGACATATTTAAACATAGATGCTTTAAATTTCCTTTTGGGAAAGCCTGTGACTCTTTTTAACTTTCTACTGTACAGTAAAAAAGGTTTTTTCCTTGTTACGCTTTCTACTGAGGTTGTCACCTTAAAATTACATACTCAACCATTTGCATCTGCCCACTTAAGTTTGCCTGGAGAGGTAACTACTTGATTTACAAAAGTTTTTGGGGTAGTTTTCTTTAGTATTCTCCTGTGATGTTGCAACTATACAAGGGACAGAAAAGCACCACAATAGATCTTTCTGTGAGCAAACACATTCCTATTTCCTTTAGTTAAAGCATAAATATATTTAAGGTAAAGGTTTGCAAATTCTGTATTCCCCCATGGCTTCCTGTGGATTCCTATTCTTGTTTGGACTTCCAGCACTTGAATTCTCCTACCACAAAAGTTATGAGCTATTAAGTCCTCATATGCTCATGTTAGGCTCTTCATTCAGCAGCTTGGTTACTCTAGTCTTCTAAATTTATTTCCTGTGTGACTACAGTTGGCATATGTGCTTGTAGGCACGACTGTGCCATAGAATCCTTTAGTGTCTAAACACGATAAACACTAACAATGAGAGAGAGAGATCCCCAAATTCTACCAGTGACGTGCATCATGATGCTCTGTAGCCTACCATCCTTCCCACATCCTTTAATCTCTTGCTCTTTGTTTTATGGGGTGAAGGGGTGTTATGTCACACTGGCACTTGAACGCCTCCTCAGGGCTTCCTGTTTCATGCTGTACTCTAGCCAGTTTCTGGCTGCAGGTCCTGGGTCACTGATATACCTGGGAACTTGAGCTGCTTTTAACAGTAAATATTAGAATTTATGGGAAGAAAAGCAATGCTTAAATTAGCTTAAAGCCTAAATTAAATCGTGGTTTCAAACAAAAGTTTGACTCCTTTAGAATAATTACTACAATTCAAGAAAAATCCCATGTAGCAATGGGCAGGTTGGAGACTTTTCTTTTAATAAGCATAATGGGTTTCTGCTGGAGTCATGGATGTCTAAGCTTGGGGGGGGGGGGGGTGTCTCTCTCTCTCTTTCTCTGTCGCTTGGATGCAAATTCTTAGTCATAGATTAGTTGGCCTCATGCCATCTTCATGGGCAGTGTCCTACGTAAATAGCTTGGATTGGGCTGAGAAAAATAATTGCTGCTATGAAATAATTTTGCAATTACTACTGTAATTAAGGGCAGTTTGTTAATGAAAATGCTCGGTGAATAATGACTGTAGGGTACTCCATTTTGCAGCTTTATGCCACATGATTGGTTCATGTGGGGGATGTGGTTAGGGAATTAGTGACACAGCTGTCATGGTTACAGGATGGATGTAAATAGACAGTGCTGTTTGATGATGATGAACAGTCATTAGCCTTCTGCCATATGGGAACTGGTCAGATAAGCAAAAATAAATTTAACATATGATGGTGAAAGCTATTGCTTATGTCTTTTGAAAAATATATATAATATTCACATGTACTCAATGATCTATTGAAATATATACTCAGCTGGTTGCTGAGTCCCTGTGAACAAGGTTCCCTTTTTTAAAGCATGTTAACTTGATAGACAGAGGCCTCCAGTAGGCTTATTGATTACTCAGTTGTGAATCACCGTTGTTAGCTTAGGAACCAGCTCTTTAGAAACCCAGTGGATATATTTGGATTTTATCCTAATAGATCTGCTTGTTTCATGGTTTCTCACACACACACAATCTTTGTTTTAGAACAATAAACATCTATGGACTTGTGTGCTGTCTGTATAGAACAAACTGGAGAGCAATGTCATGTTTGTTTCAGAGTAACAAAATATTGTGTTGGCCAGGAAACCTGACAACGTTGCCTTCTCTTTCTGTTTGCAGGTAAGAAATACGAAAATTTTCTCTCACACTCAGGTGCAAGAGATCCACCGCTCGAGCATGCTAACCTGTTGGATGGCGGTAGCCAGTGACAGACACACTAACCAGAGACCCCTGGATCAGGTTTGATAGATTACGCACAGTTTAAACTCCAGGCTTGTTGAAGCGAGTGGTGCTGATGACCTAAATGTTGGTGTTGGTCGAGCAATTTCCTGGACTTTTAAATATTTACTTTATATTGATAACACTGTTCTCAAAGGTATTGAAAACCTAAGGTGGTCCATGAGCGGTTTACATATATTTTATCAGACTGGTTCTGTTTTGAGTAGGTAACTGAATTCCTCCTGCAAATAGAAATGTCCCTGTCATTAGCTGTGCAGCGTCATTCAGTACCTCCCTTTGTATTCATTTGAGTATGTGCCACGGTCTACAAGTAACTCTTAACAGTATGGCTGGATTGTAGCACACCTTGGGATTCTTACTGTATATAGAAGGTAACTTAGATTTTTTTTTTAGGACGCGCCCAAGAGCGACAGCACCAAACATATGCAAGCAAACCTTCCTTCACTCCTTTGTACTCATTCCTATGGCTGATTCAGTGTTGCTGTTAGTAGACATTCTCTTGTGGAGTTCGGAGAAGGGCCTGCCTCATCAACAAACACTAAATCTAACTGCACACAGTGTGGTCAAATGCAAAAAAAACCCAAATAACCTAGAAAAAGAAAAAAAATATTTTCTTAAATTCCATTCTGTTATAATCTTGGGAGTGCTTTTACAATAAGTATAATATTTTCAGAACTGTGACTTTTTTTTTTCAGTTGATGGTGCCCCTACAACGACTAAAGGTAAAATATTAAAAGTGCCGGAGTGACTTATGTCCCTAAGTGCCCGAGTGTCTTTGAAAATTGAACTTAGGCTTTTAAGTCTTTTAGGCACTTTTGAAAATTGTTACCTTAGGGGCATCTCCATGCAACTTTTTTTTTTTGTTAGTTTTAGTTTGAATACACTATGCTACGGTTGCTGTTTTTAATTGGATTCCTTGTCCTTAAATATTCATACCAAGTTCTCTGGAATTGTAGAGGTGGCTGTCGTTTGATCATCAGTGTGAGATACTACAGGCCCCGCATATGTTCAGTGTGTGCAAATAGTTAAAGCTCCAAGGGTCCGGGAGGGAATGTTGCATTTCTTCTTCTTCCTGCCTCTGCCATCTTGAGACCATTTATGTCATGCTCTGTCTTAGGTAGAAATATAAGGTGCGGGTACAAGGAGGCTCTCTTCAGGACTTGTCGGGGTTTTATAGAGTTCTGTAATGAAGATGGAATAAGGTTCTGTCTTGCTGCCAGTCACTTTATCACAATAATGCTAATTATAGCAGTTACACATTAGTGTGCTTCCGTGTCGTGTCAGTTAAAAGCACACTCTGTACCACTTGTAAAAGACTAGATTAAGGGAGAATTCTTTCTTATTTTTGGAAGAGTAGTTAGTAAAGGAGCAGGAAATTGATTTTGGTATCACAAAGAACATTTCTGACAGTAGTGTACTTTGAAATGATTCAGGGCAGCTGTTTCTGTTGCAAACACCCAGTGTTGCTAAGAATGGTACCTAAATCAAACTGTTTAACATGTCAGCGCTGGATCTGAACACCATCTACAGCCCAGTTGCTTGATTTTTATGAACTTTCTTTAAGTCACTGAACGAGGTCTCTCCTGTAGCAATTGTATTTTCTGGTGTTTGTGAATATTCAGATAGCATTTTGATAGCTGTCAAAATGAGTTTAATTTTATAAGCTGTTTGGGTTCATATGGTCTTTAGCTATAAAATTTAACTTATTTATTTTATCTACATCTAAAATTACATTTTTCATTTGCCCAATCCTGTTCCCACAGAAGTCAGTGACAACATTGCTGTTTATTCTAATGGGAGCCCTATGGAGTTGTTGGTTTGGTAGATGGTTTTTTCCCCTAACGTTTGCACAGTCATGCTACAGCTGTCACCTACAGTAATACAAGCGTTTCTGTAAAGTGTTTGCAAATAAAAGCCAGTAGGGACAAAAAAGTGAATGCAAAGCGTTCTTTTGAATACAAAGGGCCAGGGATGTGTCTTACTATATGTGTGTACAGTGCCTTGTAAATGGAGCCTGATTTCACTTGGGGAGAGAGGTGTGATCTATTGGTTTAAACATGGTAGGAATCGGGAATTTTTGAGTTCTAATCATCACTTTGACGCAGATAACTCGTGTGTCCTTCAGTAACTCACTTAATCTCTTCGTAAAACGGGGATATTATTTCAGAGACACTGTCATCTTACACCTAATGTCTGGAACTACTGCAAAACTTCCCATCCCTCATGTTTAGCAGAACACTCTGGCTGTACTATAGAGAAACATTTATGTGAAACCTCTTATCGTTTTAACAGTGACTTTCAGTGTTCTCCCAGGTCCCTATTTGGAATGTGGGGGCCGTTGTATTATGATCTATATAAACATGCATGAAAACGTGCCCCTTGATCTGAAGAGGTTACTATTTGTTTGTTTTTCTGTTCAGATTATGCAACGTCGTCTTTGCCACTTGTTATGGGGAAAAAACAAACAGAAATTTTGCATTCTGACATGTCCGTTGATGCTACTGTTGAGCAGAATTTTAATACAGATCTTGGTGCTCTCAAAGAAATGGCAAGGCTCAAGCTATTTATAATTAGAGGCATCTTGTTTTGTTTTTGATGGTGCTCACTCCTGATACCAATTTGCATTTCAAGATACGTGGTCATTGTGGGTTTCTTGTTCAGTGGTGTCTTATGGATTTTTGAGGGACTTTGTCAACTTGAAACCTAGATGATTTAAAAAAAAAAAGTTAAAAGCATTTTCAGGTATTTTCACTGCCCTTGAGGCTCCCTGCAGTTGGAAAACAACATTCTCTTTTCCTGTTGGTATGTGAAAAACCAATACACAGAGAAAATAATTATACAGGGGAAAGAGTGAAAGTAAGTCCAGGTACAGTTCTGTCAGATGTGCACAGTAAGCAAGCTGGGAAAAAAATTATTCCTAGTTTTTGTTACCTGAATCCTATGTGGTGGGTTTTTTTAACAGAAATAAAAAATATTTTCTGGGAGAAATGTGACTTTTTTAAAGTTGTTGATGTCCCTATAAGTTGCTTGAAATACAATTTGATTCTTTAATTTTCTGCCTTAGCTAAATATCTGTCTTAATGTAAGTCCAGGATAAGTATTAAATGTAAAAACTGATACTCTGTGTAGAACTTCATGTTCATGACGCATTCTGATAAGCTGACATTCCTATTGTTCCAGCTGTACTGAGGCTGCTATTAATGGATTAATGCATTTCAATTGTACATTTTTATAGCAGTCTGTCTTCCAGCAATCAAAACATGAGAATCGTTGTGTTGGGAGTCAGAATATGGAACTGCTGGTTAGGCTGCGCTTAAAGGGGGGTGGCGGGGATGGATGGAAGAAGTGCTAAACTGATGAGTGCTCTTCTGATGTGACTAGTTTTTGTGTGTGTTGCTCATGGGAGGGAAGGTTCTATTTGAGCTGTCCAAAGTAAAATGCTCTTATTTATAATCGGACAGTAAAGAATAATGCAATCAGCTGATGTGTACATTTAAAAAAAATACTAATTTTTTTATTGTAGTCCTCTTCTCCGCCCTTTGTATGATCGTCCACTTTAACTGTAAGTTCTGTGGGACGGGGACTGTGCTTCCTCTCTGTTTTGCCCTCAGTTCAGCACGTGTAATTCTGACTGAGGCCTCTGACCTAGAAATAAAAGTGCATGTTTAAAATTTTTACATTGCAAATTGCCGTGTTAAAAATACAGTTTAAGTATTCTTTCTCAGCTGATAAGGAAATCACATGTTATGTCCTGCTGCCAGAAGTTAACCCTTCCAGCTAGGGTATCTACTTACGCCCTCATATGAATTTCATCAGAGAGACTGACCTGGAGTCGTTATTCCTGTCTGTTTTATCTAAGATTTTTTTTGCAACACTCTTAACATGAACTTTCACCCTCCAAGAGTGGGGAGGAGAGGGGAAGGGACAAGAAACCAGGATGGTTTCCTGCTCATACAGAACACGTGCACTGGGACACTTGTGAGTGTAGGAGCTATGTGGCTAGGAAAGCTGCAGCCACTGCATGCACTGAAAAGACGTGTGCTGGAAATGGCCCAACTTAATGATCACTTTAGATAAGCTGTTACCAGCAGGAGAGTGAGTTTGTTGTGTATGGGGGTGGGGGGGTGAGAAAACCTGGATTTGTGCTGGAAATGGCCCACCTTGATTATCATGCACATTGTAGGGAGAGTGGTCCCTTTTGATAAGCTATTCCCAGCAGGAGAATGAGTTCGTGTGTGTGGTTTTTTGGAGGGGGGTGAGGGAGTGAGAGAACCTGGATTTGTGCTGGCAATGACCCACCTTGATTATCATACACATTGTGAAGAGAGTGGTCACTTTGGATGGCTATTGCCAGCAGGAGAGTGAGTTTGTGGTGTGGGGGCGGAGGGTGAGAAAACCTGGATTTGTGCTGGAAATGGCCCAACTTGATGATCACTTTAGATAAGCTATTACCAGCAGGACAGTGGGGTGGGAGGGGGTATTGTTTCGTGGTCTCTGTGTGTATATAATGTCTACTGCAGTTTCCACGGTATGCATCCGATGAAGTGAACTGTAGCTCACGAAAGCTCGTGCTCAAATAAATTGGTTAGTCTCTAAGGTGCCACAAGTACTCCTTTTCTTTTCACTTTAGATAAGCTATTACCAGCAGGAGAGTGGGGTGGGGGGAGAGAAAAACCTTTTGAAGTGATAAACACCCATTTTTTCATTGTCTGTGTGTATAAAACATCCTCACTGCATTTTCCACTGAATGCATCCGATGAAGTGAGCTGTAGCTCACGAAAGCTTATGCTCAAATAAATTGGTTAGTCTCTAAGGTGCCACAAGTCCTCCTTTTCTTTTTGAAAAGACACCTTGTGCCCCTGCCACTTCCTTACCTGCAGCGTAACTTGCAAGGTGGAACCAGTGGAAAGTTATATTGAAAGAAAGTGATGTGAGCAGTGAATCAATGCAACCTCTCCTCCCCCCCTCCCCCCCCCCGCCAACCAAATATTAACAGGACACAGATGGCAGGCTGAATTGGATGCAATAGAGGGTTGAATTTATCAATGGCCTGATTCAGCTCTTTTGTGCACCACTTAATCCTATACCAGTAACAATCTAGCATAGCTACAGAACATGCAACGAGCAGCATAACATCTTCCTTTGAGGGACGAGACCCCAGGGTAGTCTGCTGGGTTAGACGTGTTGTCCAGCCAACCAAAAGGGCTGGCAGTAAGGCTTTTAGAAAGGGAGACAGAAAGGTGACTGGGAATTGCTCCAGGCCCATGACATAGTTCTACATGTACCAGGGTTGGTATGAATCCAACCCAGGCTTTCCCTAACAGACATCCTATCCCTCTCATACTCCAGAGACGGTCACCTTTCTGCAAAACAATGAAGAGTTGTCGGAAGTAAGAACGTGTAGAGTAGGACAGCCTCTCTGATTTGAACTATTACGTTTCCCAGTATCAACTCAATTGAGTTGAAGGAAAAAAGGAAATCATACCCTTTGGCACAGAAGAATTTATGCAGTAACTTTCTACAGGTAGGGAAAGTCCCTTTTCTGGTTAGTACTCTTGAAAAACACCCTTGTGCTAGGTCACTACGAATCCTCTAAAGATTTTTTGCTATAAAAGCACCCTAGAGATGTGCATGATGGACTTCATGCCGCTCATAGCCCATTTCATAGCAAGGAACGGCAGAAAGCTGAATGTCAGGCAAGGTGTGGAAAGCATTACCGTGGCATCCTCTGCACGTGGTGTAAAATGTCCCCTCCATTTTGTTTTGCAGGAAATAAATGTGCGGACTTTGCAAATTTGCTTAAATAACCACCTCAGCCTTCAATTGGGTGTGGTAAAAGTGGTCTGTGTACTTATCTGAAGAAGTTCTTCACTTTCACCATGTCCTATGAAAAGCTAAAGTTGCAAGTCAAACACTAAATGACCATGAAGAACTTCTACAACCGTGCAGTGAAAAGATCCCTTGCTTTCTTTTTCTGGAGACTCTGATGGCATATTGCTGCTACGTAGACTTGGCTGTGGGCCTGCCAACCTGAGCTCTGTGCTCATTAACTAGCAGTGGGGTTTCTCGGGTGCTGTTGTGGCCTTTTATGCCAAGAACAAGTGACCATTATGTACGTTTTTAATTTGTCCTTTTGATGTTTACACTTGAAAGTGTTGGTGTTTTTTTTTTCTGGTGGTTGTTTTCTAAATGCAACAATTAGTGAACCTTGTATTCAAAATTTTCAGGGGTTTGTCAGTGCTAAGATTCTGTGAAAGTTGCAGAACTTCCGATGTTTGATATTGAATCTGTTTGTTTTTAAAAAGGCTCATAAAATTACTTTGATAGTGCCAGTTCTAACGAGGAGTAGAACAGGAAAGTGATGTGTAAGGTTGCTCCTTACAGTTGTGAAAATTCACCATTTCCCATTTGCTACAGCTCCCTGTTTATCTCCAGTCTCTGCCATGACACAAACAAATTGACATCATTTGGCACAGTAGGAAAGCTGTCTATAAATGACTACCAGAAGCAGGCTTGAGACCACCAGATTGATGTTGTTTCTGGTTGAATTCAGAAGTTGAACCCAGCTTTCCAGATGTGGGACATCAGTACCCAAAACTACTGAGCCAGCAACAAATCAACTTCCTGTGCTTCAATTCTTCCTCTTTTGCATAACAACTGGCTGCTGCTGCTGAAATAACATAGCAGTGGGTCAGAATGTCTTGGTAAAAGTGTGATCTTGTGGTTGACGCATGGGGAGAGGGACTTGGGAGATCTAGGTTCTGCTCCTAGTTATTCCATGGAGTTTCTGTATGAGCTTGTTGTTCCATGTAATTAAATTTTGTGCTTGTTTCCTCCTCATGCATGTTAAAGAAGAAAGGAGTGTGGTGATAATCATAGAAATGGGAATATTGTGAGATTTGCTAAAACGTGTAAATCATTTAAGAGCCTCATAGGGAAAGTGCTATAGATAAATGCAAATCATATTTATAAATTGCAGTTTGTGGGTTGGACTTTTAATAGCTCCTAAGGCGATTCGGTGTCCAACTTTAATTGAAAATTAATGGGAATATGGGATTTGGATGCTTTACTCTCTTAGTAAAGAGAGAACTTCTGAAAATTTCACTGCATCTTAAAATTGTGTGTTAAATCTGCTGCTTCTGTTTGTCTGGCTTGATGAGACGATAGGGTTTTACAGTTACTGTTTTCCTCTACCCAAAGTACACTTTTTTCATTAAACGTGAGTAATCTGTTTAGAGGTGAGAATAAATACAGTAAAAGCTTTATCTGGCATGCTAGGCGAATGGGGATGCTGGTTAGTCAAAAATTCCGGTTAACTAAGAGTTTTATATGGAGAGAGGGAATTTGGGAGCAGGCAAGGGCAGGGCACAGGCTCTGGGGGGGAGTTTGGGTGCAGGAGGGGACTTGGGGCAAGGGGTTTGGGCGCGGGAGGATTTTGGGGTGCCAGATCCAGTTGGTGCTCACATCGGGGGCTCCCCGCAAGCGGCAATATGTTCCTGCTGCTCCTAGGTGGAGGCACAGCCAATGGGAGCTGCGGAGCCAGCATATGGAACCCCCATGGCCATTCCTCCGCCTAGGAGCATCAGGAACGTGTCACTTCTTCTGGGGAGCCATGCAGAGCCAGGAAGGGAGCCTGCAGGCCCTGCACCAACCAGACTTTTAATGGATATCAGAAATGCTGGTTTCTAGAGCTTTCCAGTTTGTAAAGTGCCGGATAACACAGCTTTTACTGTATTAGGACATAAGAATAAAGAGTGTACTTAAGAGGCCATGGGTGACATGTCATTACCATTCATATTAGTTTGTATTGACTGAAAGGATAAAAGAGGGAACAAGAATATTGACTTAAATTATTTAATATTGAATTAGTATTTCTTTGCAAAGGACTTTTAATGTAACTCCTAACTGTAAATAGTTTCAGTTCAAGGTGGCCTAAAAAGTTCTCAGTATGTTGCAGAAGGTATGTATTGCACACAACTGATTAACTTTTCAGTATTGCTAATATCTTGATGTTGGGGAAAGCTTTGTGGAGTTGCTCCTAGAATGAAACTTGGTGGGTTTTTTCCCAAGCACATTCTTCAGCCAGTGGATTAATTTGCATCATGTTACATAATATGGTCCAATTCCCTTGATTGCTAGAATTCCAATAGGGCGCATAGATTCTTGACTCTGTACTTGACTTGCATGCCTTTCTCTGGAAGCTGAGCACCCCAGTTGTCTTTCCAGAATGAAATGCCTCATGCTTTTTACTGGGGTGAAAGTTCTTGCATACCAAAGCATTGTGGCATCTTGTCCTGAGGCTTAAATCTGTGGTCTTTCAGCAAGAAAATACTTCACAGCTGGATGTAGTGCTGGATGAAATAATCACTAAATGCCAAAGGAGGGAGAGGCAAAGTGCTGAATAAATGTTTCATGAAAACAAGAGAAATAAGATACAGTATATAGGATAGGGCACCATTTATTTTATTGAAAAGAGGAAACAATACAAGGGTCAAAGTCTATCTTTGGATGCAAACATCCAAGAGCATGGTATCGTCCCAGGAGGTGGTCTTTTCTGGCTACATTATTAAAGGTTTCTTTGTGTGTGTGTAATCCTTGTTTACTCATTTGAAAGGAAATGGAGTAATTCAGAAAGTAGAAACTACCTCTTAAGCTGTGCTGATGGAAATAGGTACTATTCTAAATCCAAACTTCACTAAACATGTGTAGGCACCTGGTGCTGTCGAGCAGTCAGTCCTGACTTCAGCCTGCATTGCCCCGGGGGATAGCGAGAGCTGGCAGACCACTAGGATGCACATGTTCATTGTCCTCCCAATAAGCAATATGCAGGCAAGAGAGCAGAAATGTATGTACTTCTGGCTGAAAGCTGCCCAGACAAGACCTTCAGGAACTTTTTGCGATGAAATGGAGATGTGTAGAGTATGTACAAGAAAAGATGTGATAGCAGAATGAAGTCTACTTATCTGTAAATAGGAGAAGCCTGATTAAATCAGTGGAAACAGAAATGATTTAAAATGTCCTTTGCATGATTTTTTTGATTGTTTTGCTTCGTATATTACTGTGTAGATCTTTTTTTAATGCAACAGCATGATGCTAAGTTTCCTTGACATTCTAGCTGTGCATTACTCTCACTGCATAAATTGATCATGGCTACTGCCCTGTGTGGGGTATTGATGGACAACTTAAATACTTCTCATTTAAAAAAGAGAAGCATGGGTAATTAAGCAATGCAGTCTACAAGTTAGAGATCAGCTTTTCATGGAGGAACAGTAATGAATAAAAAGTGCATTACCCAAATTAAACGCTTGCATTGCCTGTAGGTCTGTAACTATAGACTTGACTATATGAATTTCCTTACACTATAGCAGAACTCTGTTAATGAAAGACTCTTGCAGAAAATGTTCATGGATTTAAGGTTTTATAAGTGAGGAGATGAACATTGTTGGTGCTGTTCTGATTGAAACACTTAACTGTTCCTCCTCCTTCACTCCTTTCACCCACCCAAAAATGTAAGCATGAGTCTTGAAACCATTCGGAAACCAGGCCTATGAGGTTTTCCCCCTAAGATAAAGGCCTAAAATTAGGCACCTGAATAAATGGCCTGATTTTCAAAAGTAATGCGCACCCAGCGGCTCGCACTGAGATCAGAGGTAAATGTTGGGTATGCAGTACTTTTGAAAATCAAGCAACCTATTTATGAAAATCTTGGCCACGGGACATAAATACGTTACCAGATTCTACAGTCAGGCCAGCCAAACCAATTTTCCTGGATGATGATATCATGCACCATCCCTAAGGTAATGGAATTTATGTATTCTTTAGTAAGAGGAGATTGACCTTCAAGTTTACGTATTCTAGAAAATGGCCCAAATTCAGCCCTGAAGTAGGTGGTCACAATTCCCTTGGCTTTTGAGGGTTTGGACCTGTTCATATCAGTGCTAAATTGGGCCTAATACCCTCTGGAAATGAGAGGGGCATAATTCGCTATTGGATTAAGTCAGGTCCTAGAACCTCTTGAGTTATATACTAAATAGGTGGATTATGATTTGCCATTTGGAGTACAAAAACTGAATAACCACCTGATGCAGAACCCTCAATTTGGACTGTCTATTAATGGCTGCCAGTTAATTAAATTACAGGGATTAACATTTTTTATGCTTGAAGTAGTCATACAATTATTTTGGACATCAGATGTCTATAACCAACTAGAGCATAGGAAATAGATAACTAGGTAAGGCCCCAGTCTTGCATCAGTAACATTGCAACACGCTGATAGGCCAAGACAATCCTGCTTCAGCAAAATATTTTGTAATTTAAGTCTGATTTGACCAAAGGACTCTAGAATGGCTCGTTCAGAAATCAAGTGCTGGCTCACTCAGCTCTCTAGTCTAGTGAACCTTTGGAGAGGGCAGCTTTGCTCATCCAATAATTTGAAATATAGATACTAATTCCATATGAAAGTTTTTTTAACTTTAAGTTACTTAAATTGAACTTAAAAGAACCCCTGTTCCATTGTGGTTGCCCAAGATTCTATTTGTCCTTCATCTCCTTGTGCTATGACTCTCCAAGCTTTTTAAAAAAAAAAGAGAGGAAAAACAAATCAATGTGAACATAAGAAGCGGAGACCAAAATGACACACAACCAAATCTCCAAAGGCTAGTAAGAGCACACAAGAATAGGGATTCTCAAGGGCAAAGATGAGGTTACTTTCATTAAATACACATGGAGAGGAAAAATGGGGCTTACTTACTCTCTCTCTTCTCCTTCTCACTCTGAGCAGCAGCTGTCACAGTGTTATATGTAGAGAGCAAGGGTCCCTGCCTCTGGCCAGATCCTGTCTGATGAACTGGGATGCAGCTTCCTGAGCTCGGCATGTGTTCCAGCTGGCTCATCCCTTGGAGAAAGACTTGAGGTAAAAGGGAAAATTGCAAAGCCTCGAAAGAGCTGCACTCTCACAGTGACAGGTTTCAGAGTGGTAGCTGTGTTAGTCTGTATCAGCAAAAAGAACAGGAGTCCTTGTGGCACCTTAGAGACTAACAAATGTATTTGCATCTGATGAAGTGGATTTAGCCCACGAAAGCTGATGCCCAAATACATTTGTTAGTCTCTAAGGTGTCACAAGTCCTCCTCGTTCTTTTTGCTGATACAGTTGTTGTTCAGTGAATTTACAGTCCTTCCCTCATTTGTCTTCACCTGTGCAGTTGCACTGGATTCCTGTGCAGCAGGAGCGTTTGTCAGCCACACTGGGATTCTGTCTGCACTGTGAGATGGGGGTGTGATTTCCCTGCTCGTGTACACGTACTCATTGAGCTTGCGTGGGTATCAATACAATCTAGCCGGAGTAGTGATAGTGGAGGGACAGCTGATCCATGCTGAGTACCTCGGTTGCTGCAGCCAGTGCTGCCATGGCTACCCTACTGTTTATATTTGTGCCCGCTCTCCTGGAGCTAGGGCAGGTATGCGTACATGAGCTGGGGAAGCGCACCCCCAGCTCGTAGTGTAGACACACAGTTTTAAATTGACTTCTGCTAACTAGGGCTACTACAGGATTCAGATTTGCATCGTATTAGGCTATTTTTCTCCCCCAAAAGCTAGTAACTACAAAATCGGATGAGTCATTTATTTGTGCCACGGTCATATCTTCCCTTCAAGAAAACCACCATTGAATTAGCTTTAGCATAGTGTGTTTCAATCAAAGCATTTGATCCTTGTTTCTGCAAGATAATCCAAAGAATTTCTGAACGTTGAGAATAGAAGACCATGATGGATTTAATTCATAAAGGAAAGCAGCCGTAAGGAATGTAAATGTAAGAGTCAGATAAGGTAGGATTTCCTAGTTGCTATGGCAACCCTTGGGTCATGAGCCTGAGAAAATATAAAGTAAGTCCTGAAGCTGTGAAGATGATTATAAAAATTTAACTCTCATTCTTCATTTAGAGTTGATAGCAAACATTATTTACTTAAGTTTATCTGCAGGCAGACAAGGATCCTCTCCCCCCTATATACTCCCTGTGCCTCCCCCCCCCCCTTTTTTTTTTTTTAAGATCTGAGGCTTGGATCACAAATGAATATATATTGTGCATGTCTGACATTTACACCATGAATCCTGCATTTATTATTCTAACCAGGCAATTTGTACTTAATATTCAAGGAGATTTGGTCACTATCCTGTAGAAACCAAAGGTTTTATCTCTCGCATCGATAATGAAAGCTTGTGTATGGCAGCTTCACGCAGAGTAATTTTACAAAAGCAGCACGCTTTTCACTGTCCTGAAAAGGCAGGTGGGGTAAATAGGGATTTCACACTAGTCGTGTACAGTTACCACTGCGTCCTCTTGCTGGAGTACAGAGTTTTGGCTTGTACAGGGAGGAAATTTACAACCCTAATTATTTGTTCTGTAGGCCTACCAGTCTAAGCTTGCGGGGTAGTTGTTCTCTGCATGCAGGAAAGGACAAAAAGCAATCGGCAACCCCTGCATTCTCCATATAACATTTTCTAACTTAGTTTGGTTTTGGTTCCAGCAACAAACATTTTATTTTATTTTTCAGTTGCTGTCTCTTAGCTACAGCTGGTGGATGGTTCCTTCTGTAACCTGTAAATGCTTTATATTGTGGATACTTGATCACCATTTCTAACTAAGGGCATAGAACATTTTATGGGTCCCTCTGTCAGCTATTGACATTTTCAGGATTCGATTTACAGGAAGCAAAGCATCACATGTTTTTTCGAAGTCCTTGTGACCCATACCATGTCAACCATTTATTCATAGTAACTTCAAATGGTATAGCAGGGTTTACAAGTGCTGTTAACTAGTTTTTGGTTTTTAAAATTAGCGAAGTTTTAAAAAAAAATGCAGTTTTAGGGTATGTTGTGTAAAGGGTGCTTTTTTTAAACTAGTTTGTATGTATACATAATATTCAGGGGGCGGGCATGAGAACACTCCCCTGCTGATGGATGAGGGTCTTTCAGCAAGTTAGAAACTGCCTATAAAGAGGAATAATAAAACCAACTATACATAGTGCTGTCAGTTGCGGAAAGTAAGTAAACTTGTAAAGCAGGACAGATGGTAGTCTTTTTGTTTGTTACATGTAATTACAGTAAGCACAATATTTTCAGACAGAACCAAGATTTTAAAGTTTGGTTTATATGGAATTGTGAAACAATAAATTGGTGGCATCCATTTAACTTGGCCCTTTGTTTTTTGTTTTGCTCATTTAATATGCTGTATTTACTCCCCTCTTAAACAAACAAACAAAACGAACAACCCTCCCTTTTAGCTGCTTTTAAGGATGAGCTGTCTGCAGGTTTTAGAGCCAGGATCTTTAATCCAAATTAATTTAAAATAAAATAAAATAAAATAAAATGCTGCCCCTCTTCCCCTAGAAATATCATCCCAAATCTTAGCACAGATTATTCACTGCAGTCAGACATTCATGTTTCACTATGTACTGTCTAAAATAAAAAATTACTTGAACCATCTTGTTTTAATTTGATGTCTGCATACACCAAAAGCCCATTAAGGTACTGTCCTGAATTACTGAACTTAAACAAAGGAAGCTATTTATTTAGAAGTAAATCCCATAATTTGTATCAATAAAATGTAATTTACTGCTATGGCCTTGATCCTGTAATGAACTCCATGTAGGCGGATCCCAATGACCACACACAACTCATGTCAGGGTCAGGGCCAGCGGTTGCAAAATGAAATGCTTATTGTGGAAACACAGTAGATAAGATTAAAAGCATGAAGGAAAAAATACTCACTGCCTTTTCTAGGTTAACAGCTGTACTGTTTGAGAAGAGCTGGACCAAGCAGGATGCAGACTAAAAAAAATCTCATTTATTATAATGGTAGGGGTGTTCTCTCCTTATAACCCAGGATCTATAGTGCCTCAACTGTCTGTTTGCTTTGTATGTCTGACACCCTGTATTTATTTTACTGCTTATTGCATTCATTATATTACTGTAATTGTAAGTAAAACTAAGCACCCCCTTCCAAATCAATGAAACAGAAATGCTCGAGGATCAAGAAAGAACTAATTATATTTGGAATGGAGAAAATACTGTTAAAAGTCGTCGTTGTGTGAGGCATCAAAGAGGCATACCTGCCTGGGCTGGATCACTTCCTGCGCTTCATAATCTTACAACGGAGATCTCCGTAAAGAGCTGTTCACAACCTTTCTCACCACAGTAGCTACTTCACGGAGAGGCCTGAATCTGAGATGTATTAGGTTATTGCTCTAAGATCTCTGAATGTATTCACTGGGCAGTGCTAGTTGGATGTGATCACCAGCAGAGGCAGTATCTCTAAGACCATATGTCTTATAAGTCGTCATTCATCCTTCTGTTTTCTTATGGTTCTGCTTAGTCCCAGCAACCCTGGATCCATCTGCACAAATGAGCTTTGCCAGCAGGACAACCTCTTTTTACCTGCATGCTAAGTTTCTGCATTCCTTCTGTATCAGTCCAGGAATCTCCCATTCTAAAGAGAATTTTCCCCCTCCAATGAACAGTTGACATGGATCCTTATATTGTTGTATTCAGTTGCTGGGGGGTAGGATATTTTTAATGCATGTTATAGCACTGCTGTGGAATTCTGAGAGAGGCTCATTCAAAGACCGGTGTCATGCACCTGTCTTGGCTTTTTTAAGGTCACACTTTTAGGATTCCCAAATCTGGCTTTAATGGAGAAAATACTTCCACTCGCTCCATCAGTAGGAAGGGAGATGTCCCAGAGACTGTATTAGTTTTCCAGATTTCAAACTTCATCAGAAAATTTCCTTCCTGATTCGTCCTAAGCTAATGTTAATTCTGCCAAGGAAAACCAGTGAAATTGATCAGATGAGCCAGCTGCTTCCATTTGCAGACATTCCTCCTTACTCACCAGCTCTCCTGCCCTGCCTGATGCTCTGGATCCTGCCTGCAGCCATTACCAGCTCCACACTCTAGCAAATTCTATTGCTCCCATCCTGCTCCATGCACTGACCAGCTCAGCTTCTCTAACACATGTACGGCCTGAGTACCATGATCCTGCTTTTAGAGACTACCTAGGGTCTGTTGCAACATGTTTTCACTCTCCACTTTCTGGTGAACCACAGGAGAGTCATTAAACTGAGCAGCTGCTTTTGGAGTGGAGCAGCAAGTTCTTTGTGTCTGAAAAATTGGCTTCGCCCCTTCCATTGACAGTAAGAAGGCAGGGTATCTAGGGGAAGGGGGCTTCAGTGCAAGTGGTCACCAGGTCCACTGCACAAGCAGCTGCACCCTCTGATGAACCTCCCAGTGGCTTGCCAAAGGAGGCCATCCTCAGAGGGAACCAACGAAGTCCACTAGGAGTGAGTTGCTTAAGTTTAGTAAGTGCCTTGCTAGAATGTCAGTGGTTGGAGAAGAGGGGAGGTATAGAAGCTGACGAGGGGCCAGGGAGCATACGTAGGAGATGTGGGCAGCGAGGATTGTAGTGTGTGCCTGTCTACTTCTGCTCCCTCCACATGTGATCATATAGGTTCCCCCATCTATCCAGGCTCCCATTCATCATTTCCACCCGCTCCTCCTCATACCGCTTCTGAAACCCAGCAGCTCACCCCCACTCTTGACTTTCTCAAATCTGTTAGAGCAGGGTTTCCTACTAGCAAACCACAGGACGTTCATTCCAAGGAGCACTTGGCAGTGTAGTAGTGTTGCAAAGTCCTTATCTCTTGGCCTTGAAGAGACCCTGCAGCTTCACAACAAACTGGCTTTCGATTCTGCCCATCATGCACCTGTGCCGTTTTTTATAATTCCACTAAACTCTGATCTCTACTTACCCACTCAAAAATTAAGTTTATGCTTATCCAATTATCTTTCTTGCTGAGGTCAGAGATAGGCTTTCGTCTGTGCCATTTTGATAAATTGGATGAGTGCATTAAGTGGGTGTGCTGGGACGCTAAGGTGTCTGAGTATACTTGAGTATTGTGGTATGTGGGTAGAAATGTGTGAGATGAGGTTAGCATGAGTGCTTATGTTGGCCAGCTTGGTGTCTTCCTTGATTTTTAGGCATCCCATTGCCAAGAAGTGCAGTTAAACAACTTTTAACTGTATTTAGTTTACAAATTTGTTTTTGGGACTGAAGAGAGAGAGGGGTGGAGTGCCAGGGAGACTGGAAGAGAAGTATCTAATTACAAAAGCCTTTTTTTATCACATACTTTACAGCACTTGAGACCCCCAAGTGTTTGAAGTAAATCCTTGTAGCCTAACTAGGGATGAACTAAATAGCATGTTTGTGTACTTTATCAGGATGATAGAAGAGCTTCATTTTATATGTTCTGGTTAATCCCAAATTGCAATTGTAATTTCTATATGGTTAGTCTAATTTGTGTAAATGTGTTATTTGAGATAACCAAGGATAGAAATGGCAAGCTGTCCCTTACAACTTATAGTATTCATTGTCAACTGGCTCACTGACCAGGTAAGAGCTTCCTTCTATGTTCCTTTTGAGGATACCTGAGCTGCTGTGTAAGAGCTGAGTTCTTGTTTTTGTTTCTTTGTTTTGTTTAGCATACTTTTTGGCCTGGGTTGAGGGCATAGCATATTTGCATGTTACCGTCTAGTATTTTCAGTTGCACCTTGAGAAGAGTGCAGAACAACTGGGTAGCCTTGATTTAAGGGAAAGCCTGTTGATAGGCGCCTGGGATTCCTAGGCTACCAAAAGTAAGTTTCCAGTCAGCAAGAATTTGCTCTCATGCGATCTTAAACTAATATTGCAAACCCCATGTTTTATACTGAAGACTTTCAAAATATCCGAATACTTAAAACTTTTCCCAAGCAATTACCCTAAATACCAGATGTAAAGTATGTAATTTGTTTTTACAATAGCCTGAGCCATCCATCCAGTAGAAAAACGATCAATTACCAAATAATCCAAGGGGGTCTCATGTCTACACATGTTTGAGAAACATGGTGTAGGTGTGTAGGATACTGTTAAAGCTTGCAATTATTTTCAAAATCCTGGGCCGGGGGGGGAGGGGGGGAATCTTTACCTGCAAGAACTCATTTTTAGTAACATTCACTCAGTATGAGAGCAGCTCAGATTTTTTGCCTTTTAGATGAATTGCCGTGTTTCAGTTTCCCTATTTATAGCCTAATTTTGGCTGGATAAAATGAAAACTGTTACATTTGCCTGTGTAATACACTTAAAGTAGCTAATCTGAAATCGCAGTTTTCAATCAGAAGGGAATTTTGACTGCTTTTATAGAAAGATTACTCTAAAACACGTTTCCTGTTTGGCTGATTTAGATTTCTTGAACGCACTTCGTAAATGTTGAAATGTGAAACCAAATGTGTTTCTATCTTTGTTAAAACATTTCAAATTCAAGGCAGAGGATTCTGTTTCTATCTTCATATCTATGAGAAAAACCATTTTAAAGGGGAAAATGGTGGCTCACGTGTCAGTGCTCTGTATCACCTCTATCAGAAAGACTGATTACCATGTTGATGGTGACTTCTAAGGCCATCTCTCCCTGGCTTCTGCTCAATAAGGTGGTATAATGCAGTCCACACTCAAGAAAAATAGGTCAAACTGCAAAATTGTGGGTATAGAATACTGAATTACAAAAAACCCTCTCAGCCTTAGGTTGGAGTGGACAGGCCCTCCATGAGCTATTTCTACATTCTAAACAAAATTTAAAAACTGGTAATAGAGACTTAATATCTATTTCTGCACTGAGCCGCTCTTTTTGCTCATTTAGGGATCATCATTTTCACAGTGTCAGAGGCTGCCATTTTTTATGTTTAAAGAAGGCGCATCTTTGGTATCTGTCAAACGTAGCTGTTCACCTAGAATGTAAAAAGTAACACATGAATTTTTTTAGATCAATTCCCTCAAGGCTGCAAGCAAAGTTAGTTTTCTCTGTAAGTAAATAAGAAGAGTAGAGGCCCTGACTCAGCAAGGGTGCCGAAGCATATGCCTTAAAGCATGCCAAGGTGGGTGAGGTAAAAAGATATTACCTCACCCACCTTCTCATATGCTGGGACCAACTTGGCTACAACAATGCGTATAAGTTTAAGCATGTGAGTTGCCCCAATGAAAACTGGCTGAATTGGGGCTACAATCAGTGCAAACAAGGTGCAAAACACCTAGCGTAGAAGGGAAACTTTTTTAAATTTATTTGGTTTCTGATCAGCACTCCTTGAGCATTGCAATAGCTCTGAATTGCTTGAAAAGTTAGGTTCGCTGTCCTTATCTTTAGTTTGAGATAGAAAATATTTTGAAAGAGCTAAGACTAAAGCATAAGAGTTAATTAACTCTGGAAGGAAACGAGACATGAGCTAAGCTTCATAGTTAGCTCTTTTAAATACATCCGACAGGTGCCCTTATGGTGTCTGCTTACTATTAGTATTCTGAAATAGTCTGACCTGACAGGATTCAGGTAACTTCAGCTTTTTCTATAATACAAAGATTTCAAGTGGTTTGCAGGAAACTGTTCATGTAAATCCAATCCAGGAATAGCTGCTATGACACAGACTGACAGATATATGCCATTCTCTTCATTTGGCATGTGTTGTCTGTGATACAAGGCTATGGAGAGTTGGCAGCAGGCCCGTGGTGTTGGGTGTCAGACTAAGAAACGTTCTGAGAAGTATTTTCTAGACTGGCACCAAGTTACTTAAAAGCACTGAGTTGTTAATCATAAATTATTAATGATAAAGATATGGGTGGGAGAATCATTGGATTGTACAACTAAGCTAGAATTCTTAAAGCAGGCATATTTCTTTTGGTGATCTAGGTTTTCTGATGTTGCTTTCTCCTTCTCTTTAATATGTACGAGAGCAATATGTTGGTATAGTGAGCTACTTTGCACAGTTGTCGTTGCCGCTGTGGTAGAGATCAATAATTCATGAACATATGGAACTATACTTGCTCGCGTGATGAGGTGACTTGTTGACTCCAGGAGAGTGTTTTATTAGCTAGAGTGGTCCATCTGCTTTGGAAATTGTAATTAAGATATGCATTTCCCTTTGGCCAAAGAAGTGGAAAAGGCGTTCAATATTTTGCGATGCGGTTAGGTACTCAGCTGTCACCTCCTTCCGCAGAACCCGAAAAACCAAGACTTGGCAAATTCGATGTAAACACAAGCACCCTCATGCACCCCGCACACAGTCTTGAGCTTATATGCTGCTGCCGACAAATATTTAAACAATTTTAATCTCGGTATCTTGATAAAACCTACATACCCTTCTGTAAAATGGAGTGAGAACTGTTAGTTTCCCATTTTTTGGCAGTAAAAGGGATGCTGAATATTGTTACAAAATCTTTTTTGAGATGAGTATAGAGGCTGTGTCAGGCACATAACACACATGGCTGTATTTGCAGACTAATCAGCGACAAACTGACAATACCTTTGACTAGTTGTCAGTGGCTCTGTTTGTATTGCCTTGTTTTCCTGTATAAAATTCTCGTGGAGATGTGAGCAGACAGAAGCAATGATGGGTATCCAGGACTTCATTATACCAATATCTATAAGGATCAAAGTAATCTTCTTGTACGGATCTTGCTCTTTATCATGCAGTTGAACATCTGTCTGTCTGTCCACCTTCTGATTGCTTCACCTAGGTATCTGTGATCATAGGCATCTCTGTCAGTGCAACTCTGCCGTCTACCCTGGCTGATCACCGTTAATGTAGTCTGTTCCGTGGGGGATGTGTGTGCTGTAGAAGGCTTTATTATTAACGTATGCCTCATCATTCTGTGAGGAGTTAATTGACTGCTACAGGTTCAGTGGAGCAGAAACCCTTCTGCTGATTCCCCACCATGGGAACTCCTAGGAGAGTGTGGAGCGGGGCCGAGGCATATTCATTTGGTACAAACAGTTCTTACTTTGCTGGAACACTTGAGTGTGTTCATGAAGTTGTTTTCTGCTAAAGTAAATGTGCTTTTTGTGCAGAGAGTGAGGACAGAGTTCCAATCAGTAGGCCAAGTAAGTCTGAAGTTCCTTCAGCACCATGATAAGCTCAGACCACAAAATTAAAGGTTTCAGGGCCTTCTGTTGCAGGCTTATGAGGTAGGAAGCATCTGCTTCAGCTTGGGGGGGACTAATTGGTCTCCTTGATAACAGTCAAATCCCTTCTGAGCTCATTCAGTCTCTCCCTACCTCTGCCAGAGGTTGTTCTACGTGCTGCTTCTTTCTAAGAGACGTTACAACGTGTCTGGGGAATGGTACTGGTTTTAGTCACGTGGTTGTAGTACATTTTCTTTTGTATGGAGAAAAACACATACAGGTACCCAAAATTGAGCTCAGCCTGAGTAATAATACCATAGCCGCTGCACTTTGTTGTAGAGCCCTGCTATAAACCTTGTCTGACTCAAGAAAATGAAGGATCGGGGAGGCTGGCTTCAGTACTTACCCCCACTGTCCTGACTTCTCTGCTCCCTTCTTGAATTAAGTTTGCAAATAAATCCCAGCTGTGGTGATCCAGTTGTAGTGCTCTGAATTGCCATGCAAGACCTGACCTCAATTCAAAGAGTCTCCTTTCCTGGGTGGCTAGGGTTGTATTGTCTTTCAACAGCCATCTCTCCAAACATAGATAACACCATCATTAACCCTCTAATTGCGGGTGTTCTTAGTGTCCAGTTAGGCACAGAATTTAAGGCCAGAGGGAAACACCAGATCGTTAGTCTGGTGTGTCACAGGCCACCAACACCCCACACACTAAATCCAGTTACCAAAATTAGACCAAGGGATTACAGCCCTCTGGAGACTGAACTATTATGTACCTTAGGCAGAGAATAACAGGGACTGAGGCTCACCAATCCCTGAGGCCCTGCAATGGCAGGGAATTGAGGTCTGGAGGAATAAATTTAAGAACAGGGCTTATGTACATGAGTATTTCTAACCAAGAAATGAAAATGGTGTGGAATCTGCTGCAGACATTTTAATTTCCTCTTGCTACAGACTATAAGCGATAATTTCAATGCAGCAATAGCAAATGTCCAATGTACTGCTTTTGTAAGAAAGATGTAGTAAGTATAAATGTGTAACTTCTTAAGCTCACTCTACCACTGGAAGACCATTGCTGGTTTGTACAAAGCTAGAAGATCCAATGTCTTTTTTTCTTTGCCAGCATTGTAAAATTTAACTAATTCAAAATGGGTGCATGTGTGGGTTTCTTTCTTGCCAAATCATATTAAAACTATTTCTAAATAAACTTTTCTTTCTCCGTTAAATTGCAGGTTGTGATCTGTTTCTTTTGTTTCCCTGGTTTTCTTACTGCACAAAGAGAACAAGACCAAGATATTAAAAACTAAATGTCTTAATGAGTGTCTGTTTTTGCACATTCAGCTTGAGATACTTTAAATGGGTTTGGTGATGAACAATCAGTCTTTGAAAATCAACGCTCCATCCCCCAAATCGACCCCCACCCCACAAAAACAAAGAAGAATTACGGTCAACTCTTCATTTCTACATGTCGAGTAATGACTTAAGAGCGCATTTCATAGAGCGTTCCGGCAACAGAATTGTGATATTTTTAGCTCTCCTTCCAAGAACTTGCAAATAGACCCCACCCCAGTCGAATAATTGAGTTTTTGCTTCGGTGGCTGAAGTGAAATACTAGAAAATTCATTTCAGATTGACCCACAATTATTTTTTTGTTTTCTATTTTTCGTGAAAATTTAAAACAAACAAAATTGTTTCATTTTCATGTTTTTACATTTTCTTAATTAAATTAGAATACATTTTGAAACACAAACTGTTTTCTTGAGAAAATGTTGAAACAAAAACATTTACTTTTTTGAATTTTTGCTGCTTATTTTTTTGCTTTAAGCTGAAACTAATCACGAAATTCAGCCTGAATTCTCAGATAGGTTTGATTGACCTGAAATTACATTTTTTGGGCAAATGAACTATTTTCTAGGAAAAAAATTCACTCGGCTGTATTTGCTAACCTCAGTTACTTTTGGAACTTTTCTGAGATGTTAAGTTACACAAGTGTCAGTCTTACGTACACTGAGTGACAAAGTATGCTATATATTGTCTTTATATACATGTTTGATGTTTTCTTAAAATATCAAAAAGCTTCATCTGGCACGTAAATACCTTGCAGTGTTGGCTACAAAAGTACCATGCAAATGCCTATTCTCACTTTCTGATGACATTGTAAATAAGAAGCAGGCAGCAGTATCTTCTGTAAAAGTAAACAAACTCGTTTGTCTTAATGATTGGCTAAACAAGAAGTAGGACTGAGTGGACTTGTAGGCTCTGAAGTTTTATGTTGTTTTTGAGTGCAGTTATGTAACACACAAAAATCTATATTAGTAAGTTACACTTCCATGACAGAGATTGCACTACTGTACTTGCATGAGGGGAAATTGAAAAATACTATTTCTTTCTTTTATTATTTTTACAGTGCATTTATTTGTAATAAAAATATATACATTTTGAAATTATATATATAGTCTGTGTTGTAATTGAAATCAAAATGTATATTTTTTATTAAAATATTTGCACTTAAAAATCACACTGTTAAACAGAATTCCAATTGAAATTCTGTTTAACAGTGTGATTTAAAACTGCGATTAATCGTGATTAATTTTTGAGTTAATCGTGTGAGTTAACTGCGATTAATCGACAGCCCTAGTTTTTACCTTTACTCTCACCTGTAACTGCATCCTATTATGTGGACCCCTGTACACGGTCTCACTATGACTCATGTTCTCTAGCTTGCCAATGAAAAGATGGGCTGTGCTGGATTTAATATTATCCAGTCCAAAAACTAATAAAATCATCAGTCTACTACCATTTTATATGGAATATATAACGGAATGCATATGCATCTCAGTAGCATATGTCGTAATGTCCTTTGCAGTGAGGTTTAATTGATTAATGACAAAGTTGCTCTTTAACTAGTTTCAACAAGTTCTTTTCCCCCTCATGAGTCAGAGGGCTGGGGAGTTCTTTCCTCATCCCCCCACCGCCCTCCCCCAAATAGTTTAAGTATGGAACCTTTCAGTGGACTGTGAGCAGCATATATTATGATTGTATCAAGACTACATTTAATTTATGAAGAGGAAGGGAGGATAACACATGAGAGAGACAGAAATCTGCTGTTCTCTTTTTAAGTGAAAGGTCGTGTTACTGAGCACTGCAGGGTGGATTTGAGAGAAATGAGCTCCTGTTTGCTTGGAATTAGAATGAGTCTATCTGATTTTCCTTCACTTGTGACCTTTAAAGATGCAGCTTTTAGATTGATAAGCAGGTTGATGCTTTGAGTAACCCAATCCAGAATTTGTTTAATATAAAGACTATCTTTCAAACCCCATGGATATTACTTCCACAAAAAGGTTTCTTTCTATGAAAACTCTAGAGAAAGGAATGCACCGATTACATCTTATCTGTCAGACAAAAGAAAATTCAGAATTACTGTAAGTTTAAATTTAGAAGACTGTTGAATTTGCTAAGGTATAAAACATTGTATGGAACTTCTTGCATCCTCTCATTAGAGGCCTTCGGGCTAGAATATTCTTTCTTAACCAGGAGCAAGTTTTCCATGCCCTACCCTTCCGGGTCTACCTGCTTTGTTCTCTTTCCACTTTGTCTGCAGGCGTGAAGCATTCCTTTCCTATGGGACGATAGAATAGCTTGTCCAGATAACTTACTGTGTGCAATGTACAATGGAATGTTACTTAACAATCTTTTTGTCAAAGATGATGTATAGCTTGAGGTGTTTGATAGCAGATTAAAGAATGCATGCAAGTTGAAAACACCTTACATACTTGCATGAGTAAAACATTAACGTTACTTGTAGATTTCTTGTTTTTTCACTATAACAATCTGCTACCCCGTATTGATACAGCTGGCTCTTTATAGTGCATCAAATTCCAAGTTTATCTGTCCAGTTTTTCTGTCTTAGTGGGCACCTGTGGCCATGTGATTCATTTGTGACTGGATTCTTCACATCTTCTATGACCCTTGCTCACAACTGCTTGATGTGCCTGCAGGGGGAGCTTTTCAGAGTACAGTTTGCAACCCCAGCTAGCTAGTCACTCATGTCTGCTCAGAGATACTTTATCTCGAGCTCTCTCTGGCTCCTGGTGGGAGCTTTTTCCATATTATTTGTATGTGTACACACGCATACATCCTGGAGATTTTCTTTCTTGGTGCATCTAGACTGGAGAGGATTTTTATTTAAGTATTTATTTTAAAGAAAGGAGCCCATGGACAACTGTAACTTGAGTAGAGAACATAATGGTATGGCAGGGCTAGCTGTGCATGGAAAATCAACTTTTATCCCTAGACAAGGTCCCTTCTGGTCAAGGTTGAAGTATGTTTGTGTGACAGTGGAGGAAGCTCTGCCTGGCACTGCCTAGGCTCTTCTTGTTCTGTTGTTCATACCAAGGTTGCCTTTCCAGGTCTAGAAATCCAATGTCTCACTAGACAGCTCCTGACTGAAGTGCTTTTGTGAGGTGGTGTCTCCTGAGCCTGCTGTACTTGAGTTCCTGTGTAGGACTCCAGCTTTCATATTTATTGTGCTGAATATCATCCATGCCGTTTGTACAGTCAGTTTACTCCTGTACTTGAAAATTATGACAGCAAATGTGCTCTACAAAAGAAAAAACATGTTTATGAGGTAGCTAGTAAGGAGGGTGCTTCCCAGTAATGCTCCCATTTGTCTCCTTCAGCTGCTGTACGCTCTTCTTTTCAACTACATTTTCTGTTGTCTTAGCTTGAATTCTAATTTGACTAGCTGTTCCAAATCACACCATTGATTATTCAGAGACTTCATCTGAATCATTGCAGGGACTTCCTGCGAGTGAGTACGAGTGCTGCCTCTGCCCTGTCCTTCTTTGTTTCCATTTAATGTCGTTGGATGTAGACACGAGAAGTATAAACCTGTATCTCCTCACCTGCAGCTCTTTGCCCTTACCACTTTTCCTTGATGCTGAAATTCCTGTCTATAACTTCATTTCCTCACATCTGGGATTGCTGTAATACATACCAGACAATTACAAATAATTGATGATTTGCTGTTATGGGGGTCAGAATACTGCATCTGTGTCCACCTAAGACAGACTGAACATTTTATGCCAGTTCCTGATTCATCTTTATCTATTCTAGCTTTCATTTTGGGCTTGATCTGGTTTTTAAAATCCTGTCCTGGCTAATTCTATGTAGACCTAAGGTTTCTACATATAATATTAAGCATGCAAAAAACTCAGACTGACTGACTGCCGTATTCCCTTCAGTTTTACTTGATTTGCATCTCCTATTGAAAGAGAGTGCGTGTAGAAATCCTCACAGCTGCAAAACTGCCTTCTCTGGCTGGCATGGAGCATTGGGGCTCCTGGCCTCTGGTGCTTTGGGCTCACATTAGCCAAAGAGCAGCCTGAAGTACAAACTGAAATCTGTACAGACCCTGGCGGGGTTTCTTTATACATGCTGTAAAGAAATAAGCTGTAAAATGCCTTTTCACCTCCTTCCCCCAAAAGTCTGAAAATACTGTAAATGACAGAATTAAAGATTACCTGAGGAAAGTTTTAGTTTCCCTTTAAAACCGTGAAAAGTCCCACCCGTAGAAAGTTACTGCACAGTATTGCACACGGTCAAAGACCAGCCTTTCTTTTAAAAGTCTTTCCTCATTGCAAACTAACGCAAAGAAGCAGGCGAACACTCTTTAGTTTACAATATGCTTCCTGAATGCATTCTTTAGATGAGACCAGTCCAGTCCAGAACTTTAATGGAAACTTAATTGGACCAGCCAACTTTCCTGGTCTTGGGCCACACATCTGTTGTTGGGGATGGGGTGGGGGGAGGGAGAGTGGTTATTGCATTCTTCAGTAGTATTAGGGAAACTAATAAAACAGTCTCTCCAGAGTATTGTGTTAGTCATCTTCCCCACTAGCTCACAATTGATGCTGCTGTGTCTTGTGATTCTAACTTCAAAAAGGAAAAATAAAAAAATCTTTGAATGAAAGCTACCAAACCTCTTAACTTGAACAGATGTATGCGTCTTAATTAGGATAGCCATTCAGAATGTTCCTTCTTAGCTTTGGTTATCTGGCCCAAGTGTTGAGAGAAAATGGAGGCGTTACCAAGCAGGAAATGATTGATAAGCTTCTTTTCTTGAAGTTCATTCTGTTATTGATTTTGTGATATTGTTTGAAGAATGATTCTGCATTTTTTATTAAAATATATACTCCAAGTAGCTTTTCAATTAAGTGAATTGTACTCTAGCTGAAAGGTTCTGTTGTGCTTGAAATCTGCTTGCTTTCTGTACCTTCAGCACCATCTTATTTAGTAGTGATGTGACAGGAGGTGGAGAAAACTCACTGGCAATCCTCTTCCTTCCCCTTGATTTTTTTTTTCCCATTAAAGCTCAGCCTTTGTAGTGGATGAATGGTGACCTAACTGGGGAAGAGGGAAAGTTGCATATAATAGTATCTGAGAAATTTGATTATATACATGCTCAGCAATAGCTTCTGCTTGCCTGTTGCCTACATGAAGGAAGGAAGGTAGGAAGGTGTAAGATCCATATGTGGCGAACATCCAGAACTGAATGACTGGAATCTATTGGTACTTCAACTTAAATGCCAGCATGATATGAAAAGCTACCCTGAAAAGTTCATTTTGCATGAGCAACTTTGTAATGAATCAATCAATGATATGATAGTGCTAGCTAGACAGTTCCCCCCCACCCTCCTGCAATACCTGAATTTGGTCAGTAACAATTGAGGCAGCTTGCGTTTTTTATTTAGCGTAGCTTTTATTCACTTTTAATTGGATTTGTTGTTGTTTCTTCAGGCTGGGAGTAATGATCTATCTGCCTGGAATGAGAGGGTTGACTCAAATGGTCAATGGAGGAGGGCAGTTATTGGATCAGGACCAGGTTACTGCCTCAGGGTGGTGACGGGAGCTGTGTCACAAAGCACTGGTAACTCAGTTGTTTTCCATGGCTCATGGAGAGAAGTCCCATTTGGCTTATTAAAACATAAAAACCTCCCATTCTCCATGATGTCAGAAAGCATTGGGGTGTGTCCGTCCCATGCAGAGGGTGAATGCACGACTGGGTTGAGCTACTGAAGCATATAAAAGCTTTGTCTTGAATGACATTCCTGGATGGAGTCCATTCGCTAGGAATCAAATGCTTATGTCATTTCAGTCAATAGGGACAGGAGGGAGGGAGGGGGAGAATGCGTTTTAGAATTGAGTGCTTTGAAAATGGAAAGGCTTTACAGTTGAGCTTAAACTCATCCTTAAAACAATTGCCGAGCACAGATGTTAAGTTTATGTAATTCTATGGAGAAAGTGTAACAATACAACATTTAAGATGAGCTGCAGACTAAGGTTCAGATCAGGCAAGGAAACCGATGGAAAAATCCTTCTGTGTATGAGTATGGAAAACCTAATCATCGTAACTTCAACATTTCTGAGCCAATTTCTTTAAAACTGTAGTTGTTCTTTAGAGTCAGTGAGTTCTAAACAAGTTTGAATAGTGTCATTTTGGCTGTGTTTGAGTAAATAATGCACTGTTCTGTTCAGACATGTGAATGTGCATTTGTCTTTTACGTGCATAACTCAAAAACCTGAACAGATCTTTTTCTGATGCTTTCCCAAAAAAAAAAAAAAAAAAACTCGAGGCAGACGCATGAAAAATTCAGCCCAAAAGGAATTTGAACAATAAAAGACAAATATAACACACACACAGCAATTCAATCTGAAATAGAACACACACAGCAATTCAATCTGAAATAAAGTGGTTACTACCATTGTCTCCATAATATGATAGGTCTTGGTAGCTATAGTCCACTGAATACCCTGTGTAAACTAATGAGGATTCTCAATTTCATTTTATTTTTCCGGTCAAGATGGAACACTTCAAATGATACATTTGCTGCAACCTATCCCGGAATGCCGAGAATGGCTTATTCTTTCCTGTAGGGGTGGAATTGCTCCTCTTTCACGTTATCGAATTCTAAGCATTTTCCATGCAGGAAAGATGTTGCTGCCTCTCCATGCATGGAACTCCAGTGAAATCTTTCTGCAGAAGGCCTACAGGGCCAGGCCCTTAATTAGTATGCACAGGTAGTGAAATTTGAATTTAAGTAAAGTTCCTGGAGAGTGAGACGGCAGTGTTGTCTTTTTGTTCATGATCTTAAGAACAATCACTATTTCCCATTTCCTAAAATGTCTTTATAACTATTCTGGTAATTGAACAGAGGGTTCCTAAAATTGCAGAATGGGCCAGTCAGTTGCTTGGTCGGTCTGGTGAAAATCAGCCTCTACGGATTTGATATCCCAGCCTGCAATGTGATGACATTAAGTGGCTCCTGGCAATTTGCAGTTGATGAGTGACGAGTTCAGTTCAGTATCTTGCATTTCAGAATGAAGTGCAGAAGAGTATTGCAGCTATATTCCTTTTTTCTAATTCCCCATCCCTATTTGATTACACTATAGTGTCTCTGGGCATATTTAAATAGAATTTGACTTAACTCATTATCTATTGTCCCCCCCAAACCTCTCCATATAATTGGCTTTTTGTACATTCTCAAGATACTTGACTTTATGTAGCTTGGGTTGTAATGAGCAGAGTGTAATTCTGATTTTTAGGAAATTATAATAAACAGTAGACACATAAAATCTTATGATTCATGATCATTTGTTTTGTTCTCATAATGCAACCTAAACTAAAAAGCCATTCATCAAAGCTGTAAAGCTGTTCATGGCTGTCTCAGGATAGCATGCAAAGGATAATTCATCCCAAACAGAAGAAAAGCACATGTTCATCCATCCATTTCCAGACATGCAGTTAGATTCCTTCTTTAGGGCTGTGGTGGAGAGAAGAGCTATCACCAAATTATAAAATATATGCAGCAAGGGAAAAAAATCTTTGAAGTAACCTGGCATATATTCAATGCAAAAAATATGGTAGGACGCTTAAAGTGACTGTATAAAGACCTGCCTGCTTTGAATCATAAACAGAATTTACTAAATTCCATTTACAGAATTTATTACTCAGTGACTTATTTCAAGCTCAAACTAAGATTAGATCTGTTAAGTCAGATCTACATACCCAGGTGCAACAGTGTTTTTTGTTGTTGTTTTTCCTGGCCTTGAATCATATTTAAAAATGTCCCCTTTCTAACACTTTTTGGCTCCTTTAATAAGCTTTTTGACCCTGGAAGAGAGGTTTCTTTTTTAGAATTGATGATCAACTTTTTAACCTTTTTACCTATATTGTATTGCACTAAACTACACGACTGAGCTAGCAAATTCTAACGGCCCCTTTTAGTTGGAAGCACTGGTTGTCTTGTTTATACAGCTTTGTGTTACCTCACTAATCTGCATAGAAGTGTTCTTAAAATGTGCATCTGATCTTGTTCAGTTTAGTTTAGATGGATTATGCAAAAATGCAGCAAAAAGTCCCCATGCCCTTGTTTTCAGAAAGGAAGAACTTCCACCTGGAGCGCTGTTACCATAGGTCAAAATTTGGACCTAAGCACCATGTGCTGCTATGACTGGCTAAACGGAAAGCGAAAGTTATTAATTTGAAAGCCCTTTGTGGAAACTAGGTCTTGAATGCAAATATAGCTAATAAATAAAATAACCCAGTGTTGGTAACTTGGAAGTACAATTGTGGGATTTTTTTTAGTTATTTATTCAAACAGTTGCTTTAGAAATCAGATATTCCACTGGTTTCTGAAGCTTCTCTATTGTCAGAAGTGGCTTAGTGGGGACAAAAATTCTAAGTGACAGCTGAGTGTTTTCTCTTCATTGATGTGTGATACTGAAGTTATTTTTATCTAACTCGATGCAGTTCTGATGTTTTACGTACCATCAGCCATGCATTCACCTGCAAGTTTGTCTGCCATTGGAGGGGGCTGTCTTTTTGATTTTTAAAAGTTAGTAGAAGTGATCACACTTCTTCAAACCATTCTTTACGTTGGAACATGATTGTGGAGGTTATTCAGTGTGGAATTTCAAACTATATTCTTTCAAGAAGTTAAGTGAATGTTTTGCAGATCTGTAAATCAGATATTAAAATAGTGACTTATGGAGGTTGTTCTGTTTAGCAGCAGCTATGAAAATTCATAACTAGTCTCTGCTCTATACCATGGTAGCTAAGAATTTGGCATTTGTCTGTAACAGCACTGATGGAAACACGAGGATAAATTAACAGTCTGATTTCAAGATTAATTTGTGTTCTTATTTACAAACAGGAAAAGTGAGAGACAGTTTATTTGCTAGATATCTGCAAGTTTATTTTAAAGTGACTGCCTTCATGAAAGGGTTCTCTATGGGGCCAGACATCTATATAAAAGCCCCACAATAGTTATATTCCACTCAAATTCTGTACTGCCTGATCTAAACTAAAATGGCTGTTGGGACTCATGAAACCCACAGTACAAAGTTTGACTTTCAGGCATTCCCAATAATGGGAGACAATGTTTTTTTGTTTTTCCCATGTCTGAGCCTACTTATCAGCGTTCCGCTGCATGGGTGGGAGGCCTGGATCAGTGTTCACGTTGCATTCTCCATCAGAACCTGGCCCAAGCAGGGGAAGCTAATGATCCAACCAACGGACCAAATTCGGTGATGAATCCTGGTCACATGCCACCCGAGGCATGTTGCGCATACGTTAAGAAGTGGTGGTGTTCCACTTGCTGCTGCTTTTACCTAGATTTGCACATATGGAGAGAGGGGAATTTGACGTGAGTGGTGAGGACACGGTGGGGAGGGTCCCCTATTCCTAAAGCCAGCACTGGATGTATGTTTACCAGTCCCTCTTCTGTCCAAAAAATGTCAAACTGCATTTTCTTTCAAGATTTTGCTTTATCCCAGCGTTTTTCAGGTCCTGAAGAAGAGCTCTGTTTGAGCTTGAAAGTGTCTCTCTCACCAACAGAAGTTGACCTATAAAACCTATTACCTCACGCACATTGTCTCTCTAGTATCTTGGGAGCAACAGGGCTACAACAACACTGCAAGCAATTTTTCCATGGCAATTTTAGTGGTGTCTGGGAGATGTTTGGTCTAATATCAGTTTACATCCCTGTGGCACTCTGTACCTCAAAGCAGCACCCTGGAACCCCCATATTCACCCCTCATATAACTATACCACCTTTCATACAAGGCATGCCATGTAAGATATCATATGAAAAATTATGATCTGCTGAAACCCATTGTTCTGTCAAAATATGTCTATCATTAGTATGTATGAAGTTATGAAATTTTGCTGTATGATTGTTACTGAAATATATTGTAAGTTTTGAGTCTCCACTGCTAGCTCTCCGGTGACAAAGGAGGTGATCCACTCCCAGGAGGATGTTAAGTGACCATTGATCAGCAGGAGCATTCTAATCAGGAGATTTACAATGCTATAAGAGGGCTGTGCAAATGTAACAGAACGGAGGATTGCTCAAATCGGGGGATTGATCAAACCAGGACATGTCTGGGCTAGTGTTTTCCAGGCTCATGGACTGAAGATAACAAATAGGGGTCCGTGGCATTGTGTTTTGGCCTTTCTCCTTCCCTACCTATGCTGGAAGCAACAAGAATGCTGGTAAGACAAAGATTTGAATTTAGGAGACCAGTCCCAGGCTTAAAGGCAAAGCCTGTGTATTAAGAACTGTAATCCATCTGCGGCATTTAGTGGGAAGAAAAAAAACTGCCTGGTCTAATAAGGTTTAAGGTTTAGACTCTGCGCTTACCTTTTATTTTCTTTGGTAACTATTTCTGACCTTTTGTGCCTACCACTTATATTTTATCTAAAATAGCATGTTTTAATTGAAGTGCTTGGAAAATCTCAGCTCAGTTTACAAAGGTTGGCTTGTGTCCTCTCCGCATCAAGGGAGGGGCAGACTGGGTAATAAACTTACACTGGTCAGGCTTCTGACAGGGCAAGGCGGTACAGTTCTAGGGTGCAAGACTAGGGTTGGGAGATTTGCTGGTGCCTTTCTTGGTGTGATTCATGAGTGGCTCAAGGAACTTTCATGCAATTTAGCCGGGTGTGGGAGTGATGTGGTTGTGCGGAGTGATGATAGCTCTGGGAGGAGTTTCCTGCCTGTCACTAGCAAAGCACTGAGACAGATGGCCAAGACTGGAGAGTTGAGGGGGCACGGCTGTACCCCAGTTCTGGGTTATACCCTGGGGATCCCATCTCAATCCCCAAAACCATCACCACAGCTGGCAACAAGGGGCCCTTGTTGGCACTCTGGGTAGAGGGGGCTAGTTTTCAACAACCAAACTCGTCTTTCATCTCTAGGGTCCTTGTGCTCAGGGGAGTGGCAGTTCAGCAGTGTGGTATGGGAAAAGTTTGCACGGCTGCAACCCTTGCTGTTTGCTCTGTGGTCAAGTAAAGCACAGCTCTCTTGAAGGCTGTGAATCTGGCACTCTTCACAAGTACAGAACCCACATAGGGGAAAAAACCTTGCTCAGAGGAACATTTACACAGGCACCCAAGGGACAAAGCTAGAATGATGGAGGCTCTTATTTATGGGCTGATTTTCAAAGGTGCTGAGCAGCTGGCATGTCTTGCAGAACTCAGTGGGAAGTATGGGTGCTCATCACTTCTGAAAATCAGTTGAGCAGCCTTGCCGAGAAGGTGGTGTTTGTATGAGATGCTTAGTGGAACTCTTGCTTTACGATATTAAAAATACAGAATAGGAGCCTGCAATGATTAACTCCTCATTTCTTACTTTACTGAAAAGCAAATGTCTTGATAATTAAGCCTTTTTTATAAACTGGATTAAATCCAGTGTTTGGTGTTAGCATGCATTGCAGCCAAGTCTGTTGCTCTTCCATGAAAGAGTTTGGCATTGTGTAGTAATCGAGTATGCAAGGCATGATTCCTTCATAGGGTGCTGGTTTGCTGTGGCTTCATTTTGGAATGCAGAAAGAGTGCAGCACATTGAGAAGCAGTAACTAAATATTTTTAGACACTATAAAAGGACCGTTGTCATTAAAGATACGGTGGCAAATTGCATTTGTGTGTGTCTCTTTGTATATTAATAAACACTTGTTGAATATGGTGGGGATGGAAAGGAAAGATGTCTGGCTTTGAACTGCTGTTGATGTCGGACTCATTGTGTAAAATCAGAATGATGTTATTCCCTCCCTGCTTGACTTCTATTGAGGTGTTTAGCATTTTAATGTGGACGGTTACAATTTCCTGGTGGGTTTTACCAGTATCACCAAATCAGTAAAATGCATTTTATCATCCTTTTACCTTGTGGTATGAACAAGCTCATGATTGTTGGTGTAATCTTGTGCATAGACTGCAGAATGACTCCCTTTTCTCATTGAGCTGATAAATTCTTTTGTGGTGCCAACAGCATGTGTGTCGCTATAGGGAAAGGCTAGAAAACATGTTTTGCAGTACTTACAATCTAAGCAGCCAAAACTCAGAGAAGCCATTCTCAAGTATCAGCCAGTGTGCAAAGATTAAAGAGAGCCTCCTGGCCATTCCACTTGTGCCTCGATCTCACAAGCTAAATAGGGCCAATCCCCATGAGTTTGAGCAGATGTCATTCTGGATGCTGACCCTTGTCATGTGGCAGGAAATTAACCTTTGTAATCAGACACACATATCAGGTGATCGGCACCAGGAAGCAGCATTCAGTGCAGCACACCTGTTTATCATACGCTTCACTACGCATTGTCAATACTAAACTAATCTCTGCAAAAATAGATCAAATGAAGCCATCTGAATCCATCCCTCAGTCTGAAGGGGCCTCTGACACAGATGGGGAGGCACTGGTAGCAGAGCTTTCATTGTCCTGGAAGCGTAGAAGTGGGAGAACGTGAAATCCTCCGTGCTGCCACATGTTGCAGGCCTGGAGGCACTGGAAACCTGCCGTAGATTCCAGTGGGAGCTAATGGGACCAGAAGTATCAGGACAATGTCATTTGAAATGTCAAGAATAGTGTGATCTCCTTTTTCTCCCTGTGGAGGGAATCACACACCACCAGACAGGTGTCCAGAGCAAGTGGTGCAGTGTCACACTTACTGTTTAAAAACAAAAACAAACCCAACCATTTTACAAGAGTGAGGTGCTTTTGGCATCTAAGTCAAATGCAGGTGATGGGCAGCAAGGAACAAAATTAGCATTTTGTTGGCACTCCTTTGTGTCAAACAGTTGTTATTACACAATGCACATGTGTCCTTATGGCAGAGAGACCCCTTGACAAAGGCCTGCTCTTTGCAAACATTCTAACCTCAGACCTGATGAACTCACTGCACTAAACACGTCTTGTAGGATATTTATCCATAAAAAGTAACACATAAGGTATTTTCAAATGGCCGTAACTCCTCAAGATTCATAATCGTTGTGAGATGTATGTATGGGTCACGTTTAAGGAATAATATATTTATGCTTTATTGACTTGGAGTAGAAATTAGTCATCAGGAGATAATGTGTCTTGGTGATGGCCCATTCAGACAAGGGGGAGTTGTCACCTGCCTCCTATTTGGCCGTTGATGCAATGCAAGACTCAGTTGATTAGCTTGTGCGATACTAACGCTGACATAAGTGGTCGTGTATACATAGCCTAACTCATGTCACTCAGTGGGGCAGTTTATAAATTATACCGACCTAAGTGCTGGTCTGCACTGTGCTATGGGGATAGCTTCAGGAGAACTCTCTCCCGTCAGCATAAAGTGTCTCCACCAGACGTGTTGCAGCATGGCAGTTGCATTGATATAGTTGCAGCACTAGAGCGTTGTACATGTAGACCCGCCCTAAGGCTTTGCATGGGAAACCATCAGAGACGATTGCAAACAACTGAAATCACCTGAGTGAGAAAACAAAACAAAAAACTTTGCAGTAAGATAGCGCTTTGACCTGTCTGTGACTAAAAACAAAAGGCTGTGTTCAGGACACAGAGGCGGGAGAAGCACTCTGTATCCATTCACTGAGGAAACCCCTTGTGAAGCAGGGAGGCCCTCGTGGATATTTAGATCCTGGTTCTTAAGCAACCAGCTGGCTCTGCAATGGACTGAACTTTGGTGAGGGGAAGGGGATCTACTTTATTAGATAGAAAAGGTAACTCCTGGTAAGTGTAGACCCAGGTTTGCATTTTATGATTTCATTTTTTATTGTAACCAGTTGTTTCCATCACTCTCCCTTGTTTCTAGTTAAATCTCTATAGTTTCTTAAATATACCTTCTGTTTTATTGTAAGTGTGGTATGGTTTTACAGGTGTGGTAGTTTCAGATAAAACTGGAGTACGCTGTACCTTTGGGGGCAGGATTGGGAATTTCTGCGAGTAGTCAGTGTCAAGAGCTAGGTATCACAGGGGAATGATTCAGAGAGACTTGAGGACTGGGGTGCATCTACTGGTAACTGCAAGGCAAAGGTGGAGCTGGCATAGCCCAGAGAGGAGAGTGTAACTGGCTGAAAAGCTGGTTATATTAGAGAACTGACACACAGTGGCCGAAAGAGAGGCTCCCTTTTGCTGCAGGCAGGGAATAACAAGATGATTCTCAGTCCTGGTTGCCCCAAAAACTGTCTCAGTCCCTCAGAAGGAAAATGTTTATGGTGGTGCGGTAAGTGGCGTTTGTGATTCTATATAAATTAATTATATGTAGCACAGTGCTATGCAAACTCCTCCCAGTACATCTGTGAAGGAAATGTTTATTGGATATTGTTCCCCTTCCAGATGGGGAACACTTGAGACATGGATAGGCAAAGTGACAGTCTTCCCCTTAACTAAGGGTATGTCTACACTACATGCAAGATTGGCAGGCAGCAGTCGACCCAGCGGGGGTCGATTTATCATGTCTAGCCTAGCTGCTATAAATTGATCCCTGAGCGCTCTCCCGTGGACTCCTGTACCCCACCACTGCGAGAGGCGCAGGCAGAGTCAACGGGAGAGTGGCAGCAGTCGACTCACCGCAGTGAAGACCCCACGTTAAGTCAATCTAAGTACGTCTACTTCAGCTACGTTATTCAAGTAGCTGAAGATGCGTAACTTAGATCGATCCCCCCCGCGCCCCCCCCCCCCCCACACACAGTGTAGACCAGGGCTAAGTTCTGCACCCCGTGTCTCACCATAGTGAGGAGGGGAATTGTACTGTACTGTTTTTCTGGGGAATTCTAACCATACTCGTTAAAGATCTCATGCCCCTCCTCAGAAAAGCAGAGGGAATAAGATTCGGTATCCTGCCAGTTCCCCAGTATGGGCAAATACTTTTTACCTCTCCAGATTTGTTCCTCTTGGTTTGAACTGGTCATGGAATTTTTCGTACTTCCTGTCCAAAACAGCTGCATTCTGCTTTTTTTGCTTTTAACCCTATCCAAAGTATAACTCTATCTTGGCAAATAGTATTCCGTAGCAACGCTGGTGATGTGATAGCTAAAGCTGCATCCTTTTATGCTGTTTGGAAGGCTACAGTTATTAACAATGAGTAACATCTTGCAGGCCAGCTTGCAGCCGCCTACGGTACATCACCCCCGAGTGTATTTGTGCTTCAATTTAATCTTAAATGGAAAATGTAGTCACTTTATTTTAGCTCAGTTTTCTTTATTCAGTAGGTTCTTCTCTCTTTTCCTTTTGTGTATCTTTGTAGCATATGGGTGGATCTAAAATTTATGGCAGTGAGGGTGGTAGTTGAACATCATGGAGGATGCTGTTTTTCTCCCAAGCACTGCAAGCATGTTGTCCCATTTTCTTGTATCTGGATGTGCACAGAGGATGAATTTCTCAGTCTGGCAGTGCCCAGTGCCTTGCCAACATTCACCTGTAACTGTGGGTGCAAAGGAGATTTTTTTTTTTTTTTAGGCAAAAATAAAATGCTTTACTGTAGAAATTAAATGGCAAGTGGATTAAGGGTGGGGGACTTAGTCATTTTAAAATAGCTGTTCTTTCCAAAGTTGTAGACAAGGGGAAAGAATAAATACTTGCAAAAACACTAAATATTCACACTCTGCTACTTCTGAAGAGTACAACAGCATCAATTTTTAATGGTGGGTAACGGTAAAAAACATCAATTTTAAATAATCTGTTTTCTTCTCTTCCTCCTCCTAAAGCTGTGAGTCAGAAAGCTTGAAATTAAATACAGTTAATGCAGACAAGCTTTTGCTACTCTTATTCATGGAACTGATACCTGTCCATGTTTCTTGAATGCTCTGAGTATTGGGGAAGATCAGCAAACTGAAAATTGTTGCTAATGGGCTCAGGTTGGATTTTTTTTAATGCATCTCAGATAGAAGAAAACAAGAAATATTGAGTCTTTAAATAGAACAGGCACCATTATCTTCTAATGCGCATTTTCTTGTGTTTGTCTCTTTACAGCTCTTTTCCACTGCTTTTCTATAATAGCTAAAATGAACCTGTAATCAAAAGGCATCCAGAAAAATACCCCTCATTTTATCTTAGTCTCCCTGTTCACTTTAATAGGGCAGTCTGCATGCAGGAGACTTTGGGGATCAGAGTGCTCCCAATTCATTATGTAACAGCACCCATCCAAAACATGCAGTCTGCTATACCCCGGGGGCTATAGCTGTATACTTGTTGGGAATGATGAGATGCTACTAGTGCAAAGTCAGCATGTTCATGAGTCTGATCATACCAGCTAATAAGGATGTTCTGTGTTTTACCATCGGAGGTGGGAGGTAACATTTAACTCTTAAAAGAGGAACTACACAAAAATGAGAGCGCTGGTTAAATGGAAATGAAAAGGAGCCAGTTGCAAGGGTTAAATACCTGCAAGCAGCATGGTGCCTACTTAAAAACACCATAATAAAGACTCAGACTAAATGTATACCCCAATTCAGAAAGGAAAATAAGAGTATCAAAGCAATGCCACCGTGACTAATCAGCAGAGAAATAGAGGCTGTTAGAGGCAAAGGGTATATCTACACTGCAATTAAACATTCGCAGCTGGCCTGTGCCTGCTGACTCCAGTTTGCAGGGCTTGGGCTAAGGGGCTGTTTAATTGCGGTGTAGATGTTTCAGCTTGGATTGCAGCCTGGGCACTAGGACCTGGTGAGCTGGGAGGGTCCCAGAGGTCAGGCTGCATCCTGAGCCCAGATGTCTACGTTGCCATTAAACAGCCCCGCAAGCCTGAGTCAGCTGGCATGGGCCAGCTGCGGGTGTCTAATGGCAGTGTAGACATATCCAGAAAGGCATCCTTTAAAGTGTGGAGGTCAAACCCAAGCAAAGATAATAGGAAGAAACACAAACTATGGCAGCTGAGGTGTAAAAGTACAATAAAGCAGGCCAAGAAAGAATTTGAGAAGAAATTTGCTACAGACTCAAAACTTAACAGTATGCAGTGATTAATGGTAGCAGTGTTGGTCCCATAATACTAGAGACACAAGGTAGGTGAGGTAATATCTTTTATGGGACCAACTTGTGGTGGTGAGAGAGATAAGCTTTCGAGCCACAGTGCGCTGATGATATGGGTGGGTGGGTGTGTGTGTATACCAGAGGTCTCTCAAATCATGAATTTGGTGTGGAAAAAGTGAACAGAGAAGTGTTCCCTTTCCCACAATACAATACAAAAACCAGGGGTCACCCAATGAAATTAATAAGCAGCAGTTTTAATACAAAGGGGAGGAAACACTTTTTCACACAATGCTCAGTTAACCCATGGAACTCATTGCCGTGGGGATGTTGTGGAGGCCAAAAGTATAATTGCGTAAGTTCATGGAGGATAGGACCAGCAATGGCTATTAACCATGATGCTGATGCTCAGGGATGAAACCCCATGGGGGGGAAGACAAGGGTGAATGTCTCTAAAATTGCCCTGTTGGGCACACTCCTACTCAAGCTCTGGTAGGGTCTCTGTCAGAGACCAGATATTGGGGTAGATGGGCCATAGGTCTAACCCTGTATGGCCATTCCTATGCTCTTAGGGGAGTGGTGTGTTTTTTTCCAAATTTCAACTTTAGATCCTTAAATTGGCTTATTCCATTATATTAAGAGACGTGTTAACCCTTTCTCTCATGTAAGATTCTTGGCTGTTTTGTTTTTACTTTCCTTGCAGTCTAGGAAGCTGTGTATACCTGGTTAGAGAGAGTCTAAAAGCTAAAGGGTGCATGAATGAAAAGGGGGTCATGAAGAATATAAAAGCAAAATATATGGATTTTCATTGACCCGTTCCTGGACCCATTCAAAGACCAGTCAATGGATAATTTCTATATCTTTTGTGTCCAGTTCGTGGGAGCTGTGCTAGATATGGCAGGTGTTAATCTGGCAGAAACATTGCTGATGGAGTTAGTATATTGGACTGTTGTCAAGGTTTTGTATTAAGTTGCACAAAAGAGAATTTGGGGCAAGGAGAAGAAGCGAACAAGGTCTATCTCTCCCAGCTGTTTTGTTCTTCAGGGGACAAATCTCTCTGGGTGATAACTACCAGACTGATTGGGTTAGTGAAACAAAGCACAGAAAGAGGATGCTGCTCGGTAGGAAGTAGAACCCAAAGCTCATGTTTAAGTACCACGGGCACAGCTTCAGTTTTGTGTCTGAACAAGTAATCTGAGAAACAAAACGTAGCTGCATAAGACAGTGTTGTGCTGATGTCCTTATTGCATTTGGTTATATTGTAATCCAGCAGGTGATTTGTTAAAACGATGAGATGCAACTGAAAGACAGGGCCGCCGGGGGGGGCAAGTGGGGCAATTTGCCCCATGCCCCACAGACAGGGCAGGGGCAATTTTGGCGGCAATTAGGTGGTGGGTCTTTCAGTCCCTCTCTTCCTCGTGAGCGGCACTTCGGCGGTAGCTTAATCGCTCCGCTTCAGTCTTCTGCGGCAATTGGGCGGCAGGTCCTCCTGTCTTCTTCTTTCTTCGGCGGCACGACTTGGGGTGGGGTTGGTTGGTTTGTTTGTTTGTTTGTTTTGTTCGCCGCTTGGGGCGACAAAACTAACTTTTTTTATGGAAGGGGCCTCTGAAATTGCTTTGCCCCAGGCCCCCTGAATCCTCTGGGTGGCACTGCTGAAAAATGATCCCGAAACAGGAGTGAGTATAGTACACCTTTCTTCTCCTCCAATCTGATGACACCAAGAAAATCTTGGATTCACAGGATTTAAAGTGTCTCACTCGCTACCACATGCTCTTAAGAACTGACTTTCTTCTTGGCATCACTTATGTTTGCATGTCATCATATTCATGTTCAGGATATAATTTCCAGGTGGTGTAATTGAAACCTAGATATTTTGCACTGACCTCTCTTTCTTTTCCTGCACCTCTCACTCAACATTGTCTCTCTCTCTTGGATATTAGGTAACACATTCGCCAAGTTTTACGGTGTGTAATGGTTAAATATTTCCCTGTCCTGCTGTGTGCAGAACTGTAAGAGGAAATTAATGTTTCAGTTGAGAAGATGAAAATATGAAATGTGAAGGCTTTTTTTTTGCTGTGGTTTTGCCTTGCAGCACGTTTCTTCAAAGACAGCAGTGAATTTAAGTCACTCACTGTAGCTGTCTCATTCTTTCTTGAGGCAGTGTTTTGATAAATGTTGATGAGTTTATAACTGTAAAACCAAATGACATTTATAGCACGATGCATGCTTTACTCATTGCATAATTATATCTAATAGCGTTGCATGTAAAAAAGCATTTACCATTTACTTTTGTTTAAAATGACAATCTAAACCTCCAGGCTTACATTTTTTTTAATATGAAGATAAAGACTTAATTAAAAACTAAACACAATTTATTTTTGTATCTCGTTTTTAAAAGGTACCTAGCACTTTTTATTAAATAGCTGATAAAAACCACGGTGCTTCTATTGAAAGATCATTTCATTTGAGAGGTTTTGGTGGGGTTTTTTGGTTTCGTTATTTTTTCTTTTTTCAGTTCTCAAGCACTGGTGGACTTCGTTTTGAATTAAAAAAAAATTGAATCTGGTGAGAGTCATCCTCTTCACTTTTTTCTATTTTGAAACAGTGTTTAACAGCGTTCCACATTAACTGAAGCCATTTAGGTTCTAATCTGAATTTGATATGGTGGCTGCAAATGATGGGCACAGTTATCTGCAGTATGGTCACATGGTGTAACATTAGTCTTCCAGAATTGCCTTCCTTTCTTGGCTGTTACTACTGGTGAAACCAGTCATGTGAGGGATATTCTGATTTTTCTACCATTTGTTAAAGGAGTCCAGCCCAGAAATTACAACTGAATTCTCAGAAGTGGTGGTGGTGGTTGTTTGACTTAAACAACTGCGACTCTCAGATAAATGCGACAATTGTTTTGCACAAGCAACATTCTTCTTTCTTACAAACCTTCCTTAGGTTTTTTTAAAGTTTATTCTCTGAGGCTACGTGCATCCCATTGGTCATGACCTTTGGGGCTACTTCTGTTAATCAATGGGGTAAAAAGTAAGGGTATCACCATCTACCTCCTCCATTCTATCAAGTATTATACTTTAATTCAAATTTGAGCTTGTTTTTTAAGAGGAAACTGTATAATGAAACTAGATGTGTCTGATTTAGCCAGTGGCATTTTTATTACTAGTCACTTAAATTCATTGTTTTTTGTTTGGGTTTTTTCCCATTACACTTTAAAAGAAAAATCTCCAGCAATGTTTTGTTTACAAGGTATTCAGAACCTTGAGTCTGCTTGCCAACTTGCTCTTCGATGCTCTGCCAAGTCTGCCTTTGTGCTCCTTGAAATTGTATGGTGTTACTCGGTCTTCCCTGGTTACACCATAAGTGTCTGAGTCATTGCCAGTCTCCTACATTTTAAGTGAACCACTGTCATTTCTGCTTGTCTTAACCATCTGAGCATCACTTCACTTGCCATGGGCCTTTTGCAGATTCATAGGAAAGCAATTGTCAAGTCTTATTTACTTGTGACTAAATTTTAGATGCTAGTAAACTCTGTTACCAAGTAACTTACTGGTGCATCTGCTCCTCTTCCTCCTCATCACTCCCATAACTGCATTGGTGGTTGGGGCTCTATCCCTGATGAGCAATCAGCCAGTTTTCTCCACCCCCGACTATGGTGTCAGTGCTTGAGTCTCTGTGAAGTTCATTCCTGTCCACTCTTATGTTGACAATCCATATTTTCTTTTCCCTTGGCGGATGATCTTGGATAGGCCAGATGATCTTGTTCCATGGCCATACCACTTTAGCTTGTGCTTCCTCATGGTCGTCAGGAGGTCTTCATAGGACCCAGCGCATGGGTGGTGGTGATGCAGACCTCTTCATTAGTGACATGGTCAAAGAAGGAGATGCCCAGTGTTTTACGGAAGCATCTCATGAGATGCTTCCATCTGCTAATGAGAGCGAGAAATATCTGCTCCTGGTATGTGTAAAAGTACTGGAACTTATTTTCCAAATAGTGAGTGGGGGTGGGGAGTGCCGAGTAAAATGTAATGCTTTCTGGAGATGTGATCTAAAACCTGGAGACACAGTGCAGCTTTTGTTTGGAGACTTAATACAAATGTGTGTCAAATTCAGTAGCAAGTGTGAGGCTTTACAACTATCTGTGCAATCCAGGATTTCAACAATGTGCTGAAAGACTTTGCAAGTCCTTGCTCCACACAATCTTCCGAACAGAGCAAAAGAACAACTGACTGTAACTCCAACATAAGAACTAAAGGTCTCCCCAGACAATCTGCTCGGATTCGTTAAGATGGAAGGTATTGGTATGTTGACACCTCGTTCAGGTTTCCAATGCTATTTACGGGACAGATGTTAGTGATTCAGTGCATGTGATAACACCATCTTAGGGTCAGCTGTAGTGTCTTGAATCCAAAGGATCCCTCGTGCTTTCCAGTGATAGAGGAAGCAGGATGTCTAGCCATGACCCTGGGACAAACTCTCAACTCCTCAAAACTGTTAATTAAGAAAATATTTGCTCCTCTTGTACATTAAAGATTAGATGAGTACTTTTTGACTTTGGTTTTGACTGACTGTCCCACTGGTACATGCTACTTGATTGACCAGCCTTGGGAAGGATGAAGATAGTCTCCCAGGTCAGATGAGAACTTACACCTGCAGGGTGTTGATGGATATCAAGCAAAGATGTATTCTAGATGAATTGAAGGTGAGCTTCAATAACATTTGTCTCATTTTTAATTTTTTTATTTTAATTATTACAATTTCACAAGGGAGGAGTTGCAAACTCATAAACATTTTCTTGAGAGTCTTTTTTGTTTTGTTTTGTGACTAGGGGACAATTGCCCTTTTCCTTCCTCCAGATATGCCATTGTGCATTCGCAAACAAACAGAAGTTCCTCTGTTGAAAATAACATGTCAAGAATGAGTATTTGTCTGTAAAGCTGCCTTTTTAAAAACAAACATCGGCTCAGAGTTTTGCACTTAAGCCTGACTACCCCAGCAATGACAGCAAGCAGTAATATGCTCAGGAGAATCTGCCCTTTCTGTTCTTTTCAAGCTTTCACTCAATAAAGCAAATCCTGTAAATGCACCAAGAATTATTTATTTATTTATTTATTTTTAACTGAAAGGTGGTGTGTGTCAGGGGTGGGGAGGGAGGAACAGAACTTGTAGTGAATAGATTAATATTTAGAGACATCAGCCCTGTCTTTTGCTAATATTTATTACTCTGCTGGTGGCAGATTGAGGGCTGAATCAACATTTTTCCCCTCTGTCAAGTAATAAATATGGTAAAGTAGCTCTCAGAACAGCCTTTATCATATGGATAAATCAGGACAGTTTGTGTTGCAGGAGAGACTTCAAACTTATAAATATGTTGCCCTTTAGGCTACTGTTCATCAATGTGTCTGATATGAAATCTAGACTAAAGGCTTTTGTTATTATATACCTGTTTATCCTTTCTTTGAGGTATAAATTGGAAGAAACTCTGTCACTTTGATCATAACAGGGCTGCTGAGTTATTTAAATGTTTCTCTGAGAGTTTGGAAAGAATTACGTAACATTGGTGGGTAGTGTCTGTCATTCTTTCATTTTACAAACATCCTAGTATTTCTTTCCAGTCGCCCCCTCCTGTGGGAGGTGGGGGGGGGACGGGGGACAGGGGGCTGGTGGTGGTGCATGGTGCAGAGTTATCTGAATTCAGCTTAATTTCCAGGCCATTGAAAAGCAAAAGGATGTTTTCACTGTATATTGATCAAGTAGGTATGTGTGCATCATATGGGAACTAACATTCCTTCTCACATTTGATAGGAAAGCGGATACAAATAATACAAAAAGACGTGACCAATCCCACACTTCAGAAGTCTAGCTCCTGCTGATAGTCCCTACAAAGTGTTCACTAGTTTGAATTCCTCTTGTTCCTGTGTTTTTTGCAGTCAGACCCTGAGCACTGAAGTTCAGGCTAAAGCTCTGTTCTTAATTCACCTCCATACTTAGGTATTGGAGCACAGATAGTATGTAAAATCACTGCAGACTACTTAGTGTCTAGTAAGTAGGGTTTATTTACTGTCTGGTAAGGCTTTAGGTTGTAAAAATGACTAATAGGGAGTGTAAACATTGCTCTGCCCTTGAACTGTTTAGTGAATTTTAAGGCTCCAACATTGTATACTAAAAATTCACAAAGGCGGCATTATGAATCTTGCTGCAGTTTGACATTCTGCCCATTTGGCTCCAGTAAGCTGCTGGCATAGAAGTGCTCTGGGAAGGAAGCAGCAGGATCTGTTAGTTATATTAGCTGTTATATCATGTACAGTTGGTAACACTGATCATTAACTACATCAGATTAAGCTCCCTGCAATCCTTGGATAGTTGCACCAGAAAGTTTTTAGTTTTCAGAATTATACTCTGTTTCAGAAAACAAAAATTTTGAACAGGAATTTTTTGATAGTGTTGCAAATTCAGAGGATTTGATTGTGCTTCTCTGGATATTTGGCTGCAGCAGCTGGAATCAATAAATCGTTTTAGAAGCTCCACTTCCATCTTTTTTAAAAAGTGTCTAGCCCTCCAGATTGCAGAGAAAAGCTGGAGAATGTAAAGCAAGTGAACCCAAAAGGCTGAGCGAGACCAGGAAACAGACAAACCTTAGGGAGTATCTTTTCACTGAATGTATTTCCCAAGGTGTGGCGGGGTAAATAACTATAGGATTTTTAATCATCTGATGTCTGCAGTATAATATATATTGTATAGTTATAATGTATCAAGGGAAATATATTGAAATGGAAGACATCCATTTTAGTTGTGCTGACCTAATTTTGGATGTTACTTTGACGGACAGTGACCTGACAGTAGTAGTAGGTACCTTCAGTAGTGCGGATAGAAAATACTGTTCAGAATAGTATAATTGCAACGGTTTGCTGGAAACTAGTAGTAGTCAGATTTCATGCAGCAGTCGGACATTTTTATACTAACAAATGATAGTTCGTCTACAAAGATACAAGTCACGTAGTGGATAAAACTGCCTTTCTAATGATTGAAAAACCATAGAATGCTGTCTGCCTAGCCATTCTTTGTTAGGCGATTGATTCTTAGATCATCCCACAACAATACTTAAGTAATTGAGAGAGTGTGCAAAGTTTCAATATACAAAGAATAGTAATTTCAGAGCATTTTGCGAGAAAAGCGTGTTACAAGAAATATCGCAGAGACAGACCGTTGGAAATTTTGTTTCAATTTGTGCTCACTAATGCTATACAGATGCTTTTGACTGTTTTGGTTCTATGTTGGGGGCAAAATAGCTGAGAGAGATTGCACAAAAGCATATCCGTGCTATACAGCAACAGTATGTGGCTTGCTTCCATCCCAGTGTACAGTTGTGTGGGGGGGTTAGAGTAGTGGGAAGAGAGGGCAGTTTGAATCACTCAGCATCAAGATATATTCTCCAGACAGGGAATATATCTGAATGAGAGTGCATATTAAATCAGAGGCTTGACACAGCTGCCAGTTTTTACAATATGTTTAAAAATTGAGGTGCTGATGCAGTTCACAAACCTGCAAATATAAATCCTCCTCTCCCCCCGCCCCCATGTTTAAGATCGTAAGAAAAGCCGCAACAGCTCTTACCCGCTGTTACAAATATGGAAATGAGTATGTAGCAGTGAATGTGCTATTAAATAAATTTGTTGCAATAGTGTAAACATTTTGAATACACTTATTGTGTGCTGAAATATTCCATTTTCACAAAGATTCCTCTTCGTCACCTGCAGCAATCCCGCTGTAAATCATTTACTAATAAAACAAGTCATGACAGACCAAAGCAATTCCATGTGTATTTTAAACTCCAGATTATCAAGGTCTCTATTCTTAGATCTAGGCTGAGTGAGTTCTTGGTAGTGATGTAGCTGGAAGATAAAATGCAGATAAGAAACTCTGTATTAGAACAGCATTAATAATAAATGCATGTTGATCCTAATTGAGTAGTATTTAAATACAGGATGGAGGCAGCAGTCTGCAGGGACCATCTTATGTCCTCGTACCCCTGCCTCCCTCCTGTGCTGCGGGAGCACATGCCTTTTTATAGTAAGACTGAACCGTTCCTTTAAAAAAAAAAAAAAGGAAAAAAGAGGTTCTCTTTGAGTAGGAGACTTGCGTTTAAAAAAAGGTGCACTCCCCCTTCCCCCCCGACCTTTCCCTTCTGCTTCTAGGCTCTGCACAGCTCTGACCCTCCCTGCATCCCCGCTTCCCCATTTCCTCGCCTTCATTCCTCACCAGACTCACACCTGACAGCTCCCTTAGTTTCAAGCCTGAGTCAGCAGATGAGGTCTCCAGCTCTTTATTGATGTTCACCAAATCTCTCTCGCTCTTGCGCACACTTACACTCCCTTCTCTCTTCATCTCCTTCCTAGCTTGTCTTGCACCAGCAGAACTGGGCCCAATACTATATTACCTTCCCCACCTGGCGTCTCTGGCATCTGGCTTAAAACATTTGAAGAATGGCATCATCATTAGTCCAGCGCCTTTTCAGTCCTCCAGAGTCATCCGAAGCCCCAGGCAGTATCTCTAAATTGTTTGTATCTGTTCTTGTTTGTAAGCGTCTTGGGGCTTGGCCCTTCTCCCCTTGTATGTACAGTACTGCGCATGCTGTGCATAATACATGATTGGCAATTGCTCTGGAAGGGTGTACCCGCACTAGAGTCCTCTAGTGGGCATAAAGCAAACCCCACCCCCTTACAAACAAACCTGGCCTTTATACCTGCTGTCCATGACTAGTGAAGTCAGTACAAACTAAAATTTCATACAGACAATGACTTGTTTATATTGCTCTATAGACTACACGCTGACATGTAAGTACAATATTTATATTTCAATTGATTTATCTTCTAATTAGTGGCAAAAATGAGCGAGTCAGCCATTGTTCAGTGATAGCGTGCTGTGACACTTTTGTATTTTTGTCTGGTTTGTAAGCAAGAAGTTTTTAAGTGAGGTGAAACTTGGAGTAAATCCGACTCAGGTACCCCTTTCAGGAATCGGGAAAGGTTGAGCCACTGTGCTAAGGCCAACCTTCCTATCATTCCCTTCAACACTCTCTGATCTCTCTAAGTCACTTCATTCTTTGTGTTTACTATCTTTCCAGATTGTTTTCTGTTCAGATATAAACATTGTTTGATTCACATCAAAGAAATAACAATGAGAAATACAAAGCAGCCACTCAGTACAGAGAGATTGTTTTAGTGTAGTGAGTCAAATAAGCCTCTAAAAACCTCTAAATAAGCCCCTAAAAGCCACCTAAAAACCTTGAACTGGGCTAGAGCAAGCAGGAAGCATCAATCCTTGAAGGTGTATAGATGTTTCACCATTTTTATGATTTGTTGTTGACCATCTGGCTATAAGGCAGTGTTTGAATAAGTGTCCTTGTACTGTCTTCCCAGGTGCTATTTCCAGGGTAATAGTGATAGATCAATTGGTAACTGGTTCCTGAAAGCATTTCTCCTGTTAAGCTAATTAAAGTATTTAAGCATTCACACACATCCTCGGAGAAGCACCTTTTAAAGTTCTTACAGGGTACAGTATTCTCATAATGATCTAACAGAAATGGATTGCTGCAGTGGTGTCTTCCCTTCTTTAGGGATTGTAAAATGGGTGGAGAAATTAGTTCCAAACTAGGGAGTGCATCAGATACAGCTTTCCAGTGTAGTCAGTGAAAGCAGAATGTTTGTTTTTTTTCTCTATAAACTGAGACCTTTGTTGTGCTGAATATAAATTGTAGAATTCTTTCCTTACATAAAAATCCCATGCAGTAAATGAGTTAATATTCTGTAAGGCCAGGAATTTTCGGCAGTTGATGTAAATTACGATCTACCACAAGATCATTCACTTAGAAATGTGAATAAAACACTAACTGGCCAGACTTTTATAGAATAATAGGTTTTTCTACGCAAAGCTGTAATCCCATGAGCCACACCATATTCTTTTTGACTTGTTCCCATGCCTTGCAGCGCACCTTGTTTGCCATGCTTTCCTTGTGGTTTCTGACAGATATGATCTGTATTGATTTTGAGCATCTACTGCCCGTAACCTTTTGAAGGGCCAGGCAACGCTTGGCCATAGAATTTTATCTATCAATATCTGAGTAATAGAAAGACAGGGATGACATCTAATCAAACACTGGTGACAGATCATAAATCTGAACTGATGTGGTACTGCTAATGGGCAGTGGAGGGAAAGGGATAAGGATTAACAGGATAAAGTTAGAAAAGGCTTAGATGGAAATAGGATGTTCTGGTTTTTTTTTTTAAAAAGCTGCTTTTCACATTTGAGAGGGGGATTTAATCGTATAGAACTTGTTTAAAAAATCAGTCATTTTACAGGTTGGATTTAGAACTAGTTACTCTATTAGACAATGCAGGTACTATTATGAAGGGCAAGCAGACTGAGTTATATATAGATTTCATACAGTGCTGACTTCCATGCATCTCTATTTTTCATAGCTAGACCTCTGGTGGTCCCCTCCTTACCTATCCACATTGCAGACGTCATTAGTCAAACTGTTCAGCTCAGACTGGGACCACTTTCAGAAATGATCTATGTTCCTTAAAAACCACTGAACACTGCAGACATGCAATGTAGCCTACATGCTGAGCGTCCTCCCGTGCTTTCCTTTGGAGTAGCATTCTGAAAAATGCTTGCATTCGAAGGTTACTTTTCTGGAGGGGTCATTTAGAGATGAGGCATTCCCACCTCCTCGCAGCCTGATGAGTAAATAATGCTAAGCACTTTAACAACACAAATGGAGCATGATACAGCAAAGAGACTGCCTTCCTTTGGACCCAGAGTACAGTCACATATGCTGTTACGCTAGCAATATTTTAAATCCGTTCCCCATCTTATAGTGTCCCGGATGCTTAGTGCTACAGAGAGGTTTTGGTACAGCTTAATCACACCAAAAATGGACACAAGTTTTAGTAAACATAACAGCGGGTGTCCGTTTGGGGCTCTTGTCCTTATTGAAAGCCAAAATGTAGTAATGAGGTCAGGCTTCAGTAGAGGCAACGTTTTTCAGCAGGAGTTTATGGCCATGCACAACTGGTTGGAATGAAAGTATTTGCCCATGAAGTACCTAATTTATACCATAAATATGCTCCCCATAAACAGATCTGTGTTTTTTGTTTTTTTAAAGAGGTGATTTCAGATATTCTCTGGAAAATTTTAATCAAGTGATCCGGCAAAGTTGCCGTTCACTAAGAATTGTGGAAAGGCATTCACTGCCATACTGAGTGAATCTGTAATGAAAGGTGTTGAAAGCATTCACATGTGTGCATGCCTGTTAAAATATGTATTGAGAAGCGAGAGGAAATAAGTTCCTGCAATTTCAGAGGTTGAGTAAAATAGATGACAAGAAAATGAAATGTTTTGTGCCGGAGCATGCAGAATGTTTTTCTGCAGAAAATGTCTGGGAAGCTCACTAAAATTTACATGCAGACATCTCTGGATGCAAAGACCACTAGCACTCAAGTCTGTGCAATCTTAATTTCATACTGACAGGTTTCAGAGTAGCAGCTGTTAGTCTGTATTCACAAAAAGAAAAGGAGGACTTGTGGCACCTTAGAGACTAACCAATTTATTTGTTGTTTTATACTAAATCCCTAACTATTAAGGATTCAGTCTTGTTCCCAGACTTCAGTGACAAAACTCCATTTGACTTCAGTGGGAGCAGGTTCAAGCCACCCTAAAGTTTTGTTGAAATATGATCTGATTGAGATGTTAGTGGGCTTCTGGGATTTCTCATCCTTTTATCTGGCACCTGTGTTATTTTTCTTCCCATGCAATCAGTCTAGTGTCCTCTTCTAAGATGCTTCGAACAAATTGCTTATGGTCTGCTCCTGCTCTCGTTCTGTCCAATGCGGAGAATTTCAAAGTCATTAATAGGTAGTTAGGTACCTAATTCCTATTGGAAGTTAATGGGAGTTAGGCATCTAATTGCCATTTGGGTTGATGAAAATCTTGCCCCTTACTCTGCATCCAGGAGGGGCCGGCCCAGCTGAATATGGATGTCTGGCGCCATACATACTCCTTTCTTTAATCTGGAGTGTGTTTTTCTTTATTTTGTTGCTGTGTATAGAGTGTAGCTCTTGCAGGCATTTGTGATTGTGGTACAACTAAATTCCTGCAGAAAATTGTGTTATCTAGATTGAAGACTATTGAAGAACGCAAATGTTACTGCTGCTGGTTGTGTTGTAGAATTTAGGCATGGTTGCACCACAACTTTTTTGCAGCGTGATTGCATTGTGGTTTGAAACCTCTATTTTGTATTCTTGATATTTTTCTTTTGCACATACTGGTCCTGGTGAAGTTTGAAGTAGGCAGCACAGAGAGCTAGTTGGTTTGGAAAGCAGAGATACTGTGTGTTTCAGGTGGAAACTTCTGCCCAGTTTTAGGCAAAACTTGTCCCTTTCCTAATGATAAAAGGAAGTTCAAACTCCATGCTTACGACATGTTGGACATCTCTAGGGAATAGGCTCTATGAGCCAAATTCCTATTTATACTAAGGCCCCTTAAGATACCTGTACACTGTTAGAATGGAACAAAGAGACCACAGTATAAAGGAGGATCTGCATGTGTGTGGGGGAGGAGCAGAGAGAATTATCTCTCTACCTTACTGTTCTGAAGAAATGTTCAGAGGTGTGGAGTCAAAAAAATCTTGGATTCTAATCCTGGCTCTGCTGGTGATGTACTGTGTGGCCATAGCCAGTTGTTTTTCCCCCCCTCTGCCTTGGTTTCTCCATCTGTGAAATGGGGATGGGCCTCACCTGAAAGTTATATTGTGAGATGTAAAGTTCAGTGCTTAGCACATGTAAAATGCTCTGCAAGTACCAAAAATTATATTTTTAAAGCGTCATGACACACTGTTGGAATGGTTTCCTTCAAGGTGAATTGTAAGTTTCTTCCCCTAAAGGAAGTAGTGTTTTTTAACTTGCATTCCTGCTCAGAGGTTAGCACATCAGATTCCACTGCAATCAGGAGCAACAGAATTGACAAGGAAATACTTGCCCTCTGTCACATTGCTTTTCTTTAAAATTAGCTTTTTGTGGGGGAGTGAAGGATGAGTGACACCCGTTCAATTTGAAAGTAAAAATGTTAGCATAAGATGAGCACTCACAGATGAATTTGCTATGTAGTCTAGGCTTCTGACTCCAAAGGATAAATGTGTAAACTGTTATACCTGGTTCCTCTTACTTCATTTGTACAGTGTTTGTTTAGATCAGTGGTTCTTGATCTGCGGCCCATTCAGCACACAGCTGCAGCTCATGTGACCTCCTTGGGGCCAGGAACAAGTAGGATTGGATGTGGCCCACATAAGGTATTGCGGCCCACAATGGTAAAGAGGGAGAACCACTGGTTTTAGATTGACTTCAAGGTAGGAGCCTGCGTGTCCATAAAACATCTAGTGCTCTTGCCACTATAGAAATAAGAGTTTTGCCCTGTGAAAATCCCAGATGATCAAATACTTGAAGATGGTCCTCCCCAGTGGAGGAAACCTGAGAAATGAGACGCTTTCTGCATTCCTATTTTACTGCTAGCGTCTTTCCCTGCCGGTCTTCTCCCAGGGTTTTTTTCTGCTGGAGTCTGCCATGAAATACCAGTCCTGCCTGGTTCGTATTAGTTTGCTGGCACAGAAATAACTTTTCACATTTGGGGACAATGTATACCTTCAGATCAGCGGCACTGCTATGGGTACCCGCATGGCCCCACAGTATGCCAACATCTTTATGGCTGATTTAGAACAACGCTTCCTCAGCTCTCGTCCCCTAAAGCCCCTACTCTACTTGCGCTATATTGATGACATCTTCATTATCTGGACCCATGGAAAAGAAGCCCTTGAGGAATTCCACCATGATTTCAACAATTTCCATCCCACCATCAACCTCAGCCTGGTCCAGTCCACACAAGAGATCCACTTCCTGGACACTACAGTGCTAATAAACAATGGTCACATAAACACCACCCTATACCGGAAACCTACTGACCGCTATTCCTACCTGCATGCCTCCAGCTTTCACCCTGACCACACCACACGATCCATCGTCTACAGCCAAGCTCTGCGATACAACCGCATTTGCTCCAACCCCTCAGACAGAGACAAACACCTACAAGATCTCTGTCAAGCTTTCTTACAACTACAGTACCCACCTGCGGAAGTAAAGAAACAGATTGATAGAGCCAGAAGAGTTCCCAGAAGTTACCTACTACAGGACAGGCCTAACAAAGAAAATAACAGAACGCCACTAGCCGTCACCTTCAGCCCCCAACTAAAACCCCTCCAACGCATTATTAAGGATCTACAACCTATCCTAAAGGATGACCCAACACTCTCACAAATCTTGGGAGACAGGCCAGTCCTTGCCTACAGACAGCCCCGCAACCTGAAGCAAATACTCACCAACAACCACATACCACACAACAGAACCACTAACCCAGGAACTTATCCTTGCAACAAAGCCCGTTGCCAATTGTGCCCACATATCTATTCAGGGGACACCATCACAGGGCCTAATAACATCAGCCACACTATCAGAGGCTCGTTCACCTGCACATCCACCAATGTGATTTATGCCATCATGTGCCAGCAATGCCCCTCTGCCATGTACATTGGTCAAACTGGACAGTCTCTACGTAAAAGAATAAATGGACACAAATCAGATGTCAAGAATTATAACATTCATAAACCAGTCGGAGAACACTTCAATCTCTCTGGTCACGCAATCACAGACATGAAGGTCGCTATCTTAAAACAAAAAAACTTCAAATCCAGACTCCAGCGAGAAACTGCTGAATTGGAATTCATTTGCAAATTGGATACTATTAATTTAGGCTTAAATAGAGACTGGGAGTGGCTAAGTCATTATGCAAGGTAGCCTATTTCCTCTTGTTTTTTCCTACCCCCCCCCCCCCAGATGTTCTGGTTTAACTTGGATTTAAACTTGGAGAGTGGTCAGTTTGGACGAGCTATTACCAGCAGGAGAGTGAGTCTGTGTGTGTATGGGGGTGGGTTTTTGGAGGGGGGTGAGGGAGTGAGAGAACCTGGATTTGTGCAGGAAATGGCCTAACTTGATTATCATGCACATTGTGTAAAGAGTTGTCACTTTGGATGGGCTATCACCAGCAGGAGAGTGAATTTGTGTGGGGGGGTGGAGGGTGAGAAAACCTGGATTTGTGCTGGAAATGGCCTAACCTGACGATTACTTTCGATAAGCTATTACCAGCAGGACAGTGGGGTGGGAGGAGGTATTGTTTCATATTCTCTGTGTATATATAAAGTCTGCTGCAGTTTCCACAGTATGCATCTGATGAAGTGAGCTATAGCTCACGAAAGCTCATGCTCAAATAAATTGGTTAGTCTCTAAGGTGCCACAAGTACTCCATTTCTTTTTGCGAATACAGACTAACACTGCTGTTACTCTGAAACTTTTCACATTTCAGCATTCTGACTTCTCTACGGGCATTAAAACTAACTGCTTTGTTTTGACTTTTTCTTGTCAAAAATGTTATCAAAATTGACATATTCCTGTGAAACATTTTCAGTTTTGACAAAACTGCACTTCCCAATGGGAAACGGTACCTTCAGATTTTTTGACCCGCTACAATGGTATCCAAAGCCATGGTTGCATGTGAGGTTACCATGAGATAGTCTGCAGAGGCTTGAGGAGGGCCGGTGGTGAAAACCTGAGTGATCCTCACTGCAAGAGGGAGAGGAAACAAGACACTGAAGGAGGGAAGATCCAAGAGAGGATGGAGTCATACAATCCCTGGGAGGCTAGGATTTTGAGAAGAATATTAGACAGTTGCTAGTTCTAGGAGGTTGAGGATGGCATACTGCGTTGTCCATGAGATTTGGCCAGGAAAAGGTTGCTGGGGACCTGAGTGAGAGAAGTTTCTATGGAGTCCAGGCAGAAGCTGGATTAGGGAGGGTCTAGAGTAGAGTGGGGGAAGGGGGGCCTAGGAACTAAAGAGAATTTAAGGCTATGTCCTGCCCTTACAGAAAACTGCGTGTGGGGGGTAGCACATGGGTATGCCCCTGACTAGCATTTGGCTAACATGGTCCTCCTTCGGGCAGGCTATCAGTGATGTGGTACCTCGTGTCATGGATCCAGTTAGTGCTCCCATTGCATCAGCATGAGATCTGTGGAATCCCTAACCACAGCTGGCAAGAACTCAATGGATGGGCGGAAGTGTAGGCAGGATTGTTGGCATTGGTCTCCATCCATCACAGATCCTCTTGTGGGGCAATGTCTGCTCATTGATGGCTTGGGGGAGGCATCTTATCAGGGTGTCCTAGCTTCCTTGGGAAGTCTGATCTTCCAGTTGCTTAGACAATGGTGCATCCTCATTCTCCTCTTTCAGGGCTCTTCGGCCTGCACAGAGAATTTTTTTTCCTGATGCTGTGGATAATTGTGGGCTCTACTCAGGTTGCCTTATACTGAATTACACCTTGGCTTTTGACTCTTCTCATTTGGTTCAAGTGTTAGCCAGTAGGGAATTTGTCTGTCTGTCCCTCTTTCTGAAGGGGAGAGGAGTATGGGAGAGTTAGAAGTTCCAGGTGGCAATCTTCTCTGGTAAATAGGGTCTCCCAGGAAAGGAGCTACTGTTCTCCATCAGATTCTGTGCCTGGGAGGCTTTCCAGCTATTGTTTATTTTGCCTGTGCTCAGAAAAGAGAAGATACTATGGGGAGCAGAAAGGTGATACATTAAATCTTCCTATTGGTAACTGCTGTTTGTTTGGCAGCTGATGAAGTGAGTAACCCATCACAATAGATGGGTGAGTCTGAGACACGGAAACCTAATTTTCAGGTAAGAAATTGCCCTTTCATATAATAGTCTGACACCACTTGGCATCTTCATGAGAAATATGAGTAATTTTCACATTGTAATATTATTCAGCACGGTTATCATCATCTGTTTACAGCTGTCTCTTGAGCGAAATGTATTCCTTCCACCCCCTCAGAACTCTTTGGAATAAGAGTCTGAGTGCTGAGCATCTCTTCTCCCATCTCCTGCTTTCCCGTTACTTTGGTAATGTCAGTAGATTCTGACACTCGCTCTGAGTGCATATCTGATGTGTTCCAACACAGATCCTTACTGCTTGGTGTGTCAGTTCTAAGCTTTGAGTTTGGAAGGCTTTCAACATCTCTCTTTGGCAGGAAGAATGAACCAGGAGATGCAAGAAGACTAATATTGCAGCCAAATTTCAGTCACATAGACTGTCAATATTAATGAATGCCCTTGAAGCAGGTACTGCGAATGTCTGAAGCTGGAGTTGAGCTGCTTGTAGAGGCTGGATCATTCAACAGACTTTTCTTAAATACCAAAGGCCCTGTATTTAGGTTCTGGTTATAGAGCTAATTTCATCAGTGTCACATTTAGAAGCTGCTGAATGCTGACAGATTGAATGCTTAGATAAGTTCAGGTGCTTGTTGAAGTGTTTTATCTTTATTACTGTGCGCAAATGAGCTGTTGAGTTATTTTGTTACCTCCTTGCATTAACACTTTGGTACCTGAAGACTTGGGTGTCTTTCATATGCATGATAAGCGTGCAATGAAACTTGATTAAAATGTGCCTGGAATATAAAGTCAACACTGTTGTTAAATGGAAAATGCTGCATTCCAATGGCACTCAACTCACGTCGTGAATCTGGTGCTTACGATGCCTATGGGTAGAAAGTCAGTGTTTCTTTCCCATTGCTGCTCTGTAAGCACAGTGCATTGTAGGGAATTTATAACCCCATTCACGATCTACTAACTGGTAGAAGGGTATTACATCACTAATCCATACAAGTATATACTGTCCTCCGGCCCCAACACAGGTTCATAATGGCGCAACCTGCTGAGGTTTCTGGTGAAATTAACTGTTAAAGATCTCACCTTTCCTATAGTCCGAGTAGAAGTACCATCGTGACTGTAAACTCCTCAGGGCAAGTGTGTCATTTTATTTGTCTGCAAAGTGCCGCGAACATTTGTGGTACTGTCGGCAAAAAGTAGTCTTCCTCACCATTGTCCTTACCACTTCAGTCCCCTCTCTGAATTCCTTCTCACTTGCATGCTACTTCAGAGATGTTGAACAACTCTACCCCATCCTGCGTGCTGGACCTCGTTTTATTGCATCTTCTGCTTCACTTACAATACCAGCCTTGATGCCCTAAACTTTTTTCTCCCAGACATTTTCTCCCATTTCATCTCCATCTTTTCTATGATGGTCTCTTGCTCTTGGGCTTTTCCATCTTGGCTCACCAAGCATCATCCACCTATTCTTCATTTGTATCCCTCCTAAAAGCTCACTCTTTAGGGAAGAAGATACAGTACTCGGAGTTCTTCTCTCTAGTGGATTCTCTGATATATCCTGTCTTTGGCTGTCTGGTTGTTTTATTGGCTCCGTAGTTCTTCAGAAAGAGACTACATTTATTTTGTGCCCTGTAGAGTGCCAAATACCTGTCGTCATTAATACATACCAGGACTGCTTCCTGCCCGAGAGCTAGGGACAGAGCAAGAGAATTGTGTGTTCCGCACATCTTCAAAGTCTCATAAAGCTGCCATTTTATAGATGGCAGCTTCCAAGTGTCAGTCTGTGGAAATGAGGCAAACTGGACAAGTTAGTGTATGTAGCAGAGAAGACATGGCTTTTGTAGTAACTGGGAGCCAGATTTTACAAAGGTATTTAGACGCTTAAAGATAGTCACCAACCTAAACGCATTAGGTATGTAATGCCTGGGGGAGTTAGGCACCTAACCTCTTGAGGTACTACTTTAAGTTCACTAGTACCTAAATGCATTTGTAAATCAGGCCCTGTGACTGTGTGGGAAGAGATGGTACCTGGGGTTGGAAACGTAAGCATTGTTTGTGGAGTGGGAGGAGATCCTCTTTCACAGTTCTCATAGAAACCTGAGCTTACTAACAAAGATGCTAGTTAATATGGGAGGTTTTCATTCAGTGGTCACCTGTGCTCAGGAACTGGACAGAGCAGAGATTCACTTCATGTGGTCTGTGAGCAGATGTTTGAGGCAGCTACTTCTGATCATGACTGACCCTGGCAGTATTCGAACCAATACTGTGCAGGTGGGAGGCTGCTGTAGTATCTATGCACCACAGTGATGGGTGATTTGGAAAGGTATTTTCTGTGGTAGGATTCTGTATCAGATCAATAATGCTCTTCTAAGTCATCCGCTCCCTCTATAATTCGTTTTAGAACAAGTTCTAAATCTTTTCACCCTTAAGTTTTCATACGAGTGGACAATGGTGTACCGTCTTTTTACGTACTCTATTTAAATATTTAGATCTCAGAGGACATAGTATCCCTTTTTTTTATTGCACATTTTAAAGCAGCTGCAGTCAAAGCTAGACCTGATCTTGTTTATCGTTGGTATAGTACTGTTCTGGCCGGAAGAGACTTAATAAATGATGGAAAGCAGCACAGCTTTGATATTTTTCTGCTGACAGCCGAGTCTAAAACTGTCCCTTTATTCTTTTGGCCATAAACAGACGTCACAAAATTAACTCCATTGAAAGTAAATGCCTTTCGTTGCCAACACAATTAGCACATATTGTCCATTCTTCTCAAAAGTTCAAGTTTGACAATTGTATGGTTTGTTAATGGTCTCCTAAGACTTCCTGACCAGATGCAGTGAGCTTCAGTGACTTGCTTTCTGAAGTGGTTTTTTTCTTAACGCAAACTTGCAGCATAGTGAAACTGTGGCTAGCTTTTCTTTTCCTCCCGTCCCCTCGCATATAATCAATCCTGTATACGTTCTACAGTACAGTGTCTGTCCATTTATGATAGTCTTTCTGGAGAGAGAGGTTATTGTATTTACTTTAAACATATCCTATCTGTATGATGAATGGAAAGGGCAAGGACTCTGTCCAGTTACAGGAAGTTACAAGAAAACAACGCTTTTAGTAGCATGGAAAGATTACTAGACATTTGTATGATTTACATGATGTTTGTCTTCAGATTTGTGGGTTTCCTAACCACTGCCTTTCTTGTTGTTGATCTTTAATATTGATTGATTGAATTTTTGACACTAAAATTTGTATTAGTCCTGTGGATTGATCATTGCCATTTTTTTCAAAGTAACAAATGGGATAATGGATTTGATTGTTCACCCACTCCCTCCTGCCCTCCCCCACACACCCCCAGCCCCGAATCTGCTTATAGAGGGGGATTGCTGTTTTTAGGTTTGAGATGCGGTAGTTGACATTCATTTTCATAATCTTCTTTAAAGGTGTGACTCTAAGAACCCTTTCCTGCCAACGGGGGTGTTCTGTAACAGCACCTTCTATGGGGGCTCACAAACTCACTATCCCAAACACTGCTTTCAAAACAGTTACCCGAAAAAGGTTGTGTGAGGTGTCGAATGGGAGCTTACCGCATAATGGTTGTACAATGTAGGTACAGGTGATGTATGTACTGAAAAATACGGTTTAAAACCTGCGTCCCAGTCAGAGTTGACAGGTTTTTCCTAGACAAAGGAAGTTGTCTTGTCTCTGGGGTACAGACACATTGAACTTGGAGGCTTAAGGGGAAGTAAAACGGATCACTTTGTTATCCATTTCACTGAAGAACACACCTGTGGTGGGGTAATTCTGAATCCCAGTTTGACTGAAAACTAGCAAGATCTGCTGAAAAAGCTTAGATGAGAGACTGTTTCAGACAAAGAATTGTAGTCTGTTATAGTTAAGTTTTAGTTTCTAGAAAGCATCCTGTGCTTTTGTAGAACATCTTGTTCTTACTATCCTTGCTCATTTATCTCTCAAACTTTTGTCAGTTAAGTTATATTAGTTTTTTACTATTCGTAGATTAGAGTGCTGTGTTATATTGGAGCTGATGCGCCGTTGAATCAAACAAGCTATATATGTACTGTTCCCTTGGGAGTAGCAAGCCTGGTAATTACTGAGAGTGTCCGGTGATGGGCTGGACACAACTGGAGGATCTCTCTCAGGTGTTTGGGGACTGGGGTACACCCAGTGCTAACCTGTAAGGCAAAAAGTGGGAGCTTGCAGAGCCCAGAGGAGAATGCTTGAGTAGCTGAAGGGCCACAGTCCTGGACACCCTGACAAAGTTATATCCAGTGTATTGATTCAGCAGTCTTACTGAGCTGTCAACCAGTCACTATTGGCAGTGCTGTAGCCATGTTGGTCCCAGGATATTAAACATACAAAGTGGGTGAGGTAATGTCTTTTACTGGACCAACTTCTGTTGGTGGGAGACAAACTTTCGAGCTTACGCAGAGCGCTTCTTCATTACAAAGCACGTGGCTAAAGTTCTGTTGGAGACTGAAGCATTGTCACAAGGATATTTTTTTTGAACCTCCTTCCTGTCTCCCCTACCTGTCGCTCCCCCCGAGTCCAGTACGTACAGAACGAGGATTTATTTTTAAGGGGAAATATCACCTAAATGTGGGGTCAGTGTGAATGAACAGGCTGTTCCCGCGTCATTCCCCTATCTATACAAGACTCACATAATTGGAGCGTGCTCCAAACACTCTGCTTATTGGGGAATTTTCCTATTTTGCAGTTTAACAAACTAACGAAGACTTAAGACAAGATATAGGTTTGGAGAATTTCAGCATATACCATCGTCTGAACTTCCTCACATCTTGGATTATTCCAAGACTTTTCCTTACAGGATTTATGTCCCTCCGTCTCTCCCTCTCTACACTCACTATATAATACACTAGTTTTTAAATGGCGCAGAGGGACTGAATAAATGAGGTCAGAGATTCCCTTTAGGTAGTAAGGAAAAGATAGCCTAGCGATTTTTCTTTCACTTACGCTGCAGATACCTATTTCAGGTAAGACTGACTCCCATAAATATAATACATAGTTATTCATCCTATTAATCCAAAATGCTCAGGTGCTGGAGTTGGTTTTACTTTTATGTTGTGTGTGTTTTTTTCCAAAATAGGGAAGCATTTCTCCAGTAGCTTGAATGACTCCCAGCGTTGGTTCAAAAGGCTTCTTGCCTGTTGCGTAAACTGTAGGTCATCCAATTTTTCACAGAGATGGAAAGTTTAATTGAGGAAAATATTTTGAAAATCTGCATGCTGACAAGTGCAACTGACACATTCACACCAAGAAAATGGGTTCTCCACTTCAGCGTAAGCTAGGATTTAGTTAGCAAACAAACTTTTATTTGAAGGGTTTTTTTCGCCTTTTTCCAGGGCTCTGATTTTTTTATTTTTTAACCCAGAGCATTTGTCATTGTTGGAATCTGGCTTGAATTTTGCTTTTTTATGTTCCTTCCCTATTAGATTCAGCAAAAAAAGCCAAGTGGCTGTCTGTGTGTTTCTGTAGGTTCCCCATCTCTGTAGCATTTGAGCCACTCACAAACAGCAGTGAATGTATCCTCCCAATACTGAGGTGAGGAACAGCTGTATTGTGACTGTTTGTTTTACAGATCCTGATCCCAAGTGGGGGATCCTTTACTAGGACTGAGGTCTAACTGACTTCCGCACGGTCACCCAGCACCTGGAAATTGAATCCAGGTCTCCTGAGTCCCTGTACCGTGCTTTAACCCCAGACCATCCTTCTTCTTGCTAGGATCTTTTATGGGACTTGCAGTCTTGGCTGGTTCACAGAACTTTGGCGATAAAGGCATTCAGCTGTTGTAGTCATGGGAGGAAAATGGATAAAACAGGAGTGGGTAAGATCAAAGATGAAGCAGATTAGAATAAGATCATAGAATCATAGAATATCAGGGTTGGAAGGGACCCCTGAAGGTCATCTAGTCCAACCCCCTGCTCGAAGCAGGACCAATTCCCAGTTAAATCATCCCAGCCAGGGCTTTGTCAAGCCTGACCTTAAAAACCTCTAAGGAAGGAGATTCCACCACCTCCCTAGGTAACGCATTCCAGTGTTTCACACCCTCTTAGTGAAAATTTTTTTCCTAATATCCAATCTAAACCTCCCCCACTGCAACTTGAGACCATTACTCCTCGTTCTGTCATCTGCTACCATTGAGAACAGTCTAGAGCCATCCTCTTTGGAACCCCCTTTCAGGTAGTTGAAAGCAGCTATCAAATCCCCCCTCATTCTTCTCTTCTGCAGGCTAAACAATCCCAGCTCCCTCAGCCTCTCCTCATAAGTCATGTGTTCTAGACCCCTAATCATTTTTGTTGCCCTTCGCTGCACTCTCTCCAATTTATCCACATCCTTCTTGTAGTGTGGGGCCCAAAACTGGACACAGTACTCCAGATGAGGCCTCACCAATGTCGAATAGAGGGGAACGATCACGTCCCTCGATCTGCTCGCTATGCCCCTACTTATAATCCCAAAATGCCATTGGTCTTCTTGGCAACAAGGGCACACTGCTGACTCATATCCAGCTTCTCGTCCACTGTCACCCCTAGGTCCTTTTCCGCAGAACTGCTGCCTAGCCATTCGGTCCCTAGTCTGTAGCGGTGCATGGGATTCTTCTGTCCTAAGTGCAGGACCCTGCACTTATCCTTATTGAACCTCATCAGATTTCTTTTGGCCCAATCCTCCAATTTGTCTAGGTCCTTCTGTATCCTGTCCCTCCCCTCCAGCGTATCTACCACTCCTCCCAGTTTAGTATCATCCGCAAATTTGCTGAGAGTGCAATCCACACCATCCTCCAGATCATTTATGAAGATATTGAACAAAACCGGCCCCAGGACCGACCCTTGGGGCACTCCACTTGATACCGGCTGCCAACTAGACATGGAGCCATTGATCACTACCCGTTGAGCCCGACAATCTAGCCGGCTTTCTACCCACCTTATAGTACAGATAATTTCCCTTAGATATTTCCCTTAGACGTGTCTCTTGTCCTGACATCTAGGTAGGAAGGGGTGGAGCACAGGAGTGCATGGTGCATCACTTAAGACTCCATTTCACTTACCTTATGTAAACAAAATGTTCAGTTTCTAGGAAGCTATATAGCACCAGCTAAGCCCCGTAGCAGAGCCATAACATGCCATGAAAGAAATCAGTGCTTTTAAAGAATGGACCAAAGATGATGATACAACTTCATTTATTTCATTCACAGATGAGAATACTTGGAAATGAATTTGTGTAGTTTTGCCACATATGGCCTCGGAGTATGTAGGCTGCATTCAGAAGCTAATGGGATTAGCGAGTGCGGCTCGAAGGACGTAGTCATGTCCCTATGAAAGTACTCAGCACTGCAGAATTCAACATTGGATGTAGTCATTAAGTGACTAAGTGTGTCTTAACAATTTTTCTTGGCTAGAAATACCTTTTGTGTTGACATTGAAATGTCTCCCTGTAAAACTCCATACAATGCATTAAAGTATTTCAGGCATCCACCAAATAAATTGAGCTTGCTGTGTGTGATGGCAGGTGTAGAGGTAGGACAGACCAACTGAATTGTCCCACGTTCAAATCAGCTTTTCCTATCTATATTTTTCCAGTCAATAATCCTGTTGTCATTGTATTGACAGGAAAGTCTCAATCCAGTGTAATGTGACAGAGTGAAAAACTCAAAACCATTTGTATCAAGAACATTCTGGAGAAAATGGAGGTAACTGAAACCGTGGAGGCACGGTGCTCCTTTAAAAATGAGACCCTTCACTGACTCTTTTGTCTTGATTGTGCTTCAGTTAGTGTAGATCTGTGGTGGAAATGTATTTAGAAGCAAAACAATGCATCGTGGACAAGAATAAACATTAAATAAGGTTCATGTGACCAAAAAGCAAGAAAATTTGGAGTTTAGTGTGGTTCTTAACAAATTCCATGTGCCCCTGAGTAATGGTTAACTTAATAAACTTTACAGTATTTAATTAAACACTGGGATTTAAAGGGGTGAGTTAAGGGTGGGATTTCAACTTTCAAACTGAATTTCCTGGGTTTGCCAAGTCATTAACTTTATTTGAATGTGGGTCTTAGAAATATTTTATTTCCTTTGTTTCTATTACCAAAGCTGCCAAGAGAATTTGAGACAATGCACCTTAATTGTTGTCAAGGAGATACAACTGTGATCTATATGCAAATATCCAAGGCGATAGTCTATAACTGGTTACTCTACATTCTATCAACTTAACATGTATTTAAATTATTGTGAAATTATATCATATACTATATAGACCCTAATGACTCCAAAGGAGCCATTACACTATATTATGTGATTTACATATTTAAAGTGCATAGTAATAAGCTTTTGGAGTTTAAAGCTAATCAAACATACCCACATAATAATGCATATCTAAGCTGGAAGAGAGAATTTTAACTTAGTGTTAGACATCTCTACAGGAAATTAATTATATATAATACAGATACAAAGCACACAGGTTTTTTATATTCAATTTGTGCACAGTTAACTTTAATTGAGGAAAACCTATCCAACATGAATATAAATCAGTTGATTTTTTTCCACTTGTTTTTCAAAACTTGTTTAAAAGTTTTGTGATGATTAAAGGATATTTATTCAAATAAGGATTTTTCATCCTTTAGCACAGCTTCCCTCACTCTCAGCACCCCCTGTGATTCTGCGGTGGGAACATAAAATTGATTTTTTTCCCCCTCCATCATTTTTCTTTGTTAGAATATAAATGCAATCTAATGAAATTAAACACACTTTAAAATGTTTATCTACCACCAGTAAATATTTTGCTGAATATTTCCTGAAATGTTTGAAGGGAAACTGAAATGAGACTGTTGTTTGACATAATATATCTTTACGCTTGTAATCTGCATGATTCACATTCATATTTTTTCCCTTTTCCATGAAACTGAATATGTATACAGATTTCAGAGTAACAGCCGTGTTAGTCTGTATTCGCAAAAAGAATGGCCCACCTTGATTATCATATACATTGTAAGGAGAGTGATCACTTTAGATAAGGTATTACTAACAGGAGAATGGGTTTGTGGGGGGGTGGGGTGGGGAGAAAACCTGGATTTGTGCTGGAAATGGCCCAACTTGATTATCATACACATTGTAAGGAGAGTGATCACTTTAGATAAGCTATTACCAGCAGGAGAGTGGGGTGGGGGGAGAGAAAACCTTTTGTAGTGGTAAACACCCATTTTTTCATGGTTTGTGTGTATAAAAAGATCTTCTGTACTTTCCGCAGTATGCATCCGATGAAGTGAGCTGTAGCTCACGAAAGCTTATGCTCAAATAAATTGGTTAGTCTCTAAGGTGCCACAAGTACTCCTTTTCTTTTTGCGAATATGTATACAGATGACTGAAAACACTAGCTTATACTATCTGGTGTTTTAGTTATAACAAACAAGGATAATGGGTGATGTGGACTGTCCTCATTTTGACTGGGTAAATGTCACCTCTGGTCATGATTCAGAGAGAGAATTTCTAGAGTGATGCTTCTTGGAGCAGGTAATCCTGGAACCCAAACGGGGAGAAGGAATTATTGATTTAGTCCTAAGTGGAGCATAGGATCTGGTCCAAGAGGTAACTATAACTGGGAAATATACCAAAAAAAGGCATTACAGTAACATTTACCTTGAAAAAGGGGGGGTAAAAAAAATGACAACGCTAGTGAGCAATTAAAAGCAGTCACAAGGGTGAAATGCCTGTGAGCAGCATGGGGACTACTTAAGAACACCGTAACAGAGGCTTAGACTAAATGTATACCCCAAATCATAAAAAATCGTAAGAAGACCAAAAGAATTCCACTGAACAGCAAAGTAATGGAGGCTGTTGGAGGTGAAGAGGCATCGTTTAAAATTTGGAAGTCAAAACCTCATGAGGAAAATAAGGAGCACAAGCTGTCAGGTTAATTATAAAAAGTATAATACAGATCAAGAAAGAATTTGAGAAGCAACTTGCTAAAGACACAAAACCTTAACAGTACTGATTCTTTAAAGTACATTTGAAGCAGGAAGCCTACCAAATAGGTGCTGGGGCCACTAGATAACCAAGGTGTTAAAGGAGCACCTAAGGAAGACAGTACCATTGCAGAAAACCTAATAAATTCTTTGCATTGGTTTTCACTGCAGAGGATGTGAGGGATACCTGCATCAGAGCTATTGTTTTTGAGCAACAAATATGAGGAACTGTGCCAAATAGATGTGCCAATGGAAGAGGTTTTAATACAAATTGATAAATTACACACTAAGTCACCAGGACCTGATGGTATTCACCCAAGAGTTCTGAAGGAACTCAAATATGAAATTGCAGAACTACTAACTGTGGTATGTAACTTGTCACTTGAATCAGCATCTGTACCAGATGACTGCAAGATACCTAATGTAACACTGTTTTTTTTAAAATGAGCTCCAGAGGAGACCTTGGCAATTACAGGCCAGTGAGCCTAAGTTCATTACTGGGGAGAGTGGCAGAAACCATAGTAAAGAACAGAATTTTCAGACACAGATATCTCTGATTTGTTGGGGAAGAGTAAACACAGCTTTTCTAAACAGAAATCATGCCTCACCAATCTACTAGAATTCTTTGAGGATTTCAGCAAGCATGGGATAAGATTGATCCAGTTGATACAGTATACTTGGATTTTCAGCAAGCCTTAGGCAAAGTCCCCCACTAAAGGCTCTTAAGCGAATTAGGTTGCATTGGATAAGAGGGAAGGTCCTCTCATGGATCAATAATTGTTTAAAAGATAGGAAACAATTGGTAGGAATAAATTCAGTTTTCTCAATGGAGAGAGGTGGATAACGGCATCCCCCAAGGTTCTGTACTGGGACCTGTGCTGTTGAACATTTTCATTAATGGTCTGGAAAAAGGGGTGAACAGTGAAGTAGCAAAGTTTGCAGATGATATAAAACTATTCAAGATAGTTAAGTCCAAAGCAGATTGCGAGGAGTTGAAGAGGGAGCTCACGGAACTGGATAACTGAACAGCAAATTGGCAGATGAAATTTAGTGTTGATGAGTGCAAAGTAATACACATTGGAAAACGTAATCCCAACTTTACATATATAATTGTTACCACCCAAGAAAGATCTTGGAGTTTCTGGTATGGGCCACTTCCAGAGACAGGATATTGCGCTACATGGGGACCATTGTTCTGACCTAGTATTGGTAGTTGTGATGCTCTTATGATAGAGGTCAAAGGGGGGTGTGGTCAGAGAGAATCTTTTCAAACAATGTTTAGATTGAGAGGCCTTTGATTCAAAATAACTATTCAAATATTCATGAAAGTTGAGTCACTAGCTGTTTCCAAAATGCAGAACTGTGCTTATGCTTCCTGGATCCCATCATGAACCCCAAACCTAAAGGAGAAAACACACCGCCATGAGACATATTGTCATTCCAGCCTGGGCCGACATAGGCACTGGATTTCTAAAGAAATCAGTCATCTGTTTCAGTGGAGCGACATTCCATCATCAGAAGCTTCAGTGACTTGAATTTCAAGTAATTTATTTCTAAATTACTTTTACTGTAACTCTTATTAATTCAGATAGGGTTTTGACTTGATATAAAACTCGACAAATATAAGGAACGGTTTAATGAATTGAAAGATAGGATTGAGTCTTTTAAATAAATGTAAAAAAAAGTTGTTAATTGCTTAGATGGAAATCAAATCTTAATAGCTTTGTTAATCCTTTGTAGTGAATATTGTGTTTACAAAGAAGTATGGAGAATGTATCCAGCTTAACCTTCTCCAGAACTCTTTTCTCAGTTGGATTGATAAAATTCTTCCCTAGGGTTTTTTGGTGGTGATTAACTTTTTGCTGCTATTTATCCACAACAGAAGCTTCTGCTTCTGTACTGGTGACAATTTTCAGCTGGGGAGCTAACCCTACTGTTAAATTCTTCATTGTTTAATGGCTTAGCAAGTTGAATGCATCCAAAAACCATCCTGCTCTTTGCCCCTAAAAAAAAATACTGCAGGAAAACAGATGTTATGCCAAATTGAAATTGATCACTAAGACACCTGTAGCCTTCCAGTGGTCTGAGTCGTGTGAATCCAGAAATAGTGTGTTCAGGAGCAGTGACTTGTTCCATTTTTAAATGCAGCAGTCATTTCTATCATTACGAGAAAAGCCAATGGCCAATGTGCTGAGTTAATACAATTTGGTCACTTTCTGCAGTAGGAGAAGAGAGGGGAAAACATTTGCATGATGTGAGATCTTGAAAAATCTTTCTGTGGTTCACTATAGATTAAGTTACAAAACAAGGCCACACAATAGTGTGTTGCCAAGTATTTTAACATGGCCTCCCACTAAGATTCCAATAACCCTTAGCCATTTCAGGTTTCCTTGTGCTTCAAAGGGGATAGTGAGGTCAATAGCGTGCAATACATTCACTTGTTTTCATGCATGAATAGGAGACACCCCGATCCTCCAACATAATGGCTTAAGTAGACACCGTCACTTTGGCAAACTAGATAATAATTGTTTGTTTGGTAATGTTCCAGAAAACTATACTGAGTGTATATTAGTATCAAATGGTGTTTAGCTTATGTGATTGGAGATAAGGAGTGAGCACTGATTGTCTTGTACAGGCACCCAGCACGTGGTGAAAAAAAAATAAATGCCTGTCACATATTCATCATGAGTATTTTTAATGAATCCTGGGGGGGACATCCTCTCTTGTGGGGATTTGATTACTTGTATTGATATTTTTTTAATTGCTTTACAAATCTGAGATGATTTAGCATTGGCACGGAGACATTCACAACACCTAGGGTCAGAGAAATTACTCCAAATACCTCTTCAAAATGGTGGCAGGATTTGAACATGGCTCTCCTGAAAGCCCTCGCCACTCCCTCACTGAGCACTGTGAAACTACATGCAGAAGGCATGAGGCAATTTTTCAATCTATTAAAATTTATCTTTCTCTTACAAGTTAAATAAAGAGAAAAATATGAAATGTAAAGAGTAAATTGTGTCCTTGTGTTGCTGCTTGTCAACCTTTTGTTAAATTGTAGTGCACAGAAATAAACTTTATTCTGAGGTTTCATCAGAAGCATGTGTAGTCCCATCGTTTCCAAGTTATATTTGGACTCTCTAGCCTTAGTGCTAACCTTTATGCATATGCTGTCATTAGCTTCCTTGATGTCTTTCTGCTATATTTTCTAGACATTGGTTGATACCTCCCTTTCTCACCTATAGTTCAATAGCATTCTTTTTAGTCATTAACTATATATTTACATCTCTTACATTTTCCCATCGTTAAGTTTAATTCAGCACATCTTGCCAATCAAAAAGTTGAAAGTTTTTTCTAGTCTGTGCTGGCTTTTATGTCATCAACAAGTGAAACCACTTATTATTAGTCCTTTTGTCCGAAATGTTTGTACAGTTTTGAAAGCAGATGAGAGATCAGGAGGGACTTCAATTGGAATTTTTCTTTTGGGCAGATATCCTCTCAAGTTCTGTTTTACGTACTTTTTACTGCTTAGCTTCTGCTCTAATTTTCCTTAGGATTCCTTCTGCTTATTTTGTGATCTGACAGAACTTGCATCATTTATGAGGAAAATTAGAAATTTAGAACGCAGCAGTTTTATTTCAACTGTGTTCCCCAGGATTCTCTAAAACTCAAATCAAATATTGCTGCATGTATATGATATGTTGGCTCCTGTCAATTAAAGAGAGAGGGGTTTTTGTGCAGCTGACTTGTAAAAAATTACCAGACTCAGAGAGAGGGGATTGCATGAAGGATTTTTCTTCAGTCTCTGGACTTTCACAGCATCACCTACCGCAGTTTACGAAAATAAGTGTGTCACTGATTAGCAGCAATTTGTCCTCTTAGTATCTATATTTTTAAAAATGTTTTAAAGAGAATTGCTTTGTGAGAACAGTCTTTCAATATTCATGCTTTGAGAGAGTGGGAGTCAATCTTGTAACATTTTATGTAGTCATCCCAAGGCCAAGAAGTTAAGTGCTAATTTCATTTTCTCTGATCAGAGTACTTGGCTGTGTGTTTTAATACAATGGCCTGTTCTTTTGTTATCTGCAAAATACTCTTTCTGTTTTAATTTCATTGAAGAGTTCTGGTATCAATCTGTTGCCACATTGTAATCTGGATTCTGGTTTACTGTGGTAGCTCTCTTTTATTGCAGATTCAAAAGAAGGGGCTTCTCCAAAGCATATGGAGAGCATTGTTCAGTAGCAGGCTAACTGGGGGTGTGAGTTCACAGACTTGGTAAATGTACACCGTGGAAATAAAGCTGATCTCCTGAGGCTAAGCATGCTGAGTATTAAAGAATGAAGGGAGTAGTAAACAGAGTATTTAATATTCGGTACAGTTTCTCCCTAGTCTTGATGTGCATAATTGGGTCCTGGATAAATTACAGGGATAAAAAAAAAGTATCTAGTGTAAAAGAGCTCATTTACATACAAGTGTATTCTCCATAGCAAAGTAAACAATGCACAAGCAGAGAGTTCTTGTTCACCTGCTAAATAAACTTCAACAAAAAAGGTTGGAGTTTGAAATAAATGTCCTGATCTGGAGTAGCTAATCACTTTGGCTTGTGGAGTTTTTAATAAAATTTACTGGAAGAAGGCTTGTCTTCAAAAATGCAAAAGTACATCCAGAAGGTCTACATGCAGTACAGCCAATTCCTCATGCAATACAAGGTTAGCATTATAATTAAGCCACCCTGCGTCTTTGAGAAGTGTACACACTTTATCTAAAATAGCCATGCTGCATGTGGATGAAAGAGTTAATTGTTAAAGTATTTTGTGCTTTATTTCTATTTTTTATAGTAGAGCTTTATAGTTCCAATATTTCCATGGCAAATAAAGCTATTATCATCTGTGGCCCATTTTGAACATTGTAGCTCCTAGGGGTTCAGGACCTTTATGGAGTTGAGCACCTACAACAGCACAAAGGTAATAATTGTCATTTGTTACCTGAAGAATAAAGTTGTGACCATAGCTACAGGTCCTCAGAGGGTGTTCCCACCTTGGGAGCATATGTGGTGAAAGGGGCTTCAACCCATAGCTTTGGCATCATTGGAAGGAATCTATCGTTGCTGGAATTTGAACCTCAGCTCTTTTTCTTACATAACTCAGCTAAAGGAAATCATTGTTTCTCACCAAGAAAAAATGTGTTGATAACTTTACTCCTTGTTTTGAAGACTATGTAATTTTTTAGCTGGCTATCTGTTCCAGTTCTATAAAGAAGAAATCTGCAGCTTCTGTGATTTCACTACTTGGTCTCTTGCTTACCAGTCATAAGCACATGTGTACCATGTATGGATACAGTGGTACTTTGCAAGGCTCATGAATGATGGAATAAGTATAATTTTGGCATAAATGGAGTTGCCCAGTGGGATTAATTTCAGATCAATTAGATTACAATTGAAAATATTTGTAGAACAACATGCAGATTAGAACAATAGAGATTGTGTTTCAGGTGGTGTGTCCAGGCATTAAAATTAACTTGTTAACAGTTCATAGTTACTTGATGTTTACCGAATGTTTTTATCGGGTTTGCTTGTTGGTACAGAACATTCTGACTGACATGATATATCCATCATATTTTATTTATTGACTTCCTTTTAGTTCTGCAAAGGATAAAATACAAAAGGCTTTGGTAATATTATTTATGTTAGTTGAGCAATTTCTATTACACTTCTGCTGCACATCTGATTGTGTTATTGTGTTTAGTGGCTGCCTAATTGCCTGTGCAGGTTTTCCCGATTGGAAATGATCAAGACTCTGTTGTGCATGTGAACTGTCCTGTGTGAGTGGGGCAGTCACTAAATGGCTTGTGATAGCCCTCACTTTTCCATTCTACACCCCTGGAATCTCCAGTCCAGTTTATTTCATTACATTTAAGAGTTGTCCAATTTTCTCCCGTGTACCCGTTATTCACAGTTTAATGTTGCTACGTATCGTTCAATTGGAAAGAATATTTGGCCTGCTGGAGGGAAAAATATGTTGCACTCTTAATACATAAAATCTATAGACAATTTAAGATTGAGAAAGGTAAATTTAGTTTTCAGACTTTTAAAGAAATACTTTTCTGTTCCCTTCTTTATGCATCTCAGTCAACCACCCTTGACTTTTTTCTGAAACCATCCTTGTTATCACAGCCAATGTCAGTGCTGTAGGAGTTGGCCACCCTTACTTTCATGCACGTTGATGTAATGAAGTGTATGTTAATGAAGACTTACCATGATCTCCTTACCACTTCAGCTTGGACCTGCAAAAGGCTCCCATCCTTGAAGGCAGGGGTTTAGTATAACTTAGTTGTGTAGTTTGAGATTAAATTTAAAAAGATCAGTAATGTAACGAACTATGCAATCTATAGGTTCTTTAATTGCCTTTCAAGCGATTCTTAAAAACTGTTGCTTTATCATAAAACAGTACAATTATTGCTGTATTTTCCTCAGAAATATGTAAGTTGCTGTGATTCTCAAATATTTTTTAAAAAAAAAGGGCGGGGGGGAGGAGAAATGGCCAACGGAAGTATCGCTGATTGTATAAAGCTTCCCCAAATCCCCAAGACTGAAGTGAAAGCTGTAGGTGAAGAGGTGGGAATGCCTGATACTGTAGGGCTTTCTCATGTATGGCTGCTGTGAACATGGGCACTTCATACCACAAGTGATTTCCTTTCAGCAACATTAACGAGAACAGGCAGTATTTTGTGTTGCAATTCTCCTAACAATAATTCCAGCACTTTTGCAGTTGTAGTATCCAAGTAGTCCAGTCACGTTTTCTTAAATCATTCAGTGGGCTTGGTTCCCTCACCTCCATCCCAACAACAACAGAAAGTGATTGTCATGGGTTACTCAAAATTTTGCTGGATACATTTGAATCTTTAGGGTTGTTAGAGCTGCAGGTAGCTTTTTTGATGAGCAAGAATTCCCATCAGCTTTCCTCTTTCTACTTTTGGTTGGAGAGTGGGGGGAGACTTTTTAACTAAGTGTTTCCAGAATCTTTCTAATATAATTATAATATATTTAAGCTCTTCCATTTCCCTTCTTGTTCCTCCTCCTTTAGTGTATTTTAAAATAACAGTACTAGAAAGCAGCTGAAAAGCAAACAGAATCAAATTTGAATGAACTAAAAATTGGGCACCAGGTTTTCACACCACTTGAAGATGAAATCCCAGGGTTGCTGTATTCTTGGAAGCACTTTGCCATTTTCAGTGACTTGGTTTGCCTCCTTAGCACCAAGATCTGCACATGTGGCCCCGGGAAATGTCTTGCATGCGTTAATAGGTCCTGATATTTTACTCCTCACAGCTTTGTTTTATAGTCTGTGCTGTCAGTTCATTTCTCCATTTCACTCTCTTGTGTAGCTTTGATACTCTTTTGATTTCCAGGGAATTAAGAGGTAGACCGCGTGCCATCAACTGCGTGTCTCACGATGCTTCCACCACTTGTTTTTTAGGAGCCAGTCTGTGCCACGGTGCTTGGCTTCTTACTGTGATGTAGGGCTGAGATGAAGACTTGGTCCCCTAGAGTCAATCTCCTTTTGCTCCCTTCCCTCTTTCCCCCACTTTGGCATGTGTTCCTTGCATCTCTGCCAACCAGGGGTTCATTTAAAAATATTTCATTCTGTGCGAGTGGGATAATTTAGCAGATGTTTAGCGTCTAGGAGCAAGAGAATGTGCCCTCTCCTTCCTTGCCCAGCTCTTTCCTTGGAGTCACATTTTTACATGTAGCTGAAATTATCCACCGGCTGCTTATAGAGCAGCCTTGCCAATGCATACAGCAGAAGGGGCAGCCTTGATTTTTAGAAAAGCAGCTGCCCCTTCTCCATTCTAACCACCCACAGAGCTCTCCCAGTTATTCTAGTCTAATTTAGTGGTGTTCATTAGAGTTGAATGACATGTCATTATTTTTTTTCCCCAGGATCCCCCTTTCAAATGTTGTCCAGTGGACAACTGTATACGTGTACAGCAATAAAATTATTGCCCAGGTAACTATAGTTATGAATTGTCTAATGCCACAGAAACCAAGCCAATCTCATGCAATAATACCCTCTTCATACTCAAGAGGGAATAGTTTGCTTCAGCACGCAGGTGCACCACAGCTTGTTCTTGATCTATTCTACATGAATCCTGCTGACGTAATTTAAAAACTTGGCAGTACAGTATTTAATCTCTTTCTTTCCTTTCTTTTTAAGGTGGTGGACAGAACTTGGTTACTGAAGATGTGACGGTAGTGGAGGGAGAAGTTGCCACCATCAGTTGTCGAGTCAAAAACAGTGATGACTCAGTGATTCAGCTACTGAATCCCAATAGACAGACAATTTATTTCAAAGACTTCAGGCGTAAGTTTCCGCCCCTGTGTTATTTGGTAGCAGCTGACCCCCACCCTCCTGGCAGTCTGGATAAAGAGATTGCAAATGCCTCTTTTTTTAATTTAGTGTTAGGCACTTAAAGTTGAGTTGTTTCTTCAGAGCACAGATGACAGACAATCATAATCTTTCTCCTTAATGGACACCTTGCTGGTCCCTTTTAAAAGTCAGACTGTTTTACTTTGCAGTAGGAATTGATTGTAGTAATTCAGGGTGAATTGCAACTGAGCGCCAAATATTCAGCTGACCCAAACAAATTGAATGGAGTAATGCAGGAGAATACAGTGTTCTGAGAAGTAATATGTTTGGTCTGAAGATTGACATGTTCAGGATAATCTGTCCCCTTTAAAGCCAAAACAAAATCTGTCACTATGGTGCCCAGTGCAGGAGGATGGCTTTATTTCCTGTTCAGACAATACTGTGAGGATAACAGTTGAAATGAGACTATTTAAATTATTCAGTCTAATGGCTGCTCTTGGAATTGGACAGGATGGACCAGGACTACTTGTGCTGGTTGTGTACACGCAACACAGTGGGTCTCTGCTCCAAAATTGCTTACAATCTAAGTAACTAATTGGGTGGGATGAACTCAGAGATTGTGATTTACTGGTATTGCAATAGCATCTAAGGACCCAGATCAGGGTTCCCATTTTGCTAGGTATTTCACAGACCCTGCCCCAAAATTGGCACTCGAGAAAGACCATCAGTAAGTCTTAGTTGAAATATTTGTCAGTGCTGTCAAAATTCCCAAAGGGATTTCAGCAGTAATTACTTGTGGAAGGAAATCTAAATCTTAAATTCTTTGCCCTGATTCTTATCTTAGCTTCTTGCCGGTTCTAATCTACTCATGGTATCAATCCTGCACTCTGCTTTAAGCCACAAAATAACCCCCTGAATTGTTTTTATGGCAGCCTTCTTACCAAAAACATTGCTGCATTTTCTGAAAATAAAAGCTAGACACATCAGTAGTTTGTATGGAGAATTTGTATTGATTAGTTATATTGATCTGAGCACATGAGTATTGTTTAAACCCAGATTGAAATGCAAGGAGCTGGAATAATGTGGAACACGTAGGAGTTTTGTTTAGGCACCATTACAACTCTTTCAGGCTTCTGGCTTTGCCATGTTTTTGTGGGAGGAAACGTACTATCTCTCTTGTTCATCACAATCACTCATGATCTGTTTGTTCCACAGCTTTGAAGGACAGCAGGTTTCAGTTAGTGAATTTCTCGAACAGTGAACTCAGAGTGTCGTTGACAAATGTCTCCATTTCTGATGAAGGAAGATATTTCTGCCAGCTCTACACCGATCCCCCACAGGAAATTTATACCACTATGACTGTGCTTGGTAAGTGCCGGGCAGTAAACTCTAACTCTTCAGTTAATGTGGAGGAATGAAGGGGAGGGGAAAGGGAATCAGCACATGTTTTTTGGAAACTATTTTGTAGCAATTCCAGCCACCAAAAGTTACTGAAACTGAATCATATTCTTAAGACTTGATTTATAGAGCCACACGCACTCTGAGATTTCAGTAAAAATCAGCTTTTTTTTAATCCCAAAGAGCTCTTTCACTAAAGACCAGCTGCTTTGTGTATCTATTGAGTCTGGGACTCGAAACTGCAATCACAAGATTCTGAAGGTGACTAGCAAAGATCAACCTAAATTTTCAAGTGAGCCACTTGCCACATGGAACGACATAGCTGTTAACTTCTAGTTGTGTTAGCTAAGTGAGGAAGAGACTGGCTGTGTGCTTCTACCCAATAGAATTTCTTTGTAATCACTCTGCATGCTCTTCTTTCTAAGTAATATCCTGTTTGTAATGGAGAAGCCGAGTGTTTGTTTTTCCTGCAGCATTTCAGTTTCGTGAAGAACGTACAGGTTTAGGAGCCAGACGCTCCTGAATTTTAAGCCTGGCTCTACCTGTCACTGACTCACTTGGCCAGGTCACTTAAATTCCCTAGGTCAGTGTCTCCATTTGGGAAGTGTGGGACAATACCTGCCTTGCTGGGGCTGCATGATGATGAATCACTGCATTGGCTGGAGTAAGTCTGACACTGTTGTTGCCTTGGAGTGGATGTCTGGGGAATGGCAAAAACACCTACAAGGGGAAGAAAGTCAGCTGGCTTTAGTAATCCTGCAAACTAACCTCACAAACTTTCCTAGTCCACATGCCTTTCATCTTTAAGGTAGCAAAGTACATGTGTGTGTCACACTTCATCAGGAGGGTGGGGTTGTGGTCATAGATTCTTTTCATTCAGTGAGGAGAAAAAGGGAAGGAATAAGATTTAAGTATATTATTTATCTAAAATTAGGGTGTATATTAATTATGGTTCCCCTCAGTGGCCATATTGGGACTCTTGGTCTGCCTATCAACAGGAATTCCTACTAGCTCCTAACCTTTCTTGTTGGGAACCACTGGGGTAGGCAGGCCCATCTTTCATTTGTTCCTCATCTACTGCTTCAACTGCAGAAGGAAACCTTTGAGGAGCAATAGGCCAAAGCAGACAAGGAGGGTACTCTTCAAACTGTCTCCTCATCTTTCCCACATGAAGCTGTTATGCCCCCTCCACCTTCTCTGGCTTCAAACAATTTCAGGAGCTAACAAAACATGTTGTGGATTCATTGCATATTCCCCTAGAGGAGGTTTGAGAGTCACAGCACAAGTACTTGGACGTTTTGCAAATGACACTTTCTGCTCAAGTGGCCCTGCCCATAAATGAGGCTTTCCTGGATCCTGCCAGGACCATCTGGCAGACCCCAGCAATGGCATTGCCCATGTGCAAACATTCTGATAAGAAGTATTCTGTCCCAGCCAAGAACTGTGAATATTTATTTTTGAATCCTTTGCCTAATTCCCTGGCTGTTGAAGTGGTGAACGTGGCAGACAGCACCACTCTAAATTAACCCTATATGGCAGGGACCAAAATCGTCTTGGCCTTGAGTCATTCGTCTGCAACCCAAGAGTTTAGAAATGCAAATTACCAAGCTCTTACGGCAAAATAGTCACACCAGTTATTCCAGATTCCACATTTATTAAACACCTTCCAGCAGAACATCGCGAACAGTTCCACACTGCCATAGCTGAAGGTCAGCTACTGACTAGAACCTCATTACAGGCCTCCTTAGATGCAGTTGACACTGCAGCTTGCTCTATCTCCAGGGCAGTCACCGTACATTGGGCGTCCTGGCTCCAGTTCTATGGGTTACCTGGAGAGTTTCAAAGTACTGTTGAGGACTGCCCCTTTGATGGACTGAAACTCTTTTTGCTGAAACCACAGGAGAATCACTGATCGCTTCGGGTCCCAAAAAAGAACGAAGGATGGAGACCAATTCTAGATCTGACTCCTACGCAACTTTTCTGAAAATACAAAAATGCAGAATGGTGACTTTTTTGCAGCTGTAATTCCATCAGTGGAATTTGATTTTCAGCCCTCAACCTTCAGGACCTTATGCTTTCATGCCACAATTTGTCCTTTTCACAAGAGATTATTTTGGTTTCTGGTCAGTCAAGATCACATCCAGAACTGGATACTTCTAGTCAGCCTTTTCTCTGCTTTGAGAGTGTTCTTGAAGATTTTGACAGTGGTCTCCAACTACCTTTTTATTTTTTGGAGACAATGGTTTTTCCATGCCTTGATTGGCTGCTCAAGGGGCAGACTTGCAAAGAGGTTCTCTCTGCCGTAAACTCACCGCTGTCCATGCCCCCCAGGTTAGGTCTCCAGCTCAACATAAAAATGTCTACTTTGACCTCTGTAGAAAGGAAAGAACCAAGTCATTTAGCAAGTCTCCCAGGCAGTTCAATTGCTGACCTGTTCAAGGGAGCTACTGTCTCCATTCAGAGTCTGTCCAGGTGGATATCTGGATGTATTATTCATTGTTGTTAATTTGCCAATACACAAGCTCCTCCCAAGGTGTTCGCCTATTTCACTAGATTTCTTGTCAATGTCTATGGTGCTGTTTAAAGATGTTGCCATTGTTGGGATCTGCAAGGCTGCAATTTGGACTTTAATGCATAACTTTTCCAAACACAATGTGATGGGTCATTCTTCTAGATCAGATGCTGCCCTGGGGAATATGGTCTTGCTTCGGTGAAGACTCCCTCCTCATGATGAAGCTCCCTCCTCATGATGAAGATACTGCTCGGAAGTCACCTGAAGTGGAGCACCCATAGGGATGCTAGTTGAAGGAGTCGTCCAGTAATTGGAGTTCTTCAAGATGTCCCCCTTTGGGTGCTCCACTTCCCTCCCTACTTCCCTTCTGCTTTGGAGTTTCCTCTGTGGGAGTTTGAAGGAACTGAAGGTGAAGAAACTGAAGGTGGTTCACGTGGGCAGCTCTACATATCATTTAGTATGGGGCACAAGGTTGTATAGGGCACATGTGCAGGTCAAACAGGCATTGCTACCAAAAGTCTGTGCTCAGAGTCTCAGTGTCCAGTTGAGGATGGGGACAGTGGCGTAAACTGGCATGTGGTCTGCCAGCATCACAATAATAAATGAAGAATCAAATCTGGTTTGCTGTCTGTGGTGTTCTTTAAGGAAAGTACTATGTACGTTATGCAGTTGTTAAACCTCTTTTTGTGCTTCAAGATGCTGATGCCTCTGCACGTTTTAGTTGCTTGATGTTTAAGCAAAACCTTAAGCATAATTATAATGCAAAGTGAGGGATTTCAGTTAACTTTTGTCTGAGCTGATTTAACAGCCACTATTTTATGTATTATTTTGTATGTATAAACTTGAGATCTTTCATCTGACATTTTGTGCGTGCTTGTTTGCTTAGGAATTATCCATTTTGGAGTGTTGCAGTTCACTTTTTCTACTCAGAATTGTCTTGGTGAAAATGTAATCTACTGAATTCTCCTTTTTTCATCCTATTTCTCATGGTTTGCAAGACAATGATATAGATGCAGTTATAAGGTTAATACAGTTACAGATAATAGTAGCTAATACTATTACAGCCGTGTCTAAAGATTAGTGCTGGCTTTTAAGCTCCTGTTAATAAGAGAACCTGAATCGTAGTGGAAGAGCTTAAATGTAAGATCTCACTCACTGATTAGTTGTAAGTTTGGTTGTTTTTCTCATATTTAATGAGATTCTGTTCTGTCTTAGTGTTTAAACTGTGGAAACAATGTTTATAATCCGCCCTAGTATGGATCTCAGGTTTATCCACAGCCTTCAAGTTGTACTTCAGTTTTCTGATGTTCAGCCAAATAGGATGGTGTTTTTGTCCCCTTCAGTTTCTCTCCTATTGGTACCTGTTTACATGTATTGAGTTAGTTAATGTACATTCACTCATTGCTAAGAGGTGCATCAGAAGTAGTGGTACCTGTTTAATGGGCCTATAAGCAAGTATTCTGTGCCTTCTGTAACAGGCTAGAAAAATGATGTAGTTGTTCTCATTAAGTATAGATATAGATTTACCCAATGGATTAGAACACATGAAAATCTGAAATATATGGTCTGTTTTACTCAACTTGGAGAAAAGCTAAAACTGACTAGTCCTTTGATCATTTGGATGATATTTATACATATTTGTTCTTCATCAGATTGAAAATGTCTGAGTCATATTTCAACCATACAATTGCTTAATCATAGTGATGAGAACAAAAAATGTTGAGTTATCTTTGGAAATATCAATTCAACTTCTTTACTTAAAGGCCTAACAGGGATTGAATTGTGTGTATTCATGTTTCTCTCATTACTGACTTTTTCATCTTGTTCCTTTTTCAGCAGTTTTAAACTTGTTTTTATACTGTCTATGGATTGCATGCTACTGTGGTGGTGGTCTCCCGTAGTTATTACCCTGTTCCTAAATATTATTGGATTGTTTTTCACTGATGATGATTACAGCCTTCTGGCTTTGTAGCTCACAGTAGTGTTGTCTCTAGCGGGTACTTGCCTTAGAGAGGAAAACTCTCAGCTTGCAGTAATTGCAATCTGAAGCAGTTATCTTTGTTGAGATCCAAAGTTGTTTCCACATCTCTTCATCAAATCTGGGATTGCATTTGCCTTTTGGTTTATTTTGATGGGAGATGCATTGGCAATTGGAGTCTGTGACATTCTATTCTGGTCCCAGTCTTGATGGCTTTTTTTAAGAGGTCTAAATGTGTTTGATCTTTGCTGGTCATCTTCCACATCTTGAGCCTGAGGCTTGAAACTGAAGAGCAGATAAGAAAAATTTTACCTTTAGGGATCTAAAACTATGGGTAGGTACGGTACCGTTAAATGTATTTTTTTCTGTTTCCCTTCTCCTTATTACTGACTGTAAAATGCAAGCTGTATTCTTTGTGTGATATCACATCCATGTAGCATGAAAGAGAGCAGACAATTTACAGGGGACCGTGCTCAGCTGGGAGGGACTATAGAAAATGTGAGAATTTAATAAGCATAGCTGATGAAGCTCAAAGCTGGGCTAAAAACATTTAACACAACTATTAGGAACCTGTGTGTTAAGGGACAATAGTACAAATAATCATTTGATAAATTAAGAGATCTGATAAGTCCAGGTGCCTACCTTTCCCAAAAAGAATCCAGACGTTTTCCAACATTGAATAACGTGTTGATGAGTTCTTGGGTATACACCAGTTAAAGATCAAAATGTACTGACCTTGTTCTGATTTTTATTTTTGGTTTTAGTCCCACCACGCAATTTGATGATTGATATCCAGAAAGACATCGCCACTGAAGGAGAGGAGATAGAGTTGAACTGCACTGCCATGGCCAGCAGACCAGCCACCACAATCAGATGGTTCAAAGGGAACAAGGAGCTACTGGGTAGATTTATCTTCTAAAGCTGCACAGCTTGATAGATAACTGAAGTGGTTAAGTTAGACCTTCTAAATATAATATTATAGAGACAGAATAGAAACACTTGTTTTTAAAAAAAAAAAAAAATAGCCATGTCAGTGGCAAAATGTATGGGCAGATTTAAATGACAAATGCACCTTAATAGTAAAGGACTTTTACCCCTGTGTTGTCCTTTAGTTACCTGCCAGAATCAGAGTTCAGGGTTCTGGAGTTGCTCTTCAGCTGCTGATGTCCTCAGTGGTCCCTTACGGTGTGCAGGGAAGGTAGCTCTTTGCCCTGATTTAGGGGTCAGTGTGATGGCATCGAGTGAGGTAATAGTGTTTCAGTGCACTTTTATATCTAGCTCAGTTCTTTCTGTGGGATTGGGTAGATGTGCTCATATAAAAATGAGTTTCTTCTACTCTGTAAAGTCTAGTGCTCATGGAATTTGTACAGATGAGTCACAACACTGATTGCATATTGTGTGCTGTTTAAGTCTGTGTGCACATGGCATCACCTCTCATTTTGTCCCATCTGAGATGATAACAGCTCTTTACGGAAGTCAGATACAGCCCTTCAAATCTAACGCTCTGCAAGGACAGGATAAAGTCCTCCGGACAGAGGACATACATCCCTTCCCTCCTACAGGCATCTCAGCACAATGACACATATTGAACTTATGCTGGTAATAGTGGAAGGCAAAGCTGCTGCCACATGTAGCATCCCACAGAACCAGCTGCTTTCCGGCTCCTGTTGTCATCGAAATGATGCATGCATCTTCAAATGACCTCCTCCTTGGTTTCTTTTGCTTTCTATAGGGCCCCAGTACAACAGTATTTGACCACTTGTGTTTGCCCTGTCCAGCTCCTTTATTAAGCTTTGTCGCTTCAGCAATTGAATTCCAACCGTCCTGTATCTTTGAAGACTGCCGAGCAAGTAGTCGCTTCTTGAAATACCAGATCACCCTGCTGATTCTTTGGCACAGTGGGGTTTTCAAAAATAGAAATAAGGAAACTGAAATAGTTTTCTTTGTTCTTGATTTTACACTGACTCGGATGGAGAGAGAACCAGGAGCCTCTTTGATTATGCAGTCTTTCCTCTAAACATAACAGGTTGTTGTTTTTAACAGTTGTCAACGTGTTTTACCTATGTATTATCCACAGGAGCTGTTTTGTGGGCTTGAAGGGAAAGTCTTTCTTGTAGGTTTCCCTCTTAGCTGTTTTATCGCCATGATTTGAACCATAAAAATGCAGTTGATACACACATTTAAGAGGCATTGGTTTCTGGTCAGCAAGTATGTGCTGAGTTCATGGAAAACCTCATTAGTGTCATCATTTAATCGTGAACCGCCTTTTCCCTGTTCTGTGTGTGTTCTGGGGAGTCTTGCCCTGCAATATACTTCACTCCAACCCGCTGCTATGGTATTTTCAATGGATCTTCAACAGTGCCACTGTTTAAATATTTTAATTACTGTTTTTAATTATGTTAATCCGTTTACTCTCTTTCCCTCCTAATAGCTGATGATGGGTTTTCATCTCCATAGCATCTGAATTCCAGGATGCTTTCCAAAAAAAAAAAAAAAAAGCCCAAGCTTTTAAATCAGTGGAGCTGTAAGCATCCTGGCATTTTTAATCCTTCTGACAGCACACTGTATATTGTAAGTTTTAATGACTTTGGTAGGAGGGATAGTATTACCCACGCGGACACCTCCCTACCCTTAGCAGTCAATGCTATAGAGATGAAAGTTGGAAATTTAGGGGCACGTGTTCCCAGCACCTCTTTTGTCTACCATGGTGATGCCAGTGAGATGATGACAATGTGATGTCATGAATATGCTGTCCCGTGATTATTCTGTGTTCTCTCCCTCATCTATCTGGCAGGCAAATCTGAAGTGGAGCAATGGTCTGATATGTTCACTGTGACTAGTCAGCTTTTGCTGACCGTGGGGCGCGAGGACGATGGGGTCCCTGTCATCTGTCTGGTAGATCACCCTGCTGTCAAAGACTTACAGACACAGCGCTACCTAGAAGTAATGTGTGAGTACTAGAGCTTTCTATTCTTCTAATGTAGAATGTTCCTCATTTAAACAGAAGTTCGAAACCATTAATTATGTAATTAGATTTTATTACAGTGTAGATAGGGTTTATAAATGTTGAAATCAAAGTATTGAGTATTGTTTAATGGCTTAAACAATAACTTCTTGCAGTTTTGCTGTGATGCCAAATTCTTAGTTTTATTCTCTCCACATAGAATAACTTGCTTTACCCAGATTTAGCACCTTGAATGGTTAATAGCTAGGCCTTGTGGTTTTGTCAAAGCAGATTAATTTTAATTTTAAACCCTAACTTTTTTAACAATGCATGTATTTCTTTAAAAGTTAGCATCACTGCAGAGCTCCATTTAAAGTAACTTACTGCAATTCTCCATTGGTAAATGAACTGAGAGACCCATGCTGCGATGCAAGAGAGACTTTCATAATGCTTATAATGGGAAGTATAGTACAGTAGTTCTTTTCTAAATTAGAGCTGCAGAAATATGTTTTAAAATAGTGGAACCTTTAAGGTAAAGGTCAAGTAAAAGCAGCCTGCTAAAGCAAGCTAATCTTAAGGTTTAATGCTTCCAACTATATTCAAGATGAAAGCTAGGTGGAACATTTCACTTAGTTTTCTATGAACTGCCATTTATATACATCACATGAGTGATGTACATAAATCGAAAGAAGTAGATTTCTGAAAATACCCATGGGGCAATCCACAGCAGAGGTGGCTCATGTTCATATTAGTGACGCAGAACACAGTCATGTTAGTGTCACTATGTCATGTTATCAAGTGGAATATGGCTTTTGAAATCAGAAATGCAAACAAATCTGACATTGGGGTGACTGCCTCAGCACGAGAGAACAACCAAGTGGTGAGATGCTAAGATGACACACATCTTTCTTTTGTAGGTTCATCTCAACCGTAACATTATATAAAAGGAGTGGAGGGTTGTTAATTTTTCATCTATTTCATTATGTAGCTTCATTAAGAGCATTCTGCTTACAATTTTCACATCACGGAAACTAGCATGAAGTAATGTCCCTATAATAGGGAAAACAAAAATGATCAGATACTACCTAAATTGGCAGAGACTAGATTTCTTGTGACTGTGCTAATGTGTAATTCGTTTATGCAAACGTAATGCCCATTAACATTTCTTGTAGCGCTCTATTAGCTTTAATAATACATTAGCACCTTTGTGAGGCTTGATCAACTACTTAACAGGGGAAAAAATCCCATCTCTCAGCTGATACAGGAAAATTGAAATCCTGTTTAAAAAAACCCTTGTTTATAAGGGGGTCAGATTAGTAGTTTAAGGCTTCCCTATGGATATTTCTGTGTAATGCATACCTTTTGGTACAATAGAAATGGGTCAGTCTTTTTAACAGAGCATGCAATAGAGTTCCTTCTACATATGTCTATGAAAGAGAAAATAAATCTCTTTTCTGAATCCTTTAGGGTACGGCTTGTAAAAGGCACCAAACAGAATGATGACAAATCACATTTACAGTATGGTTATCTGACGGTCCTGGGGGACATCCAGAACCTCCACTGTATTGGTTTTATCTGTTGCAAAGGGCATTTTTTCCACTTATCGCTAATTTTAGGCCTGCCTTTGGGTGCCTCTTGGGGAGGGAGAGGTGTTACTCAGTGCTTAGCACAAGCTTTTTGGAATGCACTTAATGCAGAGCTTTCTGCAAGTGGACGGGGAAACCATGTGAAATGGTCTTGTTGACTAGCGTGTTTGTCTTCACGTTCTGAAATTAACCTGGAGCTTGTGAAAGGCACTGGACGAATAGCGCTGCCAACGAGCATTGCTTTTTGATCCACAGAACGAACAAATAGCCCAGGGAGCTGCACAGTAAGTGTCCTAAAAGTCTCTTCTCTCCCTCTATCAATCTGTCAGCTCTCTCCTGATGTTGAGGGGAGTTTGGTCTTCATGGCGCATCATTTCCTGGCCTTCCTTCTGAACCTGTTATAGTGGTGTAATGGAGACTAATATAGTCAGAGGACACTGAATTGTACTTATGTATAAGCTACGTTGTGATAAGTGGGCCTACAAATGTACCCTAATTGTATGCTCGTCTGTGAAAATTATATGAAGTTTATAAGAGATCATAATAACCTAAAGAATAAATGTTGATGCGAGAAGAAGCAAAAGTGAGACAGAGACTGAATTAGTTCAAACAACAAGGCCTACTAATGTAACTCAAGGACTGTGTTAAGATCATGCCTGGTAACCAAGAGAAGTGTGGAACCAGAAATCAATCACAGAATATCAGGGTTGGAAGGGACCTCAGAAGGTCATCTAGTCCAACCCCGTGCTCAAAGCAGGACCAATCTCCAATTTTTGCCCCAGATCCCTAAATGGCCCCCTCAAGGATTGAACTCTCAACCCTGGGTTTAGCAGGCCAATGCTCAAACCACTGAGCTATCACTCCCCCCAGTCAGTGAACCAAAATTGGTGTGCTGGAAACTAGGCCTAATTGGTGGACAAAATAATGATGGGATGGTGTATTCCACGTATCGCTCCTTTTGCAGGTCCTTAAAGAGATTTTTGGAGAGAAAAATTGGCTATTGGAGTAAGCTTCACCCTCATGACGGCCACCCCCACCATCGCTTGGGACCCTGGGCCTTTGTCATCCCAATCCTGAAAGATACCCTTATTTGACGGGGGCCAGAGAGAGGGACCGAGATGTCATGCCCAACCCCACTGTCTCCAGCTGACTTCCAAACACCATCTGGATGAAAGAGAATCAGACATCATACCAGTTCAACCCCATCTCCGCTAACTTTTTTTTCTCTTTTCCCCAAAAGGACAGATTTTTACCATCTTCGATACCATCTAAGGCTGTGTCTACACTTCCCCTTATGTCAGCCGAACTTCTGTTGCTCACGGGTCCCGCTGACAGAGCAATAGCCACTCATTGCAGGTGGTTTAATTATGTCATCGGGCAAGATCTCTCCTGTTGGCAAAGAGCCGCTACACAAGAGATGCTACAGCTGTGCTGCTGAAAACTCGCTAGTATAGGCATAGATTAAGAGACTGTCAAACAAGGGATTTTATTTTTCCTTCTAAAAATCTCTCTCCAGCTAAAGGGAAGGGGACAGAACAAGGGATGTGGTTAAAATGACAGCCTTATTTAATACTTGACATTTAAAACTCTTTAACATTTTGTTTAACACTGTTTACTGTTGGACAGTGACTGGGTTATGACGACACCTTTGGTCCATATATTCAATCTGAATGAATATAAAAGCCACCAAAGAACCATCACATGGAAAGGGCTTCCAGTCAGTACCAGCCTGTTTTGGATGTGACCTGGAGTCCAAGGCGTGAAAGATTCTATTGGCCAATTCTTATCCCTGGAGCCAGTCTCCTATCTATTTTTTTTTAAGACAATATGGTCAGTGGATTGACTGCAGGCCTAGGGAGGAAGGAAGGAATTGATGGGATCAAAACTCTGGCAGCACACATCTAAGGGGATTCCAGGCAGTTCTGTTTATAGACCACTGGGAATTCTGCATATAGACCACTGGAAGAGAAGGGAGCCAGTGTGATCTGATGGGAGAAGTAGGGATTAGAAGATGAGGAGTGGCTGTGGCTGCTGCTACTGGGGAGGCTGAGCACCAAAAAGAATCCACAGTGCTGCCATATCTAGTCTGGGTCCTGCAGGCTACTCTTCTGGCTAGGCACAGACCATGTCATAGAACCATATGGGAGTGCTGGCCTGGACCTCTGTAGTGCTGTGGGGAGACCTTGCCTGACCCATAGCACTGCAGGCTTCTGTTTCCTGAGTCTCAAAGCTACTACGTGTAGGAAGAAGCTACTTTCCCTTGGTGGCCTTTTTTTAATAGATCAGATTCACACTAGCTCGAGGCAGCTGGAGCATTTACTTACTTCCACGTTCCTCTCTGTGAATCAGTTTTCTTGTCCCTAAAATGGGAATAATACTAACCTTCCTCGGTAAAGCCCTTTGCAATCTCCAGAGGGGGAAGTGTGATATAAAAACTAAGTGTTATTGTTCCACATAGTTTCTCCTCACTGTGCGTAAAGCATGCAATTCAGTGCTTTGTTTGCCCATTACCCAAAGAGCGGCTGCATAAGGGGGAGGAAAATCCACTTGTCTTCTCTGACTGAAGTGTAGATCAGAGCTTCCTCTGACCCAGGGCCAGCCTTTTAAAGAAATTATACTCCTAAAATCAGGCATAATTGTCACTTTCTCAATAGCTTTTTAGAACTGGGATTTGCAATCAGAGCGAAGTAGCCCTCCAAATTGTTGTTTCATGCACTTCAGCTGACCACTTTGTTACCTCCAGCTTTATAGCATGCCGAATCTCCAAGCAAGTGGCAATTAATATTTGCACACAGTGCTATGTCAAAACATGTGTTTACATAGTTGTGTTGCTGAGCCCAGAGAGGCATAATTTGAAAGAGGGTTGGTTGCGTTTAAAAAAAGAAGTGATTGCATTTGTCGTTGCACAGTGCCGTCTTGATCTTGTCCTTCCATCCATATAGCATACCATGCCCGTGTCTTTGGAACGTCAGCTACTGACGCTATACGCGTAGCCCCAGGAGACAGTTTTCCCAAGGTGTCATATACCTCAGTGCTCTTAGTCTGTCAGACTCAAGAAAGGTATTGAAAGTAGAAAGTATTAGCAGGCAACCTTTAAATGATGGATCCAGCTTTCGAGCTAATATTTATTGGTTTAAAGTTCAGAATATGCAGGTACATCATAAGGCTACTTGCAAAACAAACACAAAAAAACCTACACGAACCACAAAGCCTGGAATCTGGGGGAGAGGAAATGGTTGTCATCCTACTAAACAAAACCCACAAAAGAGAGCAAAGGCTGAATGAACTTGGCGTAATCTGGGCCTTATGGAGGGTAGTCTTGAAACAGAAGTAGTGCTTTCAGATGTTCTCCTACATATTTCATAGTAATTTTCCAAGAAAAATGTACTTGGATTATTCCCTACACAGTTAATAGCAGCTGTGGTAATGTTTTTTCTCTCATGCTCTTGAAAGAGACCTCACCACAGAATAAACAACATGTGCATGGTGCAAATGCTAATGATCAAAGAGAAGACTAGTCTGGGGTAGCCATCAAAAGAAGCCAACTGATTGCAGAAAAGTCCAAGTAACTTTCCCCAATAAACAAGTTCCTCCTATTGTCCCCTCAGATGGTATAAATTACCACTATAAAATAGCCAGGGTAAAATTTCCTTTTTAAGAATTTGGACCCTAAAGGTAGGGTTTTCAAACTCTCCTTGAAAAGAAAAGGAGTACTTGTGGCACCTTAGAGACTAACCCATTTATTTGAGCATAAGCTTTCGTGAGCTACAGCTCACTTCATCAGATGAGCTGTAGCTCACGAAAGCTTATGCTCAAATAAATGGGTTAGTCTCTAAGGTGCCACAAGTCCTCCTCTTCTTTTTGCGAATACAGACTGACACGGCTGCTACTCTGAAAACTCTCCTTGGTGATTTAAGAGCTCATTTCTCATTGAAAGGCAATAGCACTCCTGCTTCTACTTCATGCATGTGCTTTTGAGAACGCTACACTTAAATATATATCTGTTCCATTAGAAATATATTTTCAGCTGCTAAGAAAAAGAAATCATTCGCTGGAAATTGAGGTACAAGATGTTAGCCTGCAAAGTGACCTGTTACAATGAGTTTTATAAACAATTCATTTGTATGTTTTCTTGTGTGTTAGACAGTCCAAAGAATTTAAAGATTTCAGCTTTTTTCATTTACCAACCACTCGGAATTGCTAACTTTTTGAAATGGCTCTCAGCCATACTCCCTTGGGCCGAGTTCTCTCCATATCTCCTAAAATAAGCCAGGGTGGGGAGTCGGTGCTCTAAGAGACAATGGATTCCATCTTAGGCTCTGACGTCACTGACCAGAAAGGCGTGTGTGCAGCTGTGTTAGCTGTAAAAGCAAAACAGTGGAAACAAGTAGAGTTTTACTGTAGGGTAAATAGAATCATAGAATCATAGAATATCAGGGTTGGAAGGGACCCCTGAAGGTCATCTAGTCCAACCCCCTGCTCGAAGCAGGACCAATTCCCAGTTAAATCATCCCAGCCAGGGCTTTGTCAAGCCTGACCTTAAAAACTTCCAAGGAAGGAGATTCCACCACCTCCCTAGGTAACGCATTCCAGTGTTTCACCACCCTCTTAGTGAAAAAGTTTTTCCTAATATCCAATCTAAACCTCCCCCACTGCAACTTGAGGCCATTACTCCTCGTTCTGTCATCTGCTACCATTGAGAACAGTCTAGAGCCATCCTCTTTGGAACCCCCTTTCAGGTAGTTGAAAGCAGCTATCAAATCCCCCCTCATTCTTCTCTTCTGCAGGCTAAACAATCCCAGCTCCCTCAGCCTCTCCTCATAAGTCATGTGTTCTAGACCCCTAATCATTTTTGTTGCCCTTCGCTGGACTCTCTCCAATTTATCCACAAATAAGGCAAGGCCAGCCACATCCCCTGACCTTTGCCTCGCCTATGTCAGGGTAAGAAATTCAGATGCCTTGTCTCCACTAGGATTTTATAGTAAGCTAGCGAATGAGCATCCGTTATCTCACCTGAGGGAAGGGATGGAGAGGGAGACGTTTGTGTCAGGGAAGGCACGGCCTCAGGTGATGTGGGAAGTGGAGTTGATGTCTGTCTGCTTAGAACTATGCCTCAACATGATTCTGGCGGAGCGTATTGCGGCACTGCCAAACTTATGTGAGAGAGAAAAGATCCCCTAACTGCTCATGGTTACCATCAGAAATTCCAGGGCACTTTTCATTAGAATAAGGCTAGTGCCCTAGCCACAGTCCATCGTGAGGTTAATGTTCTGCTCACCTAACGTTCCCCTGTGGTCTCAGTAGGCAGAAGGGTCCTTATCCTTCACTCCCCTGCCGGTAAGCCTACTCATGCAGAGTTGCAGGAAACAACATGCACTTCTGGTGTTTTCCAAGTCCTTTGGGTGTGCAGTAGAACCTCAGGAATTTGTCTCTCTCTATTCCGCAAGCCCCATAATGACCCCATACACAATGGGGTCTGACCCCATTTCTTAGCAAAGATTTAGTAAGGCTGTTGTTCATGATGCTTAATGTGATTTTTTCCATTGTTACCTGGTCCTCTGCTTATTTGTAAGCATCTTGTCATGTTCTGAGACTGTAAACTCTTAGGGACAAGCACGGTCTTTTATTGTATTTTTGTATGTGATAAGGATAGCTAGCACAGTAGGACCCTGCTCCCTATTTTGGATGAATAGGGCCTTTATGATATCTGATATGAGAAAGACTTAATAGAAAAATACTACAATCACTTTACTATGGTACTTTGAAGTGTGCAAAGTAATTAAAAGTGAGCTACACGTTCTCAAATAAATGAACTCTGAGCTTGGTTTTTGCCACTCGTATGTTGAGTAGTAGCTCACCCTACTCATGAAGTAAGCTAATAGTATCGTGAGTAAAGGGTGGCAAAGTCTGGTCCTTTCTGAACTTTTGAGATAAATGCTGCTATATGAATGTAGAAGATATTATTGAATTGAAATCTCTGCAAACAATGCCATAATGTCTTGATGTTTTTAAAAGCAAAACTGAGTATGACAAATGGCAACTGTGTACAGTAACAATAACTCTTTCATGCTTGATTAATAGTCACACTAGCAAATGTGATACAGTATGCTGCATGGTATTAATTCAGACATCTCCAATGGTTTTTGAGTAGCTGTCTCTTTTAGAATTCATTATTGCATGAGCGGCGGATGCGTGTTTGTTACATATAATTTTTAGAAAGGAAACAGCAACAAAATAAGTTAAAAGATCATTAAGGAGTTGATATGAGCAAAATACCCCCAGAAAAATGTGTTAAAGATTAATCTTCATGTCTTCGTGGTACTTTTCCTTTGCTTGTTATAGCACTGGAAATGGATGACAAAGTATAAGCCTTAACTCTGTATTTTTCCTCTTGTGGGTTTAAATCCTAATTAATTGAACATAGATTTTTATGTCTACATGCATGTTTATAAAAATATTTACCCATGGAAACTGTTATGATCTCTTGTTATGCCAAGAGAATTTGTTGTTCCCAATTACGCTAAAAATCAGCCATATACGTATGCTTTCATACTTTCAGTAATCTTTGTTTCTGGTGAGTACAAATATTAATTGCATGGTATGCAGTGAAGTGATTAACATCAATGTAATTTATCATCGGGAGATTTCTGAACATAAATAAATGAGTTGTTTTGTTCAGTGAGGTGTTGACCCCTTCAGTATCTGAGACTTATGTTTTTTTATTGTAAATATGAAAGGCACCACAATCAGCCAAGTGTTGAGTTATTTGATTTTCTGGGGCATTAGTCACTCTTGTTTGTGACATTTCCCAGTTGTGTGCTCGTTTGCAAGCTCATTAATAAGGTTTTCTCAGAGGAATGTTGTTGAGAATGAAGAACATACAGTAGGGCCTGGGTTTGAGAGTTTCACTCTGAGGCTCGGCAAGCATGCAGCAGCAGTGTGCAGTTAGATGTTTAAAACAGGAAATAATTCTGCACAAAATCTTTGAATTCAAAGGCTTCTTCTTGTCAGTCTGACTTAGACCAAAGCCTTGTATTTTTAAAATTAAAAATAAACCATTTTGCTACAACAACTGAAACCAGAAACCAGATAACTAACCATTTCTTTGTATCTGTCTATGATTTTGGTGGCTGTACTTCTGTTATGTTAAGTTTGGCTATAGCAGGATGTATAATTGGTGGCAAAGGTTGCAGGGTTCTCACCGTCTGAGGAGAAGTGCCTGTAATAGTGTAACTGGCTGCTTAACCAGAGCAGCATGCTATATATTAAATAAAAGAAAACTAATCTCAATAACATCAAGGTGGCAGCACTTAGTCTGGACATTCAGACTAAAGGTGAGACACTATATGATGAAAGCATGTCATTGTGTAAAAAAGAATAAGAAAAGGCAGGAATGAGAACTGGCACATCTTAACTTTAATATTTCTTTACTATTACAAGTTAAATGCTTAAATCTTCTCTTTATGTTTCAGGGACGACTTTTTAAATATCTGTTTGAGATCAGAAGGGCTCCTTTAGACACATTGTGTGTCAGTCGTCCATTTAACTGTTAGTTTAAAGATGAGGTCTGTCGATCTGACAGTTGTTTGTTTGATAATCCCATGTTGATATTCAACCATTATATGGACCATAACATTGATACAGATGTGTGCAGCTAAGATAATAAAAGGAAAGACCTATTAGACTTTTCAGTCCCTACCCATTCCACTATGAAATATAATCCCCTGAGAAGAGGACACAGCTGATTTTAGGATAAAGATGACACTTACATATACATAGTAGCCAATATTCAAATATTGATGCTTCTGACATTTTTGAGAAATATATTCCTTGAGGGCCTATCCCTGGGTCTTAATCTATAGTCTAGATTTATGCACTAATTGCATCTGCAAAGCTTCATGTTAAAATGCCAACTGAATTTATTGCTTTTTCTGTTTGCATTTTTACCCTTTAACTCAAAAGTTGTGTTCTTATAATTAACTTAAATAGACATGTTTTCCCTCTAACTTAAATATTTTTTTCTGACTAATTTTGCTTTTTCTGGAGTTAATATGTGCAGTCTGATATAGAAACTGGTAAAAATCACAGCTCTTTGACCAATTTCCTTGTTAATTTTAATTTAGACAATATATCATGCCTATTTAAGTAAAACACAGCTCAAAAAACGTAGATTAAGGAGATGAGAATACATATAAAACTTTCACAGGCTTCAGAGGATATTGGAAGGAGTATTGTGAAGTACATCTTGGATGATTTTTAAACTAACAAAGGAAGGTAGAGAGGCATTCTGCTTCTTCAGCTGAAAATATTTTCTCCTGAGGAAACAGTGTCTCCTAGATCAGCAGAGAGATTAAAACTAGGGATTAACACAATCAGAAAAATGTTAAGACTTTAAAAACTCAAAACTTAAGCAAGTTAATTTTTAATTGAGTTATTAGAAGATTCAGTTTCCTAATTTTCTCAGCTGGCAAAAGATTTGGCATTTAAAAAGCATTTCATACTTGAAATCAAGAAACAAAATATTTAATGCTATATTAATGAACATGTAGAGCTAGATAAAGTCTCATTTTCTCAGCACCAATGCAAGTTTTCTCTCTGGTCCATGCATGCCCAACTTGGGTTACAAACTCCTTTAGCTTGTACTGGAAACGTTGTATGCAGTGCTGTAGCTATGGTGTCCCAGGATATTAGAGACAAGGTGGGTGAGGTAATATCTTTTATTGCACCAACTTCTGTTGGTGTGAGAGAGACAAGCTTTCATGTTTACACAGAGGTAGTTGTCTTCTGGAAATGTTGACATGGCTTGTGCAGCAGCAGAGACACTGTAGCTATACCGATATATCTGCTCTCTTGCATGAATAGAATAGCCTTGAGTGCTAGGTTTTACTGAAAGCGGCCCGTTGATATACTTTCTTGGTCTGTCTGTTTATATAGAGACACACCATGAATTGTAGTGTGTTTTAAACAGCCCGTTTGTTCATTTGGTTGATTTTGAAGACAGTAATGTGCAAAGAAAACCTTCAGTGTGATGGGTTGTATCAGCCATGAGGATCATTAGTTTGTTGCTTTTTCCAGGTAGGAAAAGTCAGAAGTGGGCTGAGTTATGAAAAAGCTCTCGAGTTTAAAAAACATTTCACATGTTATTTTTGTAGTATTAATGACTCTGGTCCAACACAGTCAGTGTGTATTTAAAGTGGATGGTCCTGCAGGGGCAGCTGTTGTATGCCCCATATCACTAACACTGAACTTCTTGAAGAGCTATGCGCTATTAGAGTGTGATGAATCAAATCGGGTATGATTGACACAGCCCCAAAGAGCATTGTCTGTACTTTGAGCATAATGCAATTTTCTCTCTCACTACCGCTTGTGATCACTCTTATGGACAGTGAAATTACTGTACATGGCCACCCAAATTAAATGTATTGCACAGCACTCCCCCATTCTATATGCACTGATTGTATTTCTAAGGGGGTGCCTGAGTGTGATCACACTCTGTCTCCTATTCGGGGTTCAGCAAGAAAACAAAATTAGCAGCTCAGCATTTTACTCCTATTTAAAAATGTCAATTGCCTTTAGCACCGTTGGCCGAAGTTTACGTCCTTGTTGACTGCTGAGTCCGAATAGCAAATGAGCCACAGAGGCTTGAGCTATTCTCTTGCATCCAAGGGGAGGGCTGTCTCCAGCTCAGGGCACGTGGGAGGATGAGGAGGAAGGAATCTTGCTCTACTGCTACTTTTGCTGTACTTGTTGTGTGAACAGACCTGGTCTCTCACCACACCAAAGTTCAGTCCATTTAAAACAGTTTGACATACACATATGTCTTCAGTAGAAGCTGTAGCTTGCATCCTCTGTTGTTCCCCCACCCACCTTGCATGGTTTTAAGGTGAGGTTAATATTTTAGGGTGGTCTCTAAACAAGGCAGGCCTACAGTTTGTACAGCCTGAGACGTGCTTTGGAAAGAGTTGGAGATTAAAAGGGCTGCATAAACTTAAAACATGAATTAAGCACCACCATTTCAAAATAGGTATTAAGCACAAGATTGTCAAGTTGCCCTTGGGCCCGTCTGTTTTGCGTACAGGCCTGCTGAAAGGTAGTCAGTTTGGGGATAGAGAATGACAGCCAACTGCTGCAGAGCATGGAAAGGAATTTCTAACTGAGGACTCTAGTGCAAAATCTTGACCTTTGAGGAAAGTCATGGTATCCTCTGTGTACATTGACTGTGTCAATGACACCATTTGTTTCAGGGTCTCCTCTGAAAGAGACGTGCTCTTTACTGTGTGTATGCTCTTTGGAAAGAGGAAATACTGAGTCCATTTCTGCAATAGTTAGGATTAGACCTAAGCAGGCATAGATGCTGGAACTTGGGGTGCTGCTGCACCCCCTGCCTTGAAGTGGTTTCCATCAAACACAGGGTTAACAGTTTGGTTCAGTGGCTTTCAACACCCCCAGTATACAAATTGTTCCAGCACCCTGGAGGCAGGAAGCAGCATGGCTCTATGTAAAGAGGTGAGAAGTGGAGACAGCCTTAGGACTTGTGTGTCAGGTTTGTCAGCATCACAGGCGTGTTCGGCTGCGCTCTTTGGCACTTGGACGGACAGGCACCCTATTCAGAGAACACCGTCGCTGGCCCAGACACTGAGAGTTATCGACAAGTCACCTCTAGGGAGGCCACGTGTTCCATGTACAGCACATTTCATTTAATTTGCTTTCCACTGAATGCATCTGATGAAGTGAGCTGTAGCTCACGAAAACTTATGCTCAAATAAATTTGTTAGTCTGTAAGGTGCCACAAGTCCTCCGTTTCATTTCATCGGTTGACTTAAAGACCACGGAACATTGTGCGTGGTCAGGCTGGCATAAACTAATCTACCAACAAGAGAGAGAGCAAGTCTCATCCTGGTCTCTTTAAAGGCTACTTTTGTGTATTTTATAGGCACACTACATGAGTGCTTTTAAAGAAATCTTGTCAAATCCAGAATGGTTTGTAGTAAGGCAGGGGTGGCCAGCCTGACCCTGAGAAGGAGCCAGAATTTACCACTGTACATTGCCAAAACGCCACAGTAATACATCAGCAGCCCCCCATCAGCTCCCGCCCACTGATCAGCGCCTCCTGATCCCTCTCCGCACCTCCTGATCAGCTGCTTTGTGATATGCAGGAGGCTCTAAGAGGGAGGGGGAGGAGCGAGGGTATAGCAGTCTCAGGGGAGGGGCGGGAAGGGATGGAGTGGGGGCAGAGATAGGGCTTTAGTGGTGAGCAGCCCCCAGCACATTGGAAAGTTGGCGCCTATAGCTCCAGCCCCAGAGTCGGTGCCTGGGCAAGGAGCCGCATGTTAACTTCTGAAGAGCCACGTGTGACTCCGGAGCCCCAGGTTGGCCACCCCTGTAGTAAAGGTGGGTTGGTTGGTTAGTTTTCAAATTGGTGGTCGTTGCAGTGCGTCCTTTAGATGGCTGGTGTTTAAGCTTTTGAAATAATTCAGCTTAATAAAGGTGCCTTATAAAATTACTGGGGTACGGTTTTTGTTTTTTTTACAGCCGCTGGAAAAGTTATAAGTGTATTAGGAAATAGCTTTAGATTACGAGAAATAATTGACTACCAGTACTGTACTACTGTAGTGTAGGTGTGGCTCGAACAACTTGTCTTTATTTTTATGTAGGAATCTCACTGTATAATGATATAAAGCAGCGCCAAGATGAGCATTTCAGGGCAGTTTTGTTGTACGTAGGTAGTAAATGTCCATCTGTTGTTGGCCTTACGCCTGATATTGCTATCTGAGGCATGCAGTAACTGCCCCAGAATGTACTACTGCAGGTCTCATTAATTACATAATTCTAGGAACTTGGCATTAGAGCCCGGCAATCTGTGGATATCTGATTTATATCCATGGACCATTTTTGCAGATTGGATGCAGATACAAATTGGATGCAGGGCTCTACTTGGCATGTTTAAATATAATGTTTAATAGCGGGTACAGTTATTGGAGACCATAAATTCTTCATAAAAATTTCAGTCTGAAGATTTGTTATGATAACAATAATGAATGATTGATAAGAATATCTGGAATATATGTACCAATTACTCTTACAGATTTACTTCGCAGCTTCCACAAATTAAACCATGTAACTAGAAGGTCAGCTGGTGTTTTCAAGTGTGTAAATATTTTATACTATCCAGTATACGATCATTTTGCACCTCTAAAATGTTGCAGACCCTTACTGTGACCTGGTAAACCAGCACAATGAGGCTGTTTTTCTAAACAGTCTTATGGTTTTCTAGTCACAAGAAAAATCTATGAGATGGGGATTCATTAATAAAAAAGCATTTATTGTGGAGCTATCTCAGGAGAGGATTTACTAGTGTATTTTATTTCATTACTGAAAATTATGAGGGTATAAATTGTTAAACCCAGCAATGGATTTTTTTTTTATTTCCGTGATTCCATAGGAAGCATGTTAATGAGTTAAACAGTGTTAATAAAAGGCAGCAAGCCAATAGTATTGGCAGTAGAGATTCTCAAACAAAATAAAAACGTTTGAATTGTTTCAACCTTTATGCATACCGAGTTGTTGCCCTCCCCAGTTTCTTACAGCTGAGTAACTTTCTAAAAAAATATATGGCTTATTCAATATATGGTATTGAATTGATTTTTGCATTCATTACATTTTAGCTACAGTTGAGATTGCATTTTTAATCTGTTTCAGTTGTTGAAGGCAATGAATTTCTTATTAATTGCAGACTGTGGCCTTTTTCCTACAGGGTCTTTCTGAAGGATTTCTGAGCTGTGTCCTTCGGCGTAAACGCTTTATTCCCCTGTGTTTGTTTTGAGACTTGCACTAATTTCATTTGGACTCGCAAAGAACCTTGCATTGCTCAAACAAAGGCAGCAGCAGTTATAATTTTTCTGTCTTTTGCACAAGTGCCTCCAGTGGAGCCGAAAATATTAATATGCAGCAGCACAAAGTGTGGTCACACAGTAATATGACACAGGATCGAATGTATCTATTCTGAGCACGACAAATCTCTCTGGTTTCACCTCAGCATGAAGGCAAATGAGTTCCTTTTAGCTTGAGTGAGTTCAGAGATAAACTTCAATGTAACAAAATGCATTTCCCAGGAAATGGTGATGCTGCACTTAGTGTGAAACGCTCTTATCTGTGTCTCACGTTTTGGGGGTGGTAGTCCATTTAATTTGAGAAAATACTGAATCAACTTACTGATTAGATGAATGGTTTGAAGGTGGCAAGGGTTGGAGTACTGATGCCAGGCTTTCCTTTATGGGTGCATGCAAATCTGATTCTGCTCAATGAGATAATTTGTCAAACAGTTTGTGGGGTTTTTTTTGTCATGCAGATAAGCCTCAAGTGCGGGTTTTACAGAATTACCCACTGCAAGGCCTAACGAGAGAAGGGGAGCCACTCGAACTGACATGCACAGCTTTTGGAAAGCCACAGTAAGTTCGGCACTTCAAAGGTTTGAACATATCACCCAGTACCAATTATGTCATGTTACAGAAAAGTGATTTGCACATTCTCTGCCTACTGCCTTACTGTAGGAAGTTAATGAGATACTCTGCAGAGAAAATAATTTAGCCATGAAAACAGTGAGTGCTGAAGGGGAATGTTTTCTGAATCTGGACATCAACTAAAATATTAAGACCTTGATTTTAACCCATATCCATTTTGATATAAGTGATAGGGGGAAAATGTCTCCTTTCAAAGCTCTAAATAGAGCTTTCTCACAAATGGGCACATAGGAAGCAACTCTGTGCTTTGTGGCATCACTGGCAGTAAGATCTCTCTCACACAAAGGGAAACAAAGTGAATTTCGCTATGAATGCCACATGACAGTACATCCCTTCCTTCAGGGAATGGCTTAGATGGCCATTGGTTTGTAAAGAATCTGCAAAATCCAGGCGGGGGGGGGGGTGTTAGTGGTGTAGTTTTCAGTGTTTTATGCAGTGAAGATTTTAACCTTTTTTTCCTTGTGATGCTATTATGCAGTTTAATAGATTGTACCCCAGGACAAATCTCCTGATTGCAAAGTCTAAATTTTCCCCTTTATTTTCATGCCATTTTTTCTAAGTGAACCCTTGTAGGCTCCTTAAATAATTCCTCTTCCATTTTGGGTTTACGTGCTTTTGTAGATTAATATGTTGACTCACTCTTATTAATCTCGTAACCTAGCCTTTTCTCTTCCTTATGAGCCCAGTCCCTCCCTTTCTTAGGCTACGTCTAACCTACAAGCTAGGGGTGTTTTTCCTCCACTTGCATACATGTTCTCCTAGCAGCTCGATGAGAGCTAATGTGACTATAAATGGTAGTGTAGCATGGGCAGTGACCATGAAACACTCCTGAAACTGGTGGGCACCACTGGTGGGCACCATGTCACCACTGCCCCATGGTACCACTATCATTTATATTCATTCTAGATCAAATGGAACTATCACAGGTACAGACATGCAAGCTGGGGAATCTCACCTTTGGCTGATAGTGTAGATATAGGGTTATTCTCCTCATCTTCATTATCTTTCTCTGAACTCCCTGCCATTTTTTGGTCATTTGTCCAGAACTGAAGAGGTTATTCCGAGTATTATAGCTGTTTTAGAACCATGTAGATTGGGAGTTTTGTCTCCATGGGCCGTGATGTGCAGCTCAGAAATGCAGTGGCTTCCTACCGACATCTTGCATTTTAAATTCATGTCAAACCTTTTATCCCTCCTCAATCTGTCTCAGTATTACTGTTTCCCAGCTTCTTCTCCCCCATTCAACGTTTGTGTTTGAGTCCTTCCCCCGGATATTAATCTGCATATTCCCAGTTGAATCTCCTTTTTATGATTTCTGTTCCCATGTTTTGAATCTTCTTAGGCCCCTTTGTATTTTTCTGTCCTTCTTGGTAACTGCAGCTCTTCCTAATTTAGTATCGTCTGTGAACTTAATGAACATGTGGTTTACTCCCTTTTCCATATGATTGTGTTCATTAGTAAGACTGAAAGTAACCCTGAAACTTGCAGTACCCCATCAGACACTTGCCCTAGTCTGTCTAATTTTATGTTGGTGCCTATATGATGATGGTATCACTCTTTTTATATAGTGAGTTTTATCTGGGCATCTGAAAGCATTTATGTCAAAATATAGCCTTTAAGGGTAACTGCCAGGTCAAAGTGTTCCCAAAATATAATTTTCATAAAAGCTTATTTTTCAAAAATATAATATTAATAGGAAAGTTTCCTTGATATTTTAATTCTAGTGGAATTATTAAAAAAAGAATGATTCCCCTGCAATATTTGCAACCTAAACGTGATTTTGTGGAGTTACATTAGAACTTGAAAAATAAGGCTAGACACTATCTTTTTGTGCTTAGTTACACAGTAGTCCATTTTCATTGTCTAAACTTAGACAAAACCAAAAACTAAACAAATGTAAATGGTGACAAGTAAACAAGAGTTGCAAAATTCTTTCAATTTTAGTGATCTAAGGTGTTACACGTAAGGAAATTATGTCGTTTCTCAATGTGCAAATTGCCACCACTGTACATAAATTCATAGGAGATATGGCTGCTGTCCCACTAGTTTACAATCTGCATATATTTTGTATAACATTTTTAATTACTCTAACTATGCCCCTTTAACAGTAGAATTAATTTATCTGACCCCTCTTGCCCGATATTAAAGTTTGCTGTCTGTCAGAATTTTCTCGTGGCCTCTGGAAGCTTGAAATGTACAAGCCTATGGCAAAAGGATAAGATGTTGGGTGTCTGATTTTTTCATTGTCCCACTTGGGACACTGTATAAGGGGCCTGATTTTCAGAAAGCGCTGAGAAGCCACTCCATTAAAATTGGTTTCAGAGTAGCAGCCGTGTTAGTCTGTATTCGCAAAAAGAAAAGGAGTACTTGTGGCACCTTAGAGACTAACAAATTTATTTGAGCATAAGCATCCGATGAAGTAAGCTGTAGCTCATGAAAGCTTATGCTCAAATAAATTTGTTAGACTCTACGGTGCCACAAGTACTCCGTTTCTTTTTCCATTAAAATTGTATCTCTTCAGGGTAAGCATCCCAAAATTGAGACTCCCAAAATCACTAGTCAGTTTAGAAAAGCAAGGCCAATAGCAGTAAAACCTGGCTTAGCAACCCTAAGATTAAACTTATCCATACAGTCAAATAACTGAAACTTAAAATATGACCTATTTTAATAACACCTAGTCTGTATATAGAGGTTTACATGCTTTTACTAACTAAGTTCCACAGATACCTGTGGGCTAGGTAAGTAATTATCTCCATTTTACAGAGCAGGAAACTGAGGCACACAATGGTTAGCACTTGCCCAAATCCACACAGTGAATTGATGGCAGACAGGAGATCAGAATGCAGGAGTTCCTGCTGCCCAGCCCGAAGATCCCCTCTGTCACATCCATTCGTATTACCTGGTGGGCAGTCTCAAGATTCTCAGTATCTATTTTATTTACAAAAGTCCATCACCTGGTCATCATGAAAAGCCCGAACTTTTGTGGGACCCTCAAAAATGGCATGAACGCCCTCTTTTGGCTCTCCAGTAGGAGAGACCTAGCTAATTTTATCCCACCGGGTCCGACTGCCTTAAGAATACTTGGCTCTCCTACATAATCTTTCATCCAGTGATCTTGAAGTACTTTCCAAACTGCTAAGTCCTCCAAAACCTGTGTGAGGGAGGTAGATAGAGGTATACCCATTTTACAGCTGGGGTACTAAAGCACAGCCAAACCAAGCAATTAGCTCAGAGTCCCCTAGCAACTGAGAGTTCTATTCGGAAGTCAACTACCACATTAGTCCTTTATTCTAAGCACGAGCCCATATTTCTTCCTTTGTAAGTGTGCGGCTGTGTGAAGGCAGTGTGTTCCAGCCAAAACTTGAGCTTCTGCTCTTGACAAAAAAAATCCCAACTTTCCTTCCGTCTCTGCAGGAGTAAAAAGCTTTTTAAAAAATTACATCATAGGCTAATTAGGAGCTCATCTTTTACTCCAAAAGGCAAAGCCAACTTTGAGAAGGATCTCAAATGCCTCATGACCTACATTGAAAACCTAAATTGGAGTAAATTAAACACATCACAAATTCCTTACTTGGGGGTGCGGGGAACACTGTGGAACCTAATGCCTAGTTGAGGATAACGTTAATTTGCTATTAAATATTGTCCCACCTGTTATCCCACTATGGTTACATCTACACTGGCAATTGAACGTCAAAACGTCTATCTTTCAGAGAGTGTTTACAAAAAAAAAAAACCTGAAAGACAAAAGTTTTGCCATGACTAGCACCTGTGTGAACAAACGCTGCTTGTTGAGGGTGGAAGGTTTTTTTTTAGGCAGGAGAGCCAACAAACAGCAGCTACGCTGCGTGACTTTTAGCAGCATGGTGTAGCAACACAGCTGTGTTGCTAAAAGCTGTGACGTGTAGACATAGCCCAAGTGTTTCACCTGTCAAGCAGGACTTCTGATCATCAAGCAGCCCATTTGCCACAGCCTGCAAGGCTGGCACATGCGATACTAAGTTTTTAAGCTACTTCACTGGGTCATGGTGACAAACACAATTACTATTTTTTTTAGATACAGTTTAAAGTTTTTAATGTACCCTACTATGATTTGAATATCTATTAGTCCGACACAATGCCTGATTCATAGATATGTCACTGCCCAGTGAGACTGTTAGAATTAATGGAAAATTTAAGCCAGTGCTTCTCAATTGTTTACTTTGCATCAGAAATGTGTGTTGTCCCACTTCTGTTTAGATAATGTTCTAGAGTTTGCTTGTTTTTTTTCCCTTTACTCGTCAGAAGAGCATTATTCTTCAGTTGTCTAGGAGGTACAATATTATTTTCTCTTACTTAGAATGGTGATGAATTTTTCCTTGATTCCAAATACTGTATTGATGTATTTTTGAATGTTTAATGAAAGTTAGTAATAATCTTACTGCCATTGTGAGACCTACAAAAACAGTTGTTCCTGCGACTGACTCTGTAGAAACTTGCCTGTTCCCTGAGCTGCGTAACTATTACGTTCATTGTTGTTCCATTAGCAACAGATAAGAGAACAGACTACCAAATGGAAAAAAAGGTAATTAGGGGTGGGGAGAAGAGGTAATGTTATTTTCCAGCTGCTAAAATGGTACTAACAAACAGCAGAGACAAAAATGTTGCAAATGAGTCAACTATATCCCTTTTCAAAGCTTTTCAAACTTGCTAAAATATATCAATTTTGTTAAATTAATGTTTGTTTCACAATAAAATGCTGTTGAAATTTAATTCACGCTTTAAAGGGCTACTGTACATGCAAGTATAGCCCATTGACTGTCGGCATCAAGCCTTCAGATTTGTGGGTCCCCCCCCAGTTAATGAGATAATTATCTTTTGGTGAAGTCTGTTCTTCTTGGATTGCTGTGAAACAGCAGAGCAAGGCAAAAAAATTACTACTCGCAGGGGGGAATCATTTCCAATTGGTATAGGATAAATTGTAAGTAATGTAAGTGCTTCAGCGTGTGAGACACGAGTGGTTCAAAAGCAGATGAAGGAAGCATCCACTAAACGGTGTGTCTTATTCAGTAAGGTCAAGAGTTTCATGTCATTTCCTTACAGTGTCTTTTTGTCTGTCATGTGATCTTCTATTTGGATGTGGATGAAATGTGGAAAATACCGACTTAATTGTCGGAATTAGTAATGCAATTGTTTCTTTCTCCCCTTCCTGCATAGGCCTACGGAAGTGAAATGGTTAAGAGTAGATGATGAGATGCCTCAACACGTTGTAGTGTCGGGTTCAAACCTTCTCATTAATAACCTAAACAAAACAGATAATGGTACATACCGCTGTGAGGCTTCAAATGCGGTGGGGAAATCATCTGCGGATTACATGCTGTTCGTATACGGTACGTGAGGAAAAAACACCATTCTACTAGACTCATTTACACATAATTGCTACATACCACTCTCTGAAAGCTTTTGAAAAAGTAAACATTTTGCTTAATGCTAGAATTTCTGATAGCATCTGACACATCCTCTCATTATATTTGGGGTTTCTGGGAAACCATTTCCTTCACTCTTTTTTCCCCGATGCTAGCCTCAGATGCAGAGCCTCTTATGTTCAAAGTCCAGTAAGTGACGACTTCTTGGAGCTGTCATTGTGAGCTTGCCGTGGAGGTGAGATGGATTGTAAGATGCAGTGCAGGAAAAAGCAAGAGCAGAAGCTGGCGGGGTTGTGGGGAGGGGCTCGTGGGAGACGGGGGGGGCTTAAGTTATCCTCTGAGAGTGCTGAATATTTTAGGACTACTCCCTAGTTCATTTCACCATGGTGTCTTATCTAATCTGTTGTGTAATGTCTGCAGCAATGGTACAGGATTTTCTCTCCACTCTGTTTTTAGCAAGTTAAATTACTGAAGAATCAGCAAGCATATCCAGATAATTACAAACCAGTAAATAAGCTGGAGGAATGAGATGTCTTAAACATATCTATGGCTGCCAAACAGACACTAAAACATGCCTCAGCATCTTTCTAAAGTGCTATTAAGTACCTACTTTAATTCTTCAGTTCCTCTGCATTATTTTACCATCACTTTTAACCTTGTTGTGCTCTTGTCATGGAGGTCGGGCATATAATGAAGATTCAGTAGACACTTGAAGAATGATCGCCAATCTAATTATGAACCATTCCCTTGCGCTACATGTTAAAGGCTAGTTCTCTAGGAAGACTGAAGATGCATGGTTTTTTTCATCTGCATTATATAAATGCTGCCACCCCTAGTGTGTGCAGGTGGCATGGACAGGCTCTAAGGAGAGATCAAGTCAAGCCTGACTGTTTATAAAACCCCCTTGACTTCTCACAAATATTGATAAGTGATGTAATTTGAATTATTACAATTAAGATTGTGCTGGTATTGTGTTTTGGAAGCTTGCTCTGGTTTAAAACTTACTTCATATTCCCTCCGCCTGGAACAATACAGCACAAAATCCTTTGTGTTGGCACAGATCAGGCAGCTACAGTGCCCACCTTTTGACTTTCGTACACAAGCGTTGCTTTACATGTACAATATTTTAAGCATTTAGAAAGGGAGGCCCCTGTAGAAATGTATGTCTAAAGATATAATTAAACCAGAGGTTTTCAAACTTCATTGCTTTGCAACTCCCTTCTGACAAGAAAAATTACTACACAACCCCAGTGGGGGGACTGAAGCTTGAGCCTGCCTGAGCCCCACTGCCCAGCGTGGGGGGCCAAAGTCCGAGTCCCACCACCCAGGGCGTGGGGCCGAAGCAGGAGCCCCACAGGTTCAGCCTCAGACTGGGGGCCTGTAACCTGAGCCTCACCACTCCGGGCTGAAGCCCTCAGGCTTCGGCTTTGGCTCTGGGCAGTGGGGCCTGGGCTTCAGCCCCAGCAAGTCTCATGCCAGCCCTGGCGACCCCATTAAAATGGAGTCACCGCCCACTTTGGGGTCCTGACCCACAGTTTGAAAACAGCTGAATTAAACAAATACTGAACATTTCCAATATTTTTCCCTTAAGTGCCAAAAAAAGGGCTTCTACTTTTATAATGGAAGTTTATTTCATAAGAGACACATCCATATTTCAGAGTCATTTCTCTTCTCTGGGTCTGGTGAGGTGGGGGATGCATTCACACCAGTGTTTCTTCCTTAGATCAACAGCTACATGACCTTGCAGCCCTAGAAGGAATGAACTCTCCGTACTAAATGACAACATGAGAACACGTGAAACAAGGCTCATGCTTATTGCATCAGTGCAATCACACGTTCTGTATATTGTCCTAAACATCATAACTAAGGAGTTCATATAAAACTAGAACTATGCAATATAGTAAAACAACAATGAAATGACTTTCCATTCCTTGGGTCGCTTCATATACTACTTGTCCTGTAAAGGAGAATTTTAACCAAACTTTAGCAGATATTAAATGAACTGGTCTCAGTCCAGTCCCTAGTGGGCTTCCCTTAGAAACAGCTCTAGTTGGAATGTCTTGAGTTGGAATCTCTTGCAGTTTCAGGCCAAGAATTCAATGTGCTCTGGAAACTGAACTCCCTTCTGAATGTTAGACATGGTCGAAGAGTGAAATTTCCAGAGCTCATGTTAGCACACACTGTCACTGGTTTTGCTGTGTCTGTTGTGTTAACAAGAAGTTTAGGGCTGGCAGTGCTGTACCTTGGCACATTTAATTCACAGGAAAAGACTGCAATTAAATTATTTTAAGAGAAATAAAAATTTCCAAAGATTTTTAGCCTGTGCCCTTAGTTCATACATATGACCACCATATAGGCATGATTAGCTGCTTTTATAGTCTGTTGGGGGTCCATGGTCAAGTAACTGATCTACATACCGTCATGTCAAGATTGTGTCAAATCAGGAGCGTCCCAATCCAGCTCAGTACGCTAGATTGTATAAAGAAGTCCGTTGAGGCCATGCATGTGTAGCCCAGGAATTCAGAGTTGTTGGTCTTATGAGAGTGGATTGCTCATGGCTCCCTTCTCTAGTGCACGGGTTCAAATCTAACCCAGCTCAGCATTAAGGAATACAAATACTATGCTGTGTCCTGTGCGGAAATGCATCGACAGTCTGAGTCCACCTCTTAATAAAGCATTCATGCCTCATAAGCTATCACCACATTGGGCATCTTTTTCTCAGCATGGAAACTGACCCGGGGAAGTTGCATCTACAAGCCTAGTGCAAAATGCATTAAAAGGTTTCCTTACTGCTTGCCTCCCTACCTGTTCCATGGATAAGTAGGACTTATTCTCCAGGGCTGTCAGTACAGGACTTTGTACCAACACCAAATTGACCTTAAGAGAGAGAATAAGAAAATAGGGTGATTAGTCTGTCAAATCACTCAGTGTCTTAACAAGTCCCTTAATAGTTATCTGATGCAGTAGAGTGTGATGAGTGCAGAAGAGCTGTGACCATCTGACATGTCAGCCCTACTCCACCTCATCAAGATTAATCTCCTTATAAAATTAAAATACACATATGTTTAAATAGCATTTAGTCTAAAGTGACTTCTAGCAGCAAGAACCTGCGAAGTGATTGGTGCGGAACTGTCCTTAACACCCCCCTTGTATTCTGCTGATGTGTTATAAGGCTGTCTAATCACATACAAGATAATACAAACTGAAAATGTTGTTACCTAAAAATTGATTTCACACTGGGAGTGACCAAAGACTTTTCCTAGGAATCTCTAGTGTGATTAGCACATGAGACTAGACAATCATCTCCCGCAATCAGTAGGGACGAAACTGTCAGTAGCAGTTTCCCCTGGTAGAGATAGTGAAACACAAAATTCAGTTTTTCATCCTCAGTGACGAAGGTTGGTGATTTTCTTCTCATGCTTTGCTCTGTCTCCACTGGTAATAAAGAAACATCAGTGTAGTATCCCAAGTTAGGCGGATTATGAAGAAGTTATCTAATAAAGAAATGGACCCAGATACTGCAGCTGCAGGAGAAGGAAAAAATGTTTAAAAACATTCTTCATGAATGATCATTTTCCTTTAGCTGACTTCACAATGAGGTGAACTCCAAGGTAATGTTTCTTAACTTTCAGGAAGTTGTACTGAACACAATAAAGGTGCAGCATATAATTAAAGTTTGGATGTATTAATTAGAGAATTTGAGAGCTCAGTTGGAGATAAAAGAGTAGCAGATGTGTCAGTGATGAAAAGTTGACATGCTTTAGATAAAATTTAAAATCAAAAGCCTATGAACCGTTTCATGCTCTATTATTGCAGAATGATTCCTTAGTTCAAAGTCTTGCTGACTACTTAACACATTCAGTTTGATCATTTGGGGGCATTGATATACATATAATTTTTTCTTTCACATCTTTTCTCATCTTTCCTCCTTCCCCAAGTAACTTTTGTGAAGATATAGTACTCTATATGGTATAAATATTTTATACTGTATAGCCTAGCACTGTTTGGTGGCTTTAACAGCCCAAGTATCTTTTATAAATTCTTTGTAAAGAAAAAAAATCTCTTCTAGTTTTTTGTTTTTTTCCATCCAGGATGTGATATGAACAAAAGCTAGGGCAGCATTAAAATATTGATAAAGATATTGACTTTATTTAAAAAAAAAATCTCAGTAAAATCTTGCATGCTTCGAACTTGATATTTAATAGTGACATTCTCATTTCTTTGTATTTATTACTAGCTTAGAAGCAGTTTTACATCCTGTGGAGATGTATCGATGGAGGAAAAATAATGAAGTTAACAGTTCTGGAAAAAGCAAATGAGAGACTCAATCTGCTGTGGATATTTAGTCTGTTAAGCTCAGCAGGAACTCCCCCCTTCCCCATCAGAATTTTCAAATGTAAACGTAGGAAAAATGACACAGCACCGTTGTCTGTCTTTGTACATAGCAAATTGTCCTCCTTGTCATAGGAAGTTTGTGGTTTGTTTTTCTTATAGCTCTCCCATTCCATCTCTATCCCCCATCAATGACTAATCTGTGATAGGTTTTTATTTTTTTAGCATTTATAAATGACAGAACAAGAGAGAAATTTCAGGCCAGAGTCCTTCTGCTGGCATAAGTCTGTGTGTAGCTCCATTGCAATCAACGCAGCTATACCACTTTACAGCAGCTGGGTTCTGTCTTTAAAGCCAGGTGGGAAATTTGCCCCCTGCTTTTAGGGAAATAAAGACCTCAAACAGCCATGCTGCTTTTCAGTGTCCTTGTTTCTCTCTTATCATTGTTGATCATTGTTGTGTTCTGCTTGTTTTTCTTAATTTGCCTTTTTATTTTCCTTTTTATTTTTTTATCCAGATCCCCCCACAACTATCCCTCCTCCCACAACAACCACCACCACCACCACCCCTACCACCATCACAGGTATGGTACCTTCATAACCATTGGAAATGTCCTGAATGTGTATTGTCTTTTATGTCTATAAACAGAAGCCTGGGGGGGGGGGGAACCAAAAAAAAAAATATTTATTTTTCATAATATACAATTCATGTACTGGTGTGTTTATCATCTCAGGAAGTTGGACAGTCCTTACTGCAGATGTTCTAGGAACATGGAAACTGACATGTCAGACATGACTGACAGTCCATTTAATCCAGGACTGCTGGCTAATATTGGATACTTCAAATGAAGGTATAAACACCCCTATAGTACATCTAACACGGGGAGCGGGTGTTAAATATCTTGCTCACCCCAGTCGATATCAATTTCTGAGCTATTTATGCCCGGAAGCATGAAGTTTGTTTGTAACTTTGTCCAACTGGTGTGATTACAAGTGCTATTCTTATTCATAATGTTTCATCTAGTTCTGAAACTTAACAAAACAAGCTATCTACCTCAATATCCTGCAAGAATAACACCACCACCTAGCTCTTGTATATGAGCCCACCAGTCAATTATGCATATTATTCTAATATTAAAAAGAATATTTTGTTCACCTTTTTTTAAGTTGCCTTTTAATTTTGAATTCCTATTTTCCTGTATTCTGGGACCAGGTAAATAGGAACACCCAACTGTCCATAATACATCACTCATTATTTTACATCCATCCATCCATCATCTCACCTAAAGCTCCTCTTCACAGTAACTACATCTGTCTTCCCAGTCACTTCTCAAAAGGGAGGTTTTTCTGATTTTTTTCCCTGCTCAGCTACAATACTCTGCTCATTTTCATTGCCCTTTCCTGGATGTTTTATTTCAGCTATATTTTTTTTCTTGAGATAGAGGTGACAAAGTGACCACAATACTAAAGATAAGAATGTACCATCAATTGTCCAGTGGCATATTATTTCCGGTATTATACTCCTTTCCCTTCATAAAGCAGCATAACGTTTTATTTATATTTGTGACTACCATTGTGCCTTAGCCGACTTTAACTATCCTACATTCCTACCCCTGCTCCCATGTGATTTTTACAGCTAAATCAGAACTCATGGGTGTCGACAATTAATTTTAAACCTTCCTTCCAACGTGCCTTAACATGCTCTTGTCCCAGTGTATTTCATCTGTCATTGCGTTGTCCAGATTTTGCCATGTCACTGTCTTCCTCCTTCCAGGTCCACTGTCTACCTCCTTACTAATGAACTTCGGAACATGCTGGTATTAACTTTTTCCCATCTCGAGACTTGGCTATTTATTACAGTTTTTATCTTTTAATGACTTTTTATTCCATAATATGTCTTAACCTCTCACCTCATTGTGTCAAAGTTTCCTTCAGAGCCTTTTGTGGGGAGACTTCTTATCAAATGTCTCTTGGTCTAAAGGAATGCTGTAACTTGGTGGTTCTTTATACACTGTTCTGTTAATGCTTTCAAAGAGCCATTGTAACCATTTACAGTTAACTTACCCTTACAGGAACCAAGCTGCTTTGGCCCTATTACATTATATTCATGTCGTGCATTGTAATACTAATGATTTTCTCATCTCTTAGCGCTAGAAATTAAATCAGTATTGCTAGCATGTCATTTTGGGGCTCATTTTGTATAGATGGGTACTCTGCGAAGCTACCCTTCCACACTCAACATCGTAGCTGTTTCGAATAATAAGTTACATGTGGTTTGTAGCTCAAATTGTTGCTACCATCCAAGACTATAATAAGGCATCTTAGGCAACCTCCATGCAGATTCAACAGAGTTCTCCAACTTCTCCTTTTGGGTACTCCTAGCTTCCTCACTATTTTATTGTTTGGTTGTTTGTTAATTATTATTTTTAAATAAGTCACTCTTCTGGAAACTAAATATCACTGGCTCTTGGTATGAGTCCCTCTTAACTGATGTTGAACTTGATTATATTATATCCATTCATAGAATCATAGAATATCAGGGTTGGAAGGGACCTCAGGAGGTCATCTAGTCCAACCCCCTGCTCAAAGCAGGACCAATCCCCAGCTAAATCATCCCAGTCAGGGATTTGTCAAGCCTGACCTTAAAAACTTCTAAGAAAGGAGATTCCACCACCTCGCTAGGTAACGCATTCCAGTGTTTCACCACCCTCCTAATGAAAAAGTTTTTCCTAATATCCAACCTAAACCTCCCCCACTGCAACTTGAGACCATTAGTCCTTGTTCTGTCATCTGCCACCACTGAGAACAGTCTAGATCCATCCTCTTTGGAACCCCCTTTCAGGTATTTGAAAGCAGCTATCAAATCCCCCCCTAATTCTTCTCTTCCTCAGACTAAACAATCCCAGTTCCCTCAGCCTCTCCTCATAAGTCATGTGTTCCAGTCCCCGAATAATTTTTGGTGCCCTCCGCTGGACATTTTCCAATTTTTCCACATCCATCTTGTAGTGTGGGGCCCAAAACTGGACACAGCACTCCAGATGAGGCCTCACCAATGCCGAATAGAGGGGAACAATCGCATGCCTTGATCTGCTGGCAATGTCCCTACTTATACATCCCAAAATGCCATTGGCCTTCTTGGCAACAACGGCACACCGTTGACTCATATCCAGCTTCTCGTCCACTGTAACCCCTAGTTCCTTTTCTGCAGAACTGCTGCCGAGCCATTTGGTCCCTAGTCTGTAGCGGTGCATGGGATTCTTCCGTCCTAAGTGCAAGACTCTGCACTTGTCCTTGTTGAACCTCATCAGATTTCTTTTGGCCCAATCCTCTAATTTGTCTAAGGCCCTCTGTATCCTATCCCTACCCTCCAGCGTATCTACCTCTCCTCCCAGTTTAGTGTCATCTGCAAACTTGCTGAGGGTGCAATCCACACCATCCTCCAGATCATTTATGAAAATATTGAACAAAACCGGCCCGAGAACCGACCCTTGGGGCACTCCACTTGATACCGGCTGCCAACTAGAAATGGAGCCATTGATCACTACCCATTGAGCCCGACAATCTAGCCAACTTCCTATCCACCTTATAGTCCATTCATCCAGCCCATATTTCCTTAACTTGCTGGCAAGAATACTGTGGGAGACCGTGTCAAAAGCTTTGCTAAAGTCAAGGAACAACACGTCCACTGCTTTCCCCTCATCCACAGAGCCAGTTATCTCATCATAGAAGGCAATTAGATTAGTCAGGCATGACTTGTCCTTGGTGAATCCATGCTGACTGATCCTGATGACTTTCCTCTCCTCCTAGTACTTCAGAATTGATTCCTTGAGGACCTGCTCCATGATTTTTCCAGGGACTGAGGTGAGGCTAACTAGCCTGTAGTTCCCAGGATCCTCCTTCTTCCCTTTTTTAAAGATTGGCACTACATTAGCGTTTTTCCAGTCGTCCGGGACTTCCTCCGATCGCCATGAGTTTTCAAAGATAACGGCCAATGGCTCTGCAATCGCATCCGCCAACTCTTTTAGCACTCTTCGATGCAGCGCATCCGGCCCCATGGACTTGTGCTTGTCCAGCTTTTCTAAATAGTCCCCAACCACTTCTTTCTCCACAGAGGATGGTCACCTCCTCCCCATGCTGTGCTGCCCAGTGCAATAGTCTGGGAGCTGACCTTGTTCGTGAAGACAGAGGCAAAAAAAGCATTGAGTACATTAGCTTTTTCCACATCCTCTGTCACTAGGTTGCCTCCCTCATTCAGTAAGAGGCCCACACTTTCCTTGGCTTTCTTCTTGTTGCTAACATACCTGAAGAAACCCTTCTTGTTACTCTTAACATCTCTTGCTAGCTGCAACTCCAGGTGTGATTTGGCCTTCCTGATTTCACTCCTGCATGCCCGAGCAATATTTTTATACTCTTCCCTGGTCATTTGTCCAATCTTCCACTTCTTGTAAGCTTCTTTTTTGTGTTTAAGATCAGCAAGGATTTCACTGTGAAGCCAAGCTGGTCGCCTGCCATATTGACTATTCTTTCTACACATCGGGATAGTTTGTCCCTGTAACCTCAATAAGGATTCTTTAAAATATAGCCAGCTCTCCTGGACTCCTTTCCCCCTCATGTTATTCTCCCAGGGGATCTTGCCCATAAGTTCCCTGAGGGAGTCAAAGTCTGCTTTTCTGAAGTCCAGGGTCCATATTCTGCTGCTCTCCTGTCTTCCCTGTGTCAGGATCCTGAACTCGACCATCTCATGGTCACTGCCTCCCAGGTTCCCATCCACTTTTGCTTCCCCTACTAATTCTTCCCAGTTTGTGAGCAGCAGGTCAAGAAGAGCTCTACCCCTAGTTGGTTCCTCCAGCACTTGGCACCAGGAAATTGTCCCCTACATTGTTGTTTAGTGGCTTGATCCTATTGCTGATGCTTACAGATTTTGTTGTCTCACTGGTTATTCGATGTTCTGCATTCACCATTCATGCTTTGATCCCGAGGCTGCTGCAGCACCCCTCACTATTCAATCTGTGCTCTTACGAGTTGGCTTTTATAGCCGCACACATTCTTAGTCCTTCCCCAACAGAGTTGCTTGGATCAGAAATCTACCAGCTCCCCCGCCCCTGTGATCCAGGCTGTCTTCACGGTTTTCAGGGTCAGTCGTTATTCAAAATGCACATAGCACTGCTGATGTGCTAGCTGGCTTCATCACTGTGCTTTCCCCTTCTCTCAAGTTTCCCTACTGTCCTTCCTCTGTAATCTGCCTAATCCCATGTAACATTCCCTGTCAGCTGAGCCTGCCCTTGGAGCATTTCAGGGAAAAGTTATTGTAATGGCCTTGGGCCCTGATGATGATCCTAATAATCTAAATATAGCTCCGCGGATTTCTCTGACAGTTCACTTGTGGTTGACACAGACACATCAAGATCGTAAGATCTTCTTCAGACTCTGAGAGAGATCCACATGCCTGGTGAGATCTGACAGCCACTTATAGTGGGCAAGTCATGGGTATCTTATGATTCTTACAGCGATCAGACACCCATTTTTGCCTGTTCCTGGTGGTAGAATCCCCTCTCTCCTTACCTATCTAGTGAGTGTAACAAGGTGGGTTCCATCTTCTGAGGAGGATTTATTCACTGCTGGAGAAGTGATCCTCCTCCTCTGTTGGAAGGGAAAATGCTTCTAAGATTCCACCCCCCCACACACCTATTCTTCCTTGGTAATCTTCCATCAAAACGCACCAGCTTCCTTGACTGGAGGCTCAAATCTGTCACTTCTGTGGTGGTCCTGCTGTTCTAAGGTGTAATTATACTCTTAAAAGTGACTATATAAGAAGTGCATAGTTGGGTTCCATGTTTTGTCTCAGTGACTTGCAGATTGAAATTACTCCATTTACAAGTGAAAAGGTAGTTTTCTAATCGCTAGCCCAGCAAAAGCACTCTGGGATCTGGAAGGTCAAGGTGGACTCTTGCTTTCTACGCATCATGGCCAGTAACAGGGAACCTACAACAGGAATTCTATTAATCCATGTGAGGTGGTCCAGAATGCCATTTCCTCTGCCCCTTGCTATACTGGTTTTGCAGTGCTAAACGTCTGGTAAAAATTAAAAACAAAAAAACAAAAAAAACTGTTTTCACTAAAGTAACCAGTCACAGGATGAAATAGGCAGGGGGCAGATGTATTGAGTAAGAAGAGGGGCCAATATTATATATAATTACTGTTCTGACCATGGCCTCATTTGAAGTCTCTACCTGGATTAGCTTTAAATGTTTTATACTTATGCATCCACCAGTTAAGCAGACTTTGCCTCGAGGCTCAGTTTCCGTTGCTTCTGACATACGTATACATATATGTATATCGTCACATATGCCACTAGACTATCAAGCAAATGCATACTCTGCAGTCTGCCACAAACTGGGTGCCCCCATGCCAAACCTTTGCTGCTTAGCAGCCGTGTGAAAAGGACCCCAGGTACTCTGGTTTCTAAAACAGAGCTAAAAAACGTGTTTAAGCAATTTATGCTTAGCCATAACCCTCAGCAGTTAATCTGGTTGGTTTGACCAATGTGCATGGGACCAGACTGTGTTAGTGACATTGTACTCTGTTCTACTCTTATCCAGATCACTAGGAGCTTTTCCATTGACTCTAATGAGGGCAGAAATAGGTCAATTGTGCCAAATTCCTTGGTTTCAGTGTGGACTTTCTGTTTGTCTCATTCAGTTGCTGGCCTCTCCGCTTGAGATCTGAGGCCACCTTACAGATATACTTTAACCTCCTGAACCAGGAGTTGTATATTTTCTCTCAGCACAGAATGCCTTTGTGCTAATGAACAAGCTAGCACTGAGGTGTTGTCAAACTGAAGTTGCTACTGGAACAACTTTGTCAAATCCCTCTCTTTGATGGATGTGATCTTGCAGAGTTAGTGTGTCTTAGCAAGCAGCTATCTATGTATTTATCTTATCCTGAAGGCTCAGTATCTGCACTCCTGGAATTTAACATTTGCTCCTCTCTCCAGATAGATTAAAGGTTATGGAACTGAACATTTGCAATCTCCATTTCTACAGAGACTAGACAGTCTACTAAATTTAACTGGAAACCCAAGTCTGACAAATGGATATAAAAATTAATTTCCACTCTTCCCCTGCATTGTTTAGTTCATTGCAGACCCTGTTAACCTTAAAGCTTCAGCAGCCAAACACCAATGAGTAAGTTCCTACAGTTTTATACTGAAGTTTATCTTCCCTTCTTTCTAGTAATGAGTTTTGCAACTGAAATCCATTTACAAACTAGCATCATTGCAAGAATTATGTACAGCAGTGGTATAGAAATACTACTTAAAAGCCTCAAGGGACAATACGTAACTTCTAATTTTATTGCCTCCAAAATACTGAACTGTTCTCATATAGCAGGGGTGGCCAAACTTACTGACCCTCCAAGCCACATACGATAATCTTCAGAAGTTTGAGAGCCAGGGCATGTCTGCTGGGACTCGGGGCCTCAGCCCTGCAAAGCGCATCTGCCAGGGCTCAGCTTCAACCCCACTCCTGCTGAAACCCCAATCCCCAGCAGGCAACTCCCTTGGGGCTGAAGCCCTGAGACTCTCCTCCCCGCATGGCAGAAGCCCGTAGCCCCACCATCCCAGTCTGTTTCGCAGGGGGAGGTGTGGGAGACTCCACGAGCCGCACTTTAACTGTAAAAGAGCGACATGCGGCTCTCAAGCCGCGTTTTGGCCACCCCTGGCATATAGTCTGAATTCTGGTGATTGACTTTGTTCAGAGGTGGTAGTGTTCCTTTTTTTCATGCTTAGTCTTCCACCCAAACCAATTATAAGCATTTTTAAATGGGATTCCTCAAATCGGGGGAGATTTTATCTCAATTATACTTCACCTTCTCTCCCTTCATTCCCTGCACAAGCTGGGGGCACACTCAGCTGGCATCACATGGAAGCTGAGCGCAGTTCTGCCAAGACCCCGTCTTCATAAGAAAAATGAGCTGTGTTCGAGAGAGTTTTCATTTGCAAAGCACTATTCTCTGCATTTAAACTAGACTCCTTCCTAGATGCCCCCTCCAATGTAGAGTATGCTTCCTGATTCAGGTGCTGAAGATGCTTTGAGGGCTCACTTTTTCTACCGTAAATAACAATGGGCGTGGGTGGGCCCATTTGCGCATGGGCAGGTTCAGTAGGTTCTTCAGCCATTATCTCCAGTGGCAAACACCCATTTTGATTATTCATATAAAGCCAAATATACTAGGCGGTGCTATACAGCCATTACAGGAAGGCAAGCTTTCTACGCCAGAGAGCTTGCGTCGCTATAACAGACAATATATTTTTGTTACAAAATATGGCCCCTGTTCTGTACAAAATTCCTCCCCAGCCTATTAACAATCCCTGTTCAGTGCTGCCCCCTTGCCAGCCCTAGATGACAACCTAAGGCAAGACTTGGCATGCCTTCGTTGTCCAGTCAGTCCGCTTCCTGAGCATAAGTGTCTCACTCTCGTGCCTGAGGTGACTGTGAAGGCCGCTGGCATGGACTTGACCTGATCCGTCAAGCTGACCTCTGAAAGCAGTTCTGTAGTGCTGTGGGGAAGTCATGGAGCGTCCAAAAGAGCACAACCTTTAAACCATTTGCTTTGTCTCTGCTGCTTTGCTACTTCCGATTTATCACATGATGGTTTGATCTTTTCAGTATCTACGCTGATTTTCTGACCATCCTTTGGCATTTCAGCTGTTATCACTGGCAAATCCTTTTTTATCATTTCAAATTGTCCTCGTGGACATTTGTTCATTAAGATGTACACTGTGATATGGCAGAGCAAACTGCATAATTTAAATTGCCACTGGAGTCCTCACTTGAAATACTTTTTTTTGGACAGCTGTTATATCCTGGGAGATAAAAGTTCTTTTGTTTTTTAAATCCTTCTCTTTGGGCATAATGTAGTATAAAAAATGGTCTGCCTTTTAAAGAATTTTTTACCCTCTGTAGGGCTAATTTTCTTCCACCTCAGCACATAAAACAATTAATTGTGTAACTGCACAGTCATGTTTGTTTCCTCCTCTGCTGTTGACACTTGCGTGTAACATAGCAGCAGTTTTAATGGAATGTGGGATGTACTTAGCATACTTCTAGGGAATCCCTAGTGTTGCAGATTACATGTTTGAGCATATATCTCATGGATGTTCCTTTATAACTTGCACAGAGACCCAAGTGAAATCTTGGAGCAATGTCAAGGCTCCTCAGCAATTCATCACATCCTGATCCTGGACTGGCAGGTTTCATAATCAGATGACTTGCCTTTAAAATAATTGTGAAGTCTTTTTAAATGTATTAAAACATTTCTTTAAGATAAAGGGATGCTGGAAGGTTTAAAAATAAACACATCTTTATTGGTGATACCATAGATCAGCGGTTCTCAAACTGTGGGTTGGGACCCCAAAGTGGGTCACGACCCCGATCTTATGGGGTTGCGAGGGCTGGCGTTAGACTTGCTGGGGCTCAGGTTACAGGCTCCCCACCTGGGGCTGAAGTCCTTCGGCTCCCCCCCCCTTGGGGTCGTGTAGTAATTTTTGTTGTCAGAAGAGAGTCACAGTGCAATGAAGTTTGAGAAACACTGCCATAAATGGTTAAAACCAAATGGTAAAAATAGAATGAACTTTTCAGTTTTTCTGCTGCTTTTAAGTTTAAACATTAGAAAGTAAAATTATTAATCTACTTCCAAATCTTATGTAAATGTTCCACTGTTTAGATTGCAAACACTGGAGGAGGTTGTTGAAGTAGAAATTAAGTATTTTTCATACATTTTTCACTTAAATGTTAATGTTTTATTAGTATTCCATGTTGTGAAATTTTAAATATGGGGACTAAACAACTTGACTGTCTTTATAATAGATAAATAAATACAAGGTAGGTGCTGCCAAACCGGGAACGACTTCACACTTAAATATTGTCTAGGCTAAAGCTACAGTGCTGGTGCCTAAAAATGCCAAGGATTTCCTTCTCTGCCAGATGAATTCCTTTGAATAGTGTTGAGTTCCTGTCTGAAAAAACTCTCTTCCTGAAGGACAGGTTAAAGTTAGACTCCAAAACTAAGTCAGTGGAAAAACTTTTTTCCATCTTTGCGTAGGTTTTGAATATAAAAATGGGAACTCTTGTATTCGTTAACTAAGAAAAATGTTGCCCCATTTTAAAATTGGAATTTACATCCTAGAAAACTCATATAAAATGAGAATTTTATTCCCACCACAAGTTTGTCCTTCTCCTGATTTCAGCTGCTAGTGTGATGAACTACAGCTGCCTGGGATTTATTCCAGGAGTAATCCAAAAAGATTATGGGTGGGAAGTATGCCGTAAAAGGCATTCTTTGCTGAAAGGTATTTTGAGCAATAGGTTTGTGGGAGGTTCAAAGATCATGTGGATTAATGGGGCTACATATGTACAAGTGGATGTGGAAGCTTCATGCCTAATCAGTTACTATAGATGACACTTTGTGATGCCAGTACTGCGGTTCAGATGAAATTTAATGGATAAATGGAAAACTTGTTTCTTTCCCATGAACTTCTACAATGAATGATGGTGATCAATTCCAACCGGGGCTGGGCAAACTACAGATGGCCCCAGCAGCAGTTTTGTCTCCTTTCCTGAATGCTGCTTTAAAGATGCAGCAGTGTATACAACTTGACATTTGAAAATCAGAAAACACTAATCTCAAAATAAGAGCCTCACAGTACTCTTCTGTTGTTGTAAACTTGGAAAGTGTACACACGCACACAAAGCCAGGTGTTTGGTGCCACGCAATGCTTCACAAGCCGGTACAGAGATTTACAGCGCTTAGTCATTCCTTTCCCCAAATTATTTATTGTCCCGTTCTTGGTGTCTGTAGAAGCTTCCCTGTGTCCCTGATAAAATGTCAAGTTAATTTACTGTTAACATCATACTCCTCTGACATTTTCATCCAATATGTGACCACATTAAAGGGAAAGAGGAAGAGAGAATAACCTACATGCTTGCAAAGAAATAACTAAGCCAGTCTTACCCCACTGCTCTGTCAATAACAGCCAGAGCACTTTGATGTGTGTGTTACTCATTTGTGATGAATAAAGTACTGCAGCAATCATTTTTACTTGATTGTGCATCTGCAGAAAAGTTGTCTATTTTGAAGCAAGAGGACTGATGGAAAAATTATAAAACTGCTTATTCCACTTCTCCAAGATATAGTCTAAATATCTACTTAGTATTTTTGTTGAATTCAAAATTCACAGGGCTTCTCCATGACCGCTGGTATATCTAGTAGCTTCCAATATCTGTGCATGCTATAGGAAGAGTCCTTGTTCTAAAATAATAGCTACTAAACCCCTTATCCTGCAAAGAAAGGAGCATAGGCAAAGGTATGGAACCCTTTTGACTTCAGGCAGCTCTGTGCAGATTCTCTTAAGTTTTCTTCGCAAGGCTGGGGCCTAAGCGAGAGTGCATATCGTAGGGCTTTCTGGAATAAGTGTTAAAAATCCCAGACCAAGTTGCAGCACCAGTTCTAGAATTCCACCCCCGCCCCAACTACACAAAGCTACTTGGCAGATCCTGATTTTTTTTTTTGTGAAACATCTGGTCTCCAAATGAAGCTGTCTCAGGGGTGCAATGCTGCACACCTCTGCAGAAGCTTTGAAGCCAACTTGGAATTATTTTACAAAGAATGATCTTATAGTATCAAACATGGAGTCCATTCATCATTCTTCTGGGAAGACTTTAGAGATAAAGGATGGCTGCAGCTCTGCATTATATGTAGGCTTGAATTCACCCCATCCTCCCTCCTGCCACCATTGAGTTTAATTGAAGTGTAACATAAATTAAATGAAGCTAGGCATTAGGTCAGTGGAAATTAATAGAAGATTTTTTCAGTATTCCTTTTACTATCTTCTGTGGATTTGAAAGAAACCGGAAAATAATGTTCTTTTCATTTAATACAGAGCATTCATTACTTAGGGCATTGCTGTAAAAATGGTAACATCAAGGGAACTCATGCTTGCCCTGGCCTTCTAAATGTGAAGTAATCTGAAAAAAGCAGATGTAACACGATTTCAGCGAGTCTGCTCAGAGAGCCTAATGGCTCCTTTTTTTACTTTAATTAAGGAAATAAACTAGAAAGGAACTATATTGTGTTTGTGCTGCTTAGTTGGTTTAAAGTAAAGTCTGGCACGTGAAATGGGTGCAGTTGAGTCTTATGTGCACTTTTAGATGCTACTCCTCTGTCCATTTCTAGTATGGGGTTTGTTTTTAAAAAGCCCCAGCGAATCTGTAGCTTCTTATAAGATAGTAACACTGCAGTTCAATTGGAAATAGAAAAAGCATTTTAAGTTTATGCATTTAATTTTGTTCCTGAGATTTTCATTTATGGTGTTCATTCTGCCCAAGACTACGGACTAATTTATGGATTAGCTTTAAGCCCTCAGTCTGTCACGCTCAATGAACAATTTTAAGTTGGAGAGAAGCCAGATGAAAGAATTAGAATGTGCCACAGCGGAGCGCTTGTGCCACTGTTTCAACTAAATATTGCCCTGCTGCCTCTGAGGCAATGCATTTTAGTTAAATGGTGGTGTCTAAAGGCTTATGTGTTGCCCGTGTCTTCCCGTTTTGCAGATACCTTCATATTCTACCACAGCATAATGTGTATTAGAGGGGTTAATTCATTCAAGACCTGTCCACAGTGAACTGAGTGAGTCCTATGACAAATACTAAAAGGAAGTCAAAGTTAAGTGAAATATGCAATTTTATATCAGCAGAAAAATTCCTTTCTGGGATACCATGTTTGATGATACTCATAAAACAGTCATCTAGTGCAGTGTCTCTTTCCAGGCTACTGTACCCCTTTCAGGAATCTGATTTGTCTTGTATACCCCAAGTTCCACTTCACTTAAAAACTACTTGCTTACAAAATCAGATGTAAAAATACAAAAGTGTCACAGCACACTATTACTGAAAAAGTGCTGACTTTCTCATTTTTACCAAATAATTATAAAATAAATAGACTGGAATATGAATATTGTACTTACATTTCAGTGTACAGTATACAGAGCAGTATAAACAAGTCATTGTCTGAATGAAATTTTAGTTTGTACTGACTTTGCTAGGGCTTTTTATGTAGTCTGTTGTAAAACTAGGCAAATATCTAGATGAGTTGATGTACCCCCTGAAAGACCTCTGAGTACCCCTGGTTGAGAACCACTGATCTAGTGAACATTGTATTATTATGGATGTGTGGAACTGGAAAGGCCATTGGATTGTTTTTACTACCCCACATAAAACAATTTTAGCTGAGCCTTACTAATTAAAATCCTATTCTTTGTTTTACCTTGAGGTTAACAGTGCTTTTACTCCACCTCAATATTTTGTTTTCTTCTTCTTTCTATCCTCTGTGCTCACCTCAGAATAGAAAACATCCAATGTCGGCACCATAAGATAAATTTCATTTTCATAAAATTCTATCACCCATCACTAGGGGACCTGATCGAATGCCTGCTGAAGTCATTGAAGACTCACTCCTTGACTTCACTGGACCTTTAAACTAGAAACAATAACACACACCTTCCCTTCGGCTCGATAGGAGAAAATATGATTTCTCCCTCCAGAGTTTGGACCATAAAGTTAATCAGTGGGGTAACATGGTTATCCTCAGTATGAAATAAAACTAAAAGTGGGTAACCATGCTAAAATCCAGAGGACTATTTTTAAAAACTAGTCAACCCGTGGTAAAATCATAAGATATTCTAGCACTAGCAGCCCGCACAGTCTTTCCTGTTACTGCTATATTTCTTCTCTTACACCAAGCAGAACAGTCGTGTTCTTGAGAGTGATTTATACACCATTTTGCATATACTCATTAGACTCATACCAAAGAAGCATAGCAAAAGGCTAATTTTCTCTCTCTCATAATGCAAAATAATCTGCTTTAAGTGTGTGTTTTAAACTTCTGAACATGAGATCATTCCTCTGCAGTGCAGCATTGTACGTATACTGTATGTATAAAATCCTTGTTCTGAAAGAAGATGGTGGAATTGAGAAGGACCTCCAGAAAGCGCATTCTAAACCTTTAACTGGTCTGTTTCCTGCTGTAATCATCCAATCCATTTGCTAATCATAACTTTACCATTCCAGCTGCAGCAAACATGTTGTTTGACTTGGATATTTGTTCTCGCTTATAAACTGCTTGAGAACTTTATTTTTGTAAGCTGTTGGTCTCTGTTCCCAGAAGAGGAAGCGAGATGCACTGTCCAGTTCACACTGTTTCTTGACTAATATCTTTTCCAGCATATGAGTACAAGGTTGCTTCTAGCACAGTTTTATTCAATCGTAATGCTGACATAACTTTTTTTATTTCAGGAAGACAGTAAATTGACTGTTTGTAGATGCCAAGATGGTATCTCAAGAGTTGACAGTTCTGTAATTCTTTCTAAACAACGCTCCCTACCCCCACCTCCATTTTCCCCTTCACCATTTGCTTGTTCAAAATGAAGCATTATCACAATGCTGCTTCCAAAAAAATAAAGGCCCACTCTTGTTCTCATTTTTGTTTTGGAAGGCTTCCATGCTGCCTTCACCAAAGTTCTCAGCATGAGAACAAGTGCTAGCATATTAACTACATGTTAGATTTGATTGCCAAGATAAGAACAGTATATGTTGGCAGTGGGAACAGATTAATGATGGCTTGATAATCTGTCATGCAAATCTTGGTGTAGAGTTTGTTAAATTGTGCTTTTTTTTTTGCTTTGATATATAAAGCGTGCAGACTTTGAATCTGTAAGTATTGTGTACTCCTTGTGTGATTCTCGTCTTCACTGATGGTCCAGAAATTCAAACATAGACTGTCCTTAGCTAAATTACAAAGGAATAGCCCTTCGTGCTTCCTGTTGCTTATTCTGAATGTGGAAAGACTGCAGTTCCTATGGTTTTGAGGAGAGCATGTTAATTGAGGGGGAACGCCTATGTGAAATTGTGTACTGTGATTATAAAACTAAACTTCCTGGCTCGTTTACAGAAATTATATGTTTGAGTGCTGCTCTGCACTTTAACATATGCTTTTATTCATTTAAACATTGCCTTTATAGTCCAAATGTAGTCCTTTGAAGCCCCTTTCTGATGTGAATGACCACATCTGTACTTTACTGAGAGTTTGAGGATATTTTTGTAAATATTGACAATTTACAAATACATTCTGAATAACCAGCCTATTATAGCATGCAACCAACAAATGCATGTAGTAACAATTTTCTGACCCATTCAGCATAGTAATGGGAGTGAAAGTAGAACCAGGTGTAAGTCAACAAATGGAGATAGATTTTCCATTTACAGTGTTGCTGAAATGTAAATAGACCCAGTAGGATAGGGAATTTTGGGGAAGATAATCTTGTTGCCAGGACACTCAGAGCTGAGGCGGTAGGAAGTCCATCCAAAATACAGGTTGGTCTTTATAAACTGTCTATATGTTCAGCACTGCTCCTCTTCTCTGACAGAATGTGATTTAGATTGCAAAGCAGCAACTCCAAAAATATTTCAAAGGCCTTTAACAAAGCTTTGCAGTTTGATGTGAATCAATTTTTCTAAACCAATATATTTGAGGCTAGATGAAAACAATGCAATATATTTAACTTGTAACATGTGACGCTCAGCCTCCTGAAAAATAAATGCTTTCATCAGAGCTTAGCAGAAAAGACTAAAAAAGGATCAGAGATCAGGCAATCTTTCTCAGCAGAGGAATTGGTAATCTCCACTTGCCTTCCCAGTGTTCTGTGAAGACTTGTACTTTTCAATCAAGTGAATGTCTCATTGGTTCATGATTCATTAGAACCAAGCAAAAAGGCCACCTACAAATTTAGTATGTTTGAGTGAATGTGGTCTATGAAAACAGTGTGCTAGTCCTCATCATCTCCCTGTTGCTCCTGATCAACCCTAAAATAAGCTGGATGCTGAAATTAAACCATGCATTATAGCACTTGTAGGTTTCTTGGCATCCAGCTGGAGGAGGGGAAACTTGAGGCTGGTTGATTGACTTCTGATTGGTAATGAAGGACCTCAGGTGAACAGGCTGGAGGGGAAGATTTTAGTGAAGGCAATGTTTGAATGTATGAAACCATTTCTAGGCTTTAGGTCTCTGTCGTAGTTTTGAGCATCTGTGTTTTGTAAGTACGTAACCAAAGAGTTGACGCTGGTGGTGTTCCCCACATTTCATGTTCCCCTTAGCTCTTGACCACCCGTAAATATCGTCCTGGCAAGACTCCAGAAAAACAAAGAATTTACTGTTTTCCTCAGGCTCACAGCTTTTGAATTCAAGGCATGTACTTTAAACAGTGCAACTCACTTCAGATGCTTTTTGCCTTTCATTTTATTATTGCTTGTCACGCAATGTTCTTTGAAAGCTTGCTCATATATTATCTGTTCCATTTTTTTCCATTTTCCCTTTTTTTGCATGCCGTTCCTCCTGTTTCTTCCCTTCCTCCAATCCTCTGTTCCCGTGTGTAGACACAACGGCGACGACAGAACCGGCAGTTCACGGTTGGTATCACATTCCTGTTTATCTACTTTCTCAGCACTGCTGAGTGGCAAGGCAAGCTTGGGGGGAAGAAGGGAGGGGAGGGAGAATGTAGTCTTCAAGGGAAATCACATTTCAAGTGAACTGATCTCATAAATATAACATAATTTTTAAGGCTTGAAAGGACATCTAGTCTTGTCATTTCTGTTGAGTTTAACCACCAATTGTTACAGTCCTAGACTAGCAGCAATTCCCAAAACTGAATGAAATGGCACGTATGTAAGAGCAGTACAAAGGGAGCGACTGATTTTTAGTAATCCTTATTACTGGGGTAATCACATCAAAGATTAAAAAGAAATCCGGCTTTTGAAAATATGAACTCAAGTTTAATTTTTTAAGAGATGCATAAAATTTTCAGTAGTGGGTTTTGGGTTTTTTGGGTTTTTTTTTGGTTTGTGGAGAACTTGAATCCCGTAAGTCTGTTAGAGACAAGTGATATTTTTGGTATTCTGTAGCCGTTCCACAGAAGACCCTCTCATCTCATAGGTCGGGAGTAAAGTTTTCATCATCACCCTGTGGAAGAGCTTTTTAAAACAAACACCAACATTAACTCTTCTCATTGTCATAGCAGTCTAGCAAACCAATCCTTGTCTTCTGTTCAAATTAGTCTATTAGCTTGACAGCTTTTCTTGTTCCCTATTTTTAAACCATGTTCAAATATTCACTTCAGGCCAAAACTCAGCATACAAAAATCTTGACACACATTATTTATTTTTAAAACAAAATGACACCAGCCTGGCAGTTCTAATGAATTCTAATCCATATTTTGGGGGAAGTAAAGGGATTAATATTAATTCTTTTTTCACTTTGGTGATGCAACTGTTCCAAGTTTCACCCTGAAATTTGGTAAGCCAATACATCCATAATGTGGAATAATTACTTTCTCGTCTAGTGAGACCTATCTTTAGCAACAATGAAGGAAGGGGGACTGAGAAATTAAATGAATACGATGATGATAATATACAATACAAAAGGGAGGAAAACAGTCCTTGTCCTCAAGAACTTGCAATCTAATTTACGATACATTTTTTTCAATTTGTTCAAGAAATCTTTTTAGGACGTTTTCATATTATTCATACACTGCCCACCTCCCCCTCTAAACTATGATGACAGACAGTGTCTGTTCAATGCTACACATTTTTAGAACTTCAAATAAAACTACAGGAAATACAGATGAAATAGTACTATGGACTTCTGAAAAAGTTGGCTAAGTAAAATTCTACAACTGTAGAAAATGCACAATGGGAGATGTGCTGAATGAATTAACACTAGCTCTTTTCCACCTCTAATCTCTGATTCAGGAATTGACTGAGATACTAAATTTCAGATTCCTAGGATAGTGCACCATCGTGCCTCTGTTAATGTTGCTCCACCACACCCCAATCCTAGTCATTAATCAGTTTTATCCAGAATTTCCTGATTTAGTGACTCATTCCAGCCCTTCAGGCTTATTTCTGCGGTGTTTGTGAGTGAATGCTATTACTCTCTATTAGACATTTTAAAATTCCTTATACTTTCAGGTAGACTGTGGAATTTGAAAATATCTTGGACTAATTAGGATTGACTAAATTAGCAATAAAACGTGTAGCCATAAAGATTAGGAGTGGTATTTTCAAAACCACTCAGTGTCGGCCAAACGCTGGCTAGGAGTTTTAACATGGGCTTCCCAGGAGCAGAGTTAGGCCAACACTGAGTGCTTGTGAAAATCCTACTTCTATTTCTTTCCTACTCCACAGGCATCCTGTGATCACGGAGGATCTCTTTATATTTAGCCTCTATTTACTTGCTCCTCCCTTCCTGATCTCATTATCAAAGGCTCTGTGCTACAGAGGCCATATCCCCTGGCAAAAGAAGTCTGGACATGTGCCTTTACAAGGCTAGTACATACTACTCCTTGAATAATTGGAGGTCTCAAGAGAAATATAGGGAGGCTGCATGAGCTTTATCAAGTGCCCTGGCCGCTGCTAGGACAAGAGCAAGGCCAAGACTGGGTCTTGAATTTCAGTCCTCCTGCTAATAGCACACTCAGCAGCTACTCAGATCACTAGACAGGTTCTACTGCTCATGCAGTTTAAAACAAAATATTTGCAAGACTTTTCCACCTTTATTTTACTATATCTACCAAGTCATAAGCTTGAGATTTTCCTTAGAAACCATTGACGATATTAGAAACATCTGAAATGGAGTAGGATGTTGCAGGAATAATCATGGCTTGACTTTGGAGTAAATCAAGTTCTTCCTTTTTATTTTCCTTTTACCCATGTGGCTTGATTCAATACTAAACATAGCAAATTGTGTGAAACCCGCTCACCGTAACGATTTTAGGTTACTGGGTTCTCCTGATGCTTGATCAGCACTTTACAGCCAGAGAAGAGTTGATGGATTAGAGGCTTTTACCATTTTAATTCCTCTTGATACTAAAGCAAAAATAAGAAACTAAAAAACATTATGGGGATGCCATGCCTCAAACCTTAGGGATCTGTATAAGAAAAGCTTAATATGTCCAGTTTTAGGATACCTGGTTCATATAATACCCAAAATTTGTATTAACATATCTTTTTTGGTGTCTATCTAAAATCATAGCCATTTGCAAGTAAACCTGTTCTCTGTGTCACTGTGGGGAGAGTTAGAAGGGTCTAACAGTCCATAAACTAGGACGAGTAAACTATACCAAGGTTGACATCATCTTAGTCTGAAATAACACTTTCGTTGATCTCTGGGAGAACCTGGGCTACTGGGAGGGAGCGTCAGAGGTATCAAAATGAAGTCATTGAATCCATAACTGTTGTGAAGAGTTGCTATGGGTGCATTTCAACAGTTGAAATGTTCATGTTGCCGAAGGAAATCCCACTGGAACACAGTTGCAGCAAAATAACAAATATTTGTTAACTATATCTACTAATAGCTTTAATTATTTAACTGTTTAGGGAAAGCCCTGAGAGGGCTCCATTATACCAAGAAGCACCTGCTTTTCAGTTTGTTAATGTACAAGTGAGAGAGTTGTCAGGTTTATCACAGACACAACTTGAATGACAAGATGTGCTAGACAAACTAGCTGTGACAGTCTTTTCAGCCTTAAAAATGTACCTGAACTCCACAATAGCTCCCTCTTAAAGGGTTATTTTCCCATGAAGACTCTTGGGTTTCTTTCCAAGCTTGTGTTGCTGGAGTGTGTATGGAGTATACCGGATGTTTGTGTGTTGGCCATTTGTTCTTACCAAGCCGAGTGAGCATGTACACGAATGATTAGAAATGCATGGGCATGATATAAAACCAAATGGATTTTCTCCAAAAAACGCTTAAAATTAATTAAAAATTTAAATCCAATAGATTGGTAGTAAAGAAAATGTGAATGTAAGAGTGGAATTTATGGCTTGTGATATATGTACAAAACTACGATCTCGGAAAGGTTTTTTTGAGTGATTACAATTTTTGGAGTGTATCCTAGAGGCCTGGAAAAGAGGAGCTGTGTGTGTGTGTGTGTGCATGTAAAACAACAGCCAAAAAACCCTGCCATTCCTGTTTTCTCATGGTACAGAATTTGCAGCAGTAATGCATGAGTGACTTAAAGCACGAACTTTATTAACTCTTCTGTTTAAAAAGGAAAGCTTGACTAAATTTTCTTGTGCATTTTTTTCCTTTCTCTGCACTGTTCATTATCAGAACTCTAACCGCATGGTCATGGCTGGCAGTAGTGCTTGTGTTTCTGCTGCACTGCGGTAAACTGGTTTTACTGAAAAAATTAAAAAATCCGCTTTCCCTTTTTATTTTTTCACTTCATAGTGCCAATGGGGCTGAAGCTCCCCCATGCATTTTGAAATCCCAATTCCCTGCACCAATAGAATTAATGTGAGGGTTGAACATGGTATAGCCATGGCAAAAATAATTAAACATCTAACCCCATAGACTTTGGAGAACAGGCCGGGTCCATTCCCCCAACTCCGCATCTGCCAACATCTAAATTTATTTGCTTTAACAGTTTAAAGTCTTTCGTTCCATGGTAGGCTTAGGAGCTTAGCCTCGTAGGTCATCTATCCTTTAAGCAACTTCTCTATATAATTGTCCAACTCGTTCTTTTACCGCCTATATAAATAAAGCATGTATCTGAGGTCATGCTTTTGTTCATAATGCACTGTGTTGCCACAGCAAAGGCAATATCTGAACTTTATAATTTTCTCAAGTTCATACCTCAAGTCAGTTTTAAACAAGCGCTAAACCAGTTTAAAAAATAATATAAAAACCAGCGCACATTGTACTTCACTACAAATGGCACATCCATTCTACGTGTGTACATATTTAACTGAGTACATAAAAATGACATTCAGAAACTGTAATTCAATCAAGGGATCCTGCTAACAGCATACACGTTGCAAAAGCACACCCTGAAGAGGCTAATGAATGGAAGAGAAGTTTTCAATGGCATTTCAGCTATAATCTTTACCATTTTAGTGCAGACTGAACTCCCACGGCTAATACCAAGGAAAGAAATTGGTTGAAAAAAACCCCTCCTAAAGCTGACAAAGCAGGAAGGCAGCATTTCATAATAAAATGTCTGTGACCGCAACATCTGATTAGAGGGTGGGGGAGGAAAAAATATTATCCACCTCAACATGGTAGATGTTCATGCTAAGGAGGGAAATAGGTAATTGGTAGCACATGAGGGGGTTTTGATGTTGATGGTAACATAAATGGCCAATGTGTTGTTAAGTTACTGTTTCCTTTCTAACAGTCACCCACTGTGAAAATCAGGCTTAAGATGGCATCCCAAAGTGAGTCATCTGAAAGCACTCGCCACTTCTGAAAATCTTGGCCATATAAACAGTCCAGTAAAGAACAATCTCATGCTGGCTTCTGTATTGACATAAATGGGCAACGGTGGGCGCCTAACTGCTGTTTGTTCCATTTGAAAATTTTCCCCTTAATGTATAACCCTAATGGTAAATGTAATAATTTAAAATGTTACCTTGCACGTCCAATCCTTGGGGCAATTTAAATAAAACAACACAAAGATCTCTACATATGTTTTAAGATGTCTGTCGACTGGTGTAAAATGATTAACATAAAATAGAACCCATAATTTGATATTTCCTGTCTTATAAGGAAAGAAAATTAATTGTTGCATTAAAAAATAGAGATTATTTATGGCATGCCACACAATGTTATTTTGTCAATATAAATCTGAATAAATAGATGGTATACTAACATAATCACTTAAACATCTGTACCTGGAAGAAATGAAACTTGTAACTCGATGTTTTTACCTTTTTAAGTTTTATTTGGCAGCAAAATTGCATTGGAGTGAAAAGTTAACTTTCATTTATTTAAAGAAGTTGCAAAGGACTTAGCATACATTTTAATCAGAAATGAAGAGAGAGGACTTTAATAGTCGATATGAAAGTTTAATGAGAAAAATCAAGAAGTAATTTACCACATATCTAAAATGCCTCGCAACAGGTTTTAATGCTGTTTGGTGACATTTTTGAGTGTACCAGGTGCAGGTAGAAACTGAATTGCTGAATGGTTACATTTCCTTTTAAAAAAAGATTCTTTGCTTCATAAAAAATGCAACGTTGCCCTTTTTTCATTATTGAGAAAATGAACTTCCCTTTAAGTGAAAGAGAACATTGTACAGATGCAGTTTTAGTGAGATAAAAATTGAATGGCTGCTCTTCAGAGCACAGGTTTGCATGTCTAATTCTTCTGAGAGTCAACTCTAATTATATTTATACAAAGATGATCATATTACAGTAAAAACTGTGTAGCTTCCTGAAATCTAACAGTGGTGCGAAAACAAATTTCTTGCCATTAATCTAAATGGTTTTCTACGTTAGTAGATAATTCAAGCAGTAGATTCCAGATGACGTGGTGTATTTTAAACACTGTCATTGAAAATGACAGTTTCATCTCTAATGAAATGACAGTTTCATCTCTAATGAGGTGTATGTTGACTGCTGCTTTCTACTGGGGAAATTTTGCAGATCAACAATATTGTATAAACATCTTGATCTTTATTATTAAAAAAAATACCTCCCTACAGTCTTCCTATACAGTCTTCCCTCTCCAGTCAAAAGAGAACTTGAAGTAAACACAAGCTCTAAACTCCATTTTTGCCATTCCTCAGTACCAACTATCCTTTTTGGAGCATATATAAAGTTCTTTGATACTCATTGGGCCATGTAAATGAGAGGGATTAACTTTCTAAGATTTGCAACTATATTGTTACGGTACTTTTTGTTGCCCGTTTATAATTATTATTTGAATAACGGTAATGTGTCTTCATACAATGGATAAAGTCATTTCTGCAAAAGAACACTTTCAACCAATGAAATCTCCGGAGACTTGGGTATTATTTCTGCTCATACAGCCAAGGCCCTGTCCACTCTAGGAAAGAGCAGCAATCCGTTGTCAGCAATTTTTAGGTAATCTGGTGCTGGCCATAGTTTGCCTTGTCCATGCACGGCCAATGTGGTCAGCAGCAGTTCAGCTACAACCATGCTATTTCTTAGTGTATATAAATCTGAGTGTACGTTCTTTGGCATCCAGTCACTTGCAACAGCAGTTTATTACAAGTACCAGTTTACTTCATTGCACTGGGTGTTCTCCCTTAATTCAATAGGTTTCTTTGACCTTTGGATACTTTATTTGTGCTGGCACTTTAACAAAGTAGTAAAGAATAAGATTGTCCTGGCTGAACTAAATTTTCTATGCTTCCCGTCAACCCCTCAAAAAACCTTTTTTCAAACACACTAAAAAAGGATATGACTGTTCAAACCAAAGCTAGTTGGGTTGTAGTGGTAGCTTGCAATAGCTCTTAATATTTAAAGGTCACAGAAGGGGTTTCTCCTGCCTAACTGCTTTATCAGCTTTGAGGATACTTTTCCACAAACAGATCAAATTTTGAAATTAAAAAGAAAATCGTTTTCCATATCAGATTTTTTTCACTGGAGATAGAACCTGCCATCTGCTTGTACAGCTGTGGTGCCGTTTTGAAATATGTTCGAGTGATTCCATGTGTCCATTCCACTGTAGGTGCGCGTCTCATGCACAGTTGTTGAAGATTTTTTCCCCTCGGCAGTAGTGCAAGTGCCATTTGGTGCCTCATGCCACTGCACGCAGGGACAAAGGGCCATGTACCACCGACCCCACTTCATCACTTCCTCCTGCTAGTGACGGTTGTTGGAGCACCATACTGTGTATCTGCAAGCCTTCCTCCTTTTGGTGTGTATCGTAGCTGTAGAACTAGTTTGTAGTCTAGTGTAGTGTCTGTGCATATTTAGAATAAATTTAGGGTCGCGTTTTTCTAGAGTAGGGTTCAGAGCCTTGTATTGGACTAATGCCTCTGTCTCATGTATCAAGTCTTGAGCCAGTGAGCAGCTCACACCCCATCTATCTTAAGTGTCTGGGAGAGGCGTAGGTGAGTGACAAATGTCATGTTTGTAAAAGGTTCAAAGCCCAGTTGAAAAAGGATCGGGCTGCCAGACTCAAGTACCTGCTTGTGGAGTCTCTGCTTTGCCTGCCCTTAGAACTTTCCCACTCTGAATGTGTCTGAGCACGTCCAAGTCACTTAGGAGTGCTCCCCCTGTTAGGAGTCCAGAAGCAGATGCTCATTGCTGGTACCCAAGAAGAGACAATGCGAGTCTCCCAAACACTCTGTATTGGGACCTTCGAAGTCTGTGGTGAAGGCACTTGAGCAGAGACCGGAACTCGGAGGTGCTCTCAAAGAGGAGCCATTCCCAGACACGGTCAGTAAGCCAGGAGGGATTGCTGACTCCAGAGGCTGGGACAGGTCCATTACAACCAATCCTCAAAGGACCAGCACACCTTTCAGTACCATAGACTCCGGAGCCCTTTCTGGTGCTGTCTACAGCCAAGGCTTTCGAGGCAGCCAGAGAGTTGCTTAACCTATCGGTGGCAGCTTCCCCTGCTGTTTGGGTATCGCGCCTGGTACCAGAATTGGAAGCACATGTTCCCAGGGTCCTAGTTCCAACCCCAGAGCACCATTCAGTACTGGTAGCTTCTGTAGTTGTGGACCCTCTCCATAGGGCTATATCTAGTGAAAGCCAGTGATGATCTCACCGGCACCCTCATCTCTAGACTCAGAGCTGGCCTGCCCGGCCCCGATAGGGTCAGCTCCACTGTGATCTGAGGTAACGAAGTCCATCTGATCATGTGTGTCTTACCCTAAGCATGCCCAGCAACTGCAGTGGGGTGCTTGCCCATCATGGTACTGGTCACAGCTGCAGCACCCTGAGGACCAATGGCCTGCATACAGCTGGGCCCTGCCTCCATATCAATGGCCCTTTTGGACCCCTGGGGGCTTCCTTCCATGTTCTAGAGTCTCTTTGCTCCCTTCCCACCCTTACACAGCACCTAGATGCTGGGAGCATCTGCAGCAAGGTCAGTCTTCCCTCCTCCAGGGTCATGCAGGTGGAGGTGCGTGCTCAGGACTGTCCTGTGGAGGAATTAGAGGAGGGACCTCCTCAACAATCCTGAGCTGCCTCCTCTTCATCATCTGATGAGTGGTAGTGACTGAGCCAAACTCTCACCCTCCTGTTGATTTCAGAGCTCACTGAGACTTTGTTGAAGAGGGTGGCTGCAGCTCTGTATCTCGAACCAGAAGATGTACAGGAAAGGTCATGCACGCTTGTGGACATTTTAGCCTCTGGAGGACGCTCTAGGGTAGCTCTCCCTATTCATGAGACTATCCTGGAACCTGTCAAGGTTTTATAGTAGACCCCATCTTCCCTGTCAACCACTGCTAAAAGGATGGAGAGAAGATATGTCCCTTCATGGGGATTCAAGCGCTTCTATAATCACCCTCCTCCAGCCTTCCTGGTAGTTGCTGCTGTTGCTGAAGAAGAGACACTGGGCCTCAATATCTAAAGGAAAAGAAGCGAAAAAGCTAGACCTGTTTGGCAGGAAGCTTTACAGCTTAGGGTTGCAAACCAGCAGGCTGTGCTGGGCCAGCACGATTTCAGCCTGTGAAGTACCCTGAAGTTCAGAGACAAGCTTCCTGATGAGGCAAAAGCAGGAATTCGCTGCTATGGTGGAGGAGGGCGAATTCGCTGCCAAGACAGCTTTAATTCATAGAATACGGTGGACTCTGGCTCGAGCAACGGCTTCGACCATCACCCTGCACGTTCATCTTGGCTGCAGTCATCAGGTCTTCCCCCACAGGTGCAACAAACCACTCAAGGCCTCATTTGAAGGCCTCACGTTCTTTTCCAGTAAGACAGAGGAGAGGCTTCATAGTCTTAAGGATTCAGGGGTGACTGTTAAGTCTCTGGGGACTTACACACTGGTGGCAATAAGAAAGCCGTTCCACTCAGAGCTTTCCCGATACCTTTATCTCTTCTTGCCATGTACCCAGAACCTGTCCACAAAAAGTAGAAGTTACAAGAGGTGACCACCTCGTCCTCGCTCTTCTGCAGCTGCCAGTTTTGGGCAGATTGGGTCTCCCGAACAATCATTTTGACCTGTTGGTTAAGAGCAGTGTACCACTCCCCACAGTGCCATCTTTCCCCACCCCAATCACCTCTCCCATTTCCTAAGTGTTTGGACTCTCATCAACATGGATCAGTGGGTTTTATGGACAGTGGAACTGTGATACACCCTTCAATTTGTTTCTGTACCCCGTCCCTGTCACTCTTCGGGGACCACTTTGAGGAGAGCATACTACTTCAGGAGGTTGTCTCCCCTCCTCATGGAGCTCATGCAGGAAGTTCCATGCCCTTCAGAGAGAAGGGATTTTATTCCCATTCCTTCCTAATCCCAAAGGCAAAGGGAGTATCAGGCCTATTTTAGCCCTAAAGCAGCGAAACAAGTTCCAAAAGACAACACAATTCTGGCTGGTTACTCTAGTGTCTATTATCCCTTCCTTAGATCCCAGGGACCGGTATGCTGCTCTTGACTTAAAGGATGCTTATTTTCATGTGGCGACTCACCAGAGCCACAGAAAGCTTCTCTGATTCATGGTCAATGGATCCCACTACTGGTTCGCAGCAGCCCTTCGCGTATTCACAAAATGCATGGCTGCAGTAGCAGCACCCTGCAAAGGCCAGGAATCCGAGTATTCACCTACCTAGATGACTGGCTAGTGAGAGGCTGATCTAGGTCTCAGGTACTCTATAGTGTAGCCACTCTTCAGTCTGTTTTCAACACGCCAGGTTTCCTAATCAAGACGGAGAAATCTATCCTGACGCCTGTTCAAATGGGATTCACTGAGGCAGTCCTGGACTTGACAAAGGCCAGGGCTTTCCTGCTGGAGCAGAAGTTCCAATCAATGCAGGTCGTTGCTCATGATCTGTCAGAATTGCCTCAAACTTCTAGGAGACACAGCGGTGTGCATTACGTGATGCAGTACGTCAGGCTATACCTCAGAGAACTATAGGGTTGGTTAGCCCTGGTGTACTTGCTGGCCCATCGTCAGTTGACCTGGTGGTTCAAGTATCTGCTCAGATCTTGTCCTCCCTGTAGCGGGGGTAGAACCTGCAGGTGTTCATGAGGGAGTTTCCTTTTGCTCCTCCATAAGTCACTCACTCTAGTCACTAGTTCTATCAACCTGAGAGCTGCTTACCTTCCAGGAGTTCAAAACTCTCTGGTATACTGCCTGAGCAGGTCATTTGCAGATCACCACAAGTGGTTTCTGAGCCCAGATGTGTCCAGGTCCATTTTCCTGCAGCAGGGAACTCCAAGTGGACCTGTTTACAACAAGAGCAAAGAAAGTCGTTGATTTTGTTCCTGAGCAGGTCACAGCCCAGGTTCACTGACCGATGCATTCCTCTGACCCTGGTCAGGAGGCCTGTTGTGTGCCTTCCCTCCAGTTCTGCTCTTGACCAAAGTCTTGTCCAAAGTCAAGCAAGATTCTGCTCACGTTATTCTAATAGCCCCAGTGTGGCCATGTCAACGTTCACTCTTCTTCGAGTTGTGTCCCTATGGGTGCTCCACTGCAGGTGTATCTGCGTCCCTGAGTCTCTAATTGGAGATTTTAGGTAGCAGTGTCTGTTCGGCCCACACATGTGCTCTCCCTCCCTGCTTGAGTCACCTACGGTGAAATGGACATGTGCAATTGCTCAAAGGGGAAAAAAACCTTGTATCTACCTCTCTGTAACTGTTCTTCAAGATGTGTTGCACATGTCCATTCCACAACCCACCCTCCTTCCCCTCTTTATCAGAGCCTTTCTAGTGGGAAGGAACTGAAGGGGGGCCGGGGGCAACGTGGCCCTTTTTACCTGCATGCAGCGGTGGAAGGCACCGGAGGGCACTCCTGTTGCCCTGATAGGTACTGCTGAGGGAAAAATCTCTTGACATTGTCTGAGTTGCACGCGCACACACAGTGGAATGGACATGCACAACACATTTCAGAGAACAACAGTTATGGAAAGGTAGGTAACCTTTTTATCCAAGATATCCATAAATTGATAAAATGCTGTTTGTGTCAACATTGGCCAAGGATTTCAATTTGTATTGTAACTAGAAATAAAATTTTACATACACTCTCGTGTAATCTAAATAGAACTGTAATAAAGTGATACATCACACCATTTGACAGTTAACAATCAAGGTTTGGGAAGGGTTTTTGCATGCTGTTATGGATGAGTGATTTTGAACATTCACCTTCATGTTTCATGTGTTTTAAACAGTGTAGACTGAGGAATCTTTCTGACAGTCTATCAGTACTAAAGTAGACGATTGGAGAACTGCATTTACAAGCTAATCTATTCAAACCATCCAAAGGTGGCAAGTGACTGACTCACTTTTTTTTCCAGTAAATCCATCCTCAATTGTTAAGTGTATTGTTGTTGTCCCTTGAGGAATATAAAGAAAAACGAGTTTGTTTTTACTTGTAAGGCTTTACTCAGTTGCCAAATTCCGCAGAGGAACTGGACTATGGGGATCTCTCAGGTAAGGGCTAGTAATTAGGTAAAACACTGTTGTGTTCAATCTGTGGATACTGCTTCCACTTTGATTTCTGCATCTTGGCCATTTTGCATTGCATAGTTGCTGTTGTGTAGCCGTTAATCAAATACAGAATCCTTGTTTTCTGCTTTTTTCCTCTCTCAATATTGGCATGCATTTACATATTAACATATTTCAGAGTGGGGGCAGGGAAATGTATGCAATACGATGTGATTCATATTTCAGGCTGTCGAACAGCTACTAGAAGTTCAGTCGCTTGAAATAATGTTTTAATCCAAATTAGAGAATGGTTCAGTTGAAATTTTGTTACATTTGTAAAACACTCCTGGATGTTGGATTGTATGATTGTCTATAAAAATGCAGTTTGCACTAAATCTACCCTGCCTGCTACTTCATGTTATGCTGGGAAATTGTCATGACATGATTATCTCAAGTGGGGAGAGAAGGGTACAATTCTTTTATCACGTGCTATAATGTAAATTAATTAGATGCTTTGAACCTTTTTTTCACAGCAGACTGAGCAACTTGCAGAAGTAGGTTTTATTGCTGATACACAAATGCAGGCATTACGGTTACAAATTAAGAAACACACCTCTCTTCAGCGGGTGATTGCGGGGGTGGATGTAGTTGAAACAAAGACATAAACTGTGGTACATAGACGTATGTTAAATCACTTGGTCTCTCAGCCAGTCAGATGAGCGCCTTCTGAACATTCTAAATACTCTCATTTAGCACCTGTTGTCACTGCTTCACTTCTAATTGTTTGTTTTACTGACCCATTTTTATTTGTGCTGTGAGGTTTTGAGTGCACATCAACTGTGAGGCACCATGTGAGACTTTTAAACAGCCACGAAAGAAATGGGGCCATGTGGGCTCCCCTTCAGGCATCAGAATGGTGCGTGGTACACAAAATCATGGAGAAGTAGACCCACTTTAAGTCCTGCTTCCATTGTGGGACTCCTGGCTATTTTTATGGGGGACTGGTTACAGGGTGCACGGGTACTTGGGAACAGCTCTGCCCAGAAGCATCTTCTTGATTTGATGCTTCTCCATTTTGTAGTAAAAAACAGTCCAATTTTATACCTTTTTTTATTCATAGAAAGTTTTGTTTTATTCCCAGTAAACTTATTGGCGTCTTTTTGTGTGTGCCACTAGAGGTGTAAATTGGCCAGGAGGTTAGACATTTTGTAACTACTGTGCGTTTTATCAGAATAAGACCTCCCGTGAGCTGTACCACAGCTGTAGAGCCCGGCGGTGCTGATAACGATACGGCAGGCCTGAGCCAGTCCTGATAGCTAAGAAGTACCAGGTGCTTGTGTTGTATCAATGTATGGAGGGGAAATGATTGTTTTGATTTGATAGTTAACTAAAAACAAAAAAATTATAACTGAATAACTTAGAGAGGAATTCCCTAGTCAAATGGCTGAAATTAATCTCTTCTATCACTCCTGTCACTGCTTTTTGAGTGGAGCTGCCTCTGAAATTCCTGACCACAGCACAAACTCTCAAACTGAGTGTAGCAGACTGTTAAGGAATGGATAGTACTGACTGGCATAGGGACAAGGTAATAATTTTGTTTAATTTTGCCATTATGCTTCCAGTGACTCATTCTATCTAGAGGCATTGACAGGATAGCATATTTTCTGCTGATAGGTGTGTTTTTCTATGTGAAGCTTTAAAACGTAAGGCTAAATTTTCAAAAATCTTCACAAAATCCATTGCAAACACCTGCCCATACTAAGCAGGTGAGAACGTGTCCTGTTTGCATGAACACATGCCCATTTGGTATGTTTTTGCAGATGTAAAACAGACCATGTGTTTTGAGAACTTGGTCTCTAGGTTATTAAAATTGTGTAGATTTTTTAAAAGCTGTTTTATCAGTTATGTGCATGTGTCGAGAGATGAACGCCACCAACTTTAGTCGTCAACATCACTTAGAATTACAAAAGTGTCTCACACCCTTCCTTAGCTATAAACCAGAAAACACTAACCCCTTAAGCAAAAGTCTGAGGGTATGTCTACCTGCAAAAAAAACACCTGCATCTGACCAGGGTCAGCTGATTTGGGCTCCAGGGGCTCAGGCTGTGGGGCTGTAAAATTGCAATGTAAATATTCAGGCTCAGCTTGGAGCCTGGGTTCTGGGATACTGCAAGAGGGAAGGGTCCCAGAGTTCAGGCTCCAGTCCAAAGGTCTACATTGCAATTTTATAGCCCTACAACCCCAACCCTGCAAGCCCAAGTCAGCAGGCACAGGCCTGCTGTGGGTGTTTTATTGCAATCTAGACATATCCTGAGTAGCCAGATGGGCTGTCTGTCATGCCCAGGTCAGTCAGCAAACTCAGGCTCTCCGACATATGGTAAAGGTAAGTTCCAGAGTTGAGAGCCACCTGCTGAAAATGCCCAGCCTCCAAACTTCCAGTTCTAAGGCCTATGAGTGAGTGTCCAGTTGATCTCCTGTCCTTTACATGTATGTCGAGAGCCCGGCATTTTGGTGGCTAGCCACCATTCAAGCACGTTGGGCTTCAAAAATGAATAGCACCACCTTGAATTGCACCCAGAGTTGAACAGGAAGCCCCTCCAGGCTGCAAATTATTGATGAGCTCTGGCATCATTAAATGCTAGTTCAGCAACAGGGTTTGCTCAGTATGCCATTCATTTCTGGTATTCATACCCTGCCAAACAGTTCCCCAGGGGCTCTCCCAACTGTACAATTATATAATACATCTATTTCCCTGCATCTCGGTAGGTAGTTTCCAGTGGCCTGTATGACTTTTGCTGCTTGAGGTACATCTGTCCCTATGAGTCTCAAACATTTGCTCTGTAACATAACAAGACCCTATTGGTGTGAAATAATTTGTTTTATGCTCACAGGAACTCATGTGAAATTATTCCCTCATCAACCCCTCCTTGGTACCATAATATCAGGGATATCATAGCTATAGTCTTGTCAATCACTGAGCTGTCACAAGTGCCAAGATTTTTTTTTTGCTTATGATTGTAATAATCCAGTTACATTAATTCAGTAAATTGTATTTTCCCTCCCCACAGATGCATTATGGTCGTCTTTTTTTTTTCTCAACAGTGTTGATACACATCTTGTAAAACACTGAACAATCAAGGAACAACCATGTAGCCTCTGCATCTGGTTTGATTAGCTAATCAAAACCTGATTAGCATCTTTGTTCAAGGGGGATGCTGATTAATCAATTACTATTGATTGTAAGTGTGGCTTCATTCTCTAGCAGAGAGATGTCTGAAGAAACAGCCAATAAAAATTGAGCAGCTGTCATAGTGATTAAATTTATTAAAACAAGATACATTATTTTTTATGAAGCTGTCTTGAAATGGGTCACCGCAGAGGAGCTTTATTGATTGAAGGATGAACTCCTTGAATTTCTATAGTTTAAGTTAGAGACCAAATTCAATTATAATACAAGACAAACAGGTTAACACCAGTCTTAAACAGTCCATCAATAAATTAGGGTAGGTGTAGCACACTTAATGCTAAACTGTTGTCATGAATAATAAGATCATCCATTCCTACTGCATCCGGGTAGTAATTCCAATCCTTCCCTATTATGGATGAACATGACACATTTCTCCAAAATAATGACAGGCACAAAAAAACCCAAACCCTATTGCTGCTTCAACTAATACCGTTTTCATAGGCGGCTTGATAAAACTCACCACAAAGCATGTTTACCAACCAAAATACTTCTTTCAATAGAGAATGTAGTTTGAAAATGTTCGTGGTCACTGTTTTCTTGTTTAGCCTCCTAGTTATTAGCAGAGATGGACTGGCTTTTTTTATTACGTTATGCCTTTTAGACAGTGGATGACGTCTTCAAAAGTGCCTAAGTAATTTAGCGGCCAAAGTCCCATTTTCAAATGTGATTTAGGTTCGGAGCCTAAATCTCATTGAAAGTCAATGGGCCATAGGCTCCTAAGTCACTTTTGAAAATGGGACTTTGTCTCCTAAGTCACTTATGCACCTTTGAAAATGGTATTTCATTAACTTTACTTTTCAAAAGTAAGATATTTATTGGGCTTACGGGTTTTTTTTAAAAAACATCTCTTGTCTTCCCTTCCCCAGCACAATCCATGTATTGCAAAACCATGAGTAGTATGGTAGCTACGAACAGACTTAAAAAATTGTCCCACATCACAGCTTAAAAATTAATTTCCCCTTAGAAATGGAAGCGCTGTTAAGGAATTTTTGTGGGAGTACAGCGGTAAATCTCAATTGCCGAAATTAACGGCCACGCTGCACATGCACGAAGAGATCTATCAATCTTCGGCTTTTACAGTACAAATGTGCACAGAAGAAACTTCAGAGCTGTCAGTTACCCCCTATTTCTCCCCCCAGAAAATGTTTTAAGACCTTGGTCTACATAGCAGAATATAAACCAGGAGAAATAGACATAGCAGGTACAGTAAATCATTGGAGTAAAACACTCTGTTCCCTGAACCAGAGGTGGGACAAACTATATCTCCTTAAGTGCTTTATTTATACTGTGCCCCAGGTGGTAGAAACAGAGCCTTAATGAGCCACAATGGTGAAGCGCATGTAAGTGCAGTAAGAACCACTATGAAGGTGCATTGTTAAAAACGTTCCTTGAGGCTAGTCTGGTCTGGTGATGTGGTGCTGGACATCAAGTTCAGAACCTAAAGTTTCTATGCACTCTGGGAGTTGGGAGTGTTGTGAATAAACCTTCCACATCCCTTAGTCACCCTGGGAGCTACTGTGAAGAACCTTAACTCATTGTGGGGGTAGATGTTTTGTGGAAGGGGGAGGGGTTGATATAAACCCAGCTTCTCAGTTTTAAGTACCAGGTCTAAACTCCATCTAGGACTTGAACTTGGTCATCTAGGGATTTCAGTTCTTGTGCAGATTTTTAAAATAAAACCTTCAGTTTGTCACTGTTTTTCAGTAGTTTTACAAGTTAGTTGCTTTTTTTGTTTTTTGGTTTTTTTTAACTTCTAAATCAGATATGACTGGGATTTTAAATTCGGGAAAGTGATGAGTCCATTGTCATATCTTATCCAGCCTTTCTCAAGCTCGAAGGCTTGACTTCTCACCACTTGCAAAGAGAGTAAAAAGGAACTCAAAGGAGCTGGACAAATATAAAATATTGCATCTAAAAATGGCCCAGTAAATACAGAATCAAACAGAACCATTCACCAGCTAACTGGAAAAGATTTGCCACAATTTAGCCTAGAGCTCCAATCTTGCTCTAGCTGTTTTAGCCCACACTATCCGAATACTGCCACAAAAATCCACTCCCTTCTTTTCAGTCTCCAGTATTCTGGTTGTTTTCAAACAATTACTTCTCTGGAAGTCCAAAATACTATGTCAGCTTTGGAAACCTGGGGTTAATAAGTTGTTTGTTGTTAATTTATATATTTAAAGACTAACAGGATATTCAGGTTTTAAAAGCAGCTGTTAACTGCATTTGGTACTGTGAAAATGATGCTAGACAGAAATTTGTCTGGAATCAAGAGATGCATATGCAGTTTTGCTGATCATTTTCAGAGTCCAACATGGTGCTTTCGATTGTTTGTTTTTTCTCCTAATTTATCCTCCCTCTCACAAAAGGTAAACATGAGGCGGCTATGGATTTTTCCTTAAGCCAGAAAAATAGGTAGGCAAAGTGAACTGAAATTCTACAGATTGCACACTGCCATGGGTTCACTATTCACTATATTATTTAATCTATCCTCCCCAGAAATCTGGAAGTACATCGAATTGAGCTATGGTGTCGAATAGATGCTAATCAAAAGTACATTTCCTTGTTTCCTTAGGTTTACTGTTTATCAGATATGCTCATTTCAAGGAAAACTTCTTTGGTTTAATATACTGTCAAAGCACAGCTATTTCTTAATTTGTGGATAATGTAACAGTTGGCACATCCAGTTTAAAAAAGACAATTAGAATAACTTCGTAACAGCTCCCAACGTCTCCGATTCCCTGTACTTTTAAATGGGGGCAGAATGTTCATATCAGGCTGACCCCATCCACCCCCCGGGTTGAGATGTTTGCTGTTGTATCAGCCCCCAATTCAGAGTCAGCAGCTCCATTTTTCCCCTCCATGGGGGCACTACAACAGTGTTTAAAAATTCACTGTTTCAGCCTATATTAAGTTGTTGCTATAGCCCTCTACGGTGGTGGTGAAACAAATCGCTGCCGTTTTCCTTTAAGACGTTTTGACATATTAGAAAGCACTGTACTTAAAAGTTGGTTGATTTCTTTTTCTTTTGCTACTGTGCAAAGTAGCTGCTGAACAGAGCAAAGTAGCTGCTGCTCAGAGAGAAACATGCAGCGTTTTATGTTCACCTGGTTCTTACCTTCCTGCATTGCTTCCTCTCAACCAAACACGCCCTTAAAAATGCTATTCACTGTAGAGACCAGCGTGCTCCAATGTATATTAACATCTTAATGGGAAAGCTGAGCATGTATACATTTCCTACTCTCTGACAAGAGGGAATTAAATGTCAGAAGGATTTGTTGCATCTGTAATTGAATTGGTGCTGAGCAAAGCAAATCTTAAGGAAGAATAGCTTATTAGGATTAGCAAACAATGTGGCATTTTGTCAGTTCCTGTCATCTAGCCTGTTCCCCCTTCGTAATAAAGTTGTTTGATTTTTTTTTTTTATCGTGGATAGGAAGCTACAGTGGGTGTTGTAAATTGGGGGCAGCATTTTTCAGCAGATGCCTTTTTTTAAGGTCAAATCTTTGTTCCTGCCACCAACTTGGGAAAGCGGCTGCTTCTGCCCCTCCACCCTCCCCCTCAAAAATATCCCTTTCTTTCTAACAACGAACTGGTATTAATCATTGACTATAGGATAATGCCTTGCCTTCCCCCCTGCTCGGAAGGGGCTTGAGTCATTTTTTGTAACTATACCTGGTCTTCAGGGCTAGTAACTGAGCTGAAAACTCAGCATGCACGGACCCTGCAATCCAGGAAGGAGCTCTACCAACTGGGAAAACGTTTGCGTGTGTGGATATAATGTATAACGTAGGTCTGCTACTGTAGTAGCCTTGTGTGTTTGAGCTACAGGATGGGGTCCTTACTCCCTATATTTAAAACACCAAGTAAAAAAGAAGGTAAGTTCCCATCTCAGGTGCAAATTTTTGTTTGTTTATTTTTCACTTGGGTAATTTAATAGGAAAAATTAAATAGCCTGATCTGATGTCCTGTGGCACTTTGAAATAAAAGGAAAATAATTTGTTTCCAGTCATCCCTAAAAACAGAAAGGTTCATTTCAGGATTGGTTGGGTTAGATACCTCCAACTGATTCCCCAGTGATACCTGCCCCACTGAAAAGCCTCATTAGCGCTTCCTGCATTAGAAGTCAGAAACTCTGTTAGTGTTAGGTGTCCTGTATGTAGGATTGGGTAGGAGAGGTGATGCTTATCTTTCAGTGCTTGGTGGAGAGTGGTGGCTAAGGCATGAATATGGAGATGTGAGGAAAGAGGAAGAACGAAAAGGTGTGAAGAAATTACTGACAACAGGGGAAGAGGAGGAGATGGCACCAGATGCCCTGGTGTATGGTGATGGGAAGCCAAATAAGTCCTTAAACACAGTCAGCCCCTGCCATTAGGTGGTAAGCTCCTCTTCTTGAGAATCCCATTCAAAACACTGATAAGCATTGGAAATAAAAGCAGAAAGGCTGATCCATCTCTCTGGAGGCAAGAAAGACTACATTTTTTCCATGACTCGTTCTTTCAGGAACTTTTTTTCTTCCTATCACTGAGACACTGACCCACTTGTGAGTGGGGCTGAGGGTGATTTCTGAAATGAATCCTTTACTTGATGCCTCTGTTCGGATCAACAGTGGCCTTGCCTGCCAAGCGTAATCTTAAAGGTGCAGGAATTCATGGATGCCCACTGGCAGTTAGACTGCATCAGTTCTTCCATTTTTCATTTAAAAAAACTTAAATAATCCCCTGATTTTTCTTTCCCGATCGAAACAGCAAGTAGCCAAACTGCCCAGAGAGAGACTAGATGAAGCAGAGAGCAGATGCGGTGGTGGTTTTATTTTGCTCTGTGAAAAATGGCTGCAGGCTGCTAAACATGAAATATGTACGCAAAAGGATGGAGCTTGATGGTTTAGAGCCTCTGGTCTCTGGAGGCAGAGTTTAAAACTTTATCTTAGGTCACAAATGCGATGAGTTATCAGGGAGTCAGCTGAGTCCCTATCTGTCAACTTTATGAAACAGCCACACCATTTGACATAACTGGTAGCCTCTGCTGAAGACCCAGGATATGAATAATAGGGCTGCAAGACAGGATTAGCATGTACTGGCAGAGCTTTGTGGGAGACTCAGTACAGACGTAACAGGGAGGTTCTGCAAGTCGGGAGTGAGGGGCATTGGCAGAGTCCCTGCAGAGGTGACTTACCTTTCCTCAGCTGAAGGCTGTTTGTGAAGATGGGAGAAGTGGGAGCAGGTGCATAAATACATCTGGTTGGATAATACTGTTTTAATTGGGTAATATGTACAGCATTTCTAGGGAATAAACATCCAGTGTATTAGCAGTCAGAGTAGGAGGGAAGTTCCTTTTGTTTGATGATCTAATACAAATATGAAGCCATTTTCCTCTAGGGCAAAAGTACACTGTTAACTGCCTCCCAGATTTATCTCTAGATGGTTTGCAAGCTCTAGACATCCTCAGTGTGTTGTATTTAATTTTTAATTAACACGTAAACTTAGACTATTTAGCCATACACCCAATAAAATAAACTTGGAGCGTACACTTGGAAAAATATTGTTTTCCATACAAATAATTAAGAAAAATAGCGCCTGTCCCAGTGGAAAAAATCATATTTAATAAACTCTGCTGACCAAAAATGTTTGTCAAGCTGTGTTTGAAAGTCACTTCTCAGGGAAGCAGGGACACGACTAAAGACTCACTGCTCTTGACTTAATTACAGATTGAACAGAAACCACCATGGAGCTGTCAGGCCAGTGGTTTTGGCGCAGCACTTCAGTTTATATTTTATGGGCAGATCTCCAGCTGGGGTAAACCAATGTAGCTCTACTGTAATTGTTGCTAGGCCAATTTACACCATCTGAAGCTCTGGTCCTATATTTGTCGTCTTCTCCATCTGTGTTGGGTCAAGCAAAATGCATCTTGGCTCCAATTCTTGGGCTGTGCTCTCTCATGATACAGATGTGCTTTGATGTGCATACTTTGCCCTAACTGTTCCCAACATCAGCAAGAAATCCTTACTCTTAATTTGGGGAACGTCCCATCTCTCCAGCAGAGAGGATACAGCACTAGGAAATCATAACTTCTGATGTTACCAATCTGTAGAGTTAACTGATATAACTGCAATAAACAAACTAGGGAAGATAGGTGAGTTAGTGTGGGATGTTATTTAATTGTGTGATCAGAGTGGGACTGGGAAGATACCTGTTGAATTGGTGTGCTTCTGTTGTAAGTAGCTGTGAAGCGTGCCCGTAGATTTTAGAACCAATAAAAAATAATTGGTTACCCTGATAAATACAGTGCAGCCTGTCTTAAGTGACCACTGAGTGGATCAGCCAACTTCGGTTGCCTTGTGGAATTTTGTAAGACCTTAAATGGTTGTGCTGGATCATGAAATGAGATGATTTTAGAACGGTTGCCTAGAACACCGGTCAGGGATCCCCCATGGCTGTAGGTTCTATATAGACAAGTAACAGACAGTCCCTGCCCTAGCATGTTTGCAGTCTAGGTGTCAAAGGTGACATGACGTTTGGGTGGGGCAGCTGTCAGTAATCATGGTCATTACACCTCTGGCCACAACAGCAAAGGCAGATGGATTTTTCTGATAAGGCATGTGTCTGCACCTTGAGTAATAGAGAATGCCCTTCCTAGGAGAAGTTTTTTCAGGGTATATTTTGCAGCCACTGGGAGCCATTTCCTGCCCTTAGTTATCAGGATCTGCACCTTTCTCTGAATTGCTTACCTTTGTACATGTATCTTCTGTATTGTAAATATCTTCTTCCTGTTTGTCTCCACCCAGCTATGAAAAATTGACTTGAGGGGAAAAACTGATTGGATCTGGAATCCTTGGCAGGTCAAGATTAGTTAATTCTCCTCATTGAGAGATCAATATTTATGGTTTTTCAACTGAGTAAAATATTTCATTGGTTGCTTTCCTGTTAGGTTTTGTCCTTTTGGATACACTCTGTCATTATGTTAGAGATAATTTTTGCATTTCGTTTTTCTAATCATGAAGTTGTAAGGAATAACCTATATGGGATATACCTGCCATTTGTAGGCACTGTGTTGTGAACACCGAGTCTTAACCCATATCACGCTTTTAAATTTCTCAAGCACATTCTAATCCTAGTTAAATGATTTATATATATATCATGCCAGAGCTACCCTAGTAGTGAAAGCTTTCGGCTAACAGGAGAACATTTTTTGCCACACTTAGTTTAACGTATTAGATATATTGCTGAAGGTGATTTTATTTAACATGGTTCTGTCTAATTGGCTGCTCTTCATTTTGTCCTTTAATGTGCACCTACTTTGACCTAATTAAACCTAGGCATTCCATAGTCTATGCAAATTCTACCCGTTTTGTTCTGTTACTTTTAAAAGTCAACTTGAAGAAACACTTTAAGATTTTTTTTCTTTTTAATTTAAACTGTTTTAATTAAAATGTATTTTATGGAGCTCTCGGTTACGAGTTATTTACTTACATCCTTCAGTACTTAATCTTAGAACAGAATTGGAAATGTCGATAGAAAGTGTAAATCCTGAGCGCCTGCTGAAAACATTGTATCAGGTTTCAGCTCAAAAGAGCACCATTACCTTTAGCTGTCACGGATCTGTACACTTGATCGATAAACTTCAAATATTATTAGAGGTGGAGGCTTCAGAGATTTGCTCTGTTATTTGGAGAGAGACGGAGATAAATCTTTCTTAAAAATTGACTTGAATTTGCACTCTCAGTCTTCCTGGTGAAATGCATTTCTCTTAGGTGTCCGGGCAACTGCATGTGGGACAGATTTATAGGCCATGTGCTGCTTGTAGTGAAAGATTTAAATGGTAAATCCTTCACATATGACTTCACAAATCATGTAAAGTTAAAAGATTTTTACCGTTTCTGTTGCTGCTGCGCTTAAATTGTAAGGTACGGGTAGTAAATCATTTTAATAGAGGTGTCGTGCTTGACTCAATAAAAAAAAGAGACAATGGTTTAGCTTCCATTCCAAATGTTAATGTATTAATCAACGGGAGAATAATTGTTTTTTACTACATTATAAATCTCGGTTGCCATTAGAATTGCAGCAAGGGTTGATGTAGCTGCATTCTTAAATTAAAATTGTTTACACTGCTATACATTCATTTTACATGGCCATAGCTCATTCTGGGTTCATTTCAGAGTTGTTCCCCCGCCAAATAAGTCATTCCTCTCTAGGGGACTGGCATCCTAAGGGAGAGATGCTTATAAAAGAAAATTAATTGCATGGCGAGGTGTTAAATAAATAAAATAAAGCGGTTGGAGGCAATGTACAATTATTGCTTGCTATCTGTGTTTGAAGAGGGTTTTATGGTTTGCATTGAGAGTTCTGCTATTTGATGCATCATGGAATTTATTGAGCAAAAATGTATTTAATCACATAATCCTAGATTTCTTTTGAAATTAGGACTTGATCACTTATTCGCCATGCAAATAAAATTTTGGGGGATTAACATTCATATAAATAAATGCCTTGTTGAGATTTCCGTACAACTGATGTCACCATACTGGCACTTCCTGGCCTCCAATTGTTAGATCATCCCCTTTATCTGGGGCGGGGGAGGGAGAATTGAAGTTGGGGACTGAGGTGTGGCAGACCCTCACAAAAGATGCCGATGATTCCATGTCTCCCTTTCCTTCCCGATCTTGTTCTACATGCGTTAGTGCTGACTCTGCTGCTGCATTGTGGAAGAATATCTTGAGCTGATCAGCCAGGCCTGTCTGCACCCTTGTGTGAACTGATCCATCTGGATCAGTGGTTCTCAACATGTGGCCCAATCTGCACACAACTGCCCACATAACACACACATAGAGCTGCATATGCGGCCTACAAGGGTAAATAGGTTGAGCACTGGTCTGGATAGTTCAGTGCTTTACCCCTCTCCTGTTAAAAGTAAAAGTGTAGCTTTTCCAACCCTGGGCACAACTGCAGCCAAACCTTCAAATCGCCCTGTAATAAGTCCCAAATTCCTATTCCTCTTCTGCTCTCGACAGATTCTCGAGCAGGTGATGAAGGGTCCATAAGGGCTGTGGACCATGCGGTGATCGGCGGGGTCGTGGCCGTGGTGGTGTTCGCAATGCTTTGCCTGCTCATCATTTTAGGGCGATACTTTGCAAGACACAAAGGTAAGCTGAGGCTTGAAACACAGCATTGGGAGGGCTTGGCGTGGTGGCAGCTGTAACAGTCTGATACAAGGCACTGTGTTTTGTTACACAGCAGGATAGAGAACAGAAAAAACAGCAGAGGGACTTGTATAGTGGAAGAGGATCCA